>NC_141368.1:16346882-16979740 GCF_963921425.1 Dryas octopetala
CGAATTCTCTGATGTTGGTTTCAATTTGTTTTTCAATAAAATTTTAGTTGGCAATGATTTTCTAGTTGACAATCTTTTTCAGCTATGTTGTGGCAGCATGTGTGTTTCTTTTAACATTGAGACAATAGGCCAAAAACGTTTTTTAAAGTCTGAAAATTCTTCAAGGTTATGGCACAAAAGGCTAGGTCATATATCTAGAAAAAGAATGCAACACCTAGTCAATGAGGAGATACTTCCTCACTTAGACTTTTCGGATTATGGTGAATGCATTGAGTGCATTAAAGGAAAAATGACCAACACTAATAAGAAACATGCTTCTACACACAGCCAAGGTCTTTTAGAAATCATCCATAGTGATATCTGTGGTCCTTTCCCAATTCAAACTCTAGAAGGTCATAGGTATTTCATCACCTTTATTGATGATTTTTCAAGGTTTTGTTATCTCTATCTAATATCAACTAAATCTAGTGCATATGATGTGTTCAAGGTATTTAAAACTGAAGTTGAAAATCAACTAAACCTAAAGATTAAAGTGTTAAGATCCGATAGGGGAGGAGAATATTATGGCAGGTATGATGAGCAAGGCAGACATCCATCTCCACTAGCTCGTTTTTTGCAAGATTGTGGCATTGTTGCACAATACACCAACCCTAGGACACCTCAACAGAATGGTGTGGCAGAAAGAAAGAATAGAACCTTAAAAGACATGGTTAGGAGCATGATCTGCAACACTGACTTGCCTAAATTCCTATGGGGAGATGCCGTGAAAACAGCTAATTACATTCTAAATAGAGTGCCTAGTAAATCAGTGCCTAAAACACTTTTTGAGCTATGGAATAACAGAAAACCAAGTCTAAACCATTTGCATGTTTGGGGCTGCAAGGCTAAAGCAAAGGTTTACAATCCTGAATTAGCTAAGTTAGATCCAAAGACTGTTAGCTGCAGGTTTATAGGTTATGCATATAGAACAAAGGGGTTTCGATTTTACTGTCCTCACCACACTAACAGGATTGTTGAAACATGAAAGGCAAAGTTCATTGAATACGACACTGGTGATGAAGGAATAAATACATAATTTATTTTTGAAGAGGAAAGTGACAATGGATCAGTTATGAACAATCAAGTTGCTGCAAGTTTTCCCAATCCCACCTTAACTTATCCACTTGTTCCTACCTCACCTTTACCTGATCCTTTTGACTATCTAAATGGGATAGAAGAAAATGATGTGCAAATCAATGATCTTGAAATAGAACTACCCCAGCAAGAAATTAGAAGATCTAGTAGAGAAAGAAGATTTACTACACTGCCAAATTTCGTGTACTTAAATGAGACAGATTTAGATACTTTTGTTTTTGAGGATCCAGTTAATTTTAAACAAGCAATGGCAAGTGACAATTCTGGTCAGTGGCTTAAAGCCATGCAAAATGAGCTACAATCTATGGAAAGCAACAAAGTGTGGGAGTTAGTGGAACCGAGACAAGGCATAAGGGCTATAGGCTGCAAGTGGGTGTTTAAAACCAAGAGAGACTCTAAGGGCAATGTTGAGAGACACAAGGCAAGGTTGGTAGCTAAGGGTTTTACACAGCAAGAAGGCATTGACTTTAGTGAAACCTTTTCTCCAGTTTCAACTAAGGATGCCTTTAGAATTATCATGGCACTAGTGGCCCATTTTGATTTGTTTTTACATCAAATGGATGTTAAAACATCTTTCCTTAATGGGGAACTGAGTGAACAAATTTATATGCAAGAGCCTGAGGGGTTTATAGAAGATGGCAATAAGCATTTAGTGCGTAAGTTAAAAAAATCTATCTATGGACTTAAGCAGGCTTCAAGGCAATGGTATTTGAAGTTTGACAAAATTATAACTTCACACGGTTTTGTTGAGAATAGGTTAGATGAGTGCATTCACTTAAAATTCAGTGGGAGTAAATTCATTTTCCTTGTTCTTTATGTCGATGACATACTGCTGGCTAGTAGTGATGAAAGTCTTTTGCAAGAAACTAAATGTTTTCTGTCCAATAATTTTGAGATGAAAGATCTAGGTGAGGCTACCTATGTATTGGGGATTGAGATACATCGAGATAAAGCTAAAGGACTGTTAGGTTTATCACAAAAGGCTTACATTGAGTATTAAAGAGATTCAATATGCAGGGCAACAATGGTGTTGAGGTTCCTATTTCAAAGGGAGAGAAATTAAGCAAAAATGATAGTCCAAAGAATGACATCGAGAGGGCAGAAATGAAAGACAAACCTTATGCTTCTGTGGTGGGAAGCATCATGTATGCACAGGTCTGCACTCGACCTGATTTGGCATTTCCTATCAGTGTACTAGGCATATATCAATCTGATCCAGGCCTTGCACATTGGAAGGCTGCCAAAAAGGTTCTAAGGTACATGCAAAGGACCAAAGACCATATGCTATTTTTAAGAAATCAGAGAAATTAGAATTAGTTGGCTATTTAGATTTTGATTTTGGAGGGTGTCCAGACACTTCCAAGTCTACTTCAAGCTTTGTTTTTATGTTGGGAGGAGGTGCTGTAGCTTGGAAGAGTGTAAAGCAATCGACAGTGGCTACTTCAACTATGTATGCAGAATTTGTGGCTTGCTATCAAGCCACAGTACATGCTATATGGCTAAGGAATTTTTTTTTAGACCTAAAGGTAGTTGGCAGTATAGAAAGGCTTATTCAGTTGTACTGTGACAACAAGGCAGCTGTTTTCTTTTTGCAAGAACAACAAAAGGTCTACTGGCATCAAGCATATAGACTTGAAGTATCTACTGGTGAGGGTTAGGGAAGAAATTACAAGGATTGATCACATTGGCACTGAAGATATGTTAGTTGATCCGTTAAATAAGGCTCTTCCAAACTCAGTTTTTCAAAGACATATCCATAACATAGGAGTACTGTCAAGTTTTGAGGATGCCTTAGTTTAGTGGGAGCTGTTTAGATTTTGTTTGACAATTTTAGTTTATTTTTCTAGTTTCGGATTTTCTGGTGTGTTTTTATTTTAATTAATTGAAGATTGAATTCTATTCCATTGAGTATTACAATATATATATATCAAAAAGTTTTGTTCTTAAAGCTTTATTCTTAAAGAGATTTTCATAAATCACCTAAGGAAGATCACAATGTGATCATAAAGAGGACCAATGTATAACAAATGAGCTAACTCACACTACAGCTCATATGTTATATGTTTTTGTTCATGTCTTACTGGTAACTTGTGTAATTATCATTACTTATAGTGGTTATAGGTGGATGATACCAAATTCGTTGGAAATCATGTCTATGGCCCTATGAGCATATGGTGATTGATACAAAGTTTAAATAGGTATGCTTCTGAATAGTTTCTCTATCTGTGCACATTAATAAATTGATTCTTGTTGTATAGAAAGGTTTTAAGTATGTGTGGCATTCAAGTGGGAGAATGTTAGAACCATATTGAGTTTACATCATACTTAAACACCTAAAACAACTAGGAATACAAGAGAGAAACCTATTTGGATTGCCGGATTAATTAAGGTGAGTTGAGAGTAATATTAGACATGGAATACCTATACTATAAGCTAGGACATGGAAATCAGGAGGAGATAAGGATGCTTACAAGAAATCCTTTATGGGCAAGGAATCTGTGAATTTCACCTATAAAACTAAGGCCTAGGTCCCCTCTCTCATGTACAATTTCATAGCAAAAGGTTCCTATCCTATATAGGCAGTGCTTAAGGTGAAACAGAGAGAAAGAAAGACTTACGGCTTACTGTGGCATATCATCAAGCATCTTTGCTGCGTTCTGATTCTGTCAAAGTAACCTGCAATGACATCTCAAGGTTAGTGCCCTTTGTATGCATATCAAGATAAATATAACAGCAGGGACTCAATTCGAGGATCAAAGTTCACACCCGTGTCATGGTCATCTATCAAAGGAAAAAGTAACTTAGAGGAAACACCAATTAGAACCAAGTTTCATACATTGTCATCATTAGAAGGTACAAATAAAATTCTCCCTCGATCAGATTCCCAACTTTGGCATTCAACAACAACATCTAAATAGAAACAAAATCAGAAATAACTCCTAAGCGATTTTATTAGAATTCCACTAAGTTGTTGACCACAAAAAAAAAAAAAAAAAAAAAACTCCGAGAATTAGAAAACACTAAAAGTCCCCTAAATAAATATATGAACATCCTCATTTTTGTTCAAATTTATCCCCAAATTATATGTAACAGCATTATACTAACACTTGCCTCATTTGAAATTGTTAAGAGAGAGATATAGAGCATTCATTCTAATAAGTTTCTCAATTTTTTTTAGCAAACCAAAAAGCTCATTACCTAGGAAAGAAGCATACCAATTCTAGGTTCAAAAAAATCATGCACAACCTGATGAGCAATGCCAAAACAGCCTCTCTCTTTTTATCAATTAACGCTAGGAATTTAAATACTCTAATTTTACAATCTAAAGAATTATATAGTCTTCTCTAGCTGTTGGTCATATTGCTTACTTCTGTTTTGCTTGCTTTTGTTCTTCAGTACATTAGTCCTCTTCGTAAATATGTAATGGGCCAAAGAGATTATTGCTATGGTTACTCAAAGTCTCAAATTATATGCAAAAGAGATTATGTACAAATTACAATATGGCCAGGCATATATAGTGGCTTACAAACAGATAAAGGAGTAGGATGCCTTTAAAAAATTAAATAAAATAAAAATAAATATGGGAAGCTGTTTCAATTAAAGTGATGAAACTATGAGAAACTATACGTTGTCTCACAAACAGTAGTGCACAGATGTATACTAAGAGATTACACAGTTATATGACAAAATTAAATGAAAGAAAAAACATGTAAACAAATAAAACCATACAATCACAGGATCCACATTATATAGAGATCGATTTTAATCATTGTTGAAACTTTTTTATAACATTATTACATAGAAAGCAACTTAATAGGGATTAGGAATGTTACTGAACACGTAAAGATATCATGCTGTAAGAATCTCTCTTCACCTTTTTGTTTGCTTTTATTGTTGTCATGATTTCTAACCAGGACTTTCACGACCGTTTAGTCTTTAGGTAATCAAAATTTAATTTAGTATTTTAGAAATGGCAAACCCTGCAGGTATTATGTAGAAAACCCCACAGCAGAACTACAGAGCACAAAATAATTCGTCAAACTCTCAGCATGACAGTCCCCTCACATGGAAAAAATTAAAGTCATTAACAAAGTTCATGTTATAGAAAATGTTGGGATTTAAGTTGGTATAGAAATTGACGCCGGTGTCTCTTTAGAACCCAATTCTTCTACGTTAAGATGCAGATAAAGGAAAAAAAATAAGTTGCAATTAAAATAATAAATTACCTTGAAGATTCTAATGATCGAGACTTACAAAAGCTTTAAGGTATTACCTTGGGCCCTTCTCCTTGCACTCAATCTAGTTTGTATCATTCCCACCCAAAGAAAAATTTATCTTCGATCTTTCTATTTTATGCTTTTTGAGGAGGAGATAGAGCAGCATAATATAGGAAAAAGAAAATGCAAAGAATCTAATTAGTTGTTGGCTATTAGAGACGTTTGCATTTAGTAGGATAGTGGCCTAGATAGTGGGATAGAGTTGAACTGCTCCTAGGAAACATATGCTGGGTTTTCAATTTTGTTGTTCTTTTACCATTTTATCCTCCTTAGATTAATTTTTATTCTTCTAACATTTTAATTAACGAAGGGTATTTTTTGGAAATTCTGAAAATTTCACCTAACGGGAGTGTTTGCTTTATATATATAGATAGAAGATTAAATTTTTAATACTTAATTTGTATCTTAAATTTTGTATAAAAATAATTATTTTTTTATCAGTTAACTAAATGTCCATGAATTCTTTTTTTTTTAAGTAATTTATAAAACAAATCCATTTTAGAGCTCTTTGTACAAAAAATCTTACCTAAAAAGTTAGAATGATAAATAGGTTCACTTTGTACAAATAAAGTCCACATTTTTTACAAATAAGTCCATGTTACGTTTTTTTCCATGAATTTTTTTAAAAATTAAGTAAATTGTCACAGTAACAATGGTTGCTACTACCAAACAGTAGCAATTAATAGAGTAGTTTTGTAATTTAAATATTTACTGTCTGATAATAACAATAAATGTTAATAATTATAAACCCCCTAGTTAGAGATAAAATCTCTCATAACCTCCACCCAAAATCTAACTCTCTTATAACCCCCAATCTTACACTTAATATTTTCCTAAACCCCCTAGTCAACTAATACCCAGTCAACTTTGACTCCCCATATTTTAATTTTCCAGTTTTACCCCTTTTGTTTTATTTTCATTTTCAGCCAACTAATACTCTCTCTCTCTCTCTCTCTCTCTCTCTCTCTCTCTCTCTCTCTCTCTCTCTCTCTCTCTCTCTCTCTCTCTCCTATCTGTTGCCTCTCTCCCCTCTGCGTCTCTCTCTCTCCCCGCTGCTGTCGCCGGCGCGTGCGCCGTCGTCTGGCGACGGTTGCCGGCGAGACCGGTCCCATCAGACTCGCATCTCCTTCCTCTTCCTCCCTATGCCCTCCACGTGCCGTTAAACTAAACGTCAACGCCAGATCGCCGCAACTACGATCGGTGGTGCTCGCCGGCGATCTGCCTTTTTCGACGGAGTTGGAATGCCGGACCACCCAAGTCTTCTTCCTCTCGACGTCCTGAGCACGATGGTATGCTCGGATTCTCCATCCGATCAGCCACGGCGGCAGATCGATGCCACAAAGGCCGCGGCTTCTCCGCCGGCGATCTGCCTTTTTCGGCGGAGTTGGAATGCCAAACCACCCAAGCCTTCTTCCTCTCGACGTCCTGAGCACGATGGTGTGCTCAGATTTTCCATCTGATCAGCCACGGCGGCAGATCGAAGCCACAAAGGCCGCGGCTTCTCCGCCGGCGATCTGGCTTTTCCGGCAGCCATTTCCGTCGAGTCAGGTACTAATATTCTTCTCCTCATTGTACTCTTCAATGCTATGTGTTTGGATTGGACCAATTGCTGATGAATCAAAAAACCCCAAATCGAACCTCATTGTGTGTTGTTGTAACTGTGTATAGGGAACTTTAAGCCTACATTTATTGATTAAACAGTTTCAGTTCGTGAAACAGTTTCAGCTCGTGAAACAGTTTCAGCTCGTGAAACAGTTTCAGCTCGTGAAACAGTTTCAGCTCGTGAAACAGTTTCAGCTCGTGAAACATGAGTTTTAAATGAATTTTGAATGAAATTATGGTTCTGAAATATGATGAATCAAATTTGCAGGTAGAAACAGATCGAGGCAGTGGCGACTGTCGTGTACTCGTCGCGCGTGAGATGATCGGACGACGTTGTATTGTTGGCTACTCCTCTCATCTCAATGGCTTATTGTATTGTTATTATTTTTTTTTATAAGGTTGCTGTGTTCTTTTTAGTGAAACGGAATTCAGTAAAGGTGTAACTGTTTTAGTGAAGTGTAATTGTTTTAGTAAAGGTGTAATTGTTTTTTAATTAAGGTGTAATTACATTTTAGTCGAGGTGTAATTGTTTCATCACTTAATTCAGTTTCAGTAAGTGAATTCATAACTGAATTCTTCAATTTAGTGTAACTGAATTTATGAAATTCAGTTTCAGTGTAATTGAATTCTTGAAATTCAGTTTCAGTGTAACTGAATTTTTGAAATTCAGTTTTAGTGTAATGAAATTCAATTTCAGTGTTTGATTTTAGTTTTAGTGAAATATTGAGTTTTAGCAAAAACTTCAATTTCAAAAAAAAAAAAACAGTTTCACCAAAATATAGTTACAGTGACGTCAGCATGTGTCAGCATGCGTCAGCGCGCGTCAGCATGCGTCAGAAGGGTAATTTAGGATTATAAGTTTTAGGGGGTTTTGAAAGAGTTTCTAGATGGGTGGGGGTTTAGACAAATTTTTTTGGTGAGTAGGGTGTTTAAAATTAGGCACTATAACAATAATTGCTACTATCAAATAGCAGTAATTAATAATTAATTATCACTGCTGCTAATCAACTTCTTCTTCTTCTAATATAATATAAGAAGCAAAAAGAAATATTTTTTTTATTTCTTTTTGTGCGTGCGACAAGGAGAATCTCTCTTTTTGTAATCTTTTGTTTTTTTTTTCATTTTTTTATTCTTCCTTTACCTTTTTCTCTTTTTTTTTTTTTTTTTTTTTCTACTTTCTCTCTTCTTTCTTCTGTCTCAAAATCAAAAACCCAAACAGGATGTGACGTTGATGGTAGTGGGGAGCATCTTGGCTGTTGGTGGCAGCGAAAAGGGAGGAGTTGGAGCTTGGTTGTTGGGCTCAGCAAGAAAGCTCGGCAGCGAGACAGCTGCGACGCGGGCAGGTGGAGTGGCACGACGAAAGACCGGCTTGGTACCGGTTTTTTGCAACTGGGTCGGGTTATTCTTGGGGTTCTAGATTTGGGTTTAAAAAAAAAATCTTTTTTTTTAATATAAAAATAAGTCCTCGTAATTCTACTTTTTTGTTCGGCCCCTCCAAGAACAAATTCTTGGTTCCGCTACTGGCTTTGCCGCTGACTAGTAGTCACTTTGAGAGTCGATGAAGGACAGAGAAGAGAGAGTAGATGAGAGACAAGGAGGAGGGAGACAATATAGATTTTTTTTTAACTTTCTTTTCATTTTGTAATGTATAATTGGTTAGCTGGAATTTATAAAAAGCAATACAAAAAACAAATTATTACAGCACAGACACAAAATTAAAGAGAGCTTTATTACAATTTACAAACACTGAAATGTTGGGGAAAATAATGCAAAACCCACCGACAGTTTTACTTAGTAGCTGGGAATCTGGGATTAATCATCCTAATAAGTAATAACCCCTCCCCTTAGTCCAAAAATATTAAAAATCTCACACACACACAGACACACAGACAGACAAAGAGGCGCGTCCACCACCATGACTGAACTGGATTCGCTTCCAAGCCAGAGGTAACAAACCCTTCTCTCTCTCTCTCTCTCTCTATTGTGATTTGTGGGTTTGAGACTTTGAGCTGAATTGGACAAATACTATATGCCTTTCTGTTTTTCTTGTTTATTCTTTTTTTTTTTTTTTTTTCTGGGTGTTCAATCTGCAACTATAGCTTAGCTTTTGTTGTCAACTGTTTTGGTTTCCTCTGTGATCTGGGTAATGAACCTAATGGTGCAAACTGCAAAACTCACTTGGTTTGGCTTTTGCCTTTGTGATTTGACCAGTTTATTTTCGGTCTGTAGACTGTAGTATGCCTTAAGATTAACTAAGTTTCTGGAAGTTTAAACTGGGTTTTGTTCGTCTTGCTCTAGCATGGTTTGGCTGGTATTATAGTAGTAAACACTGTGAAAGCATGTTTCATTGATTCAGTTAATGGATTTCTGGGCTTGTAAATTGTTCATGTTGAACCGATCTGGGGTTTTAGATTTATTCTGCAGCCAATTTCTATGAATTTCATCAACCTTTTTTTTGTTTTGTTTTAATTTTCAACTCATCTTTTTCTTCCTTTCACAAAATGGACCAAATGGTAACTAAAATGACCAAGATTTTGGGAATCAGGAATTTCTTAAATTACTGTTGAACTCATCTAGCCAAGCTTATGATCAACTGTGGAATTTTGGATGCATCTGAATTTGGAAAAAATTTCAGAACTTGTTGCTAAATTTTGTAATCATAGTTGTCAAGTTTTCACAATATTGAAATTTTATCTTAACCCCATAGCACAGAAAAAAAAAAAAAATCCTAGTTGTGTTAGAAGTAAATGCAATTTCAAAACTAGGTTATGTATGTAATAATGGATAATAGTTAAAGTGAGGCCTTAAAGTTATTTTCACTACTATCCATTGTTAACTAAATTTAGTCCATTGTCTGATGGAGGTTTCTGCAAGATAAAGTTTATTTACTTCTGCAAAAGAGAACAAGCAAATAATGCAAATGGTCTTGGGCCTTGAAGTGACTACAAAAAAGATAAGGAGATACGTGTGGTACTCAATTTAAATTGTGTACTTCAACTTCAAAGGCTCGGGACCAGTTGCATTATCTTTTTGCTTGATGAAAACGACCATTGCTTGATCACGTCAATTTAAATAGTATTACAATATTCCTTGACCACTCTCATGTTGTCTTGAAAATGATTTAACTCATTATCATTTTCACCAAAAAAAAAAAAAAAGATTTAACTCATTCAAATAATCTGTTTCTCAAGAAAGCCAAATTTGTGCCAGAAATCAAACAGTAAAATCATCCTCTATAACATATATATGATCTATATCTTCTTTTTTTTCCTTGTACACATTACATCTTCTTGTAGATCATCAATTTTGTTTTTTCCTCAGGTTAGCAGAGAAAGTGGCATTGGTGACCGGTGGAGCTACTGGTATTGGAGAAAGCATTGTCCGCCTATTCCACAAACATGGTGCAAAAGTTTGTTTCGTTGATGTGCAGGACAATTTGGGTTTGCAAGTCTGCGAATCCCTCAATGGTGACCCCAACGTTTGCTATTTCCATTGTGATGTCACAATAGAGGATCATGTAAGCCGTGCAGTTGATTTCACAGTCAATAAATATGGCACACTTGATATCATGGTCAACAATGCTGGGGTGTCAGGCTCACCTTGTCCTGACATCCGCAATGCAGACTTATCTGAGTTTGAGAAGGTTTTTGATATCAATGTGAAGGGAGTCTTCCACGGAATGAAACATGCAGCTAGGGCAATGATCCCACTGAAAAAAGGCAGTATAATTTCTCTTTCCAGTGTTGCGAGTGCTATAGGAGGCCTTGGTCCACATGCATACACAGGGTCCAAGCATGCTGTATTGGGGCTCACCAAGAACGTTGCTGCTGAGCTTGGGATTCATGGGATACGAGTTAACTGCGTATCTCCTTATGGAGTTGCAACAGATTTGTCTTTGGCTCACATGCCCGAGGAGGAGAGGACTAAAGATGCCTGGGTTGGTTTCCGGGATTTCGTAGGGAGAAATGCCAACTTGCAAGGAGTGGAATTGACAGTTGATGATGTAGCTAATGCTGTGCTTTTCTTAGCAAGTGATGAGTCCAGGTATATAAGTGGGGATAATCTCATGATTGATGGAGGCTTCACTAGTGTGAATCACTCATTGAGAGTCTTTAGATGATGCGTAATGTCAGATGGATTGGTATTGGCTAAATAAATTATGTCTGGAAAAGATTGGACGTGAATTGAGATTGCAGGAACTTAGAAAACATCAATAGATTCAATCTGAACGTTAGAGGTTGATCTATCAATTATGGGTTCTTATTTATAATTGTAAAATTAATTGAATCATCTATCATGCAATTGAACCTGAATTGTTGGGCAAGAGTCCTGCCCATAGGAGGTTCATGTAGACCTTAAACAATCATGTATTGTTTATTTTCTATGTTCTTGTGTGCAAATTCACTTGGATCAGATCAATTTCTCTTGAAGTCATTATTGTAAACTAGCAGAGAAGAGCGTGAAAGCCAAAGTAAGTACAATGTAGGAAACGACCTATAATTTAGGGTATATTGCTAAATTTTTTCCAAAACATTTTGTGGACCAACATGGGAACCAATATCTTCTATTCATTTAATGGTTGAGCATTTACTACACTCAAAAATAAGAAAAGAATGATTCTCACTTAAACATGTGATCAACATTATCAAAGACTGAAAAACATGCAATAAAAAAAATTGACCGGGGAAAAAAACCCAAAGTTCCGATTAAAAAGAAAAGAAACTCAAAGTGGGTTAAGGGTTGGGAACAAGTCCATAGGCAGTCTCTTGGTGGGCTAAACGAGCCAGGTTCAAACTAGTCAAACCGACTAGTAGAAATCATCTACAACCTTAAATATGTTATCTGCAACTTAAAAATATGCATCTGCAACCTAAAAATCTACAAACATAGATAGAAGATGCATCTGTGTCCGCTGAGCTCTTGACAAGCCTACCAAGCACTCGATAGACTTTTTCTCGCCTCCAAGTGAGCACACGCAAATAGATTGGCTCTTTAGCTTAATTTTGTTAGGTGGATTTCCAGTTATGAATCTTGAATTTTTTGTCCTTGGGAGTAATTTACTAGTTTTTCAATGTCTCATCTATGTCCAATTCCATTAGTATTTCCGTCATAATAAAACACGTATTAACAGTTTCTTTTGTCTTTTTGGGTCCCCACGACATGCCAAAATGGATTAGCGCTTTCTTGTTTAGAATTTTAAGTTTAGGGAATGCCAAATTAATCCTTAAAAATATGAATGAACAAATCCTAATCCCTTTTAACATGTCGTGGGGATCCAAAGGGACCAAAATAATTCTTGAAAGTGGATCACATGCGATACATGTGTTTTTTTTGACAAAAATATTGACAATATCGAACAGATGTGGGATATTACCAAAAATGAAAGTCTAGGTGGCAATGTGGTTTAATTTTTTTTTATTTAAGTGGTAAATTGAGATCGACCCCAAAGTCTGGGTGGGTAAAGTGTAGAAAAAACTTTTATAAATACATATTATAAACAATATTTTTGTGTTAGTTTTCAACTTTGAATTTTAAGTTAAAAACTAAAACATATTAAATAAAAAAAACAAAAGGTACTTTACTGAGAATGCTAAATTGAGAAAGAAATTTAATTTACAGTCCACCAGGCTCAATACTTATCTTCCACAACAAACTTAGCATTTAACGCTCAGCAAGAACTGTCGAGCACTTGGCAGCTGTAGATGCAGCCTGCATCTGCAACTTAAACACTACAAATGCACACTATATCTGCATTCTAAAAACTGCATATACAAGCTCGAATTGCCCTAAAAACTACGTATGCAACTCCAAAACTACCTTCAAATCTAGATACAAATGCATCTGCATCTGTAAGACCTCGGCAAGAATGTCAAGCGCTCGATAGCTTTTGTTACACTAATGGACACGCGCACGCGAATAGAATGTCCTTTAGCTTGATTTTTTTAAGGTGTATTTCTAGTTCAGAACCTTGTATTTTTTGTCTTTGGGAGTAATTTATTATAAAAAAAAAAACAACATTTTCTAAGTTTTGTATAAAATAAACCTTTTATAAATACATATTATAAACAATATTATAACTTTTATAGCTTTATGATTTCAACTTAATATATTATAATATGATGCGTGTTAGTATATTTTATGGGGCTTTTTTAAGGTCCAAAATGAAAAATGGTATGATAGGTCGGTCCACTTCCAAAAAATTGGTAATAAGTTGGTCCACTTTAATGAACTAGCATGCTCGGCACGAAACCCAAGTGCACATTTTTTTTTTTGTGTTTTACAATATATTTATTGTCCAATAGTAATTATACTCACTGTGCAATAGTGCCTTAAAAAATGCATAAAAAATAATACTTATGGATATACATTATATCTTTTTCTTACATAAACTTGCAAAAAATTCATAAAGCAACCTAAAACACAAAATTTCAAACTTATGGAGTCACATTCACCATAATTTTAATAGTAACAATGATTGTTAATGTTTGTCACTACAAAAGTTATTGGCAAACAATAACTATTGGCCAAGTACAATGCCTTTTTCTTTTGTCAATTTCAGTGCCTCATTTTTGAAGATCGACTTAGGCTTATCTATCATTTGATTGACCATTTTAACATTCCAAAAAATTAAGTGAGTTGATTTAACATTAGGGGATATAGAATGAACTTATTTATTATTTCCTGTATTTTATGTGTATTATATTATGGGCCAGTTTGATATTGTTGTAAGAAAAAACAGCTGTGAAGTAAAGTCAGCTGTAAAGTAAAAAAATTGAGTGTTTGGTAAACTATGTTTTCAAAAGTGTTGTGAGTACAAAAAAAGTATCAAAGTGTTTGGTAAATGTTAATGTAAAAGTGTTGTGACTGTGTATAATTACTAAAATAGACATGATGCTGAAAGTGTCTTCCACTTATTCATTTGGTAAAATAAAATGTTTTTTTAATTGTTTTTAAAATTTTTGGCTACAAATTTTTATTAGCATTAATTTTTCTAAGAACAACATTATTAAATAAGTATGCCTATTATTTTTTAGGTATATTATAATTTTAATCGTACAAATAAAATATCATAATTAATTATCACAATATAAAATATAACTAACAATGAACATATTTTTTAATTTAAAATAAACAAATAAAAATTATAGAAATTAATGAGGGTATTATGAGTAAAATAAAATATTCATTATTATTTTGATTCACTGCAGCTTTCAAAAGCACATAGAAATATGCTTTCTGTTTTTGTTGTAAGGAGTTGAGAATTGTGAGGAAAAATAGTTTTAAATTTTTTTACCAAACACTAAAATTGTTGTAGGTGATTGAGAATTGTTATTCACAACAGTTTTTGGGTCCTCCACCGCAATCTCAAATGGGACCGATATACTGCATGATATTTTATTATGTTAAGAAGGAAAAAAAAATTGAAAAACAGGTATTAAGGCCCCAAACCCAACAAGGTCTCCATTAAACCATGTAGGCAAAGATGAGAATGATAAACCTGACCCTGCCCGATCTCGACTTCGTCTTGACTCTATCCCATTACTATCCCTAATAGTATTAAGGCTTAGTAGCCATTTTGCTGGCCACCTCAATTATAGCCCGTGTGCCAAATTGACCCCCACCCAATAAAAAAAAGCTTTTTATCTCAAATGGTTTCTCAACTTTCATCTAAATATCAATTTGGTTCTCAAAATGTATTTTCACTCAATAAGGTCCTCAATCTTTACTACTGCACATTAATGTTGTCTTTATATTTTATTTTTTTCAAATTTTCATAAAAAAAATTGTCATGCGCAGTGCATGTGACCTTTTCTTAAGGCCAAAAATGGTGTTCACACGTTCTGTAACCACCCAAAAAGACCTTACAAATTATTTAATTCCAAGTTTACCTTTAAAAAAGATTAAAAATAAAATAATAAAAAAAAACAAAATGAATAAAATGATCCCTAACCCGAATCTTGACACACTCTCTCTGGGTGTTAAAATATTCTTACCTCTAAAATAAAGTTTCGTATTGTGTACGTGAGCATTTTTTACACAATTCAGATAGAATTGAACGGAAAAGCAACATTGATGTGCAGTAGTAAATATGAAAAATCACATTGAGTGAAAATGCATTTTAAAGACCGACCAAATTGATATTTTGTTCAAAATTGAGGAATCATTTGTGATAAAAAAAAAAACCAATAACAAAATTTAGCCGACCTACCCATCAATTTTTTTTTTTTTTTTGCTACTTACCCATAAAATTTTTTTGGCCAAGTACCCATAAAATTTTTTAAATATGCAAATGTAACCTAATTTCTTAGAATTTCATCTAAATTTGATTTTTGAGATCTGATGCATATTTCATTCAAAAAAGAAAAAAAGAAACAAAGACAGAAAAAGGTCTCGGGTCGGGTGTAGCCCACTCAATCCATAACACAGGTCCAGTGCGCTTAAAAAGAGAAACCCTAGGTAGGTATTTTTCTCACTCTTTCAGCTGCCGCACTCGTTTTGCTCTCTGCGCCTCCTCTGCTTCTTCATCTTCCCTTTGTCGCACTGTAAGTTATGTTTTAGGTTTTGTTTTCTATCTCATGGTTCTATGTCATTGCAATTGCAGTAGCATATAAAAGGAATTCGAATATTTGTGGACTTGATTGGTATTCTTTTTTCTTTTCGTCCATGGTAGATGCAAAGTAGTTAACTCATCTGTTTGATTTGTCCAAAATGGACACTGGAAAGGGCTTTGTTTGTGGTGTGTTTAGAAGATACTTGAATATGGTCATGGACTTGTGTGTAGTATAAATATTTGTGTGAGAAAACTGGATACCCAGTTCAGGGAAATGAAATTCTTGAATATGGATATGGAATTTTTTTGCAGTAAAATTACTTTATTTGAATGATTAGAGTAAAAGGACTCTGGGTTCGAGAAAGTTGGTGGTGTTGAAAGCAAGTCTTGGATCTTAAGTTATTTCAGTATGCAAATGCTCTAATCGGCTTTGCTGCATAGTTTTATTAGGTTTGGTTTTATAAAGTTTTTGTTAAATTTCTAAAAGACCTTTTTCGTTTCTTATTTATTTCAGTTGCAAATACTTTTATAGGCTTTGCTGCTTAGTTTTATTAGGGTTTGGTTTGATGAAGTTTTAGTTAAATTTCTACAAGACCTTTTTTGTTTAGTTTTGTTTCTTAATTATTTCAGCGTGCAAATACTCTGATTGGCTTTTTGGCTTAGTTTTATTAGTTTTGGTTTTATGGATTTTTAGTGAAGAAGCTAGGTTGAAATGGGTACATCTGTTTCATATTCATTTAGCTTGAAATGGATCAATGTAGTTTCAACTGTATTTATATCATTGCAGGAAGAGCTAACTCTTGAAAATGGGTCGTGTTCGTACCAAGACGGTGAAGAAGTCCTCACGTCAGGTGATTGAAAGGTACTACTCAAAGATGACCTTGGACTTCCACACAAACAAGAAGATCTTGGAAGAGGTTGCCATCATACCCTCAAAACGGCTCCGGAACAAGATTGCTGGGTTCTCTACTCACCTGATGAAGCGTATCCAGAAGGGTCCAGTCAGGGGTATCTCTCTGAAACTGCAGGAAGAAGAGCGTGAGCGTCGTATGGACTTTGTTCCTGACGAGTCAGCTATCAAGACTGACGAAATCAAGGTTGACAAGGAGACCATTGACATGCTTGCTGCTCTTGGCATGGCTGACCTTCCTGGGGTATCTGAAGCCGAGCCTCAGGTTATGATCCCTAGCCAAGGTTATGGAAGGGGGGGTCAACAGGGGGGAAGAAGGTACTAAGGTAATGGAAGCTTTGTGTTGCGGTTTAAAGGCTAGAAATTTAGTTCATGAACTTTGCATTTGATTTGAGATCTGGTAGTAGTGATATGGTAAATGGATCTTGTTTTGTATTTTAATTGAGCGTTTGCTTGACATTGAATTTGGAAAATGGTACTTTAGTTTATCAAATGGAGTTAACATGTTTGATTTTGCGCAAATATTGTTGGCATTGCTTTTGATAGATTCTGTCTGTGGATGTGCCTTTGAGTATTTGGTTTCTGATCTGAAGTGGTCAGGTCTTGCAAGATTACTGTTGTGATGAACAGATGATGTTTTTATGTATTTTTTATATCATATGAAAATGGGAAAAAAAAAAATTATTGAGTCCAAATTTGTACGAGACCAGGAGGTATTGGTTGAATTATCTATAACATTATCAAGATATCACATTTTCTTCCTATATCCAATGAAAAAAATAACTCATTTTGTCACTTAATGTGGAATAAATATTGGATGTACTCTTTTTTCGGGTTTGAGATATGGAAGAAGATCCTCTGCCTTGCTTCCCTGCAAGGCAGCTACCATGCTCAAATCTGAGCCTTTGAAGACATAATGTCAAGGGCTCAGATTTGAGCATGGTAGCTGCCTTGCAGGGAAGCAAGGCAGGGGATCCTCTTCCTTGAGATATACTCCTATCGACCTCTAAAATTTTAACTAAGCCGGATACTCTATGCCTTTGAGTTATTGAAAGTAAATATCTGCCCTAAATTTTAACCTTGTTGGGGATCATCCCCTACTGGTTTTTTTTTTCCTATAAAATCTGCTACTTGGTTGCGACTTGCGAGCATCGGTTCAAACTTCAAACTCTACGAGTTAGTTGTTTTTCCTAAAAATTAAAATGTTAGGTTGGTTTCTTCTTAATGGGTGCCTCCAAACTAAGTATTGCATTACTCGTTTAAACCCTAATGTTAACGTTTCTATGAAGCGGATATTGAAACCATAGATAATTTATTTACTCAATGTTCCTTCGCCGCTACTATTTGGTCCTGTGTTACAAGTTTACAACCCGCCCAACTGAGAGGAGCATGCACAAAACAATCCACCTTTTAAAAAACAAAATAATTCGGTCCATTTTTAAGTGACTGCGCATTACAATTTGTACATTTTATTCAACTGCTCATTTCAATCTTAAGGTTAAAATAGCTTGAATGCTTGAAATGAAAAGCGGTTACAATGAGCATTTGAACGCTTGTAGCGAACAATGAGCAACATTACACCACAAAATTACGTAAAAGTAGTGTATAATTCAGCAACTACACAAGGCATTCAAATGAGTTTTTGTCTGCTCATAATCGAAGTAACTGTACTCTTATTTTTATGTTATTGAAAAATTGTTTATTTTTTAGTTTTTTTCAAGAGTAGATATAAATCATATAATTGTTTTCTGTTAAATTTTGTGAGTATTATATTCTTAAATTAATCACTGAGCAACTTGACAATGTGAGACACATTAGATAAAATTTTAAAACTAGTAGCGTTGAGAGTCAAATTATTTATTTAGAAGGCAGATGTGAACTCGGGTAATATTTCAGAGAGCGTAGCTAAAATTTTGTCTAAATAAAATGGTGACGCTGGATTATTTTGTATATGATTTCCCTCACTTGAATATATTTCTCAATTTGTTTTTTTGTTTCCTCAGTGAAATATTTGGTTAACATTTATTTTAATTGTTTATGCGTGGAGAATTACTCAATTACCCAAAATTAAAATATTCCTAACACGAAACAGTAGATTTTTTATATTTTTTATTTTGGGTCTAAAAACAGTACAGTTGCCTCCCAATACAAAGCAAGCTCGCAGTAGTCCATAGTCCATAGTGGTAAGCAGATAATGGAGTTCTCACTCTCCACCCCACACTACCCCAACACCACCACCCCTTTCTCCACCAACCTCCTCACCCCAAAACACCACTCCACCACCACAACGTCTCTCTCCTTCTCTCTCAAACCAACCCCTCCTCCACCCCCAAATTCCGATAACCCCACCACCACCAACAACTCCTCCCCTCTTCTCTCTAATCAACTTCGCCGCCCCAAAACTCTCAAAACCACTCCTCCTCACTCCCCCAACCCCAAACCCACCTCCAAAATCCCCAAAAACCCCTTCAAGAACCTCGTTAATCCCACCCCTGTCCCTACTACCCCTACAATCAACACCAACTCTCACTCTCTCATCAACAAGCTCTGGCTCACTAGCAAGCTCTCTCCCCCACCTCCACCTCCACCTCCACCACCCCCACCCCCACCACCAGAGACACAAAGTCTTAAAGAAAATGAAGACGCACTCAAGGACAATGAACCCGAAAAGAATTCGGGTTTGCCCAGAATTGAGTTCAGGCAAGAGGGTAAGATCTTTGTTGGGAATTTGCCCAACTGGGTCAAAAAAATTGAGCTGGCCGAGTTCTTTCGGCAATTCGGACCCATAAACAATGTGATTCTGATAAAGGGTTATGACAATACTGAGAGAAATGCCGGTTTCGGGTTTGTTATATATGGGGGTCCGGCTGCGGCTAAGTCCGCCATGAAAGCGGTGGAGTTTGATGGGGTGGAGTTCCATGGAAGGGTGCTGACTGTTAGATTGGATAATGGGAAGAGATTGAAGGACAAAGCTGAGGAGAGGGCGCGGTGGGTTGAAGGCTACAATGGCGTTGAGTATCGGTCTAAGTGGCACAAAGAGCGTGAGAGCTCGCGAAAGGACTTGCGCAAGGTTATGGAGACCGAGCCTGAGAATTGGCAGGCGGTTGTTCGGTCTTTTGAGAAAATTAAGAAGGTAGAAGCTCATTAGTACCCTTGTTTTCACATTCACTATATGTCAACAGCTCCTAAACTATGACTTGGTTTGATGTTCATAGCAGTTTTTATTTGTGCTCTGTGCTATTCTGTTATGTGGTATGAGATGTTCCTTGAAGTATATTGCTTGAACTGTTAATGATTTGGAACAAGGAGTCAGTCCTAAGCCTGCCCCAAATATTTTTGGGCTAAAGGCTTGGTTGAGTTCGTTCCAACTATTATTAATATTAAGAGATTACTCTAGTGGGTGCTTTATATCGTGATTTGTGCTTCATGAAGTCCCAATCACTTTCAATGGTGAGAATTAGTACAACATACACACACAGACATTATGTGCATGTATATGGCTGTACAATATGTGGAAATTATTCAATGAGTCGTTGCTTTGAATTTGAGCAAAATTATAATAGCTTTGATCCAGTAATGTTTACATAACACACATGTTTGCTCCTACGTTTTTTCTTCTTCATATCAGCCTTCTAGAGGAGAATATGGCTTGATGGTGAAGTATTATGCAAGGCGAGGAGACATGCATCGCGCTCGTGAAACTTTTGAGAGCATGCGGGCAAGAGGAATAGAGCCAACCTCACATGTGTACACAAGGTAATACTTTGGATAAAATTTTCTGAATTGAACCTTTCTGTAATAGTTCTTATAAGGCCACCTTTGATTTTGGGTTAAACACATTATTCTATCCTGTATTTGTGGGCAGGTTCAGCATTCATTTTTAAATTTAGTAATTGAGTCCCTCTTCTTTTTTTGGTTACATTTTTATTTTATCTCTTTTCCTTTCAAATGTAACAAGTCCAATGAAAAACTCCACTGATTAAGTTGATTGAATTTGATAATATGACTCTCATATATCAAAATAGGCTTTTAATTGGTAATTAGTGATGTTAGAAATTCTTGAGTAGACTCCATGTACTTTGATAAGGACTCATGTGATTGATACTGCACTTTTTATGTGAATTAAAGGCTCTGTTGAGTTGAGTTTAATAAAGTGTAATCAGTTTACTACTTAACTTGATCACAATTAATTTGAATTAACTTTCTTGCTTTTTCACCTATAATTTCTTGAATAGAGCCCAGTCACCTAGGTAATTTTGATAAGGACTCATGATTGACACCCTCCTTTTATGAGAAGTAAAGGCTTTGTTGAGTTGTACTGGACTTTATTCTTGCAAATTGTAATAATTAATGGAACTTCATTGCTTAAATTAGAAGTGTACGGGTTTTATTGAATCTTACATCTATTTACCAAATAGTAAAATATATTTCGGCCTTTTCTTTGGCATGAGATTTTAAGCATGTAGCCTTTATGTAAGTTGCAATGCACATTTTCTTGGGTGTAATGTCTTACAAGTAAACTACTGTCAAATTGTACTACCACTGGTCCTTGTAACCACAGTGGTTCTTCTCAACCTTTAATAAGCTGGATGCCTTGGGTTCAACCTGTGAAAGAGTGGAATCTGGGTGGACAAAGGTCACCCATTGTTGTATAGCCCACTAAAGTCACAAAATCATACTACAATGAATTTTATCTTGTAAAGTCAAACGTGGTAAAATATTTTGTATTAAAAAATTGTGCTGCAGTTACCAGGTTATGTTTAGATATTCAAACATCTGAATTATCATTCATAGTATGTCCACTTATATCTGAAGCTATAATTTTTGTAGGAGCATCTAGTTTAGAATATCCTCTTTCCAGCATTAAAGATTTTTTATTATGTGCAGCCTTATTCACGCTTATGCAGTTGGCAGAGACATGGATGAAGCATTATCTTGTGTTAGAAAAATGAAGGAAGAGGGCATTGAAATGAGTTTGGTGACTTACAGTATAATTGTTGGGGGATTTGCGAAAATTGGCAATGCCGAGTAAGTAACCATGTACATTTCTAGTTTAGTGCATTTTCTCAATAGTTATAGTAGTTTGAATAAGGTACAGTTCAGGTTCGTTCACTGATACAATTGATACATCTGCGTCTTTTCTTTTTAAGAACTTTATACGTTCTGAAGTGTTAAATTTTATTGAGCTATGTAGTCCTACAAATATATTTCTACTGACTTTCAAATAGAATTATCTTTATCTTTTTTCTTTTTTGGAAAGTTGTCCATAATTTAGAAAGTGCCTTTTCTTTTGGTTTCTATATAAATTGGACATGTGCATCAAGTAATGTATGTAAAGGGGCATGCATTGATCTATATTTACCTCTTAGTAGAAAACCTTTGTTTAATTTTTAATTCATGACGGGTCTAATGTAGCCATTCTTCATGATATATCACAGAATTAAGACAAAAGAAGAAAAAGAACTTCATCCAAGGAAATTTGTCATTTTTATGTACTGTTTTGCGTAACAGCTCTTTCCAGTGTAGTTAAAGGATAGGACACTAAAAGCAGTAAGATCTCCAATGTGTACAGATGTAATATTCCATATAAAAGCAAGGACACTAAGGTGCAACTTAACAAGTATGTAACTTGCACTCAAAACGATTATAGTGACCTTGAATAAAGCAAGTGTCTTTTGCACTTACTGCACCTTGTTTCTTTTCTGCACCTAAGGTGCAAATTAATTATCTAGGCTTTTGATTCGTTTATTTGTTTTTAATGATGAGTTCTAATTGATTCTATAACCTAGGCATTTTTATATATTCTTAATTTAACATTATTCGATGTTGTTTGGAAGAGCTGCAGATCACTGGTTTAAGGAGGCCAAACAGAGACATACAACTTTAAATGCAATCATTTATGGGAATATTATATATGCTTATTGGTGAGTGTTACAAGTTCATTCTTATGTCGATTTCATTTTGCAGATGCATTATGCTTACACATTCTTGTTGCACCTCATTTTCTATAAATTGAAAGATGAGGAGGTTATTACTCTTCAATAAAATTTTCTCTTGCATTAGTTATTTATTTATTTTTTAGTTATCATATAATAGCTAGCATTATTGCTCCAAATTCTTTTTTGGAGGTCTTCTTAATGTGATTTATGCAAGTGGAATGCATGTCAAGTGGATTTCTTTTCTTTCAATTTCATGTTGTTTCTATGTTTTGCTTAAATTACAGTCAAACGTGCAATATGGATCGAGCAGAGGCCTTGGTGAGGGACATGGAAGAAGCAGGCATAGATGCTCCTATCGACATTTATCACACCATGATGGATGGTTACACAATGATTGGCAATGAAGATAAATGTTTGGTTGTGTTTGAACGACTCAAGGTACAAGCTTAGGTGGATGTGTTTTTGTTTTCTGAGGGTTTACATATGTATATGAATTTGTGTGCCTGTGGTGTTCCATTATCAGAAGTTCAAGAGTTTTAAGAAGTGACATTTACTTTTTATCAGAGGATATTGGTAGATTTTGACAGGATTTTTTTCTTTGTTCTATAAATGAAAAAACATTTCATGGTTAAACAAAGGCAAGAAGAAATGTAATATGATAAATATGTTCTCTTTGATTGAAACATAGAAGAGCTATGTATACACTAAGGCAAATGATCAATTTGAAAGAGGTCTATGTGCTCAACTTATGATAAAATAAACTATCATGAAATCAAGATGTGGCTTCCAGCTAAGTAATGATTTTTTCTAGAAGGATCTTCTTTATATGGAAACTTAATACAGAAAAACTTTGTTGCAAGTATGAAATATACAAATAACATATACTGCTTTAGAATCCATATATGGGAGTTGTTCGTTTATGATGCTTGATAATATTCAAGAATGTAGCTTAGCTATCCTTTACGTTTGACTCTAAGGGTTCTTAGGTTGTCCATCGAGCTTTTAGGTCTTTCAAGCCATTAAAATACCTTTACTCTCTACTGTTTCCTATAAGAGATCCTTGCAATGTACTCATCCAAAAAAGAGATCTATTCAATGTACATAATGTCTTGTCTTATTATTGTTACCATTACTTTTTTCCCTGGTACACTAACACTCTCTGATTGGGCTATAGGAATGCGGCTTTACTCCTTCAGTTATCAGTTATGGATGTCTGATCAATCTTTACACTAAGGTATGGCGATGTTTTCCTTTTCACATAAAAGTGATTTTCTTTTGTCTCCAGAGTTGTAGGCTTATGCTTTTGTGCTATCATTTAAGAGCTTCCTGTTCATGTAATACACAAATTCTAGATTATGAGCAGTTATAAACTTTTGGAGTCTGAGGAATGCTTTCCGATAGGGCCATAACATGGAGTATTAAAACATAAATTCATTTTGTTATTAAGCTTACATGATATCTCAATTCCTAGGCTGTATACTATTGTTCTTATCTACACCAAGTTTCTCCAAAATAAGAAATAAAGGGAAGGCTTGCTCTGAGATTTCACTTTATAAGCCATAGGTGGTGGTGTTTTTTTAGCGTTCTTTATTTCCTTCTTCCCTCTTCTGTTGTCATTTTGGAGTTTTGATCTTATTATACCTAAATTATATCTAAAGACCAGTGAACCATAAAGAAAGGATCAAAATGCTTTTTAATACTCTCTGCCTACCATCAATCAAATTAAAAATGAAAATGAAGTTCTTCCTTCAATTGAAGCTGCTGCTCCCTGTTATATACATCCCAATCCTCTAAGGCTGTGAAATTTACTTAAAGAGGTGGTTACAACATTGTCACCCTGAAGAAAAGCTAAGAAAATATTCATAATGACCAAACTGATCGAAACTTATGTACATTGCCTAGTTCCTTTACCTACTACATGTTACTTGTGGGTTCTGATTTTGAGTTGAGTTGAGTTGTGTAAATTCCGTACTGCTGCCATTCTACTTGGACAGGTTCTATCCCCTTCACGTGCCTGTTGAATGCATAGCTTTTGATTTTTTGTTGTTCCTTCTATAGATGCCTTCAATTCAGATTATCACCATTTTCTTTGGGGGTGCAGAAAGAGTTTCTACTAGTGTGTTCTTGTTATCATTTGGTATATCAGATATGCCTAATTTAAAAATTGGTATCTCCACTTTCAGGTTGGAAAAGTTTCTAAAGCCTTGGAAGTTAGCAAACTGATGGAATCATCTGGAATAAACCATAACATGAAGACCTACTCCATGTTGATCAATGGATTTTTGAAGTTAAAAGATTGGGCTAATGCATTTGCGATTGTTGAACATTTGGTGAAGGATGGGTTGAAGCCCGACTTAATCCTCTATAATAACATTATAACAGCATTCTGTGGAATGGGTAACATGGATCGTGCCATTCGCACAGTCAAAGAAATGCAGAGGACGAGGCATAGACCTACATCACGTACATATATGCCAATAATACATGGTTTTGCAAGAGCTGGAGAAATGAGAAGAGGCTTAGAGATTTTTGATATGATGAGGATGAGCGGATGCATTCCAACTGTGCATACTTTCAATGCTCTGATTCTTGGTCTTGTGGAGAAACGCCAGGTAAATAAGTTCAATGCATATATTAATTATGTGCTTGATATATATATAATAGAGAGAGAGAGAGAGAGAGAGAGAGAGAGAGAGAGAGAGAGAGAGAGAGAGAGAGAGAGAGAGAGAGAGAGAGAGAGAGAGAGAGAGAGAGAGAGAGAGAGAGAGAGCTTAAACAGGATCACACGCCATTTGAGTGGTGCAGTAAAAATGGTCAAAATGAGCCTATTAGGGATTAGGGTTCAGCTCAAAACTAGCCCAAAATCCGAGAGTTCGAACGGCCATTAAATTGAACAGTAAAGGAAATGAGTCTTATGATTGTTTATGTGTATTCCATTCTCACCTCTTTCCTTTCTTGTGAGATGGTTGTCATAAACAGTAAAGGAAATGAGTCTTATGATTGTTTTTGTTTATTTCTTGTAATTCCATTTTACTCCAACTTGTTTCCATAGGTTCATCCCATCCCCCTTCTATTTTATATAATTTTGGACTCAGTAGTGCTACACATACCACATTTTTATACCATAATTTCATACCACCTTATGTGGCAACTTACATGGCATTCATACATTGAATACTAAAAAATAAAAAGAAAAATCCAAAAAGAAAAAGAAAAACTTTGTTCAATAAAGTAATGACACATCATATGGTATAAAAATGTGGTAAGTATAGCATTATTCTTTTGGACTTGTCTGTTCCTAATGTTTTATTTTCCTTGTAATAACAATGGGGATTAAGTTTTATGTCTGGATTTCTGCTCTTACATATTGTTTCTATCTCTGCATTAAGTAGGTTATTTGGTGGCTATACCTATTTTAGTGGTAGTAGTGGTTCATAATGCCCGATTTAATGCTCTGCTAGAAATTTAAATGAACTGTCTTCTGTCATTCATGTTGAGGTGACAGTATTTCTCTTGCCAACGTTTCTCCTATATATTATATTTACAAGATGTATAAAATGCATTTGGTGAAAATGTCCAAATAACTGGCATGTGCTTGGGCTCATCCTTAGTGAGATCTTAAAGTTAAATACTATTTTTAAGCTTTTCTTTTATTCTTTTTATACATTTGAATAAAAGATTTCATGACCTAATGAATAATTTTTCTCTGTAATCTGTGGTCTATCTCTAAGTGTCATAATATGGAACACACAAGATATTTCAAATAGTGATTTACAGGTCCATTGTGGACTCTTCTCTGCTGTAGTTTTTATTTATTTGGAAGTACATGATTAATCCATTATATTATTGTGTTTAGCTTGGAATTTTATATCATTTTGCTTCAGAATGCCTCCTTTTCACTCCAGAGGTAATCACATGTATGTTGTATATCCTTCAGATGGAGAAGGCTGTTGAAATATTGGATGAGATGACACTGGCAGGCATTAGTCCAAATGAACATACATACACAACTATCATGCATGGTTATGCATCTTTAGGTGATACTGGGAAAGCTTTCGAGTATTTTACCAAATTGAGGAATGATGGTCTGGAGCTTGATGTGTATACATATGAGGCATTGCTAAAGGCATGTTGCAAGGCAGGCAGAATGCAGAGTGCTTTAGCTGTCACTAAAGAAATGAGCGCTCAAAAAATTCCGAGGAACACCTTTGTATACAATATATTAATTGATGGGTATGGTTTGTTGAAAATCTTGATTTGCACTACTTTCATCTGCCTTCTTTTGACTGTTCTTTTCAAACTTGTTTGAGTTTAATTCTTCAATATTATTTTCTTCTCTTTTAATTTATTATTTTCTCTGCTTCTTAACCTGTCGATTGACTTGGTTGTTTCCCTTGTGCAGATGGGCTCGAAGAGGAGACGTTTGGGAGGCTGCTGACTTGATGCAGCAGATGAAACAGGAAGGGGTTCAACCTGATATCCACACCTACACGTCCTTCATAAATGCTTGTTGCAAGGCTGGAGACATGCAGGTATGCTCTTACCGTCTATTTCCTATTTTACTGTTGAGAAAAATAAGTTCCGTTACTGCAGCATGTTCTTATTTATCGTCTGCTGGGTGCTTGATCAAATAGATGTATTTTAGGGTTTTGTCAGGACTTTTAAAATAGTTTTACTTCAAACAAAATTACTTGGTTGACCATTGTTTGATCAACACGTCCTTTTCATTACTCAACATGGTCATTAGATTTGAGCTTTTAAAATCAAAATATGTCTTCTCCATATCTTGTTCCTTTGATTAACAAAATTATATTCTACATGATGGATTTCTTGCCTGTTGTGCATTAGAAAGCAAAATAAAATGATGTCATTCCCATTTGTGATTCCGACTTGTCTGAAACCAAGTGCTGTCGTTCATATAATTGTGATCAATTGTTATCTTGTTGATTCCAGTTGGAAAACCCATGGGATCTTATAGTACAAGAATTAGAAAAATAAAGTAACTTCATTTTCCTGTTAAATCCTCAATTTAGTTCTACTGTTCCATCTTTTAAGTACATTCTGTTTTTCAGAGAGCTGCAAAAACAATTGAAGACATGGAAGCTCTTGGGGTGAAGCCAAATGTGAAAACCTACACTACATTAATACATGGTTGGGCACGTGCTTCTCTCCCAGATAAGGCTTTGAGATGCTTCAAAGAGATGAAGTTGGCCGGGTTGAAGCCGGACAGAGCTGTATACCATTGCCTGATGACATCTCTGCTGTCACGGGCTACAGTTGCAGAAGCTTACATTTATTCCGGCCTTCTGTCTATTTGTAAGGAGATGATAGAATCTGAGTTGACTGTTGATATGGGAACTGCAGTTCACTGGTCGAGGTGCTTACGCAAGATTGAGAGAACGGGCGGGGAGCTTACAGAAGCCCTGCAGAAGACCTTCCCTCCTGATTGGAACTCATTTCATACTTCGGATGTGAGTTCAGATGTAGACAGTGATGATGTTGACATTAGTAGCGATGATGATGACATGGAGTTTGCTACTAGAATAGATGGTGATGAACATTATGATGATGATGATGGTCTGAACCGCAGATCATGGTTGTAGATATGTGTTATGCCTTGATACTAGTTCCGGCTGCCTATGCTCAATTTTTTATTATTATCTTCTATTTCAGCGCCCATTCTTCTCTGAGGATTAAGAGTTTACCACCTTTAATGACTATGAGCTTGTATTATAAGAGAACATTTTATATAATAGAAGTTTCATGATTCATCAGTGCCTTCATACACTAGTGCATTACTCTAGAGTTATAAATTCTACTAATTAGACATTGATAATGCTACAACTATCATATCAAGAATGCTTTATCCTGATAATAGGTTGTGATTAGATTTATAGCATAGAGTATTTATGATTTTTTCTCCAATGCGTGATGAAAAATGTGGAATTAATGTGGGATGTTTGTGAATGTTTGAACGCCCAGTGTCCGTAGGTGAGCGTTTGAACGCTTTCCCACATCCAGTATTCCACCTCGAGTGTATCGTACCAGATAAGACCTCTAGTGTATCTTTTTTATCAGGGTGTTCGAACGTTTTCTCACATCCCGCATTTCACCTCGAGTGTATCGTACCAGATAAGACCTGTATCTTTTTTATTAGGGCGTTTGAACGTTTTCCCACATCCCGCATTCCACCTCGAGTGTATCGTACCAGATAAGACCACCTCGAGTGTATCGTACCAGATAAGACCTCTGGTGTATCTTTCTTATCTAAAGCTTACATAAACTCTAAGATTGTCATAATAAATCCCACTATTAACCCACCAACTTCATCTCTCACCAATCACATTCTCTCTCTCTCTCTCTCTCTCTCTCTCTCTCTCACATTATAACTTACTGTAACTTTCCATTACAAGCTGTATGCATCATGTATCATGTTTCCAGTCATTAATTATTGGATCTATCGAAAGTTACTGATGCATGCTAAGATTACCATCTGGCTTACAGAGAGGAATTCGTTGTGTTTGGTTTCTTAATTACGACGGTTACTAAAATCCTTTTTCTTTTTCTTTTTCTTTTTTTTCCAAGGTTACTAAAATATCTCCAGCTATTTCTTAAGTGGATTTTTCCATAATGAATCAATTTTTTTCAGACTTTGGCTGACACTTGTCTTAAAAACAGCAGCAATTAGATAGCTTTTAGTTGGCCCTTTCCCTCCCCAAATTTGGTTACTTCTAAATGTCTTATTTCAAAATTCAAATGGTTTAACTTGTATTTCATAATTTTACATTCAAATAAAAAATACATATTTCTCTTTCACTACATAAAATATATATTAAACAGTAATAAAATGCTAAAAGAAGTAATAAAATTATTTAAATTTTGTTAAATTTTACATTTATCAATTTAATTCTTAACTTTCTCTCTCATTTTGGACAAGTCAGTGTGCTATAAAACCATGTTCCCTAATTCCACTATATATATGCTTGAAAACTTTTCTATCAATAAATAAGGTGCCATTAACAGTATTTCATGCTATGTGATTAGCACCTGTGGCATTTATGATTTTGCCTCAAGCATAATTAGATCAGTTCATCTTTGGTTCCACCATAGCTAACTGAATCAAACAGGCTTTAATTACCATTTCCCTACAGAATGGGTGGCCAAAATAATTCTTACAATGAGGTAAAGCTTTATGTAAATATTTATATTCTATTATTCTTCGTATGACTTTTTTTTTTAATTATCTATCTGAACTAGCTATTTGATATGTACTTGTTTCTGTGAATAAGATTTTATTTTAATTTTTCTTTTGTTTTTGGGTTTTGAAGGTTGGAATGAGATGTATGATGAAGAGCAAGGAAACAAAAAAGAGATGCCTCATGGAAATGGAAATGGGTAAAAAAGAAGAAGAGGTTACAAATGATCTTGATTTAAGCCTTAGATTGTCACCACCAAAAACGGGCTTGAAAGTGGAATCATCAAATAGATCAAAAGCTTCATCACCATCATCACAAGAAACATGCACATCTCTGAGTTTGAATACAAATGAAGATGTTGGTGGCAGTAAATTTGTAGTTGAAGAAGTGCCATCTTTGGTTTTGATGGGATGTACTCATTGCTTCATCTATGTGATGGTGTCGGAATTGAAGCCCCAATGCCCAAAATGTAAGACTTCTGTTTTGATTGATATGTTCCGTCAGCCTTGTAAGAGATTTAGGAAGTGTTAGTGTTCGCCTATCAACTTCATCTCAACTCTCAAGTGACATTATAAGTTCAAGTAGTGATGTAAGAAAAAAAAAAAAAAAAAGATAATGTTTTATTTTTTACACCTCCTAGTCCTGAGAAGGAAATTTTTTCAGGCGAGGCTATGCAGAATAAATTTTCGTACTTTGCAATAATTCAGTCTCTTAGAGCACTTGAATGATGTATGCTTCTTTTTCATTGGAAATGAAATCCATAATGTTCTTTTAGTTGGGAAGTGAAATCTATAATATAATTTTGAGGAGAGTGCTAGTACATCATTCTATAATTTCTTTAGTGATTTATTTATTACTTTGTTTTTATTACGTTAGAGAATAATTTACCTGTCTCCATTATCACGTGGCATCACATGCAAGAAAGAGACAGAGAGAAAGACTTACCTCTCTCTCTCTCTCTTTCTCTCTCTCTCTCTCTCTCTCTCTCTCTCTCATCTTTCTCTATGTCTCTCTCTTGCATGTCATCCACGTCCCCTATAACGGAGATATAGAAGTTCTTCTCACTACATTATTCTTCTTCCCAAAGAATAATACCTTGAACAACTTGTTTATAACCGTTATTTTTGACTGTTGTAAACTCGATATTTTTTGTTTTGTTTTCTTATACACCTTTTATATGCTTGAAAAGAGAATTTTGAGATCAGGCAAATAAATTTTCATTTATACTTGTAGTGGCTCAGTCTCTTACATCACCCCAATGATGTATATATCTCTTTTTCATAAAAGCATCCACAATGATTGTTCAATAGCTCAATTTTTAGAATTATTTTGGTATCTATTGAAATGAACTGCAGTTTTACTTACAATGATACAATTCAATAACTTCAAATCAATAGCTATACCTTTTTAAATATTTTTTATATATACTTGAATAAAATAAAATAGATAAATTTAATTATGTTAAAAATTATACCATTGAAATGGTCTCAAAGATATCTTTAAAAAAGACACCAATTTTGGGTATATTTTAAAAAAATTTATTTCATGCCCAATTTTGATATTTAAAAAAAAAAAAAACTCGTATATTCAAAATATTTTCAATTCCACGTTGTAATTTTTTTTTTAATTCAATGTTGTAGTGTGATACATTCATTACAAAAATTGCATTTAATTGGATTTAAACATGCCGTTTTGGGCTTGGGCTTTAAATCACTCTTGACAAAAAAAAGGCTTGTTTACTATTTCACCCCTGAAAGTAACTTCTAATTTAACTTTACCTCCTAATGTTTATTTTGTATCACATTACCCCCTAAAACTAATTCTCGTGTATCACTTTACCCCACTTTCTATTTTTACAAACTTTGAAAATTAATTAAAAATAGCTCCGGACTCAGAAAAATACACAGAAAATGCCTACAAACTCATCTTAACTAGTACTAATTTACTATGGGATCAACTTACCAATTTTTCATCCGAGTGTTTCCAGAAAATTAAAATACTCTAAACTCTTTGGAAATTGATAGGATAATCTCTTGAACTCCAAAAAATACAAAGTTTGCACCGTTGGTCTTCTAAACAATAACACTACCTTTCTTGTGAACACTTTTCTACCCAAAAGACCTCTTGGTCTTAGAGGAAAATAAATTTCCCTCTATAAAATAAATTCTAGAAAAATTCTAGAATTTCCATAAAGTCTCGGAAGAATTCTCAAAAATAGGTTTTTAGTAATTTTCAAAACATTTTTGATAATTCATCCAAGACTTTACGGAAATTTTAGAATTTTTATAGAGGAAAATTTATTTTAATTTTTTAGAGATAAATTTAGACTTCCCAAATTTTCCGGAAACTCTCAGAGGGAAAATTGGCAAATTTGACCCCACAGTAAATTTTCTGAAAACTTTGTAAGAATTTTCCTTGTATTTTTATGAGTTGAGCTCTTTTTAATTAGTTTCAAAAGTTTGTAAAATTAGGAAGTGAGCAAAGTGATACACAAAAATTAGTTTCAGGAGATAATGTAATACAAAATAAACCTTAGGGGATAAAGTAAGACTTGAAGTTACTTTCAAAAGACAAACTAGTAAATAAGACAAAAAAAATTGAAGACATGCCGTTGGAATAAAAAAATTGAAAGAAATGTATGTCTTTTTCTCTTTTAAAACATATGACTGTTGGTGACATTTGTCATCCACTCATTTGTCTTCTATTTTCTAGTTCTCTCTTCTCTCCAAGTCTATGTGACATGTGGGGCCCTTGTCTAGTGCTATTGCAATTCAATAGAGAATGCTATTTCATGCACCTTCTATTGCAATTGCATCAACTATAATAAACTAATTAAACTACACCATTGCAAGTGAAATTTAATCAATTAGATCAATTTCATGTAATAAAATTGCATTGAACACCACCATTGCGAATGCTCTTAGGAATGAAATCCATAACATTTTGTGTGGTTAGGAAATGAGTTCCATTGAAGAGAGATAGCACAACTAGTGATTAATGCATGATTTGTCTATTAATTATTTGTTACTATACATCATTCTTCTTCTCAAGGAATAATATACATTCAACAACTTGTTTATATCTGTTACTTTTGGCCGTTTGTACTATCTTAATGTTTTCTTTGTTTTTTATACATTTCATATATACTTGAGAGGGGAATTTTGAGATCAAGCCAGGCTATACAGAAGAAATTTTCATATATACTTTTAGTGACTCAGTCTCTTAGAGCACCCCAATTATGTATATATATCTTTTTTTCATTAGGAATGAAATCCATAAAATTTTCTCTTGTTAGATGAAATCCACAACATTGAAGAGAGATAACACTACTAGTGATTACTGATTTTATCTATTAATTATTTTTTACTACATCATCCTTCCATTCAAGGAATAATATACATGCAACAACTTGTTTATATCTGTTACTTTTGGCCGTTTGTACAACCATATTTTCTTTGTTTTTTTATGCACCTCCTATGTACTTGATAAGAGAATTTTAAGAGGCCAGGCTATACTTTCAGTGACTCGACTCTTACAGCACGCCCAAACACAACACGAAGCCCGATTATTAAATGGGTTGACCCGAGCACGACACGAAACACAAATGAATCACTTAATCCGGCCCATTGTACACCTCTAGCAATGACTCAAACTCTTAAAGCACGCCAATAATGCACGTCTCTTTTTAATTAGGAATGGAATCATGAATGGCCAGGCTATACAGAAGAAGTTTTCATATTTGCAGTGATACTTAAATTTTTTTTTTCGAGGAGAAAAAAGAGGGACTCTTAGAGCATGCCAATAATGCACGGCTCTTTTTCATTAAGAATGAAATCCATAAAGTTTTGTTGTTGTTAGGAAATGAAATCATAACATTGAAAAGAGATATATAGCACTACTAGTGATTAATGATTTTTCTATTAATTAGTTTTTACTATATCATTTTCTTCTCAAGGAATAATAAACAGTCAACCCCATTAGTTGGCTAACCCGGGCTGTAACCCAAGTGGCCCAAATTTTTACTTTGTATTTTTATAATTTAAATTATCTTAGCCCACCTTAATCTCAATCCTTAGCCCGGCCACTTCAGCCTCCATCTTAAGCCCAATTTTCTTCTCCGATTTAGCTCATTTATCATACTTCTACTTTTTTTTAAAGTTTAGACCACCCAAATTTTTAAATTCTGGCTCTACCCTGCACTTGTTTGTATATATCCATTACTTTTGGTTGTTTGTACAACCAAAGTTTTTTATACCCCTCCTTTATACTTTGAGAAGGGAATTTTGAGAGGTCACATGTTGTACAAAATTTGTCATACTTGCAGTGATTGTCTGTTAGAGCACCCCAATAATCTGTGTCTCTTTTCTATTAGGAATGAAATATATAAGTTCTTTTTGTTGGAAGTAAAATCTATAATTGAAAATAGATTCCACTACTAGTGTTTATTGATTTATTTATTAATTTTATTTTTTTACTATATATATCATTATTCTTCTTGTGGGATAAGTTACATTCAACAACTTATCTATATCCTTTACTTTTGCCCGTTTGTACAATTAATGTAACGTAGTTGCTGAAATGTATTAATATTTGAAAGTAACTAAAAGTTGGGCATGTCACTTTTGATCCTTGAAATTTCACTCGTATATTAATTTTGATTGTGAACACCAATTTGTTACAACTTATGATCACTTGTCTTTCACACCTATCATTGACTTGTCAGTAAAAGATCTTTGAGGTAAATACTCAAAAGCCAACTAGCAATTTCAATCATCGACTTGAAAATATTAGAGGTGTACATTGGGTCGAGCCGGCCCGAATCTGGCATGGGCACGACCCATTATTTTAGCTCGATCGGTACGTACTTATAGGTCGAGCTAGGCTAAGGTTTTTTATCCCGTTGGGTCGGCCCGGCATGAGCCCGTTATGTGCCAACCCATTTACATTAATTTTTCTTAATTGTTTTTTTCAAATTTTAAAAACTAATATTTGTCTCCATAAATAAAAATATAATTTAAATTCAGAGATTTCAAAAAAATTAAATTAAAAATTATATATTATATTCCAAGTTATTCATTATCAATTGCCAATTTTTTTTTAAAAAAAAAATTTATCATAATATTTGGTTATAAATTTGTTTTTATTTTTTATGTGGCAATATTTCAAATATTGTTAAACTAATCGTTATCAGTGAAATATTAATTTCCCTATAATTTTATTGAAAGGATGTAACAACTTAACCAAATTAATTACTAATGTTTTAAATAATTATTAAAATTTTAAAATAAATAATCAGGGCAACCCGGCACGACCCATTATGGACCGATCCATGGGCTGAGCTAGGCTTAAGGTTTAAGATAATTGGGTCGGACCAGCCCAACCCGATTATTAAATGGGCTTGCCCGAGCACAACACAAAGCATGAATAGGCCCATTTTAAACGAGCTGGGTCGGGCCGACCCATTGTTCACCTCTAGTAAAATTTACTGATATTAATATGGTTGTCCATAGTTATATATTTGGAGTCTTTATATAATATTGTAATTATGAGAATCCTTTCTTGTGTAAAATAGAAAAAACTTATGAGTGGTCTTTAAGTTAGCCTATAAATTTAGGTCTTATGCTATTGGAAAAGATACAATCTAAATTCTCCAGAGACAACAATAAAGTTAATAGACGACAGATAATCACCGTTGTCTATTTTAGAACTTTACCGTCGTCTAATCGACTGTAGTCTATTGGGGTATAAATACACAACAATATTTAACCGTTTTCTTGATTGCTATAACACAATGGTTTTACATGTAAAACCGTTGTATATATACACTAAAAAACTAATGGGTTAGAGGTAACCGTTGTTGAGCATTGATGTAGATGTCGGTCTTTCTATTTAACCGTTGTCTTGATTGATATAACACAATGGTTATACATGTAAAACTGTTGTGTGTGCTAAGGATTAACCTGGTTTTGGGATGTCTAGAACTCTTTCAAACAACGGTTTTTATTGGAAAATTGTTGCATGATTACTTTCTTCACATTGGTTTTTAGTTGATTTCGTTGTATGTTTGTTAATCAGACATTGGTTTTAAATTTTGAACCATTGTTAGTTGAAGGTAAATACAACGGTTTTTATAGCGAATTCGTTGTATTATTTGCATTGGTAACATATATCCAACGGATAATATTAACAATATTCCTAACAAATATATATTCACAAAATACCCTAACCTCAAGTTCTAAAGTTAGTCCACAATTAATAATAAAGACTTTGGAATTTATGAAGTACCAATAAATTAATAAAGGAAGTAAATTAGTACTTGTATATATCTGACTCCCTTAAAGCTATGCCATTGACAGGCCATAGGTAATTTCCAATAACATATATGCCAAAATATTGCTGCCATCAACCTAATGTGTAGCAAATAACTCAATCACATCCCCATGACTTATCTAGCAAAGTAATCATTCATATATACCTCAGGCTGATCTAGCTAGCTAAACACATGGCCTTCAAAATAAAGACAAAAACACTAACATATACGCAAAACTCCACTAAGCATGTAGTCTACATATATTGTCCCACAAAGTTTGCCAATTCAGCCCGCCCTTCATTGATATCTTCTTGTGTGTAAGTGTTGTCCTTCTTCCTCTCCCACTGAAACAAGTCAAAAATAGGTCTTTTAAAATAAAGGGTAAATTACAAGTATATACCTCAACTATACACTACTTTTCAACTTGGTACCTTAAATTCAAAAAGTTGCATTAAGGTACCCCAACTAAGAAACTGTATCAGGTATGTATCTCTGTTAGTTTGACCGTCAAGAAGGTCATTATCTAATGATTGGCACACGTGGACCCTACCATTAAAAGTTTTAATTTCAATTTAGTACCTCAACTTTACTATGTTTTTCAAGTTCATACCTCAAGCTCAAAAACTTGGAAATACATAAATGTTTTCTAATTTTTATCTCAACTTCACCTCATTTTTGACTCATCCTTCACCAAAATCAACAATCTTATACTCATTTTGAAGCTATCAATCTCCTCTTTACAACCATAAAGAAATAATTCAAAAAGAAGTTATGAAACGCAAGATAAGTGGTCACAAATTAGGCTACCTGAAATTGCCAATTTGTTTAGAATATTTGGCAGTTTCAGGTAGCCTAGTTTGTGACCAATTATCTCGGGTTTCATAACTCCTTTTTGCATGATTTTTATATGGTTGTAAAGAGAAGATTCATAGCTTCAAAATGAATATAAGATTGATGATTGTGGTGGAAATTTGATAGGTCAAAAGTTGGGGTGAAGTTGAGATAAAACCTGGAAAACATTTATTTATTTGCAAGTTTTTGAACTTGAGGTATGAACTTGAAAAACATGGTAAATTTGAAGTACTAAATTGAAATGAAGTCTTTTAGTGATGGGTCCACGCGTGCCATGTCATCAGATAACAGCCTTCTTAACGGCCAGACTAACGGAGATACCTAACTAACACGATTTCGTAGTTAAGGTACCTTAATGCAACTTTTTAAACTTGAGGTATCAAGTTGAAAAGTGATGTATAATTGAGGTATATAATTGTAATTAATTTTAAAATAAAAATATATTCAACTTCCAAACATAATTCACCAGCAATAGTCCATGCATCTAGTTAACTTTTTCCATTTAAACAAGACCAAGGTTTATATATACTAATCATATCACATGCTATACACACAATTACAGTTAACATTAATGCATGTCCCGATTTTTTTTTTTTTAAAGGCAAATGAAATCTAAACATAAAGAAATAAAGACTATGGATCACATATGCTATAATATCTCAATTTGAGTTGTACTTAAAAAGATAATATACCACCACAAAATATCTCAATTTAAGGTTAGTTCTCAATATATACTAATTATTATATACCAACATAAATTAAAATTTAATCAAATATGATGCATAACATATAATGTTTGATGTATATATATTTGCACGAGAAGTATTGGTAGTTTAGTATAGTACTAGTACTAGTATTAATTGCAACAATATTAATATTAGTAATATATACTAGTATAAGTAGTTTAATAATATATATTAGTACATATCCTATTAATTTAATATGTATGTATACCGATAAATATGAGCAGATATATATATGCATTATTTACCTAAAGATTAGATTCTTATTTTCCTAAAAATAATAACATTTACTTTATTAAAGAATGACTATATATCATAACTCACACTTTTGATAATATTAATATGATAACATTATACAATTATATTTTCTTATAGTTGTTTATAATATTAGTAGTTTAATATTTATTGTACCACTAACATAATAGAATTATATAAGCATATATAACTAAATTTCAGTAATTGTTTGAGTTTTTCGATATATATTTCAATTTTTTCAGTAATAATCAATTCGGTTTCTTTCAGTAATAATTTTTGGTAATCGGTTAGTTTACCAACTTTTTTCGGTTTTAAATTTTTGAATTGTGAAATCGCTTTACCAAACCAAAAAATTTACGTCGAAAGTCGGTCATTTCGGTAAAAATCAAACCAAAAGTCAGCCCTAGATGATCCATATCTGGTTGGATACACATATTCTAGATATATATCAAGTCACATAGAATGATCTGCCTTATACAAAATAAGCCAAGAATAATGATGCCACAACTCAAATTGAAGGACATATCAAGCGGCATGACTAAACATACACCAACGAAGAATTTTGTACACAAGCACTTCAGAAAGTCATGAGGTCAAACATATCTTTAATTTCCAGTGATTTTTATGGACATCTTCACCAAATTATATTTGTCTAAAATTAAATATGTATGAAAACGATGTGTGGTATTCATTTGTGCTGACCTTGTGAATAATCATATTGAAGATTGTGGTTATCAAAGGGAGAAATTCATTTGGGTATGTGTGCAATACTATTTTTTCCTTCGACTAGTTTTTTGTCTCATAGGTTTTTAAGTTTTAACCAGGCAGCATTATGAGCATCAAATTAACACCATATCAATGATCTTGAGCAAGATTGTACTCTTTTTCATTCGTTTCGGTTTTGTCCCACTAGGCTTTTCTCGATCAGTTCAGTTTTAATAAGATAACTATAATTGATTGGTGGACATCCATTGGGAAGTGTTCTAAAAATTGATATTTATGTGGTTGTCAACAATTATGTATTTATAACTAGGGGTGGGTTCGGTTCGGTTGCTGAACCGAATTGTCGGTTGTCGGTTGTCGGTTGCCTTGTTCTTGCTAGTCTCTCTTTGTTTGTTTGTCCCTGACTTAATTATCGAAGTGTAGTTGGCTGGTACCACACCGGTACTAATTTTGTTGATCCTTGTTCATACAAGTTACCCTTATTGAAGATCTCAAGCAAGACAACTCAGTTCCAACACCCAAGATCATCCATAAATAAAACCAAGCAAAAAGCTAGGTCAACTGTTTGAAGTTGTTTCACTAACTCTCGGATTTTTGCATCAACAGGGTTGTTTGCGCCGACCTCCAATCTAGAGGTCAATGAAGCCTTTGGCACCCTTTGGGTCTGGCAGTGTTTGCGCCCAGTAGAGAGAGAGATATATATATATATATATATATGGTGAATTTTCATTGAAACAAGGAGCTCAATGTTGAAATTTCTTTGGAAGACATTGAGACTATCAAAATACAAATTAAAAATAAGCAAAAAAATGCAATTAAAAATAATAATAATAATTGACTTTTGATAATACAGTCGAGAAGGACGTGGGGAGGGTTTTAGAATCCTTCCCCTTTCTTTTAGTTTTTATAATTATTTTTTTAATAGTGATGGAAGTGCATGACAATGTTTACGGATATTGTAATGGATTTAAGGTATATAATATCTTTCTTTAACACAAAATTGAAGTTTATATCTTGTATTGACTCAAATTGAAGGTTTTGTGGTGAATTGTAACAGCCCCATAGTTAAGGTCCTTTTGCTAAATATTTTTCTAGATGTATTGTCTCTTAAATTAAATTTAATAAAGATATGACCCAAAAAGTAAGTAATTCATCTCATTAAATTCTACAGCTATATATGGCAAATCACATGTGTCAACATCTAGTCTGTACATCCATACAGATGAAAACATGCATGTGTTCTATTAGACGCCCATTTGCAAATTTGCACCTCACCCCCATTGTATTGATTTTGATATGTGTTCCATCAGTTCCATTAATATCAATATTGTTTACAGAGCCTACTAGCTAATATTTTATAGAAAAAAAAAAAAAGAAGAATTGTATTATATATGAATTAATTGAAGCTAGCTAAAACATTATCATCTTCTGATCATCTTCTTGTCCAATCTCTCTATTGTGACCTTGAAAAGAAGACATTAATGGAGAAGAAGAAAAAGAAGAAGCAGCAGAAGAAAAAGAAGTAGCAGCAGCATCTGTACAAGAGGAACTAGCATTATTTGCATTAGCATTAGCAAGAGAAACAAGGAGATCCACAAATGCTCCCACTATAAACCCATGATTCCTCTTCTTGTTGACATTCAAGTACCACCCCAACAGCTCCTCCAGACATTCCCAATCTCTAAGCCCATGAGACTCCACCATCTCCTCCATCGACCTCCGAAAGTCCCCGTACGGATCCTCCGATTCCATCGCCAACACCACGCTACTCTCCTCAAACGGATTCTCCATGTTAATTAATTTCTCGTCGCCTCCTAATTTCATGGCCTTGATTTCCAAGATGGAGCTCGTGTCTTCGGGCTTGAAAAACAGCCTATCCGATCTCGCCCCTCGCACCACCGTCTCTAACGACTCGCCGTCGAAGCAGTATTCCGGATGATCATGATCACGAGACTCCGTTGTGAAGCTTGTTGACTCTTGATCTGACGATGAGGAGTTTGTGAACCAATTGGTGTTGGAAGTCGACTCTGGATCAGTTTCGACCCCTAAGACGACGTCGTTGATGTTGGGGTCGAAGAAGACAGAGTTTACGGTCTTGAACATGTTGTGATGATCGTCCCCGGAAGCTCGGAACGACAGCGTTTTGGGGTGCTTGCAAGAGGGCCATTGCCATGGCTGCTGCTGCGTTAGCGTTGTCGTTGATGTGATCGTTGTTTCTTTGTTCTTGAAGAGAGATGGAAACTTCATTTTCTTGGCAAATGGAGGATCTGCTGGATCAACACCAAAAGATCCAAGAGATCTGAGATGTGATAAGCAAAATTTTGTTTTGGGATTGTGAATGTGAATGTCTGTTTCCTTTTGTGCTGCTGGTATTAATGTGATATATAGAGAGCGGTGAGGGAGTTGTAAAAGAAGATGGCGAGGAAATGGGTGTGGTAGGCCCCTTTTCATGTGTGTATTTAATGTTAGTTTGTAGAAATTGAATGGTGTTCAACGCACTCCCCCCAAAGAAAAAAAATGAATATATATAACAACACTTTTGTCAACATCACTTTAATTAACACTTTTAATTAATATTTTTTCATCTTCATTTGTAAATATATATTCAATTCATGTCTATGTGCATTCATCAGCTAGCTAGTATTATTCATCTCATCTTATAAAACTTAGATTATTTTAGGGCAACTTATGAAAGTTTAAGGATTTGGACAATATTTATTTAATATAACAAAACAATAATGTTAAAATCACTAACTGTATTCACCAAAATTGTTAATTAACTGAACTATTGGTATATATATTTATATCAATCCCTTTTTTATTTGGATGTAAATTTTGAACAAAAGCTACGAAAACTAGGCACAAATTGATCAGCTCTGAAAATTTTGTCTTTCGCAAATAATTAGCACCCATTCATTGCTTAAATACTAGGTTTAACTCTCGACTTTTGGCTGAATTGCATCGTCCATTGAAAATTTTGTCTTCTTTGAGAAATTGACACATGTTTATCGCTTAGAAATATTAGGTTTTAACTCCTAAATTTTGAGTTGCCCAAAATTTGAGAGTTAAAATATAATATCTATGCTATAATGGTGATTGGACACCTTAAGGTAAGCAACCTTGTTGATAATGAGATAAAAAATGGGATACTATAATGGATACATTGGTGCTGGATATGGCATTAGATACGTTTTGCACCCTCCAAGTTTGGATCGTTTTTCACTTTGCACCATGAACTTTAGAACTCTACTATTATATTTATTTCTCAATTTCTATCCTCTGTTAACTTGATCGTGTTTAACAATTCATTTGAAGCGTTATTTACTTACGTATAAGCTATGAGACACATTTTCTTGCATAGCATGTGACGAGGTATCTGCCCTTGTCTTTGTTAAGGGTAGTTCGTAAAACCAAATACTCTTTTTCCTCCCCAATTGTCCACACGCAATGTCTAACATGGGAACATGTCCCAACAAAAACAAGGGTTCACACCTCGTCACTTGCCACATAAGAATTTGTGGGCCTTATTTCAAAAGAGCATTCAAACACAATCAAATTAACAAAAGACATAAATTAAAAGACAAATATAACGGAAAGCTGTATATGTAAAGTTTTAAAAATCAGGATGTAAAGTAATTTTTAAACGAACTAAACTTAAAGGGTCAAAGCGCAATTAACACTAGTATATATGTTAGATATAAATAAAGTTTATATTGAATTTAGATTAAATAAATGACAAAACAAAAAAAAATATGGATGTACAAATCTATCACATTATATGGTGTACAAAAATTTGGTTACAAATTTAATGACAGTAGCATAAAAGTGCCTGATTTTCTTTTGTTTCCATATTTTCCCTTCCCGAGATTTACATTAATGAGCTGTTGTCCACATATTCACGCTTTGATCCTGTTTTGGTCATATTACAAAATTAACGTGTAACAGAAGAAATCAGACATAAAGAGGCAAACTTCCTATGAGTTATTTATGAGGGAACGGTTGAATCACGCACACTTGTCCTTGCACAGTTGCACAGGCCATGTATTAATTATGAGTAGCAGAGTGCAGAGGAGTTAGAAATTGGGACCTTAAAACTAGGAGAAACGTTTACCAACTATAATAGAATATGAGGGCTGACTTGATATTTTAAGAAATAATTTGTCTTAAAATTTTAAAAAAGTTTATATAATAAAATATAAAATATAAAAATATAAATTTTATTTTATTTTATTATTAAATTGAGATACTAAATTAGCTATATCAGCTATTTTGCTTTCTTTCTTAATTTTTTGGTATCCTATCAAATATCAATTAGATAGTCTGCATGAGTCTCCAACAAGAAGTTCATAAACTACAAATTCTATGTTATTAAATTTATTTATTATGTTTACCCATTTCATTAATGTGTCAGTACAAAAATGTTAATATTACTTGTTATAAATAAATAAATTTTTTAATGAATCAACAACGATTTTATTCAAGACCTCTTCTTATAAAGAAAGATTGAGTGTCACTAATAAACAAAATAGTCATATATATAAATCTTATAATGAGTTCAAATTTAAATAAATTAAATACTACCAGATTATAAATTCAATGAACAAAATTAATTTTTTTTTTGTACGTGTAGCATTATTACTCAAATCACATTACCTTAGAGAAAAATGTTTTAGTAAAACTTCACTATTTTCTGAATTATATGTTATAATTGATTGGGTGTCCCTTATTGTAACATTAGGTACCGTATTGTAAAAACTTGAGTACTGCATATACTTTCATGTTTTCTTTTTCTCATCAGTACTCATGATATGACAGTCCTTGCTGGTAATGCTGATCGAGACTGTCATTAATCGAACGGTTCTGATCTTCTGATCAAGTTGACTCTTGTTGTAGGAACAATATCTGTTCCCGACCTTTTGTACGTACACTGCATAATGTATATCATTGCTAGCTAAGTGATGCAATTCTGTACACTGCTCTGTGATTGGCACATGTTCTGTAAATTGTCCATGTGCATGCATGCATGGGCCCTAATAGCTAGGAGCTATTTTTGTTTGCACAAACTTCTTGTACCATGAGATTGAGAGTGCATGGCGTTAGTATAGCCTATAGCGTAGCTCATCAAATCATGAAGGAGCTTCCTTTGAGAATGCCAAAATACAGTGGTGCCTCTCGTCATTAATGACACATGCAGTAGAGTGCTTCTATTGCCACCTAGCTAGCTCGATCACATCATAATTACACACCCCCTTCCATCTTTTAATTATTATTGTTTTTTGGAAATTTATCTTTGTATAAAATTACTTTTAGTCAGTTTTAGATACAAAGTTAAAGAAGAAAGGAAAAAAGATGTGAAACGTACCTTTGCTGCCGTGTCTCTCATAGTCATGGTAGATGGTGTTGGGATATGCGGCTCAAATTAAGTGACAACAACTTGGAAGTCGTCTGGATAGATTTGGCGCCAAAACAAGAAGAAAAGAGGAAATAGATTGTTTGGTATTCTACTAAAAATTTTTTTTTTCTCAAAATTTAAGATTTATTTTTTAAAATGTGAGTTTTCAAAATCAATTTGAAAATTTGAAAATTTGTTTGGTATGAAATTTGAAAGCAATTTTAAAATTTTAAAAATATTTGCAACTAAAGAAGAAAAAAGTGTAAAAAAAAAAAAAACAATGTTTTATTGTTTTAAAAAAGAGACCTGTTTTTTAAAATGATTTACCAAATATGTTTTCTTGATTAAAATATATTTTTTTGTTTTAAAAAAAAAATTTTTAAATAGGATACCAAACATGATCTTTTTGAGTTATATGGGATCAAGATTTCACTTTTTCATTATTTTGACGTGTCTTTTAGTGAGTTTTTAAGTAACATTGAAATTTTTTATTAAGAATGGTTGAAAGGAGTGAAAAATATGGTTCTTGTGCAATTAGAGAGCCTTTTTGCTCTTTACTTTATAATCTTCTTCTTTCAATATTAGTTGATCGATCATTATCGCCCAATTAAGGACGTATGTCAATTTGGCCTGGTTGAACCAGCCGAAGTAATTAACTGACTTTTGTTTTTCTTTTTTCCTTTTCATTTCCTTTCTTGTTTAAGTGTGTGAAAATTTAGACTTGAAATTAATATAAATTACTAAGAGACCGATCAAGATGGCCTTGACATGCATCGTTGTGGTCATCCCAAAGGCAAGCATGGTGGTCTCTATTAGATATGAATATAAACCAAGAGAAAATATAACAACCATATATGCTTTTTTGATTTTTACAACTATCTATATGCTTGAGTAGTTGATCAGTTACACATGTACATAATCATCCAAACTGTTGGGTCGTAAACCCTAAAAAGCTCATTATCCAAATTTGATTTCATTGATAAAAAATATATGAATCTCGTGCTCATCCAAAGAAGAGATCCCATTGTCGGGGTGTTTAGAATTTTAATTAGATCATAATGTCTTTCAAATTATGGATGTTTGAAGGGAATTAGCTAGTTGTAAATGAACTGTTTTGTTTCCTACCCACCATGTTCATTATTGGCTCCATGCATTGAGCAATGCACATGCTTCGTTGACCTTCTATGATTGACCACTTAATTAACGTACCAATGTTTTAAGCAATTATTTAGTGTTCAAAGTAAATTCAATTTTTAAAGAGATAAGCATGTGTTTTAACCAGTGGGTCATATTAGCAAGAATATTTCATTCTATTTAAATAGTCCGTAGAGAAATACACATCGCTCTTACCCTCTTACGTACAAATTTATCAAAAGGCAGGCATTAAGTACGACAAAACACATGTGTTGGGGCACAATAACTTGAAGATTCCTAAATTCCATTTTGAAATAAATCCAATTTTGAACAGGAATGGGTATAGAGCTAGAGAAGCAAAATTGTACGTGTTAGAAATTTCGGCAATTCCTAACCAAAGATTGGGTCCAATATATATATATATATATATATATATATATATAATATTCTTAAAAAATAATAATATTAAAAAAATAAGAGTTTGTTAACTATAGGGTCAGATAATTAATTTTGTCACCCAACAGGACATACACTTTTGATTTTACCTTCTATGAGAAAAAACAGCGCCAATCAATTTTATATGCTTCATGTCGATTGATCGACAGTTTAATTAGGCCGATACCAACTGCAATTGCAGCTATACTATTTATCCTCCATAACCTTAAATCTTAAAAAAAATAAATCTCCAACATACTTAAACACACTGAAAATGAAAATCTCTAATCAACCTAACAAATATTCAAGTACAAACTAAAGGAAAAAAAAAATTTCTACAACTGTAGCTACAATTGCATCTGTAGCTATAGTTGCCGTTAGATTGGTGGTTTAATTAAAGACCATTTGAAACGTACCTCATGCACGCAAAAACTGACCTTAATACTACGAAATTTACTTTTCTCTATCCTTGAGAGTAACAAAACTAAACTTTCGTCTTTTTGAATAATTACAGAAACTGTCATACCCTTAAGAGTAATAAACTATAAAAAACAACTTAAAATTATTCATATTTAAACGTTAAAAAATAACTTACTTTATTATTAAGAAATTGACCTGAAACTTAACTATTCTAATAGGTGTATTAGTTGTTACATATACTAGTTGTAAGGGAGGTACAGGTAATTAATTCTAATAAAGAATGTTTGGACAAAAAAATTTTCTCCCGAACAATTTAGAAACAATCTTTTACTATAAAGGGGTCAGTATCTCTAACAAATTTTTTGGTAAAGAAAAACTAACCGAACGAAAAAAACAAGAGCCAAAAAGAGAGAGAGACTCAGAGAGGACTAGAAAAACAATAGAGAAAAAAAGGTTGGAGTTCTAGCAACATCAAATCTTACTTTGTTATAAGATAAGTAATATATATATATATATATAGAGGAGTGCACTAAAACTAACTGGTTAGTAAGTTAATACGAAGCTAACCATGCTTTTGGGACTACCACATAACTAATCTCATAATCCGAATAGTTAATTATTTAGGTCATACTTTAAAGATTATCATTGCAAAAAATCAACTAAATCGGAAATCATTTAGTTATCTAATTGAGATCAAATAAATAGATGATCAGTGTTTTCGATAAACGCATATAAATAGTTGTTGTTATAATCAAATGACTAAATGACTTCTGATTTTGGAGATTTTTTACAGGGATGATATTTAAAGTAAGGTCTAAAAAATAGACGGTTCGGATTTTGAGATTACATTGTGCGGTGGGCCCAATATGGTGGTTAACTTTGTATTAACTTGCTAACCAGTTAGTTTTAGAGCATTCTTGTGTGTATATATATATATATACAGGACCTTCCAATAAGGGATCCCTCATTTAGTGTTAAATGAGGGATCACCTTGTGGGGCCCACACAGGTCGTTTTGTGTTAATCTGAACCGTCCATTTTTTACATCTCTATTGATAGATCATCCCTGCAAAAAATCAGCCAAATCAGAAATCGTTTACCCGTTCGTTTAAGCGGTCAAAGTTTAAAACAAATGGACGAACAACAAATTCCTCTATAAACACCTAAACTTTGACCGCTTAATCGAACGGGTAAACGATTTCCGATTTGGCTGATTTTTTGCAGGGATGATCTATCAATGAAGATGTAAAAAATGGACGGTTCGGATTAACACAAAACCACCCGTGTGGGCCCCATAAGGTGATCCCTCATTTAACACTAAATGAGGGATCCCTTATTGGAAGGGCCCTCTATATATATATATATATATATATATATATATATATATATATGCTAACTGTTTAGCAAGTTAATACGAAGTTAACCACTCTTTTGGGCCAACTACATGACTAATTTTTTAATCCGAACCATTCATATTTTAGGCCTCACTTCAAAGATAACAGTGCAAAAAATAAACTAAATCGAAAATAATTTAGTCATCTAATCGTGATAAAATAAATAGACAAATATTGTTTTCGATAAAAGTCTATAAAAGTTGTTATTATAATCAAATGACTAAATGACTTCTAATTTTAGAGATTTTTTACATGATGATCTTTGAAGTGAGGCCTAAAAAATGAACGGTTCGGATTATGAGATTACATCGTGTGATGGGCTTAACAGCATAGTTAGTTACGTATTAATTTACTAACTAGTTAGATTTAGAACATTCTTATTTACATACATATATATATAGATGAGTGCTCTAAAGCTAACCAGTTAGCAAGTTAATACGAAGCTAACCATGCTTTTGGGTTCATTACATAACTAATTTCATAATCCGAACCATTAATAATTTAGGCCCTACTTCAAAGATCATTATTGTAAAAAATTAACTAAATCGAAAATCATGTAGTCATCTAATTAAGATCAAATAAATAGACGACCAGTATTTTCGATAAAAGCATATAAATAGTTGTTATTATAATCAAATGACGAAATGGCTTCCGATTTTAGAGATTTTTTACAGGGATAATCTTTGTAGTAGGGCCTAAAAAATAGACGGTTCAGATTTTGATATTACATTATGCAGTAGACCCAACATGGTGGTTAGCTTTGTATTAACTTACTAACCAGTTAGTTTTAGAGCATTCTTATATATATATATATATATATATACAGATTCGATCAAGAGCGCATCAACGTACATGCACACATGTCACCGAACACTCGACAATTTTTTTTAACACAGGCGAGTATTGCTTCTTATGCCAAATTTGTAGGGTAAACCCTCATCCTTTTACCTCATCTGCTCTTAGAGTATATAATGAGCTTGGTGGAGGCATTATGTGACCATAACAAAATGATTGGACTGAGTTATTTTAAAGAAATTCTCATTTATTTGAGAAAGAAAGAGTTCAAAACATTCAACAAAAAATAAAGGCCTTTTGATTTGTGGGCTTTACACCTAGTGGACTATCCTATATATAAGAGGTTCTATACTTGGCCAGGCCCTAGGCGGTTGCCCAGCCCGCCTACCCTCTGGGCCTAGGCTGTCTAGATAGGGATCAATGATTACATGTTGGCTTAATTATTGATGTACCACCCAAAATTGTAACTCATTCCCACTTTACCACCTGAAAGTTTTTTTGTCCCAGATTACCACCTGTAACTTACATCCGTGTCCCATTTTACCTTGTTCCGTCAACAATTCCGTTAATGCTGACGTGGCGCGCTGGATGTGCGCCACGTGTCACATCTTTTTTATATTTTTTTATTTTTTTTATTTTTCTATTTTTATATACTTTGAAAATTAATTAAAAATAGCTCCGAACTTAGAAAAATATACGGAAAATTCCTACCGACTTGTCTTAACTAGTACTAATTTACTATGGGGTCAAAATGCCAATTTTCCCTCTAAAAATTTCCAAAAAATTTGGAAAGTCCAAATTTATTTCTAAAAAATTAAAATACTCTAGACTCTTTGAAAATTCATAAAATAATCTCCCGAACTCCAAAAAATATGAGGTCTGCACCGTTAGTCTTCTAAAAACTAACATTACCTTTCTCGTGAACACTTGCTACCCAAAAGACCTCTCGGTCTTAGAGAAAAATAAAATTCCCTATAAAATAAATTCTAGAAAAATTCTAAAATTTCTGTAAAGTCTCGAAATAATTCTCTAAAACTAGCTTTTGGTAATTTTTCAAAATATTTTTGAGAATTTGTTTAAGAGTTTACGAAAATTCTAGAATTTATTTAATAGAGGAAAATTTATTTTAATTTTTTAGAAATAAATTTGAACTTTCTAATTTTTTTGAAAATTTTTAGAGGGCAAATTGGTAATTTAACTTTATAGAAAATTAGTGCTAGTCAAGACGAGTCCGTAGGAATTTTTCGTGTATTTTTCTGAGTTCGGAGCTATTTTTAATGAATTTTCAAAGTTTATAAAAATAAAAAAATAAAAAAATGCGAAAAAATAAAAAAATATGTGACACGTGGCGCACATCTAGCGCGCCACGTCAGCATTAACGGCCAGATCGTCAGCATTAACGGAATTGTTGACGGAATAAGGTAAAATGGGACATGGATGTAAGTTACAGGTGGTAATCTGGGACAAAAAAACTTTCAGGTGGTAAAGTGGGAATGAGTTACAGTTTTAGGTAGTAAATCGATAATTAAGCCTTACATGTTTGTTAGGTTTGAAGGGGATTTACACCGGGGCTCGTTTTTGTGGAGGGAGAATGTGAAATCAATAGAGAAGAAAGGATCCCTTACAAAAGAGATCCCTTAATTAAGGGACAAGTCCAAAGGTTGGTTTCACGAAATTACATCATCCCTTTGAATGATACAAATAATATTGCTGAACTAAATATAGCGTGCATTCGACCAAAAAAAAAAAAACAAATATAGCGTGCATTGTGTGTCATAAATGTCTAATTTTATTGCACTATATAGCCACTTCCCTCAATCAACGTAATTGGGATTTTATTTTATTACATCATTAACCGCAACTGAGCTAAGTAAATCCTTACTTTAATACCAACTAACACATTGTAAAGATCAGAAAAATAAAATCACACAAACGTCTAATTCCTCAAAGTGTTATTAAAATTTGACAAAATCTAATAGAAAAGTCTGTAATATGACTTGAAATAGTAAACACACAATCCTAATGGAAAGAAAAACAAGGAAATATAAATTTTCTAAAACTACTAGAAAATTAAAACAGGATTTTGGCCTTGTTTGGCTAAAAACTGGACGAGCTCTTGGCATAGCCTCTAATCCTTTAGGTCTCGTACCTTTGATAAATTGATTTGATTTATAATGGGCCAACAATAGATAATGGAGCACAAAGTTACGCCCACTTAAAATTTTCAGCCTAGTCTGAAATTTCTTGTTTTCTTTCAAGTTGCTTAAACTGGTTCGGTAACCATTCTATATCACGGCACCATCTTTTAAAAGCAGAACTTTAATGAAAATTCTAGAGTTAGTAACGTGAGGAACCAGGATTAAAAATCCCTTAAAAAAAACCTATTTTGGTTATATAATGCCACGAAAATAATGTTACCAAGATATTTATATTTTCAAGAATTTCTATAGCATGTCTACAGATCATAAAAATATGAATAGGTAAATTTGACATTCGATCCATCATTTCGGTTTTTGAATTTAGAGATTCATTCCAATTCTCGGAAGTCATTAAAACCGATTAAGTTGGATTGTTCAAATTTGGATGGGTTGTATTTGATTTTGTCATTTTGAACAGAAAACTCACCACCAAGCAGAAAACATGACATTTCTTTTGGGTATAATAGAGAGCCGAAGCCCAAAATCAAAAAACTTACCAACAACAAATCTGGGCTTGGTCAAGCTAGCCCAGTCTTCCTGTTAGTGAGCTAATAGAGAGCTAAGAGGGTCCAACAAAACATGAAAGCCCAAACTGCAACTCAAACCCAATTTATCTAAGAATAGAAATAATTTGAATATAGAATGGAAAGCCCCCTCAAACTGAAGCCAAACAGGTGAGAGAGACTATCTAAAAAAAAAAAACACTTTTGGGAGAGAGATATTTATAGGATGTTTCTTTTACATAATTTCGTGCAAGCTGTTATTCAGTAATTGATTGATACTCTACTCAATCAATCATCAAAGGCATTATTATTCCTCTTGTTGGAGAAGAGAGAAAAAAAGCAGCTTCAAACAGACAGACGGTCCTCTCCTCTTTTCCGCAGGTCCTCGAAATTGGCAGATCGGACTACAATTCGCATTAGTTGTTGGCCCTTTTCCCTTTCTCTTTTTCCACCTTTTTCTCTTTTTCTTTCTTTCTTTCTTTTCTTTTGTTTTTTTTCCTTTTCCCTCCTCATCTCATGTAGCTAGCTAGCTAGCTAGCTAGTTTTGAGTTCATTCTTCTCAAACACATCAGTAGTAGTACTACTTTGCATATAAAAAAGGAAAAGTGATTATTCCGTTCATTGTGTTTAAAGCTCTTGGTGCTTTGAAATGTGTTTTATATAGTTCCCACAACATTGAGAACCAACTTCTATTTATCCACATCTCTTTTTGAGAGAGAGAGAGAGAGAGGAGAGGGACAAAGTTGCATCACATGCAGTCCACTTTAACACATACAAAGCCAAAATTTCCCTCACTAACAAGAAAGGAACAAAAGTACTCCCATACCAATAATATATATTGATCTCATACACACTATCCAGTCTCCTCAAGCACAATACAAACCAGCACAATTTATCCATGCAAGTGAAACCCTCTAACACTATTCTTAAAGTCCATCCTTATACACAAAACTGCTGGTAGCTAGAAGAAAACAAAGAATATATAAATCAGCAATATTAAAGATGAGAGCTGGAATTTGCATAGTGCAGCAGGCTCTAACATCTGAGGCTGCAACCATGGTGAAGCAATCCGTTAGCCTTGCCCGACGACGAGGCCATGCTCAAGTCACTCCTCTCCACGTGGCGAGCGCTATGCTGGCTTCCCCCACCGGAGTTCTGAAAAGGGCCTGCCTTCAATGCCACTCTCACCCCCTCCAGTGCAAGGCTCTTGAGCTTTGTTTCAATGTGGCCCTCAACCGTCTCCCAGCAGCCGCTTCCACGTCACCACTCTCATTCTCTCCTCATCATCATCATCATCACCACCAATATTCCAACGACGTTGTCCCGTGCTTCTCCAATGCCTTGGTTGCAGCCTTCAAGCGCGCTCAGGCTCACCAGCGGCGTGGCTCCATTGAGAACCAGCAGCAGCCTATTTTAGCCTTGAAGATAGAGTTACAGCAGCTTATAATCTCTATCTTAGATGACCCAAGTGTCAGCAGAGTCATGAGAGAGGCGGGTTTTTCGAGTCCCCAAGTGAAAAGCAGGGTGGAACAAGCTGTTTCTTTGGAGATCATTTCTTCCAATTCTCATCAAAGTCCTTCCCTTCAGTCCAAGGATCAACTGATTGGTACTACTCGTGTGCCGTCTCAACCTCCACCATCTTCGATCAAACACTTGGATCAAAGTTATAGGCAAGAAGATGTAATGAGTGTATTGAAAGAAATATTTAAGAAAAAAAGAAACACTGTTATTGTGGGAGAGAGTGTGGGAACAGCTGAAGGTGTAGCAAGGGGAGTGATGGAGAAGTACAACTTTGAGAGACAAGTGCAGTTTATAAGCCTTCCTCTCTACTCTTTGAGGAACATCTCCAAGGAGGAGGTTGAACACAAGCTTGTGGAGCTCAGGGGCCTCACCAAAAGCTACATAGCTAGAGGGAGTACTAATATTGTCTTGTATTTGGGTGATCTGATGTGGGTTTCTGAGATTTGGTCAAATTATGCTGACCATCATGATCATGATCAGAAAAGAATAAACTGCTACACTAGTCATTTGGAGCAAATAATCATGGAGCTTAAGAGATTGGTGTGTAGAAGTTTTGGGGATGAGGAAGGAAGATTGTCTCTTTTGGGAGTTGCCACTTTCCAGACTTTCATGAGATGCAAAACTGGCCAACCTTCTCTACAGTCAATTTGGGATCTTCATCCCATAACAGTCCCAGTTGGAAGCCTGAGCTTAAGTCTAAACTTTGACAGGTACTATTTTTTATTTATAGTATTGAAGTTCTTCCAATTATTTTTGACAATGACAAAATTATAATTAAAAAAAGTGGTTAATATTAGTTATTTTGTGGTTGTTTGTATTTTCTTTTAATTAGCTATGATCTGAAAGCTGAGATGAGTACAATGGCTGCACCCAAAGATGGGTCTGATCAGTTTTCCAGAACCACTTCCACTATCTCAAGCAGCTTGCCCTTGTGGCTCCAAAAGTACAGGGAAGAGAAAACAAGCATCATCAGTAACACTGATTATAAGGTAAATTTCTATACATATATTATATTTTATTTTTTTATCAACTCTTCACTAACACAATATTAGTGAGTAACAAATGTTTTTTCATATAGAGTAAATCTTTCATATAACGGGTATATATTATATATTAGGTGTCTATACGTCTATCTTTCTCATCAGTCATCATGCCACGTGATGAGAGATAGACACAAGAGATTTATTTATTTTTTCTTTCATACAATCCAATAGAATTTTGGTAATTTAAATACAAATTTTAATATTCTCTTAATTTGTGCAATTTATCTGTTTAATTTCAAGCAGGAATGTGTACAAGTCAGCAATATCTGCAAGAAATGGAATGATTCACTTGGCACTTCAACCCAGAAACACCCCCACAATCCAGAGAAACTCTTATTCAATTCCTGTTCAAAATCTCCTTCTTTTGAACCCAAGCAGTCACCAAAAGAATACCAATTCTGGGACTTTGAAGAGATTAATGATGATGACTGTGCTGAAAATGTGAGCATGTTCATGCCTGCAGACAGAAATGAGCCTAAACCAGACCTTTTATCGAATCCCAACTCCAGTCCTAATTCGGCTTCTTCAAGCGAGGTGATGGAAGACACAGACGATGGCGCCTTCAAAGACTTCAACGCCGAAAACTTCAAACTTCTATGTGAAGAAATGGAAAAGAAGGTTCCATGGCAGAAAGTGATCCTTCCCGAAATCGCCACAGCCATCCTTCAGTGCCGGTCTGGAACGAGCAAGAGAAAAGGAAACTTGAAATTGCATGATCATGAGAAGGACAAAGAAGAAAGTTGGCTCTTCTTTCTAGGATCTGATTCCGAAGCCAAAGAGAAGATTGCAAGGGTGGTAGCTAAACTTGTTTTTGGCTCTCAGATTAGCAACTTTGTCTCGATTGGTCTGAGCAGCTTTAATAATAATTCTTCTTCAACTGAAGAATGTTCCAGAAACAAAAGGGCGAGAAACGAGTTGGGTTGCAGCTATGTCCACCGTTTTGGCGAAGCAGTGAACGAAAATCCTCACCGAGTGTTCTTCATGGAAGATCTGGAACAAGTTGATCACTGTTCCCAAAAGGGTATCAACCAAGCAATTGAAAGCGGAAGAGTAACGCTTGCAGATGGTGAAACTAGTGCTCCTCTTAAGGATGCCATTGTCATTTTCAGTTGTGAAAGCTTCAGTGCTTCTCCTACAAGAAGCCAAAGATCTGATGAAGTAGTGATCAATAAAGAGAAAGATGCTGTTCATGACTTGGAGGAGAGAGGCCCATGTGGGTCACTGGATTTGAATATTGCCATGGAAGGTGATAATGGAGATGATGATCATTCAGACAATATTGGTATATTGGAATCTGTGGATAGGCAGATTATCTTCAAAATATAAGAATTTTAACGGGGAATCAATTGAACAGATCATTCACTAATGAATTTTCTGATATTGATTTCTCTCTCACTTTTTTTTTTTTTTTTTTTTTTTTTTTCAAATTAAGGATTTGTGGGGAGGTAAAGAAAATGATAATTAACTTAATAGGGGAAATAAGTAGCTAGGTTAATTTCTATAAGCAATTTTCAAGATTGGAAGCTAGCTAGGATTTTGTTTTGTAGACAAAGATGTGTACGTATACTAATATTGTTTTTTCTTTTCCTTCATCTTGTTATGTGTAACACGTGCGCCGTACTTCAATCAATGGAACAATGGTTAATGTTAAGAACCATTTGGCCTGTATAATCTTAAGAACAATGGTTAATTGGCTCCATCCCGAGATGGAGAGTCCATTTCATATCACAAAATTATGTTCTTTTATGTCTTTTTATTCCAAATTAATTTAAAATTAATTTATACATTGAATAAAAAGATAAAAAATGACATAGTTAATAATCTTAGTTTCTTCAACACATTGTTGAAGTGAAGTTGGCCCATGTTGTGAATCTTGATAACTGATATACAATAGTAAAAAAAATGCTCTAAAGCTATATGGTTAACAAATTAATACAAAACTTGTCACCCTTTTTGAACCCACCATTCGATATAATCTTATTTGATTATAATAACAACTATTTCTATGTTTTTATCGTCTATTTATTTGATAATAGTTAGATAACTAAATACTTTATGATTTGGTTGATTTTTTACAATAATAATATTTGAAGAGTGGTAGGTCCAAAAAAGTAGTTAATTTCGTATTAATTTGCTAACCAGTTAACTTTAGAGCACTCCTATACAATAACAACTTTTGTTCTTTCTCACAACATTTGTAGTAATAATTTGCTCCATGCACGTTGTGTAGTCTTCAGTCAAACATTATTATTACTTTGGGTGAATTATACTTTGCACTCCTCAAGTATAGGTCGTTTTTCACTTTGGTACTCGATGTTCAAAACGTTTCAATCTGAAACTTAAAGTTTATGAAAATTACAATGTGTCAATTCCGTTAACTTTTCTATTAATTTTGACTGCATATAGCATGTGTGAGATTCATTTACACTAATGTGTACAATAAATTTAGGCCACGTGGACAAATAAAATAAACCAAATAAATAAATAAAAAATTAGAAAAAGGCACGTGGCATAAATTTATTGTACACATCAATGTAAATGAATCTCACACATGCTATATGCAATCAAAATTAACAAAAAAGTTAACAGAAAAGGCACATAGCAATTTTCATAAACTTTATGTTACACATTGAAACGTTTTAAACATCAAGTACCAAAGTAAAAAATGACCATTACTTAATTAGGGGTGCAAATTAAGTGTAATTCACCCTATTACTTTATTAGTAATTACCAATTCGATCCTATCATTGAAGTTCTCTTTTATTGCTCTCATCCCAATAGCTTAAAGGTTCTTTAATTACAAAGAACATATTTCAACATATGATCTTAGAAGTACATCATCGATCTAGAGATCATTACAATCGGAAAAAAAAAAAAAGAAAATAGAAAAGCGAATAAGGGAAGAAAAAGCATGAAGCCACTAATTGTGTATTCTTTCTAGGCGTCACTTGTGGTCTAAAATATTCAAATAAACATACTTTTTAAAGCTTTCGCAACTTTTCTATTTAATTGCAACCCTCTGTCTCACCAAAGACCATCTTCTACCAATAGTACTTTTTTTGTTTTTCTGAAAAAGAAAAAGACAATCTTCTACCCATCAAAGTGACGTGGATTAATTTTGAGAGAGAGAGAGAGAGAGACAGAGAGAGAGAGATTTGCAAAAAGATTGGCATGGAGACAAAGTTTCCACAGCTTGAGCTTTTGTAGTCTCTTGAGGGAAAGAAAAGCAAGCAACGGCTGTTTTCCTTAGGCCACAGCCTTTATTAGACACTTCTTTCTATTTATATTTGTAAGTTTTGGATTTTGCATGAAAGTATGAGAATTGAGAATTCTCGGATCTCAAACTTCCAATAATCAGTATATAATTGAACCATCTCTCCTCTCTCTCTCTCTCTCTCTCTCTCTCTCTCTCTAATTGATAATTTTCGTACGAATCGTATGATTCCTTCTCAAACTATGAGCTGCTGAGTTCACAAAATTATTGGAGAGATATATAGAAGATGGCTTTGGTGGGTTGTTTTTAAAGAAAAGATGTAGAGTTGACCGGTCAAAAGTGGAATGGGGTGGCATGAAAGTATATATAGGAGAATGTATGAAAGAGATTTTTAATTAATTTACAAAATAATTGATATAATGTTAATTGCTTCCAATGATTGACTAGTCGTTATCTTCTAAAGAATGTTGAGCATTTTGTTCTTACTTTTTCTCTTCTTCTTTTTAACTTTTTGGATAATTTGGTATAGTTATTTTTTTTTTTAAATGAAGATAATTTGGTATAGGTTCAAAAATTATAGCCAATTTTATAAAAATCATTCAAACATTTTTGTATTATATAATAATTCTCCTGGGTTTTTTTTGTTTTTTCATAATGGTCACTGTGTTTTACAATTTTATTCCATAAATGGTCAATGGGTTCAGTCGACTTGCTTGTATCATATAACTTTGGGTGTGGAAATGAGTCTTTGTCCTATTTTAGTTTTATTTTCTGATTCTTAAATTTATTTTTTATCTCATAATAATAATATTTTAATGTATTAATTTTAAAAAGTTAACTATAGTTACTATTGTTACTGTAGAGGACATATGACACTCATGTAATGCAGTGGTGATGCTCACCACTTAAAGTTAGTGGTGAGCAAATTAACTTGCTCTCACTTGGATTATTGAGATTTTATGAAAGGCAGAACAGCACACCTTTCAAAGGTTGGAGAATCGGGATGAGTTTCGCAAATATGTGTAACTTTCGAAAATAGAATATCTAAATTAAAAATTACAAAATTTTGTGTAACTCGAAAATACAAATTGGAGTTGCATTTTATTTTATTAGAGGATCTAAGCACATACATTGTCTTTTTATTACAAACTTCTTAAAAAGTACTACAACCAAACATAAACATTAGATAACTTTAGAAATTCAGTACCGACTACCGACGTTTGACTTTCTTATCAAATATTCCTGATCCATAAGTAGAAATGAAAATCTCAACCAAGAAGGGAAATTGCAACCATATGAATGAGGCAACTGGAACACTAGCAAGCAAGATGATTGGAATAACAGCCCCTAATTTATCATGAAGCATGATCAAAAGGGCTGAAGAAAAGGCAATCATCATAGTGGCAATAGAGAGAAAAAGACTGAAAAGGCCTAATATCATTTTTGTGGGCAAGGATTTGAAAAAATCATCTTCTGCATAACGTGATGTGAGGATTCCCAAAAATATCATTACTGAAGTTGTGGAAGAAAAGAGTGATATAGCATCTGATACTATAAAAACCATAAATACCTTTTGATCTAAGAATATGGGAACACCTGTATCTTGTTTATTTCCACCAGGAATTGTGAATGCTGCAGCAAACATGATGGTAACAATGAGAGCACCTACAACTGTACAAGAAGTTGCTGTTTCTTTCATTGACTTTTCTCCCTCCTTCACCAAACCTTTGTGGTTCTTAGTAAACAGCTCACCTGCTGTCAAACCATCTATCCAATTTTGATGGTTACGAATTCTAGCAGGCACAATACTCTCCACCTCCTACAATTCATTGAACACAAAGTTTTGAAGTGTGAACATGAATATCACTATGAAGTTACTGTTTGGCTTCACAAATTCAAACGATTGAGCTACTTTTGTATCAGAAATTAAATAAAATATCTTAATTATGATTTCCTTTTTATTTGTATTTTCTTCTCATTTATTGTCATGCGAATCTTTATAGTTTCGAAAGTCAATTTTGAATGTATCATCATGTTATATATGTTCTTTACTCTTTTAGAGAACCTTGATCACTATAAGATTTAGTGTCAATTTAAAATGAAATTAAGAAAGGTTTATTTTTTGGTTGAATAATACATAAATAATTACAAATATACCCTTTTTTTTTTTTTTTTTTTTTTTCCTGTTAGATTGGAAGGTCATCTTTAACCCAAAAGCTCAATTATAAACTAACTATAAACCTCTGGAGGTGGTGATATAGACAGACTAGTCGATTGTCCCTTTGTGGACTCTAGTTGAGGCGGTATCTATTAGGAATGAATACTTGATTTCACTATCTTATCAAGTTGTGTTTATCGGTATAGATAGTTGACCTTTATGTGATAGGTGTTCAGGTATGTTTTTTGAACATTGACACACAAATCAGATTTTGCGAAAGTTGTGTGAGCATGCAAATGGTTTTACTCATTGATTATTGGTATTGATATATTTTTTTTGTGGAGCATTGCTTTCAAACTGTTTTCCACTAGCTTTATGTATATATATTTATACACATATTCTCTCTTTCAGGACGTCCGTTCTTTAACTAAAGAACGGACATTGGTATTTCTATGACAATTTGTCATTTTTTACAGGGTTCAACATGTTAGGATATAACTAAGGTTTTATATTTTAAGGAATAGAATTATTATTCGAGGTTATATTTTAGGTTTTAACTCTCGAATTTTTTATGGTAGCCTAAAACTTAGGAGTTAAAACCTAAATTCTAATTGAGGAACGGGAACTCAAAATCATGAGAGTTAAAACCAAAAAATATGTCTCGATTGATGATTTATAACCTAAATAATTAAATCCTGCCAAGTTTAAGATCAAATGGTGAAAATAAAAGCCATAAAACATATACGTCTGTTTTTTAATTAAAGAACGGACATCCTGCAGAGAGAAATTTTGTATATATATATATTAAATATTTGCCTTATTATTTTAAAACCTAACATGGGAATCCCCTGAGTGGAAGTAATGAATATATGTGATGCTCAGGGGCGGATCCAGGGTGGGGTTAATGGGATCAATTGACCCCATGTATGAACCTATAAATCTCCCCCTAGATGGAAAATCTTGACCACATGGTTCATGGCTGCTGCTTGAAGTTACAGGGGCAAGAAATGGTGGAAGGTGTTTGTGAAAATGAATGAAAGAGGCAAGGAGAAGAAGAAGAAGATAGTGGATCACGTGTCTAGGAGGTGTGATTTATTTATTTATTTATTATTTTTTTTTTAACTTAGAGACTTGCCAAAATGACATCGTTTTTGCAGTTTTATTTAAAAAACAAAAATTGAAATACTTAACATTCAAACAACACATACGTCGACAACCCATTTTTGCCTTTCACATTGAGAAAGAACAGGGCCCTAAATCCAAACCCAATTCGACTCTAGTCTCACCCAAACTCAATTCAACTCTCACGCATATGGTGAAGCTCGTTGTCACAGAAGGTGTCGCCGCCGTTGACTCTCACGCACTCGACTTGAATCTTGACCCCATAAACAATGATTCTTAGATCCGCCACTAAATTCTTACCCCCTATTGTATTCTGTGAGTGCAGATAGTTCTATGGTTGACGATCTAGACTGAGATCGTGAGGGCATGACACTTACTTCTTGTTAGCTCTAACGTACTTTTGATAATCTGGTTTAGTTCATTTCTTTTAAGGCGGGTGGACATCTTCTAAGCCTATCGTCTTATAAGGTGATTAGTCATTAGCCCAATTTGTTGTATTACTTTGTTAATGGCTGAATCACTCTACGGTTGCTTATCTTGTATATACTTAGGTTGGCTTCTAAACATCTCGTTTATGTGTGTATGTTCCACAAGGTTATATTCACAGACTCTTAACCCTAGCGGGTTGGTTTATTTATCAAAAGTATGTTGATGTTTATTTCAAATGTTTTGATCATTTTCGCTGTATTTATATTTGAATTCTCTTATTCAACCCAATTTTTAAATAAAGATGGCTTAACTCATTTTAGGAACTTGAGACTATAATACTCGGGAACTGAGTATTATACTCTCGAGATCCTTATAAGAAAAACAACTTATAAGGTCATATATATATATATATATATATATATATATATATACACACACACACACACACAGATATACATGGAGCTTTAAGTGTGGGATTCCACATTTAGTGTTAAATGTGGGATAGAGCGGATGAGCTCACTTCATGTAGTTTTTCAACAATCCGAACCGTCTATTTTTAGATCTCTATTCATAAATCATCCTTGCAAAAAATTAGCTAAATCGGAAATCATTTGTCTATCTAACTTTGATCAAACAAATAGACGGTTTTGTCAAAAATATTTTGTTCGTCTATTTTTCTGATCAAAGTTAGATAGGTAAATGATTTCCGATTTGGCTAATTTTTTTGCAATGATGCTCTTTGAATAGAGACCTAAAAAATAAACGGTTCGGATCGTTGAAATATTATATGGAGTGAGCCTTATGAGCGATCCCAAAAATAAAATTATAGGTTCGTTGACTTTTGGTACCAAATTGCAATGTTTTTTCATTTTAATTACCAAAACGTTTATGTCATTTCACTTTAAATACTAAATTTCAGTTTAGGTACCAACTTTAAAAAACATGGTTATATTGAGTTGTGACTGTCTAACAGTCATAATTTTTTTATTGATTTGTTGTTTTTTTCAATATTTGCAAGGCTTAAACTTTAATGTTTAGTCTTTGGGTTATATGACTTCATCCTCCAAGTCAAAATCAAAAGCATTAAACCCTTATAAATTTTGAATTATTATGAATTTGAAACAGTCATAGTTGAGTTACAACTATATAGCAAACCAATTTGTGACATAATCTAAAATATCTTGCTCTAGGTTGGTACCTAAATTAAAAAAAATTAGTGTCTTGCTGTTTTGCTGAAAAACTATTGATATTTAATATTTAATCTTAATTTTCTATAAAATTATTTATGGGATCCCACACTTGAAGGGGCATGTTATATATATATATATATATATATATATATATATATATATATATACCGTTAAGGGATCCCTCAAATAATTTTATTTAAGGGATTCCTTATAAGGGTCATTCTATATTGTATTTCAAATTTCCGAACCATCTATTTTGTTGGTGTCTATTTAAAGATTATCCCTAAAAAATTAGACAAATCAGAAATCATGAAGATATTTAATTGTCATGAAACAAATAGACGAACACAATGTTTTCAATAAACACTTGAAATTGCGACCATTTAATCAACGATCAAATGGTTTCCGATTTTCCTAATTTTTTGTAAAGATGATGTTTTAATGAAGACAAAAAAATAGATAGTTCTGATTATTAGCTTATTTAAGGGATTCCTCATTGAGCCTACTCCATAGAGTATTTTTATAATCAGAACTATCTATAAGGGATCCCTTAATAGAAGGACCCTATATATATATATATATATATATATATATACAAGCCCCTTCCATTGTGGGATCCCTCATGGAGCCCACTCCATATAGTATTTCAACAATTCGAACCGTCTATTCTTTACGTTTCTATTCAAAGATCATCCTTGCAAAAAATTAGCCGAATTAGAAATCATTTGTCTATCTAACTTTGATCAAACAAATAGACGAACCAAATATTTTCGATAAAACCGTCCATTTGTTTGATAAAAGTTCGATAGGCAAATGATTTCCGATTTGGCAAATTTTTTGCAAGGATGATCTATGAATAGATGCCTAAAAAATAGACGGTTCAGATTGTTGAAAAAATACATAGAGTGGGCCCATCTGCCCCATCCCACAAATAAGCCTAAATGTAAGATCTCACACTTAAATGGCCTATATATATATATATATATATATATATAGAGCTTCCGATAAGGAATCCCTCATTTAGTGTTAAATAAGGGATCCTCATGTAGGGCCCACACGAGTCGTTTTGTATCAATTCGGACAGTTCATTTTTTACAGCTCCATTGATAGATCATTTTTGAAAAAAATCAGCCAGATTGGAAACCGTTAAGATATTCAATTTGAGGGATCTCTTATAAGAAGCTACTTGTATATATATATATATATATATATATATATAAATGATCATTCGCTCACCATAGAGCAGGGAATTCCCCACTCACCTAACCACCCGTTCACCACAGAGTAGGAAATTTAATGATCGGGACCATCCATTTTTTAGGTCCATCCTTAAGGGTCGTCCCTGTAAAAAATCAGTCAAATCGATAATTGTTTAATCCTCCAAACTTTGCAGACAAATACAGTTTGTCAGATAAGGTTGAAATGATGTTGACAGTAATATACTGGCTAAACAGTTTCCGATTTAGTTGATTTTTTGCAAGGGTTATCTTTGAATGTTGCTCTAAAATATGGAAGGTTCCGATTATTGAAATTCGTTGTTGGGTGGTTAGGTAAGCGAGGAATTCCCCGCTCTATGGTGAGCGAGTGATCATTTCTGTCTATATATATATTTGCATATAGAGAGAGAGAGAGAGAGAGAGAGAGAGAGAGAGAGAGAGAGAGAGAGAGAGATTCTGACCTTGAACCATTGTAACTCTCTTTGCATTTGTAAAGCTGCACCTTGAACTGCTGTAGCAGGGGATAAATTTGCTGCTTTATGTAGTATACTATTCTTCAACGTATCGCGAACGGTTACTACATAATTTTTCTTTGTGTGACCATATATAAGGCTATAAATCTTTTCTTGACGATACTCAACCGCACAATGAAAGTTGGTCCTGCTTTTTGAATCAAATATAATGTTTGGTTCTTCTTTACATATATGAGTAATAAACTCAACATGCCCTCGTTTTACGGCTTGGAAGATTGCTGTATTTGTGATATCTTGTACTTCTTCCAAGTTTGTCACTTCGCGCATCAAATGTATTAATTCAAGAACTCGAACGTGGGTCAATTTCATTTCATATATGCGATTGAATATTCCTAGTTTGACATTACAAACAGTAGAAAATATATTAACAATGTTTTCAAAGAATATTTAATGGTTAAGATAAAATTAAGTGAGAAGAAAATAAAATCAACCATATGAATGTGGCATACCCAAAAGTTCAAGGAGATTCGTAACAAGTCCTCGGAATAGACTCCTAACTGCATCGCAAATCTTTTTTTTGTTGGGCCAGGGAACTGCATGCATCACAAATCGAAATATGTTGGCAAAAGGGGGAAAAAAAAACAACACACCCATAAATTTTGTTCATAGAATTTTTTTATGTTGCGTTTGGATGTGGGATATGAGGTTAATACCAAGAAAAAATGTGTGAAATTGAAAAAATTGAAAGTTCTGAAATCGATATTAAGCATGATGAGATTTAAACGTGGATTTTGTAAAGCTTGTTTGGAACTTTGGGTTGAGGTTAGAAGTGCATTAGGGTCTTGGTTCGGTATCCGGTCCGTTGTTGGGTCTTGGGTGAATAAGCGTCGTAAATGTGGAATAGTAGTACTAGGTCATTTTTGGGAGTCTTTTGCCTGTTTTGGCCGGGATAGTTGTACTTTAGATTCCACTACAAACCTGAAGCAAAGTGTATTTTGAATAGAGTGTGTGGTTGTATAATTTTTTGCAACATGCAGTTTCAATGTTATGCCAGAGCTATAAGTTCATCGTTTGGAAGTTGGAACGATAATGAAATCTAGTACTATATTGAAAGAATGGGATGTAATAAAAGTATTCCAGTAGGCCACTGTAGCAGTCTCATTTTATTGCTTTAGACTAATCTACTACTGTTAGTCCAAAAAAACAGCTAATTTTTTATTATTTTTTCTCCCACACGCTAAATGTTCTTGTACTGCAGGTTATGCCTACCAATCAGATTAGTTAATTGACATTTTATTTTTACTGAGCATATAATTTTTTTTATAACAAATATACATCTAAATTGAAAAAAAAAAAAAAAAAAAACAGAAAACTTTCAAAATCATTGTTGTTTGATTTTTTTTAATTTTAATATTTATTTTTTAGATAGAATGTTGGCTTAGAAGCAACTTCATTTCAATATTGTTGCTGGCTTTTCTTCTTTTAATTTTAATATTTATTTTATTAGATGGGAAGTTAATTGACTCATCAAAAACCTCATATTGATCATGAACATGGATGATGGTTTTTATTTTCTTAATTTTAATAGCGTATTAGTAACAGTCGATCATTTTATGTTGGGTTCATTAGTTTTTTACATGTTTATGTAAGAAAAAACGTAAGGTATATCTATAAGTATTATTTGTATGTAGTTTAAATAGTTATTGTTGCACAATGGCAATAATTGTCACTGTCAGACAATGGCAATTGCCGAGCACTCGATGAACATTACCAAACGTTCGGTATTGTTTACCAAGCTCTCGATGGGTTCCATGCATGTCACACTCATTCATTAAAGTGGGCTGGGCTGGGAGTGCACTACAACGTGTAAGTTGAGTTATCAGCCTTATTTTTCAACTAAACTTTAAAAAAAATTCTTAATATTACTTTATATATTATACCAAAAATAATTACTTTATATAAACTCATCAGCATTTGTTCAAATGGTGAGGAAACGTAGGGTCATGATCGATTAGAATTAGGATCATTAATTTGGATTTTTTTTAATGTAAAAAAAAAAAAAAGTTTCTTTAAATATAACTAGATGGATCACACACTATGCTTATGTAATGTGGTTGTGGTGACATAGAACGTACAAGTAGATTTTTTTTTTTTTTTTGAGAAGACACAAGTAGAGGTTTTTACAGTAGGCCGGGAATGTCTAATTTATAGCTGGTAGATTATAATTTTATCATTAAAATTGTTTTATGAACCCTATTTGTCAGCCGTCACATAAGAAAACTAGGTTCACAAGCAGCGTTCATGAGTTAAACACGAGTCTTAGATCGAGTGATATGGGATGAGTGATTTAATAGTACAGACCTTAGGTTTAAAATTCCTGCAAAGAAATAATAGTACATGCAGACACAATATACAAATAAATCACTGCAAAGAAAAATTAAAAGGCAAAAGCATTTAAGAAAATGAGTTCAATTTTTACTATTTAGCTAAAACCAAATGGAACTTTAGACAAATTAACAACATACCTGAGCAAATGAGATTCCTTTGATTATCATCTTGATCATGGTCTTGTTTTGGAACAACTATAGAAATATCATTAACCGAAGGAGTCGACTCTTTTTCACCATCGATAATTCGAGTAGGTTGTATGTATATAACTATTAAGAAAAGAATATAACCCCAATTAATACATTAAACTATTTCGTTGAAGCCAGAATTTTTTTTTACTAGATAATGATCTATGTATCGTTTGAACAATATATGAAGATAAAGATAATGTATGAGCAATTTTATTTATAAGGATGATTCTTGAACGAGAATTAAAAAAATTAATAGTTAGAATTATTAAGAGAAATGAGAGTGTAATACTCACAATTATAGATCCATTGTTCGCATAATGTAAGTCGGCTTCCACTTAAGAATGCAGAACGCATACCAGCCAATACACATAATGGGATTTGTCCATCATAGTTCATAGTAGTGATCACGTTTGGACAACGTTTAATTAAATTGGACGCAAAATCTAGAGTATAGCGAAAAACGAAGAAAGAAAAAGATTAATTAAGGGCCTGAAGGCACTACCGCATTAGTGATATTTATTTGAAACTCTTACCAAAGTCTTTGGCATAAAAACACCGGGTAATAAGTTCAGCGCCATCGGGACCGTTGAGATCTTCAAGTGGAGTGACAGAGTAGAGATACTGAGCCATTTCGAAATGGCCTACAGTATAAGCCTTGAGGACTGGAGCTATATCGTCGGGACCATTTGGAAGGCGGATGCCAAGTAATTTCTTGTTCTTTTCAACCATGCATTGAGCCATTTGGGTGATTCCGCCTGCATAAATGACACGCTCAAAAGCTGTGACACCATAAGCGTCTTTTATTTCCAAATCTTCCTCTGTCATCAACCCCACCAACTCTTTCACAATATCCACTTGCTTTTTTCTGACTGCTACGTGAAGAGCTGTCTCTCTGTTTGGTGGAGGACTTCTTACTCTTACTGCGTTGGGATGTTGTGTAAGAAACTCTTTTGCAGCATCCAAATCACCACGCACTATATAATTGAAGAAAGGTTGATAGCGCTCGAAGTCGCTGTCATCTAGATCAAATAAAATAAAATAAATAAGTCAAAGTCGCTGCCATCATCACCATATCCTGCCAAGCTTTTATTATTTTTATTATTATATTTTCTCATAATATTTCCTTCTTTTAGCATTGACTAAAATTGGCTCGGCATCGTTCAAAAAGAAAAATGGTCCGGCATCTTCTTTGTGTTCGTAACTACGCTTCAATTCAGGACAAATGTTATTTAAAATAAAAGATAAACAAAAAATAAAATTAAAACTTCTGGATAATTAATTCATTGAATTTTTACTTTTTCTTTTTAAATATTTTTATCCTTTATAATTTAAGATTTAACTTCAAAATTTTGGTCACAAGCTTAAACTAATGTATAATTATAAATTACTTTCAAGTCTTGAATTAGAAGATTGTTAAATAGAAATCCAGTTATTTAGATATTAAGTAAAAACTCAATCTATTATATGTCTAATATCTCTCAACGAATCAATGGACACAAATTTATTTTTCAATTTAGATAATAGATCGGGTGTATATTTGAAATATTTTAAAATTCATGGACCCCGTTGAAATAGCTTATATAGTTATGTGTCTAAATTGAATTTATGCCTAAAATAAAAGATAAACAAAAAATAAAGTCAAAACTTCTGGATAATTAATTCATTGAATTTCTACTGGTTCTTTTTACATATTTTTATCCTTTATAATTTAAGATTTAGCTTCAAAATTTTGGCCACAAGCTTAAGCTAATGTATAATTATCAATTACTTTCAAGTCTTGAATTAGAAGATTGTTAAATAGAAATCCAGTTAATTTAAATATTAAGTAAAAACTCAATCTATTATTTGTCTAATATCTATTAAATTTTAACACGTGGCTATATTTCTTTCATCCTCCCTCCCTCCCTCCCTCCTTCAAGTTGCTTGCCTTGGCTATCCAAGAAGCCCAGTGTCGGCGATGGCCGCGATCATCTCCACCTCAACCCTGCTTGTGAATATAGCAACCACTTGAATCGAGAAGGAACTTCGAGAATTTTTTGTAGTGTGGTCAGATCTGCTCAATCTGTATTTTTGGCTACTTCATTTGTACGTGTTCATCATTTTCCAATCTGATTCTTTGTTGACATTTTTCAGATTATTTGTTTTTATTTTTATTTAATTGTTTGTTTATTGATTATGAATCTTGAATAGCTAGCTAGATATCTTTTTTTTTTTTTTTTTTTTTTTTTCAATTTCATATTTTTTTAGTTCTCATTCTCATGTTTTTCTCATCATCGATCATCTATCTATGGTATTTTTTTTTTTGTCTCTCAATAAATTGAATTTAGTTTGAGCTATCAATAATTTTTGTTTTTGTTTTTGTTTGTTTAACCTGGTGCAATGGAGGTTTTCTTATTTTTAGTCTAAATTTCCTAATCTGAAGATGTTTTAGGTCATTTTGTTCATTGTTTTAGTTTGGTTTTAGCAGATGCAGATGCATCTTGCAGCAGATGCATGCAGTTGCACCTTGCAGCATATGCATGCAGATGCATCTTGTAGGTCCTCTTTGAATCATCTTAGATTCATCATGTTGCAGATGCAGAAATGCGTATGGATCCTCTTGCATATGCATATGATACTCTTGCAGATGCATGATGCTTCTAAATATCAATTGAATCATTTTAAAGATGCATATGCAAGAATATGATTTTTTTTTTTTAAAAGAAAAAAAATATTGTTGCATGTTGTTTTATAGATTCATTTGCAAGCATATGATTTTTTTTTTAAGAAAAAAGAAATTTATGCATATGATGCTCCTTGTTGATTTTAATGAGACAATGCATATACCTGGAATGTGACCAGGAATGCAAGCATATAGAATGGTGCTAGAATGGCAGAGAGAATTTGCAGAGTGATGAGATGGGAAAGAGAGAATGAAGTCACGATAAAGGCATGCTCACTGAGCAATGCACACACCAGCATATCATATATTCCATTTGCAATTCAGTTATACAAAACGACATCGTTGCAGCCACAAAGCTGTTAACACACATATGAAACTATGAGCTCTTACAGCAGTAAATGCATCACCCTATGAGGCAATGCCAACTAAGCAGGGACACATTTAATTAACTAACTAAACTAACTAACTTGCTTATCAGGCATAAGCCTTAATTAACTCTAATACTCCCTTCTAAGGCTTTGACTGATAGCACTCCTAGTTGATTCCTTAATTCACAAAATCTTTCTCTAGGAAGAGCCTTGGTGAAAATGTCAGCCAATTGTTCCTCACTCTTGCAATACAGTAATTCAATTTCACCTTCATTAATGGCATCTCGAATGAAATGATACTTCCTCTTAATATGCTTTGATCTCTGATGAAAGACAGGGTTCCTAGTCATAGCTATAGCAGATGTATTGTCACACATGAGTGGGGTTGCTTCCATTTGTTCCTCACCAAAATCATGTAGCACAAACCTCAACCATATGGCTTGAGTTGTTGCTTCTGCAGCACTGACATACTCAGCCTCTGCTGTTGATAGAGCAACACTGTGTTGCTTCACAGATGCCCAAGAGAAAACTCCACTTCCAAATGAGAATGCATAACCTGAGGTAGACTTCATGTCATCCTCATCTCCTCCCCAATCACTGTCACAATACCCTATTAGGACTGCAGCAGTGTCTTTCTTGTACTGGATGCCAAAATCTAAGGTTCCCTGTATATATCTCAGCACCCTTTTTGCAGTACCAATGTGCTTCATTGATGCACAATGCATGAATCGAGCTAAGAGGCTTGCAGCAAACATGATGTCTGGTCTTGTAGCTGTCAAATAAAGTAAACTTCCCACCATTTTTCTGTATTGTTCCTCATTAGCTGCCTTGCTTCCATCATCCTTCTTAAGCTTATCAGATGTTGCTAGGGGTGTAGAGACAGCCTTGCAATCTTTCAAACCAAACTTTTCTAATAGACTTTGAGCATACTTCTTTTGGTGAATGAAGATGCTCCCTTCTAATTGGATTACACCAATTCCTAGAAAATGGTGTAGCAGTCCCAAGTCAGTCATCTCATACCTATTCATCATTTCTGCCTTGAATTCTTCAAGCATGTTCATGCTGCTGCCAGTGTAGACAATATCATCCACATAGAGTGAGACAATGAGTGTTCCCTGATTTTCTTTGTTCTTAACATAAAGGGTAGCTTCACTAGGACTCTTCTCGAATCCACACTGCACCAGGTATGTGTCAATGTTGCTGTACCAGGCCCTTGGTGCTTGCTTTAGACCATAGAGAGCCTTATGCAGCCTGTATACCTTGTCTTCCTGGCCTTTAACAGTGAAGCCATCAGGTTGATCTACATACACTTCCTCTTCTAATTCTCCATTTAGAAAGGCAGATTTGACATCCAATTGGTAGAGCTTCCAACCCTTTTGAGCTGATAAAGCAATTAGGGTCCTAATGGTGTCAAGCCTTGCCACAGGGGCAAATGTCTCATTGAAGTCAATCCCTGGCTTTTGTGTATAGCCTTTGGCTACTAACCTAGCCTTGTGCTTCTGTATTGATCCATCAAGGTTGAGTTTAGTCTTGAATATCCACTTTACACCAACAATTGGTTTGTTCCCTGGCCTATCAACCAGCTGCCAAGTTTGATTCTTCTCAATCATTTCAATTTCATTTTCCATAGCCTTCTGCCATGCCTTGTCTTTAGCTGCTTCAGTATAGCTTTCTGGTTCCACAATGCTCATTTTACAGTGAGCAAATACCTCATCTAGGCTTTTCCATTTCTTTGGTGTTGAGTCATAAGTGCTTGCAGGGTCAATTTCAGTTTCTGCAGCATGTGATGTAGATGGTGGACTAGGACTTGGATTAGCAGTGGGAGTTGCAATTGGATTGAAGGGGCTCTGTGAAGTTGGACACAAGACATCATGCTCAGATTCAATTTCTGCAGTATGAGAGTCATCTTCATCACTCCAAGGTACAGATATGTATTCAGTAGACTTTGAATCCCAATTCCACATTGCAGACTCTTCAAAGATCACACTTCTCGAGACTATCACCTTATTGCTCTTGAGATCAAACACTCTATACCCTTTCTCTCTGGTTCCATATCCAACAAACACCCCTTTCTGACTTGTATCATCCAGCTTGTGTCTCAGTTGATTAGGAATATGTGTATAACACATTGAGCCAAAGATTCTCAAATGCTTCACTCCTGGCTTCCTACCACTGAAAACTTCAAATGGAGTTTGACCAGTCAAGGCTCGAGTAGGACATCTATTTAAAATGTACACTGCAGTGTTAACTGCTTCCCCCCAAAAATAAGTAGGTAGTTTCTTCTCCTGCAACATAACCCTTGCCATCTCCATGATTGTCCTATTCTTCCTCTCAGCCACTCCATTCTGCTGAGGGGAATAAGCAATAGTGAGTTGCTTTTCTATTCCCAAGTCTTCACAGAACTTCTCAAATTCCATTGAGGTATACTCTCCCCCTCTGTCACTTCTAATTTTCTTTATTTTGTAGCCACATTGAAGTTCCACCATTGCTTTAAACTTTCTGAATACAGTAAATGCATCTGACTTTTGTCTCAGAAAGTATACCCAGCACATTCTTGATTTGTCATCAATGAATGTGAGGAAATACTTGTTTCCTCCCAAGGTTTCTGACATTGGTCCACAGACATCTGTGTGAACCAATTCTAGCAAATCAGTAGCTCTAACAGTCTTCCCTTTGTCAAATGCTTCCCTGTGACTTTTGCTCAATGCACATCCCTCACAGACATGCTCTCCTTTTGTGAGTTTTGGTAAGCCAATCACCATTGCTTTGTCCTGCAATTGCAGCATACTTTCGAAATTCAAATGGCCAAGTCTCTTATGCCATTTCCAGTTGGAACCAGTCACTGTGGCCTTCTTTGCCATCATTGGACACATGTCCTCGAGCACAAGTGGGAAGCACCTATTCCCTTTCATTTGAACTGCTGCCACAGGGATTTTCATGCTCTTATCTTCATAAATTTTCACCATGTACTCACCAAATACAAGCCAGTAACCATGTTCCACCATTTGTCCAACACTGAGAAGATTTTCATCTAATCCTGGCACAATCATGACTTCTGTGATATACCTTGTTCCTCCCTTGGTTTGCACAGGCAAGACTCCCTTCCCAGTTGATTCAACAATGTCTCCAGTCCCCATTTTTATTTTGCATTTCATGCTTCTGTCAATATTGATCAGAAGTGACTCATGACTAGTCATATGGTTGCTGCAGCCACTATCAAGATACCAAACACCTTGCTCTTTCTCCACTGAGGCTTTGTGGCATGCATAGAACATTGTGGCATGTTCATGGACTTGATTTGCATAGTTAGCAATCTGTCCCTTCTTGAGTGGTTGGTGGCAATCCTTCATTACATGCCCAAACCTGTCACAGTTGTAGCATTTCACCTTTCCTTTGAACCAGCACTCTCCATAGTGAGCCTTGTCACAAACTTTGCATTTTCCCTTCCCAGAATCACCTCCTGGTCTCAAATTTGATTGCACCTTGTTGTCCCATTTCTTTGGTTTCCCTTTCCAGCTTTTGAAATTTCTCTTTCCCCCATCATGGTTGTGAGGCTTTGATTGATTGTTCTGTCCTTTGGAGCCAACATTCATACTAGCAAAGGCCCTTTCCACCTTCTCATTATCTTCCTCATGCCTGCTTAGCCTTAACTCATAACTTTTCAGAGAGGCAAACACTTCATTTACAGACACAGAATTCAAATCACTAGTTCTTTCAAGCACCACACACATAGGATCATAAACTTTAGTTACACTGATTAATACCTTCTGCACCATTCTTTGTTGGGACAAGCATTCACCATATTTTTCCATTTGGTTAGTTAAATCAAAGAAGCGAGTAGAATATTCAGACAATGCTTCACACTCCCTCATTCTCATGTATTCAAATTCTTTTCTCAGACTTTGCAATTTTACAGACCTGGATTGTTCATCACCATGGTATTCTGTTTGTAGAAGATCCCAAGCTCCTTTGGCAGTGTCTTGATTGATAATCCGAGAGAAAATCTCTTTGGATACAGCCCCTTGAATGATGCCTAGTGCCTTTGCATCTTTCATATTCTGCTCCTCCATGTAAGCTTCCAGTTCATCTTCCTCATCAATGCTGGAGTCTCCTTCCTTCTTAGCCTTCTCCTTCTTCTTCTTTGCTTCTGGGATTGTTATCCCTTTCTCTACTAGCTTCCAGATGCCATGTGACTTGAAGATAGTCACCATGCGCACCTTCCAGAACTCATACTCAGTGCCATCGAAAATGGGAGCTCGTAGCTCACCACTCCCAGACCCAGCCATGCCTAGATCTAGATGGAATTGATTCTCTGTTTTCACTCTAGCTCACACACACAGTACACGCCCAGTTTACAGAACCAACCTGGGCTCTGATACCATGTTGATTTTAATGAGACAATGCATATACCTGGAATGTGACCAGGAATGCAAGCATATAGAATGGTGCTAGAATGGCAGAGAGAATTTGCAGAGTGATGAGATGGGAAAGAGAGAATGAAGTCACGATAAAGGCATGCTCACTGAGCAATGCACACACCAGCATATCATATATTCCATTTGCAATTCAGTTATACAAAACGACATCGTTGCAGCCACAAAGCTGTTAACACACATATGAGCCTATGAGCTCTTACAGCAGTAAATGCATCACCCTATGAGGCAATGCCAACTAAGCAGGGACACATTTAATTAACTAACTAAACTAACTAACTTGCTTATCAGGCATAAGCCTTAATTAACTCTAATATTTGTGTCATATATTTAAAGTTTTTTTGCTTGCAGATGCACCATCTGCAGATGTTTTTTAATATCGTTAGAAGTTTTGAAAAAGAAAAAAGAATTATTTGTTGCATGCAAATGCATATGATGCTGTTTGAAGCATTTAAAAAGAAAAAAACTTGTGCAGTGAACAGTGCACTCGATGAACAGTGTGCGTGATGAACAGTACGATACCATTTTGGCCTTATGCTTAATTTTTGGGCTAGGTAGGTTTGGATTAATAATCTTTCTCATTTTGGGTTGCAATTAATTTAAAGCACCCTAAAATTTAAGACTTCAACTCTAAACCATAAACTCTAAATAACGATACCACAAGATACCACACGGTACACACTTAATTAATCCTAAATTATAATCCCTAAATCCTCTTAGTAATACTAAATATTATACTAATAAATCTCAATAACTCTTATATATAAATCTTACAAAAGTTAAATGAAAGTTTAAAAAACTAAATAAAATTGGAATAGTCAATCTACAGCAGTGAAAATAAATTTAAATTAAAAAATTGGAGATTACGAAAGAGTTTGACTCCCATTTGGGAAATTTTCAATAAATATCTAAAAAATTATATGGTATCTGCAATAGGTCTGAAAAAGGACAGTACTTGGGTCACCCCTTGGGGGTACCTCAAGGTCACCCCACTTCCCAAAATCGCAATTTCGGTAATGCCGGTGCATGATCGAAACAGTTCACTTTTTAGATCACCTATTATAGATCATCTCTGCAAAAAATCAACTCAATTGGAAATCGTTTGGTTATATATAACTGTTGTCGATTAAATAGAAAAAATCAACGATTTGGTCAAAAAATTATTCTTTAATCAGAAACCATCGATTTTTTCTACTTAATTGACAATAATTATATAAACAATTATTTCCGATTGATTTGATTTTTTACAAAAATGATCTTTAATAAACCGATTATCTAAAAATTGAACGGTTTCGATCATGCACGTGCATTGCTGAAATCAGAATTTGGAGAAATGAGGTGACCTTGGTGTACTCTCAAGGGGTGACCCAAATATTGTCGGTCTGAAAATGCATGTTCATGTCAATGCCACAATATAGTTTTGGCCTATCAAAAGTTAATCAAATACCACCAGAATGTGGGGATGCAAATGCTCCTATTGCTATTCAGCCGATTCTCCACGTCATATATGGTACCAAGTTTGATATTTGGCATTTTGCCAAAACATAGGAACTCACTAGATTTTTTATGTAAAAGAATTGAAAATTTTTTTTGACGTTGGCAACACAAGTACATGTCATTTTTCCAAAAGAGAGCTAGGTGACCTACTGACCTCCAATGGTATATGGCATTTTTGTGCCAATCCATTGTTTTGCACATCCAAATTCACATCACCATTAATGTCCATATATCTGCCAAAGTACGTTCTATATTTTTATGATTTAAATGTGTCAAAATATGACAATGACACACCTAATGACATGGTAGTATTGGAGATGCTTAGGCATTGAAAAGATTACTATATATATATGAGTGCATTTAATAATTAAAGAGGTTTAGTTGGTATTCAAAAAGAAGTCTTTAAGTGGATACATAGATATAATACGTACCATTAGTCGCTTCTATTTCATTGTCTTCATTTAGCACCAACTCCTCCTCCTTCGCATCGGTTGCGGTATGAAGAGGTCTCTCTCTCTTCTCTGAAAATAGAATTCGATCTTGATGTTACAAATAATGTTATGTACCATTGAATTTTTTATTTCTTATTGCTATATGATCCAATTAATCGATCGGCCAGGTATATTGTGAATTACCTTAAAACAGTAAGGCTTATATTGCCCCAAAAAATCAAAAGTTATCATTTGCGTCAGTTTCATGAATCGATTGTAATTAATAGTTCTATTTTTGAATCTATCATTCCTCAAATTTTTGGTATTTTTTAAGTAAATAATTGATTAGTCCACTTTAAGAGTTGCCATGATAAAATAATTCACTTAAGGTATTCGATATAATTAATAAGGTTCGATCACCTATTTTTTTTGGGCGTATCCCTTATTTTGACAAAGAGAGCATATATATTTACCTGTGTTTTGTGGAAATAAACGTGTTGCCTTGAACTTCTTTTCCAATGTATCCCAGGCCATTTTGGCCGTGCTAATGGTAGTGATAAAAGAAAACATCTCAGTCCCGCAAGAGATCTGGATTGCATGCAGAGCCTCGGCATTTTTCTTCTTCCATAGCTTAAATTCAGCTTCCTCATCTTTGGCTTTAGGAGGTTCAGTGGTGGCTTCGACAACGTCCCAGAGATCTTTCGCCTTTTTCTTCTTCCATAGCTTAAATTCAGCTTCCTCTTCTTTGGCTTTAGAAGGTTCAGTGGTGGCTTCGACAACGTCCCAGAGATCTTTCGCCATCAAGTAGGTTTTAACCCGAACACTCCATTGATCATAGTTATTTTGGTTAAGAACTTCAAGAACAATTGCACTAGGGACGACTACAGCAGCTGCCATCCCAGCTTGATCTGTCAATTTTTACAAACTCATTTTATATCGAGCACATCATGTGAAAAAGAAGAAATAGTAGTAACTATGAAACCAAGCTTGTATATAACAACTCACAGATCAACTGAATTGGGGAAATCTTCAAAAAGCTGCAGAGCTTGTAAAGTCCACTATGTGCAGGCAGTCAGGCAGAGTAGCCAAACTTCTGATTTATATATATATATTTTTTTTCTGTTTGTCTGTTTTAACCAGCAATTAAAATGTGAACGTTACTAAAATTAAAGAAAAGAAAAGAGGGGAGCAGTCCCAAACAGCTTTCACTTTTTTCTCTTTTGGTCTGAAAAAAAAAATATTCCAAACTCGATCATTCTCACTCCATTCCCAAAGAGTATGCCCAACACGCGTGATGGTTATGAAGAGATAGATTTAGGGAGTAGACAAAAGCAAGAAGGCATCATGGACTAGACGTGGGCATAAAGAAAAGGACATTTTCAACCAACTGGAGCAGTTTATAAAAACTAATACTTAGAAATATCAGTAGGAAAATTAATTATGTCTATATTATGATGCGTTTGGATTAAGAAAAAACACTTATAATTTAGACAAAATTCAGTATTTAAGAAATTAAATGTTCTAATTTTCTTGTTTGGATCTATAAACACAGAATTTTGTAAATTTTATGTGAAAAAAAAAACTTGGAATTTGAGCGCTATAAATTCCACATAAATTGATGTCATTTACAAATTTTAATTTTTATCAAAGAAAAATAAGTCATGTCAATCTATCACCATACCAATTAATCACAATACCACTACCACACTGACACCGCCACCACCACCACCACCAACATCACTGTCGTCACCACGTACTACCGCCACCACTATTTCTCTCACCGCCCATGGGTCATCACCCCTACCAATATCGTCAACTCACCATAATTAAGCATCATCCTTATTGTTGCCATCATCATCATCACTCATTTATAATTGATAGCATAAAAAAAAAAAAAAAAAAAACTACTATAAATTACGTATTTGAATTCCATTATGTTATATGTTAGCCAAACAAGAGAATTTACATATTCTAGATTAAATCATATATATCATTTTAAATTTCATCATTTGTGAATTCCTTAGAAATTCAAATTACTCCATCCAAATGCACCATAATGAAATTGCGTATACGAGTACGTATAAACGATTGTTTTTGTTTCATGAACCATAATCAGAATCGTTCATGTTTTATTTCCCTCCTCAAGGGTCATCCCGGTAAAAAGTCAGTAAAATCGATAATTATTTGGTTATTTAAACTATGTAAATAAATACAGTGTCGATAAAATTAAAAGGATGTTAACTGTAACTAAAATTAAAAGAAAGCATCTTAGTCCCGCAAGGAAATCTGGATTGCATGCAAAGCCTTGGCATTTTTCTTCTTCCAAACCTTAAATTCAGCTTCATGACCATCTTCTGCTTTAGGAGGTTCAATGGTGGCTTCTGCATTTTTCTGATTTATAGATGTATTAAATTTTTATTTGTTCGTTTTAATCAGCAATTAAAATGTGAACGTCACTAAAATTAAAGAAAAGAAAAGAGGGGAGCAGTCCCAAACAGCTTTCACTTTTTTCTCTTTTGGTCTTAAAAAAAAATATTCCAAACTCGATCATTCTCACTCCATACCCAAAGAGTATGCCTAACACGCGTGATGGTTATGGAGAGATAGATTTAGGGAGTAGACAAAAGCAAGAAGGCATCATCGACTAAACGTGGGCATAAAGAAAAGGACATTTTCAACCAACTGCAGCAGTTTATAATAACTAATACTTAGAATTAAATATTAGTAGGAAAATTATGTCTATATTATATATGGTGCGTTTGGATAAGGAAAAAAAACTTGAAATTTAGAAAAAACTCTGTATTTAAGAAATTACATGTTCTAATTCTTGGTTTGGGTCCATAAACATAGAATTTTGTAAATTCCATGTGAAAAAAAAAAAAAAAAAACTTAGAATTTGAGCACTATAAATTCTAACTTTAAATTTCACCTAAATTGATATAATTTACAAATTCCAATTTTTATCAAAGAAAAATAATTCATGTCCACTTATCACTTTACCAATTAATCACAATACCACTACCACACCGCCACCACCACTACTGTCGTCACCACCACCACCGCCACCATCACCGCAGCCACCACCACTGCCACCGCCATCGCCATCGCCGCCGCCACCACCATTTCTCTCACCGCCCGTGGGTCATCACCCCTACCAATATCGTCAATTCACCATAAGCATCATCCTTATTGTTGCCATCATCATCATCACTCATTTATAATTGATGACATAAAAAAAAAAGGCCTTACTTACTATTTCACTCCCTGAAATAGTAACTTTTAATCTAACTTCACCCTCCAAGGTTTATTTTATATTACATTACCCCCTGAAACTAATTTATGTGTTCCACTTTGCCCACTTCTAACGGTTGATATTAACGTACTTGACGGAACTGAGTTAAGTAAGACACGAGATATAACATCATGGGGTAACGTGAGACCAAACATACATCAGGGGGTGATATGAGAATTCGAAATACTTTCAGAGGGCAAACCAAATAATAAGCCTTAAAACTTTGATATTTTTAAAAATTAAAATAAAATTACAAAAAAAATTAAAAGAAAAAAACACTCACACCAAACCTCTCTCCACCATCGGCAAAATTGTAAAAAATAAAATTAAAATTCACAATTCAATAAAAAATTACAAAAATAAGCAGTCAAAACCCAACCCATCCCCCTGAAAGTATTTCGAATTCTCACATCACCCCCTTATGTTTGTTTTGTCTCACGTTAACCAATGATGTTATATCATTTGTCCCACTTAACCTGGTTCCGTCAAGTCCATCAATATCAATCGTTAGAAGTGGGCAAAGTGGAGCACATGAATTAGTTTCAAGGGGTAATGTGATACAAAATAAATCTTAGGGGGTGAAGTTAGACTAGGAGTTACTTTCAGGGAGTGAAACAGTAAATAAGCCAAAACAAAAACTACTATAAATTCCATATTTGAATTCCATTATGTTATATGTTAGCCAAACAAGAGAATTTACATATTCTAGATTAAATCACATCATTTTAAAATTTTATCATATGTGAATTCCTTAGTAAATTCAAATTACTTCATCCAAATGCACCATAATGAAATCGCGTATACGAGTATAAACGATTGTTTGTGTTTCATGCACCATAATCGGAACCGTTCATGTTTTATTTCCCTCCTCAAAGGTCATCCCAGTAAAAAGTTATCCAAATCGGTAATTGTTTGGTCATCTAAACTGTGTAAACAAATACAGTGTTCGATAAAATTAAAATGATGTTAGCTGTAATAAATTGACTAAATAGTTTCTAATTTGGCTGATTTTTTGTAAGGTTGATCTTTGAATGATGGTTCTAAAATATGAACGGTTTCGATCATTGAATTGTAGGTCTGAAGATGATGTGTATACTTTTTTAAAGTAAGGACATACTTACTTGAAAATTTTCCGCCATGCACGCACGTACATGTATATACAAAGAAAGCTAAAAGCATAAATGGCCATGGCCTTTATGTGAAATTGCAGGGCTTGAGAATCACATCTTCTGAAGCCATCTTGACCTTAGACATTAGGCTTTTTAACACTAATACCATCCATACGTAATATAAGGGGTGTGCTCAAATACCACCCATACTTAGTCCCGCAAGGAAATCTGGATTGCATGCAAAGCCTTGGCATTTTTCTTCTTCCAAACCTTAAATTCAGCTTCATGACCATCTTCTACTTTAGGAGGTTTAGTGGTGGCTTTGACAAAGTCCTAGAGATCTTGCGCTATCAAGTAGGTTTTAACCCGAACACTCCATTCAATCAACATAGTTATTTTGGTTAAGAACTTCGAGAACAATTGCACTAGGGACGACTACAGCAGGTGCCATCCAGCTTGATCTGTCAATTTTTCCAAACTCATTTTATGTCGAGCATGTATATCAAAAATTATATCATGACTGCAGGCATTGGATGCCTTTACTTTATTAACCATTGGATGGACTAGTTTAGATATGACGATTAAGAAAAATAACAAGGCTCAACTGGTAGCGTTGAGCCTTGGATGAGAGAGAAACTGAGTCGGAGGAAAGAAAGGCTGTAACCTGAAGAAAGGTTACAGGAGGAAAGCTCATCCACATCCATCAAACGCATCTCATTTCAAACCATCTCTTCGATCTCTTCTCCTTTTTCCTCTGCTGCTCACAGCAGAGAAGGAGGACGCGTGAAGAGGAGAGAGTTCCTGAAGAAAGGTTACAAAGCTCATCTATCAAACACATCTCATTTCAAACCATCTCTTCGATCTTTTCCTCTGCTGCTCACGACAGAGAAGGTGGTCGTGCCAAGAGGAGCGAGTTCATTTGGGTCTCTGTTAGACTGGTTTGAAATTCAAAGAGGAAAGTTCCTCTGCTTTGAATATATGATCATGTAAACTTGATCAAGAGTTATCAAGTTTTGAATATATGGTCATGCATGTAAGTGATATTGAAGATGAATCGAAGATGAAGATAGTTGTAACTTACAAGAACATTCTTGATCGTAGTTACCACTTTCTTGAGCAACTCATAAAAAAATGGTAAGTCCTGAAAATAGACCAATTTCAATAATAACACAAACTCGATCATGAGTTACCACATCTTGAATGGACGGTCAAATAAGTGGTAACTCCGGATCAAGAATATTGTGAGTTACCAAAATTTGAAAAGACGTTATCATTTTATGAAGAGAGACTCAAGTTTGTTGTAGTTAACCTATATACTTGTCTAATCAGTTATGTTTTATTTTTTATTAAAAAAATAAACTGCATGCATTCTAAACCTGGAGCCATCATAGAAGCTCTCCATGTATATATATATATATATTATGTGAAAATGAGAAAACACAAATATTTATGAAACCAAGCTTGTATATAACTACTCACAGATCGATTGAATTGGAGAAATCTTCAAAAAGTAGTAGAGCTTGTAAATTAGGGCTAGGCATTAAAATCGAGATACCGAACCCATACCAATTTCATCTCGTTCTATCTCGGTTATGTCCCGTACCGTTTAGGTCCCATAATTTTCGGGATGATACCATACCGGTCCCGAATACTATGGGATGGGAACAATACCAACATTTCAATCTCATCTCGTCCCATCCTGTATATATTTAATTTTTTAAAATTTTATTTTACCTTTCGATCCCCTTCTTTTCCAGTTTTTCCCCCACTTTCATTTATTTTTTTGCTTCTTTGTTCTGTCTCCCCTCCCCCCAGATTCTTTGAAACTCTCTCTTCTCTCAACTTTCTTCCCTCCCCGTACTTCTCCCTCTCTCTTTCCAAGTGCTGCACAAAACCCAGCCACCCCACTCACCACACTGAACCACCACACCATCAAGGCCAGACCCAAAACCACCGAAAACCAAGCAGAGGAACCCAGACCCCAGCCACCCATTCACCCATTCACCCATTCACTGTAACAGCCACGGCCATAACCCAGCTGGTTCCGGCCTTGTTCCGGCGACCCAGACCATTGGCGAGCGTCCCTCTCCAACGCAGGACCTCCCTCAACCTTCCCCCGAGCGGCCAGCCCCTCACAGCCGCTAGAATAGCTTGAAGAAGCTCCTCCACCGCTTGTCTTCCACCATGGATTCCGGTTCCGAACCCATCCCGTACCATATAGTTTGATATTGCTACAGGACCATGGTCATCCCGTCCCGAATACAGATTCTGGGATTGGGAACGGGATGAGGTCAGTCCCATCCCCCCCGTCTCATGCCCAGGCCTACTGTAAATTCCACTATGTGCAGGCAGCGAGTAGCCAAACTTAATTCTGATTGTTGATGCAAATTTCCGTAAGAGAGATGCAACAACTTAGAGGAGCTGATCTGGCTGATCAGAAGTCCTGCTGGATGATGAAGTGGATGTTGATTCGAGATCTTCCTGCACGAACACAAGATCAAAGGAGATGGACCGGTGTGGTACCAGCCAAACACGCTCCGATGATGAAGTCAGTGATATGTGTTTGGAGGTGTTTGTGTAAGAACAAGGAAGAACAGGTGATGAATTTGGGAGAATGAGGAAGAACAAGGTAAGATCTCCTGGGTTTATTCTCAGTAAGTAGGGGATATTTTGATAGGCTTTTTGTGAGTGAAGTTGTGTATTAGATCCTCCTTTTTGTGCACATAAGGCAGCTTATATAGGCAAAGGAAATGGTGAAGGGTAAGTTACCTGCATGAAGGAGAATGGTTGAGAAGAGGCCACACGTTCAGTCATGAATAGTGGCATGCACAGCTACCCACCTTCTTTACATTCAATGCTGCATTGAATGCAAGGATGAGAGATAAACTGGGATGCCCTAATAGTCATGACTGTGAGCTGAGAAGTCTCATCTGTCAGAGAGCCATGTCAGATACACTTGAGTATGGCGGTTCGTCCCAACGTGATCTTCTTTAGAATGGCGGTGGGAAGTCGAGCCGATCCGAACACCTGTTCTCATGTGTAGACATGAAACCCATGTGTGATCGGATCAGACATGAACAAACCCGCCGAACCGATCCGATAGGTAATGATCCCTTCAAGTCATAGCTGGCTGTGACTAGAGTTTGAAAGGACGTTCGCCCAAGGCCGAGCCGAACCGAACTGGGATAACCAAGAAAAGATGAACACTCAATTCTTTGGAAGATCCTCAGATCGGGTCGACCAGGAGAGAGATTCACCATGATGAGCCGATCCGAGCTGGCAAAAAGGGATCCGAACTGGTGTGATGATGTTGAGGTCCAACTTTGACCGTTGAAAAGTCAAAGTCTGAAGTTGGATCTGACTTTGCCACGTGTCGATCCATTATTGGCTGTTAAATCTATGGGATTTATACACAAACACTGATTTATAGATATATTTAGTTTATGTTTTTCATTTACGATAGCTAATCAGAAATTAAAAAAGACTTCGCAAAGACTTTGCAAGATCTATCCCCATTCGTATTACATTTGGGCATGTGAACTTACTAAAATAAAGAGGGAGCAGCTGCAAACGGGTGTCTCAAGGTTGACCCGGAAATTCGGCTCATGTGAGTGAAAAGGACCTCATGTAACAATTTATGTCTAATAAAAGACTTGATTGCATAATCCAACACCTACACTCGTCTTAAGTGCAGTATTTAATACTCGTCACTTCGTCAGTATATAACTAGCTTGCTCAAATTTAATAATATTATTTGTTAAATTACTTGCTGACACGTTGTTTTCTTTTGGTCTTAAAAAAATGGTACTTAGCAATTAGCATCAAAAGTTGTAGAGACCACAAAAAGAAAAAAGAAGCAAAAGGACGCATTCAAATGTCAGGTTTGTTTAGTATTTCTCAAATTCTATGAGTATTTGCATAGCAGCCTGTTTCAGTGCTCATGTACGTGCATGGTAAAGCTTTTAGTCACACAAAGGTGCTGGAGTTGGGAACTTAGATCTTAAATCATTGTTGTTTGTCAAAAGCTCTCTGTATTGAAAGGCAGCATTTATTTTTAATCTTATTCAAATTTATTAATATGTTGATAGATAGTCTATTTTTAAGACCATCAATATATCATACTCAGAGTCTATGTTTAAGACCTTCAATCATACATCATTAAAGCTGATTGTTACTACTATTCCATTACGGATGGAGCCCGGAACTTCTATATTAATAACCACGACATCAGACTAGTGTCTGGTTATATATTAAGATATATATATATATTGAGACTCCAGCAGTCATGCTGCAGCAGCTCCTGTATAATGCCACTTCCAGAATAGTGGCTGTGGAACAAAAGCCTTGACTATAAGGCTAGAGCTAGAACTCGCTCGAAATACTTTACCGATTACTTGATTTATGGCTTAAAGGAGACGCTTCAAGGAAAATGAAAGAACCCTTCCAATTGCGGACAGCTGCTCCTTCCATGCCTGCATCAAACTATATGCTTCCAGGACTTGGTTTTTTGTTGCAGACAAACAATACAATGCTCCACAGCTTCCCTGACCTGCAAAAGAAATCAATTTGATCGAGTTTAGTAAACCTCACCAAAAGCTTCAATATAAAAGCTTTTATTCAACATGAGAAAGCCAGAAAACCTTCATGTTTTCAGCTTGATTCTCTCACCTTGTCTTGTGATTCTGCTCTGCAGTCGGATTCTTCCCTTCTTGGAGTAGCTCCCATGTGAGAAGATGTGAATGGTTATTGGTTTATTTGGGTGTTCTTTGGTTTTGTCACTTTGTGGATTACACTATTCAGGGGATTACACTATTTCGGTGGATTACACTATTCAGAGACAATTGGATATATATGAGCAATGAATATTGTTAGTTCTGTTGATATAGGAATCACCATCTCCAAAGAACTTTATGAGGAAAGACATCTTTATTATGTCTGGACTCATTGCATTTGGAGAAGGGTAGTGTTCAGGAAGGTATTTGAACTATTTACATTTGCTGGTGTTTCTTTAAAGCAAGAAGTTCAACTAACAAGCTTGAAGTTTCCAAAACATGAAGAAGTTTTCAAACCTTCCAGTTCCAGAAATGTTGATGAGTGTTATAGCCAAAAAAAAAGTCTTGGTTCTTATTTGTGTGACTAACGGCTACGTTTTGGACATTTTTGTCTGGGCTTTTGCTTTTTGGACTGCAGGCGTGCCACTAACTTGGGCCTTTTGGGCCTAAGTTAGATTGAGAGAAAGAAAGTGGCCCAAGCTACTTCTTTTCATACTGACTAACTCGACTAATTAGGAACCAAACTCAGTCAGGGTTCTTTCTTGCTTAAATGGTCTTAGGACTTCACTGATCTAGAGATGTAGTGATTGTGTGTTCAAATTCAAAAGTGACAACTGTGGAGTTAAGGAGAACATAGCTCAAATAAAAGCAGTGAACTATGAACTTGAATGTGAAACAGATGCTATGAGGATTTGATATTTATAAAACGGTTGTTCTTACTGCAAATCGTACCATCTCACTGCATTTTCATCAATATAAAAAGAGCGAAAATGATATGAAAATAAATTCTTTCATTAACCTCTCTGAATCGATACCAAGTAAATAAAAGAATCTCTTCTTGGCAGAGCTAAAGATACAAACGAAATCAAAAGGAATACTGAAATTGCAAACTAAAAGCTAGTACTTTCGTGCTCTGCAAACGCAGATTTACAAAGAAAAAGAAAGAGTACAATATTGAGCTATTTGGAGTACTTTCGTGCACAGCCGAAATCTTCAACATTTGTTGGGCTTCTTTTGTCATCGATCTTCTTTGGGCCTGGCTGCTACCTTTACAAGCCCAAATGACTTGTGGGTTCTCGCTTTTCTGGGTTTGGTCTAAACAATGAGTGTGAGTGTTTGACCCTAGCAAACAATCAACACAGCTAAAATTTCATGTCATTTGGAAGACATTGGAATTATTCGCAGGAGAATATCATAGGTGAGTGTAATAATGTGAGTTGGAGCCACATTCTTTCAAGGCCTCTTTTGATAGATTGGAGACAATGGAAGGAGATGGTGTTGTTTGTAGATAGGAGTGATTATCCTGGTCATCAATTAATGAGGACTCTGTGAGAGATCGAAGTCATAATCTCCAAATTGAGTTTGCGACTCAATGCCGGCAATGTAGTTATTGACACGCAAAACATATATCTCTTGGTTTTGTATGCATTGGTGACAGCAGTCGGTAATCCTGTAAAAGTGAATGACCGAGTGGTTCCAGATTTCTCCTGGTTGAGTAAAAAAATTGATTAAAGAATCATAAACAAGTGTTGTGTTTGGATATACATCAAGTGCTCCATATTTAGAACTGCAAATAAGAAAATGTTCAAAAGCATGCTCATTCTCACCTCTCAAATACTATCATCTGTTGCTCCTGTTATTGACATCGGCATGTGGAACATTTCCCCGGCTGCTTTGCTTCTTTTGGTGACTGCAGTGTAGAGGAGCAGTAATCCTGTTGCTTCTGTGGCTGAGTCGGATGTAAGAGTGGCTCCAGCTGAGCACATTTTTGCTGGATTAAGAATCACAAACAAGGAAGCTTTAGGTTTTGATATACTTCTTGTGCTCCATATTTACAAGTTCATATCAGAAATGTTCAAAAAGCATGTGTTGTTCTCACTTGTATCTCAAAATCAGAAAAAGCGCATCCATCGCAGGTTGAAATATTATTCTATCAGGGTCGGATCTACATTATGGCAAAAGGGGTCACTTGACCCCATGAGTTTAACTTCTTTCCCTTAGTGGTTAGGTGTTTGCCCCTCAATCTTGGTTTTGTTAATTGAGAAGTTCGGGCTAAGATGTTTAACAAAATGCCTCAAGAGGCAACTAAAGTACTTTCACAGGTAAGAATATATAGTTTCTTATTGCACAATACATTAAATTTAAGTAATGATAAAAGATAGATGTATGAGTAGTATCTTAATTATATATCTTATATATGAGATATTCAATACCCTTACCATAGAAATATGAAATAATGAAAACAGAACATATATACAATGCTCAACAGAAAAATAAAGTACAATACAATTAGAGGAAAACATAGACAAAAGATGGTCACAAAGCCATCTAAACTAAACCACATATTTAACAACAAAGATTTTCTCCTCGTTTTTTAAGCAAACTAATTATTTATTTGCCTAAAAATATCATCTGCAGATTTTCTTGCAGCTCTTTGAACGGATTTTCTTCTTGCTCTGCAATCATATCATCTGCTGCAGCTTGGGTTTCAAAATAAAAGGCAGTGTCGCTATCAGGGTCAGGTTCATCACAGATTGAGCTATCCTTCTTCTTAGCAGAAGGATCAGACTTAATCTTCAAGCGGCAGAGAACAAAATCCCCATTCTTCTTAGGCTTAGAACCCAGTTCAGTTTCAGCGATATCATACTCATACATGACATAGTTGGTCTTGTGACAATTAGGCAGACGACCTACGTAGAAGGTCAAAGTCCTCTTATACCCAATGACAGCTTGGGAGTGTCGAGCCTTGATTCCACGGGGCTTGCCTGTGATCTTCCAGAAGCCTTGCACTGTGGCCCTGTTGATGCGTTTGCTATTGGTGTACTTGTTATGGCGTGGGCTGAAGAAGAACCCCTCCATATGCTGGTTTGGGACCAACAGCTCTGCCACAATGCAATGCAGCAACACAATATATACTCAACAACGTACATATAACAAGATTATATATTCACAATTTAGAGAAATAATGTTACCACTTCTTCATATTATTGTCTCAACCTGTCAATCCAATCAGGCAAATTCTAACACAAAACACAATATTTGACAGCATAATAACATAAGAACATAAAATTCAAAACACTAATAATAAAATATGATTAAAAAAAAAAAAAACAATTTCAGTCTCTGTGTTCTATCTCCAAACCATATTTGGTAAATGTAGTTTCAAAACTGTATATTTGTATTTGTTCTTTATATTGTTTGTAATTTTAGGACATTAAATAACACATAGAAATTTTTTGACAAATTAAAACTAATAACTTTTATAAACTCGCAAGTTTTACTCAAAAATGATATTTTTGATAAAAACTCATATATGTAACCTCTAATTTAATTTTCAAACAAAAATTAAAAGTTTGAGTTTGTTAAAATTGTCCAAATATTACAAAAAAAAAAAACATATAACACCTGGACCAACTATGGAGTTTATAAATCACAAAGACCAAATATGTTTGCGGAATAAAACAGAAGGACTAAAAACGATCTTTTATTTATAATAATACATTAAAAATGAGATGAAATGAGAAGCGAGAAATTAAAAGTAAGATGGAGGAATTACCATGCAAATCCCAAGGCTCGTGCTTGAAGCACTCGATTTCAGGGAAGTGGGAACCTTTGCCCTGCATCTTCCTCTTCAAATAGTGGCTCACCAGCTCCTGTTCCGTGGGATTAAACCGGTATCCCACAAGCTATGCTGCTGTGTTTCTGTTGCTGCTTCTCATCTCTTGTTATTGGTAACTCGGAGTAGAGGGTTCTCAATTTATCAGTCAATGTTTAGCTTGTGATCTGCAGAAGCAGAGTGCAGTTGTATTTATAGGCAAACTCACTCACTATCTGATTTTTTTTTTTTTTTTTCCCCAAAAAGTCGTCAACTTCCCAAGCAAGTTTACCTGACCCAATAATACATGGCTTGGGTCATGTCACTGGGTCCCACACTCACTATTTTCTTCCTTTTAGGAACCTTGTAAGTGAAGGTTTTGTACTCACAACAATCGAGAGTCTTCAGGAAGATTCTAGATTCTAGCTTGTGTTATGCATCATAGCCTTATCGGAGACCACAATCGTTCCAAATTATCTTAGGCCATGAGGTTTAATTCATCCTCAAAATTAAGGTAATGTTATTCATGACTCAAAGCTTACTTACTTGAATTTTATTCAAGTATCTTAATGACTTAATCGTGGGAGGGCCCTTGGCCGGCACCACATCGGTGTCCCCTCACTTTCAAGAGTTTTTCTATATTTTTTTTTGCATGATATATAGATCAATTAACAAAGTGGTGATTTTATGCTTCAAAAGTTTTTTTTTCCTTTTGTCTTTAACAGTAATTAATTCTAAAATTTATCTAATTTTTTTGCTAAAAGTGTTTCTTGGAAAAATGTAATTTCCTTTCGGTATATAATGGTGCAATGTCAACTAACAATTAATATAACTACTCAAAGACATAGGTCAAGATGGATTTGGATCATCTCCTAATATAGTTAATCTCCTAACCTATTTAAGCTTTTAATTTTAAAATGTTATGTGTCCATTATAAAATCTTATGGTTGACAATGAAATTGGGCATTTGTCTCTCATTTAATTAATTTGTATAACTTGAAAAAAACCAAGTATAATGGCTCTGGGACTTCTTTTTTCTCCCATGATTTCGTCCCTGCACTGCACAGAACCTTGCAGGCTGCCACAGTTTTTTTTTTGGCCATAGTTAACTCTCTCTTTCTCTCCTCTTCCGCTCTCTCTCATTCAATCCTATGCAAAGTCCTTTAACCTCTCTTGATTCTATCAATTCTAACATTTATTCTTTCAATATATGATTTATCAAGTGAGAAAACTAGGGAGGAGCATGAGGGACAATGAATGGTGCGGAACTGTCACTCATCAGTATAAGCCTAAATTAATTTAATGGAATGTTGTTGATGGAACTGATGGAAATAGAGAGTTGTAAACCAAAAGAAATAAAATAAAAAATAAAAATTAAGCTGAGGGCTTGAGGAGGTGGCCCGCTGAAGCACTACAAGAGATGTAGAAAAAGATTGGGGAAAAAACTTCAATCTTTCAAAACTGGGTTCTTTTTCTTTTTCTACACATATAATTACTATAGAATTGAATACATCAACTTACCCATGTTTTGTAAGAACAATACAAAGAATCAAAATATTAGCAGATATGAGAATGGTAGCCATATAGAAATATATTTACTCTAGCAGTGTGTTTGGATAGAGAAATTTAACTCGATATTTTATTAAAAATCAGAATTTGAGAAATGAAAATCTCTAATTCCCTTGTTTGGCCTCATTAACACGGAAATCTTAGAATTTTATACTGGAAAAATTATGAAATTTGAGTCATAAATTTTGACTTTAAATTCTACCTAAATATGTGTCATTTTCAAATTCCATGACATTTGAGTTAAGAAAAAAGATCCACCCACCACAACCACCATCCAGACTTGGATCCTTTGCCAATTTTCTTCCTACTAGACTATACCTGACTTTTGATCTCAGCCCTCTAATAATCATTTGTGACTTAGATCTTGCCACATCTACAAACTTTTTTTCACACAAATAATATTAAGAAATTAAAAGGTTAGAAAAACAAAAATCATAAAGCCCACTGCCCACCCATCTCCACCCACGCCACCTCCTTCCCCTCCCTCCAACCACCCTCATAACCTCCTCTCCTTTCTTTTTATCTCTTATTTCTCTCTCTAAACTCTCTCACACTTCCTTCCAGCGGCAATCGTTGCAGCCTTGCCATTCTTTTTTTTTTTTTCTTTTTTTGTAATAGTTACGATTGTGATTGGAATATGTTGGGCTAATCTTTGTTTGGTCTGCCATTTGGGATCCCCATCAATCTGATCCCAACTTGATTTCCAAGTTTATTCTAAGAAGATGCAATTAATGGAGATGCTTTTTTTGTCTTTGGTTGCTGGGCTCTTGGAATGGGAGAAAAAAAAAAATCAATCTTGTGAAGGAATTTTAATATATAGAGAAGAGATGGGGAGTATATAGAGAGAAGAGAAGAGAGAATGGAAGAGAGACGAGTGTGGTTGGAGACTCAGAGGGAGGGAAGGTGGTGGCATGGGTGGGTAGTCGGTAGGGCTAGACACTACAAGAAAAATATATTTGGGCGACGAAACTTTGGGAGACGAACCAAAAAATTTGTCGCCTAATCCCGTACAGGTTTGGGCGACGAATATAATGTTCCTTGCCTAAAGTGACTTTGGGCGACGAAGTATTATCGTCGCCTCAAATCACGCGCCAAAACGGTGATTGATCTATACATTGGGCGACGAACAGAAGAATTCCTTGCCTAAAGTGGATTTGAGCGACGAACTATTTCGTCGCCCCAAAGGTACTTTAGGCGAGGAATTCTTCTGTTCGTCGCCCAAAGTTACTTTGGGCGAAGAACCTATGTATTCGTCGCCCAATGTATGGGCGAGGAACATGCATATTCCTCGCCCAAAGTCTTATTGCCTTTTTTTTTTTGTACAATTTTATGTAGGTTATTCATATAATGCGATCGTGTTTCCAATTACCCGAACCGTTCAATTTTTAATTCCTCACTCAACGATCATCATTGCAAAAAATTAGCTCAATCGGAGATGTAAAAGTTACGTAACGGTGCTTGAATTTATGAACGATCGTGAATTTTCTAATACTAATGGATCGAGTAGATGAATTCTGATTTGGCCAATTTTTTGCAGGGATGATCTTTTAGTATAAACGAATAAAATGAACGGCTTCGATTGTTGAAATCACATTGTAGTCTTCACAATTGTTGAATCGACAAAGTTTCAACGAAAAAGCTAATAGAATTATACTCTTCAAATGTATTTATATGTAGAAGCTCACTTTTCTATTATGTTTTTAACGATCCGAACTGATCATTTCTTTGTGCCCTACTCAAAGATAATCCATGCAAAAAATTATCTCAATCGGAGATGTAGAAGTTAGGTTTGGCGTTTAGGGTGTATGAACGATCGTGATTCTTATAATAATAATTGAATAGGTAGATGAACTCCGATTTGACCGATTTTTTGCAGGGATGATCTTTGAGTATCAACATAGATGATGAATGGCTCTGATCGTTGTAATCTCGTTGTGGTCTTCATAATTATTGAAACGACAAAGTTTCAATGAAAGAGTTAATAGAATTTTATTCTTCAAATGTACAAACCGTTCTTTTATATATAGAATCTCATATATAGATCGTGTTTTCAATGATCTGAACCGTTCATTTATTAGTTTCCCACTCAAAGATCATCTATGCAAAAAATTAGCTCAATTGGAGATGTAGAAGTTAAGTATCGGAGTTCGAATGCATGAACGATCATTGCTCAAAGTTAGTTTAGGCGAGGAATGTCAAATTTCGTCGCCCAAAGTCTCTTTGGGCGACAAAATTTGACATTCCTCGCCTAAAATAACTTTGAGCGAGGAAATAGTTCGTCGCCCTAAGTTTCTTTAGGCGAGGAATTTTAAATTTCGTCGCCCAAAGTGATCTTAGGCGACAAAATTTGACATTCCTCGTCCAAAGTCTTATTGCCTTTTTTGTGTACAATTTTTATGTACGTAATCACATAAGATGCGATCGTATTTCCAACGATTTGAACTGTTCATTTTTTAGTTCTCCACTTTAAGATCATCCCTGCAAAAAATTAACTAAATCAGAAATGTGTAAAAGTTAGGTAACGGTGTCGAACTTATGAACGATTGTGAATTTTCTAATACTAATCGAACGAGTAGATGAATTCTGATTTGACCGATTTTTAACAGAGATGATCTTTGAGTATAAACGAATAAAATGAATGGCTCGGATCATTGAAATCACATTGTAGTCTTCACAATTGTTGAATCGACAAAGTTTCAACGAAAAAGCTAATAGAATTATACTCTTCAAGTGTATTTGTATGTAGAAGCTCACTTTTCTATTGTGTTTTGAACGATCCGAACCGATCATTTCTTAGTGCCCTACTCAAAGATCATCCATGCAAAAAATTATCTCAATCGGAGATGTAGAAGTTAGGTTTGGCGTTTAAAGTGTATGAACGATCGTAGTTCTTATAATAATAATCAAACGGGTAGATGAACTCCAATTGGACTGATTTTTTGCACAGATGATCTTTGAGTATGAACATAGATGATGAACAGCTCTGATCATTGTAATCACGTTGTGGTCTTCACAATTATTGAAATTACAAGATTTCAATGAAAGAGTTAATGAAATTTTATTCTTCAAATATATAAACCGTTCATTTATATATAGAATCTCATATATCGATCGTGTTTTTAACGATCCGAACCGTTCATTTATTAGTTTCCCACTCAAAGATCATTTATGCAAAAAATTTGCTCAATCAAAGTTTTAGAAGTTAGGTATCGGAGATTGAACTTATGAACGATCATGATTTTAATAATGATAATCAAACGGCTAGATGAATTCCGATATGAACGATTTTTTGTAGGGATGATCTTTTAGTGAGGGACTAATAAATGAACGGTTCGAATCGTTAAATTAATAAATTGATTATATAATATTAACAACATAATTGATTATGTATGATTAACAACATATTTAATTATTTAAAATTAATTATTCGGACAGCTTTTAGGCGACAAATTGGAAAAGTCGTCGCTCAAGATTCTTTTGGGCGACAAAATTTCTTCTTCATCGCCCAAAAGCTGAAAAATTTGGCGGGGTTAAGCCCGCCATATATTTTAATGTTTGTTCATCGCCCAAGTTGTTCTTAGGTGAGGAGATGCTTAGTTCGTCGCCCAAGAACGTTTTCTTCGTCGCCTAAGGTTCTCGAAATTTTTAAAATGCTTTCTTTTCTTCTCCTTCTTTTCTATTTTTTTTCCTTCATTCTGTTTTCTTTCATCTCTCTCATCTCTCTGATTTCCTCGCCCAGGCCCAGCCCCGCCCAGCCCAGCCCACAGAAACCCCCATCCACGCCGATCCCCGCCCAGCCCCAACCCCGTTGTCGCTTCGTAGCTGCATCTCTCGCTTCCCCTCGGCGCTGTCGCCGCTCCCGATCGCCCAAAACTCTCTCTCCCGATCTCTCATCCTATTTCTCTCTCCCTGAAACCCATCCCTACCCCCACCCCCTCCTCTTTTTCTCTCCCTGGAACCGATCCCCACCCCCTCCTCTTTCTCTCTCCCCGAAACCCATCCCCGCCCCCATCAAAACCCTCCCCGGCTTCCTCTTTCTCTCTCCTTCTCCTCTCCTTGCCGCCTCCCTCGATTCCCATTCTCCTAAACCTATCCCACTAGCAACCCCCACCCCGACTAGCAACCCCACCGGAACCCAGCTGCAGCAAACCTACCCGATTGGGTTTTATTTTATTTGGGGGTTTTTATGTTTTCTGTGTTTTCTGCTCATTAACTTCAGCTTTTTTTCAGAGGGATCAAGTGCAGGTGGCTAGGGAAATAGTAATACCCAGGGAAATTTTTCAGGTCAGACTTGAGACTCAATCGCTCTTTTAATGTTCTTTGGCTGGTGTTTGGTGGTATTTACTGGTGTTTTTAATTTTTTGTTCTTAAATTTGTTTATTAGTGTTGAATAAATTAGTTTAATCCTCATCATTGTTCTTAGGGAAATTAGTTTGCTGATATTTTCTTATGCTAGATAACAAATTAGTTTTCATATAAAATTAGTTAGTTTTGTATGTTTTTTAATTATAAAATTTATTAGGTAGTTTGTATGTAGATTAGTTAGTTTGTTAGTTTTTAAATATAAAATTTAGTTTAATTACAAAATGTAGATTAATTAGTTTGAGAAATATAATTTAGTTATAAGTGGAAGGCGATGGAGTCAGCTCCCGATGATGTAGTTCAGCCATCCTCGAGTACTGGGAGCCCCTCTATACCACTGAGGGCCCGTCGATCTCACCACTCTAGTCAGGTCACTGCTTCCGCTTCATCTACTGCGACGTCATCCACTGCGACGAGGGGACCATGTAGTGGGTTGAAGTCCTCTCGGATCGTGCGCAGTACTGGGGCGCGGATTCGAGTCATGTGTGTGCAAAACGGCTGACGACCGTTAGATCCTAACGTTGACAGTTTGTTCTTGCACGATGTGGGGGCTATTATTCGTGCCGAGTGCGCCATGGTTGCAACCACTTGGAAAAAATTGCCGGCAGAGATTCAACACAAAGTGATCCGCTCCATCTCAGTGAGTATATAGCTCAATAATTAATTCAAAACAATAAATTTGATCATTCAATTCATAACAATTTAATATTTTTTTCAGGTTAAATTTGACATTCAGATGGATGATCCCTCATCGTCACGTACATGACAGATTTACTCATCAAGTCCTACAGGCAGTGGAAGCACGAAATACACGTGCATTTCAAGGGATTTTCGTCGGCAGTTGAGGCATTGGCGAACCCCCCTATGGAGTTGGTAGAGCGGTCTGACCAGTGGCGTTTTTTGTGCGATCATTTCATGAGCCCGTCGTTTTTGGTACGTTGTATCATTTTAAGACTTTAAAAAATCGATTATTGTTTTGTTATTTTATTATTGTATACATACACTAACACATTTATAATTTGCTTAATATTTAACAGAAGAAGTCGGTCGCCAACGCCAGAAACCGGAAAGGGAAGCCGTTTAACCATCATAGTGGTCCGACGCCCATCTCATATCGAGTGGAGTCGCGACGTCGGGTACGTCATTATTTAATTTAATACATATATATTCTTTAATATTGTTTGGGTCTTTGACAAAATTATTTTCTTTTTCAGTGCGGGTCGCAATTTCTGGAGATAGACACTTTCGGGGATATCTATGTTCATCCCGGTTGTGATGCGGCCAAGGCAAAACATGTTAGTTTTTTATATTTTAATTTTTTTTCACAATTTTTAATATTTTTTTTTCTAATTGGTTACTTGTATATATAACATTTTGAAGGATGAGATGGTGACTAACTTGAGAATATATTTGGAGAGCTTGGCCGAGCAGCACCTCCTGGTACTCCGTTGGAGTCGATTCCAGTACCCGATCCCGATGTCGGACTTCGTATTATGATAGAATCATTGGGTGTTAGGCCCGGTAAGGAAATACGTGGCATGGGATATGGGCAGATTCGTGACGTTCGATCCTCGTCTTCGTCTTCATCTTCTTCTCAGCCATCTGCAGTCGTCGCAGGGTTGTCCGCTCAAGTTAAGAAGTTGCAGGAGGACTTACGAGCTGAGAGAGCGAAGAAGGAGGCGTTGTACGCTGCATTGACCAAGGTGATACCTGGGTTTGTCCCGCCACCATCCTTTCATCAACCTCCGTTAGATATGAATGACGATGATGCTACTGGTTTAGAATAGATTGACCATTAGGGTTATTACTACTTTGTATGAAATTATAATTTTGCTAATTTGTATTAATAAAAATTTATTAAATAAAAAAATTATAATTGTGTTAATTTGTGTTCTATTATATAGGTTTTGGATTAAAAAAAAAGTAAAAAATAAATTAAAAAAAAATAAATTAAGGAAAATATTTGGGAGACGAATATTTTCGTCACCCAAAGTCACATAAGCTGACAAAGGCATAAGTTCGTCGCTCAAAGTCACTTTGGACGACGAAATTGGTCGTCGCTTAAAGAGACTTTGGGCGACGAACATATCATTTCCGTCGCCCAAAGTCACTTTAATTAAGTGACGACCAATTCCGTCGCCCAAAGCGACTTTGGGCAACCACCATGTTATTCGTCGCCCAAAGTTAACTCAGGAGACGAGTTTGGTTCGTCTCCCCATGTATCTTTGGGCGACGGAAATAATAGATTCGTCGCCCAAGACTTTGAGCGTCATGGTTTGGGCGACAAAATTCTCGACGAAATTCGACTTTGGGCGACGAAACAAGTTCGTCGCCTAAAGTGTTTTTTCTTGTAGTGAGATTAATTAAAATTTGTAATTCATGTCATTTACAAAATTCTATATACATATATCCAAACAATAGAAAATGTAATTTATAGAAATTTAAATAACAGAGTTTTAAATTCCATCATTTATGAATTTATGTGAAAATTAAAATTACTTCATCCAAACACACTGTAAATGTTCAGTTTTTTTTGTTAGCACACCCACTTCGACTTGGGTTAGATGAAGAAAACATCTCAAAGAGATTTTAATCCCCATTCATCAAAAGTTCAAATAGAGAGAGAGATCTTACATTAAATCATTTTTTATTTTTTCATTATTTGAATCGCAGATGAATATTTAGGTTTAAGAAAGAGGTGTTGCAGATGACTAGATAAGGAAAGAAATGAGTGGGCAATGTCAAATAAGGAAGGAGACCGTGTTTGCCATCCGAAAAGGGAAAAAGAAAACTCAAAATTATTGTAAATCGTTGGATGATATAATGGACACATGACGCTTTATAATTAAAAGTTCAGATAGGTTAGGAGATTAATTAGCTTAGGAGAGGATTCGGATCCGGTCAGGATACCTATATTATCACGATATATATTATAAAGGCTTATTCATACCATTGCCCCCTGTAAGATACACTTTTTTTCACTTTGCCCCCTGAAACTTAAATTCTCTTAGTTTGCCACCTGAACTTCAAACAATTGTTGCAAAAAATCCTATACCATCAATTCTGTCAATTTTTCTGTTAAAAAAGCTAATGTGGCACCTATATGACATGGGTGGAACCCTTTTCTAGTTATGTAACATCCATGCAGACACTAAAAATTATAAAAAATATGATTATATGAGTAGGGGACGTTGCAAATTTCGAGCTTAATGTCAATTTTTTATAATTTTTAGTGTCTGTATGGATGTTACATAACTAGAAAAGGGTCCCACCTATGCTATATAGGTGTCACGTCATCTTTTTTAACGGAAAAATTGACAGAGTTGACGTCATAGGGTTTTTTGCAACAACTGTTTGAAGTTCAGGTGGCAAACTGAGAGGATTTAAGTTTCAGGAGGCAAAGTGAAAAAAAGTGTATCTTACAGGGGGCAATGGTATGAATAAGCCTATTATAAACTTCATACTAAATATTTTGAAATCCAAATTTTATTTTATTCAGAATGAATTAATAAAACAAAACTTTCTTAAAACAACACATTTATTTATTTTTTTATGACAACTCTAAATATCAAAAATCTTTTTTCGAACAATGTACTTGAGAAACCATACACTTCTATTGACAAAAAAAAAAAAAAAAAAAAGGATTTCTGTTGAATTGAGAGTTATACAGTATACACCATTCGAAGCAAAATCTTAGGAGGTGTGTGCACATGGAAGCAAAAATCCTTTTACGAAATTACTAATGATCAAATGTAGCCTTTAATTTATTATTGGCCATAAAGAAATGTATGCCTTTTATTTGATCAACTGATAGTTATAGACCATCCAAGCAATGATCTTAGGAGATGTATGCACGTAGAAGGTAGCAAACACCACCCTGTTAAGAGTTGTTGAGAAGAAAGGCAAAAGAAGGTTTTATTATATAAAAAATAATTCAAGTCCGATAGTAGAATGTCTAAATTAAAAAATACAGAATTTTTGTGTAACTAACCAAAAAATACAAATTGAAGTTGCATTTTATTATAGGATCTAAGTACATACATTGTCTTTTCAATATTACAACCTTAAAGAGTATAGTAGCAAACCAAATATAGACTTCACCTAAGTTTAGGAATTTAGTACAATTTACCATTTGACTTTCTTATCAAATATTCCTGATCCATAAGTAGAAATGACAATCTCAACAAGGAAGGGAAATTGCAACAATATATATGAATGAGGTAACTGGAACACTAGCAAGCAAGATGACTGGAATAACAATCCATGATCTTTCATGCAGCATTATAAAAAGGGCCGAAGAAAAGGCAATCATCATGGTGGCAATGGAGAAAAAAAGAGTGACAAGGCCAAATATCAATTTTGTGGGCAAGGATTTTACAAAAATCGTCTTCTGCATAACGTGATGTGAGGATTCCCAAGAATATCATTACGGAAGTTATGGAAGTAAAGAGTGATAGAGCATCTGAAACTATAAAAGCCATAAATACCATTTGATCTAAGAATATGCATGGGAACACCTGTATCTCCATTATTTCCACCAGGAACTGTGAATGCTGCAGCAAACATGATGGTAACAATGAGAGCACCTAAAACTGTGCAAGAAGTTGCTGTTTCTTTCATTGACTTTTCTCCCTCCTTCAGCAGTTCTCTGTGGTTCTTGGTAAATAGTTCACGTGCTGTCATACCATCTATCGAATTTTTAAATTCACGAACTCTAGCAGGTACCATACTCTCAACCTCCTACATTTCATTGAACAAAACGTTTTAAGGTATGATCGATCGTGAATATCACTATGAAATAACTGTTTGTCTTCAGAAACTCAACCCATTAATTTGAGCTACTTTTGTATCAGAAATTAAATACAATACCTTATGCTTTCCTGTTTATTTATATATTCTTCCCATTTATTGTCAAGCGAATCTTCATATATAGTTTTGAAGGTTAATTTGGAATGAATGAGTGTGTTATGTTCATTTTTCTTTAAGAAAACCTCGACCATATAAGATTTAGTTTCAATTAAAACAGAAAGAAGCATTTATTTTTTGGTTGAGTAGTTCGTAAATAATTATAAATCTACCTTTTGTTTGTTAGATTGGAAGGTATTGACTATTTTAATATATCAAAATCCTAATATACATTTTTTCAGTTTTTTTCACACCATTTGGGCTAGCCCAAAGGCTCACTTGCTGGCCCTCGTGATTTAATGAAGATGTAATATTGCAACGAATTGGAAAAATTGGGTAATAAGACATTGCAAAATTTTAAGTATAGAATATTAAATTGAAATTTTGAGTAGACTTGAGGTACTAACTAAAACTAACCCAATTTTTTACTCAAAAATTTTCACTTTACATCTTAGATAAAAAAGAAATCTGCACATTTGCCACCCAGACTATAAGAGGTGTGTGCATTTATCACCCAAACAAAATTTTTTTACGTACTATTTACCATCCAGACTTTGCTCCGTGTAGCAATGTCACACCTCCGTCACATTCTGTCAATTCTTCCATTATATTATAAGGGTATTTTCATAAAATTACATACCAGGGTTTTAAAAAACTTTTTTTTCATAAAAATATTTATTTAAAACTTAAAGAAAATTAAGAAAAACTAAAATTTTCTTCTTCTTTTTTAAGTTTTAAGTTTCATCTTTAATTAGATTTGAGTAATATTTTTATTTAAGAAAAAACAACTAGTGGATAAAAAAATGAATTTTTTAATTTTATACAAGGGTAAAATAGGGATTTTGTTATAATTTAACATAAAATGTCACGAAGGTGAGACATTGCTACATGGAGAAAACAGTAGTGCTACATATACCACATTTTTATACCATAATTTCATACCACCTTATGTGGCAACTTACATGACATTCATACATTGGATACTAAAAAATAAAAAATAAAAACCCAAAAAGGAAAAGAAAAACTTTGCCCAATAAAGTAATGACACGTTAGATGGTATAAAAATGTGGTATAAGAATGTGGTAAGTATAGCATTATTCTGGAGAAACGTCTATATGGCAATTAGTAAAAAAAATTTGTTTGGGTGGTAAATGCACACACTACAAGAAAAATATATTTGGGCGACGAACCTATATTCGTCGCCCAAAGTAATTTTGGGCGACGAACAAGAACATTTGTCGCTCAATGTTATACAGATTTGGGCGACGAACACCATATTCCTCGCCTAAAACTACTTTGGGCGACGAAATGATTTCGTTGTCTCAACCCACGCGCAAAAATATTAATTGACCAATGCATTAGGCGAGGAATATACATGTTCCTCGCCCAAAGCAACTTTGGGCGAGGAAAATGTATATTTGTCGCCCAAACCTACTTTGGGAGACAACAAATTGCGTCACCCAAAGGTATTTTGGGCGAGGAAAATACACATTCCTCACCCAAAGTACTTTGGGTGAGAAAAAATATTTCGTCGCCCAAATAACTTTGGGCGAGGAAAATGTTCGTCGCCCAAAGGGTCATTCCCTTTTTTTTTTTGGTACAATTATATGTATGTTATTCATACAATGCGATCGTGTTTCCAACGATCCGAACCGTTCAATTTTTAATTCCTCATTGAAAGATCAACGTTGCAAAAAATTAGGATTATTGGAGATGTAAAAGTTATGTAACGGTGCTCGAATGTATGAACGATCAATAATTTGCTAATACTAATCGATGGAGTAGATAAATTCCGATTTGGGTGATTTTTTGCAGGAATGATGTTTGAGTATAAACGAATAAAATGAACGGCTCCGATCGTTGAAATTACATTGTAGTCTTCACAATTGTTGAATCGACAAAGTTTCAACGAAAAAACTATAGAATTATACTCTTCAAGTGTATTTGTATGTAGAAGATTACTTTTGTATTGTGTTTTTAACGATCTGAACCGATCATTTCTTAGTGACCCACTCAAAGATCATCCATGCAAAAAATTATCTCAATTGGAGATGTAGAAGTTAGGTTTGGCATTTAGGGTGTATAGACGATCTTGATTCTTATAATAATAATCGAACGGGTAGATGAACTCCGATTGAGCCGATTTTTTGCAGGGTTGATCTTTGAGTATGAACGTATATGATGAATGGATCTGATCGTGATAATCACGTTGTGGTCTTCACAATTATTGAAGCTACAAGGTTTTAACGAAAGAGTTAATAGAATTTTATTCTTCAAGTGTAAAAATCGTTCATTTATATGTACAACCTCATATGTCGATTGTGTTTTCAATGATCCGAACTGTTCATTTATTAGTTTCTCACTCAAAGATTATTCTTGCAGAAAATTAGGTCAATTGGAGATGTAGAAGTTTGGTATCGGTGGTTGAACTTATGAACAATCGTGAATTTTCTAATACTAATCGAAGGAGGAGATGAATTCCGATTTAGCCGATTTTTTGCAGGGATGATCTTCCAGTATAAATGAATAAGATGAACGGTTCCGATCATTGAAATCATATTGTAGTCTTCACAAACTGTTGAATTGCCAAAATTTCTACTAAAAAGTTAATAGAATTATACTCTTCAAGTGTATTTATATGTAGAAGCTCAAATTTCTATTATGTTTTTAACGATCCGAACCGATCATTGGCTAGTCCCCCACTCAAAGATCATCCATACAAAAAATTGTCTCAATCGGAGAAGTAGAAGTTAGGTTTAGCATTTAGTGTGTATGAAAGATCATGGTTTTTATAATCATAATCGAATGGCTAGATGAACTCTAATTGAGCCGAATTTTTACAGGGATGATCTTTGCGTATGAACATAGATGATGAACGACTGTGATTGTTGTAATGACGTTATTGTCTTCACAATTATTGAATCGACAAAGTTTGAACGAAATAGTTAATAGAATTTTATTATTTAAGTGTAAAATCCACTAATTTATATGTAGAACCTTATATGTCGATTGTGTTTTTAACGATCCGAACCGTTCATTTATTAGTTTTCCACTCAAAGATCATTCCTCTAAAAAATTAGGTCAATTGGAGATCTAGAAGTTTGGTATTAGAGCTCGAATGTATCCCAATCAATGATTCAATCAAGTTTGAGGAAGATAGTTAATCCCACCATGTGAGTTTATATGCAACTTCTTATATGGATTAATTTTGTTGTGTTTCATAATTAAACATATATAAAGAAAAGTAACTTATAAGGTCATAGAGAGAGAGAGAGAGAGAGAGAGAGAGAGATTCTGACCTTGAACCATTGTAATTCTCTTTGCATTTGCAAAGCTGCACCTTTAATTGCTGTAGAAGGGGACAAATTTGCTGCTGCATGTAGCATAGTATTATTCAAGTTATCGAGATAGTTTCTTGTTGGCTTTTAATTTCTCTTCTCAGGGAGTCCATATATAAGGCTATAAACCTTTTCTTGACGATACTCAACTGCACAATGGAAGATGGTCCTGCCTTTCGTATCCATGCTTTTCCTAAGGGTTGGTCTTGCTTCACATATATGTTTAATAAACCCAACATGCCCTTCTTTAACAGCTTCGAAGATTGATGGTGTTATGATATCTCGTCTTGACAAGTTTGTCACTTTGCAAATCAAACCTATCAATTCATGAACTCGATCGTGGGTCCGTTTCATGTCATATATGCGATTGAATATTCCTAGTTTGACAATGAAACAATATAAAATTAAAAATGGTTTCAAAGAATATTTGATGATTAAGATAAAAGTGAGAAGAAAAAAACAACCATGTGAATGTGACATACCCAGAAGTTCAAGGAGATGAGGGATAATAAGATTAATACCATGAAAAAAATGTGTGAAATTGAAAAAATTGAAAGTTCAAAAATCTATTTAGGTATGATGTGGAATTTGTAAGGATTGTTTTAAAGTTTGGATTGAGGTTAGGAGTGAGATCGACCTTGGGGTCTTGGTTTGGTTTCCGAGGTTCAAAGTCCAGTGTTGGTGAATGGGTCTGAGTCTAGGTCCCAATCCTTGAATTGGTCCGTTGCTAATTGAGGTTCAGACTTTTTATATAAATTTTAGATATGGAATATATTGGATTTATATGTTAGCATATATATTTGAGGCTGCCCTTTGGTTTGATTTTTACTGAACTGACTGACTACCGACCGAATTTTTTTGGTTTGGTATACCGATTTTTACAATTCGAAAATCGGAAATCCGAAACCGAAAATATCCGAAAAAAGTTGGTTTGGTTTTGGTAAAAACCGAAAAAAGTTGGTAAACCGACCGATTACCGAAAGAAACCGAATCGATTATTACCGAAAAAACCAAAATATATACCGAAAAAACTGAAACAATTACCGAAATTTAGTTATATATGCTTATATAATACTATTATGTTAGTGGTACAATAAATATTAAACTACTAATATCTTAAACAACTATAAAAAAATATAATTGTATAATGTTATCATATTAATATTATCAAAAATGTGAGTTAAGATATAGAGTCATTTTCTAATTAAGTAAATGTTATTATTTTTAGGAAAATAAAAATCTCATCTTTAGGTAAATAATGCATATATATGTATATATATATATACACTCATATTTATCGGTATATATACATACTAAAATAATAGGATATGTACTAATACATATTATTAAACTAATTATACTAATATATATTATTACTAGGGTAAAATACTAGTACTATACTAAACTACCAATACTACTCGTGTAAATATATATTCATCAAACATTATATTTTATGCATCATATTTGATTAAATTTTAATTTATATTAGTATATAATAATTAGTATTATTATAATTAAACTGAAAATGAACCGAAGATATACCGAAAATGAACCGAAGTAAATCGGAAATGAATCGAAAATATCCCATACAAAAATTACCGAAATCGAACCGAAAACTGAAATTTACCAAAAATTACCGAACCAAAAAATACCGAAACCGAAAAATACCGAAATCGAAAAATACCGAATTTTTTGGTTTTGGTTTGGTAAGCCCCAATACCGATCCGAACCGACCGATGGACAGCCCTAATATTTCCCTGCTTATTGAGCAGTGGTGGCACACAATATTGTTTATTTGTTATTCTCACTTTTCTTAAATTATTTCTAAGAACCGAATCAAAGAATGGGAGAATAACGGTAACTGTGGAATAGTAGTACTAAGTCTAGCCGGGATAGTTGTATAGTTTATACTCGACTACAAACCCGAAGCAAAGTATATTTTGAATAGAGTGTCTGCATGGTAGGTTGTATATTTCTGGCTACAGTTTCCATGTTATGCTAGAGTTATGAGTTCATCTTTTGGAATGGTAATGAAAGTCTTGTACTATTTTGAAAGAATGGGATATGATCAAAGTATTTCGGTTGGCCACTTTAACGGTCTCATTTTTATTGCTTTAAACTAATTTACTATATTTTGGCCAAAAAAAAAAAACTAATTTACTATTTGTTACTCCAAAAAAAAAAAAGAAGCAAAAGCATTTGAAAAAATGAGTTCAATTTTTACTAGTTAGCTAAATGAGTTCAACTTTAGACAAACAACATACCTGAGCAAATGAGATCCCTTCGATTATCATCTTGGTCATTTTCTCGCTTTTCAACATCTATATAGAGATATCATTGCATAAGAAATATCATTTTCTTGCTTTTCAACATCTATAGAGATATCATTAAAATTGTTTTATGAACCCTGCTTGTCAACCATCGCATAAGAAAACTAGGTTCGCAAGCAGCATTATGTTAACCCTGCTTGTCAATTGTTACTAGTTGGCTAAAACCAAGTGGAACTTTGGACAAACAACATACCTGAGCAATTGAGACCTCTTTTATTATCATCTTGGCCATTTTCTAGCTTTTCAATATCTATAGAGGTATCATTAATGGTGGAAGGAGTCGACTTTTTTCTACTGTCGATAGTAGAAGTAGGTTGTATGCGCCATATAACTATTAAGAAAGAACATAAACCCAATTAATCCATTAAACTATATGTTTGAAGTCAGATTTTTTTTTTAATATCTAGAGAAATGGGAATGTAATACTAACCCTTATAAATCCATCGTTCGCAGAATGTAAGTTGGCTTTCATTCAAATATCCAGAACGCATTCCAGCCAATACATGTAAAGGAGCTTGCCCACTATAATTCAGAGTAGTGGTCAAGTTTGGCCAACGTTGAATTAAAATCCTCGCAAGAACTAAAGTATAGTGAAAGATGAATTAAGAAGGAATTAAAGAGATATTAATAAAGGCACTAGTGATGAGTGATTAATTATATATACATAGGGATTTTCTCTAAAGAGAACATCGCAAAATTTGCGAACGCCGATACAGAGCTGATATGGGATAGACAGTGTGTTGACACAGATGATGTACTGCAGCAAGTTTTAGAATTTTGTGTCGACACACTGTCTACCCATGTTAGACTCTCTAGAAAAAGACTATATATATATATATATATATATTTGAAAGTCTTACCAAAGTCTTTGGCAAAAACACACTGGGTAATAAGCTCAGCGCCATCCTTAGTCCCGTTGAGATCTTCATCTGGAGTAACACGGTAGAGATACTGAGCCATTTGAGAATAGCCCAGCGAATAAGCGAGGAGAAGTGGAGTTATATTGTTTGAACGATCACGAGGGCGGATGGCAAGTAATTTCTTGTTCTTTTCAACCATCCATTGAACCATTTTGGTGATTCCTGTATAAATGGCATCCTTAAAAGCTGTCACCATAAGCGTTATTTAATTCCAAATCTTCCTCTGTCATCAATCCCACCAACTCTTTCACAATATGCTCATGCTTATTTCTGACTGCTACGTGAAGAGCTGTCCTTCTGGATGGTGGAGGTCTTACTCTTACTAACGTGGGATTTTCTTTGACCAAAACTTTTGCAACATCCCATTTACCACTCTCCATATGCTCAAAGAAAGTTCGATAGTGGTTCAAGTCGCTGTAATCAGTACTGTCGGATCCTTGGATAGAAAAACAAAAATTATCACTGTAAAATATTTTTTTATATATAAAATTAACTATACAAACACATTTTGGAAAACCCATTTTGTAAGAAATATGTTTCTTTAATATTTAGTACTCTTCTCAAAATATGTTTTTAGTTCTTATCTTTAATATTTATCGATGGAAAAAAGGATTTGCCCAAAAAAAAATCGATGAAATAAAGGAAGAAATTTTTTGATAACTATTTAAATAGAATACCCAAAGGCAAATTTGAGTTTCCTTTTTTTATTAATTTTTTATAGGAAAATAAAACTACAACAAAAACCCTGGACTGCAACACAATAAGGGCCGGTCTTGAGAATAACGGGGCCCTGTGTGAAAATATAAATTGGGCGCTTTATTAAATACTTAAAAACAATCTATTTTTCTTGTGATCTTTTTGGAAATATATATACCGCCATAATGAAACAAATCCTATAACACGTTACCATCACTTATATTGAGCCTATTCATTTATATATTACTTGAATACATTGAGCCTATTGCATAACAAAAGAGTCGATGGTCTTAATTAAGTTGGCTCCTTAGTTCTCTATATTACGTGTATCATGATCGAAAACTAAAAAAGTTCGAAAAAATAATAATAGAATGCATCTAACATGCATGAAGTATATAAAAAAAAGGCTCAAGTTCAAAATTAACCACCAACTATTGGGTGTATTTCAATTAGGTCCATGAACAATAAAATCTTTTAAATGTGTCCATGAACTAATATTTAAATTGAAACTTTAACTTCTGTTAAATAGACTGTTAGGGCTGAGGTTAAATGCCATCTTGGCAAATTATGACTAGGCATATAATTAATGACATGGCATCAGCTCAGCATGTCTTCCCGCCCAATATTTGATTGTCGATCTACCTCCTGACATAGGTTTAAATGGAACCCTAGATTTAAAATCCAAACATACACTTTACTCCAGTAGAGAGAGATCGAAACACTTCACTCTCTACACTTAACTCTCTTCATCTATCCAAGTAATCTCAAAAAAGTCTGCAATTCGAATCTTCAAAAGAGATAAGGGAGGTCCGTGCATCCGGTGTGATGACTTGGGTTACGCGTGGTGGACGCGATGGACCCCCAATTTACAGTAAGTTTTATTCCTTTTTATGACACATATGTCAGATATGACATGGGTATGGGTATGGGTTTAGGTTTTCTTGCCAAATGTTTTTATTTTAGAGATGTAGTTTGGTTGTTTTTGTTTGTGGATTGTGTATTTTATTGAAGTGGGTTTGTCCGTTAGTGGCTAGTGGCTACATAAAGTAAAAAGATTCTGTTTGTTTGGTATGAAATTAATTGTGGGTGTTGGTGTTGTGCGTTTTCATTAATAATAGTATTGTTTGTGTGAAAAGCTTGTTTGATAATAGTAAAAAGCTTGTATGTACTTGAGATTCCAGACCAATGATGTAAAGTGGTCCACAAATTGTAAACTAATTTCTAGAATTAAGCCAAAATTATTGTTTGTGTGAAAAGCTTATTTTTTATTTTTGAAAATATTATTTTCGAAAGTATGATAGGAAACTTTAGTTAATGGAAAGGGTTCTTTATTTTTGGTCTAACAAGAATCATTTTGTTTAGGCTCCATCATTTGTCTAATAATAGTGGTGTTCTCCAAAATTAATCCAAAATTATTGTGTGTTGCAGGAGATCGTGATTTGTTCTCCATCAGAATGTTACATGGTGGTCAAATGGGGAACATTGAATATGTGAATGGTAGTGTTGCCTACTTTGACTTTTGTGATAAGCACAAAATTTCCTTAATCGAGATTCATGCTATGGTGCATTTTTTAGGATATGAGAATCAGACCATTACATACTGGTATAGGCTACAATGTCAAGGTATTAGTGGTGCATTAACCATGATTAAGACTGAACAAGATGTGTTCGATATGTGTGCACTTGTGGATAACAATGTGTATGAGATAGAAATTATCTTAGAGCATAATATGGTACAACATGTGGTGAATGTAAACAATCAATATGGGTCTTCTAACAATGGGGTTGATCAGTGTGTTGGAGTTAATGATCAAACCATTGAGTTTGTGAATCAACCTTATCTAGTTTCTGAGGCAGCTACTCATGTGGAGTTTGATGATTTTAGTGGGCCTATTCATGCTGCAGAGGATGACACAATTGATGATGAAGGTTATAAAGAAAGTGACTCAAGTGAGGGGGATGACACAATTGATTGTGATGTTGTGGATAGTGAATGGGAAATGAATGAAGATGACCAAGACTTTGAGGCTAATGTTGACTATGAATCAGAGTGGGCTGGTTCAAACTCTAGGCCTAGTGTTGATTATATTCACGAGGAAGAAGTACCACAGATTGAGTTTAAGGATGATGACGGTGATATGTTCTCTGATGAAGATTGTCGAAGTGCGCATGACTCTAATGATGATGACAATAGAGACCAAGTTCACTACCCAGAATTCAACCCTTATACAGACATGAAGAATCCCCAATTCAAGTTAGGCATGTTGTTTAGTGACTGCATTGTATTTAGAAGAGCTGTGAAGCAGTATGCCATCATTAATGGGAAGAATATTACATTCTGGAAAAGTGAAAAGTATCGGTTGGGATGTTATTGTGATGGGGAGGAGGGTCAAGACGGTATCTGCCCATGGGAGACGTATGTGTCAAGGAAGAACAAGGTCAACAACACTTTACAAATTAAAGTGTTTAAGCCAGAGCATATGTGCTCAAGGATTCATAAGAACAAAAATGCTACAGCAGAGTGGTTGGTCAGAATGTTTATTGATAGGGTTCAGTCTGACCCAAACATACCTCTTAAATCCATTATAGATGCTGCATCCAGTGAGTTTAACGTTGGAGTATCAAGGACAAAAGCATATAGAGCAAAGATGAAGGCACTTGAACTAATCCAAGGAAGCCAAAGAGAACAATATGGACTGTTGTGGGACTATTGTGGGGAATTGAGAAAAACAAATCCTGGAACTACTTGTAAGATTTTGAGTGATGGAGCTAGGTTCCAAAGAATGTATGTGTGTTTGGGGGCTTGCAAGAATGGCTTTAAGGAAGGTTGTAGACCAATCATTGGTCTAGATGGATGTCATTTGAATGGGGTTTGTGGGGGGCAGTTACTTACAGCTGTGGGGATAGATGCTAACAATGAGACTTGGGTAGTGGCTTATGTAGTAGTTGAGATGGAAAATAAGGACTCATGGACTTGGTTCCTTGAGTTGTTGGTGGCTGACTTGGACATTGAGAATCATTTTGGGTGGACCTTCATTTCAAATAAACAGAAGGGACTTCCAGGTGCCTTTGAGGCTACGATCCCTAACAGTGAGCACAGGTTTTGTACTAGACACTTGTTCACAAATTTTAGTAAAGCACACAAGGGAAAGACTTTGAGTGACTTATTATGGAAAGCTGCCAAGTCCACTACAGTACAACATTTTGGGAGAGCTATGGAAGAGCTAAGGGTTTTGGATGACAAAGCTTGGAAATGGCTTGCTGAGAAACCACCATCACAGTGGTCAAGGTCACACTTCACAACACATGTGAAGTGTGACATATATGATAATGAACAACTTGTGTGAGGCTTTTAACCAAAACATCCTCCAGGCTAGGGATAAGCCAATTATCACGATGCTAGAAATGATTAGATGCTTGTTGATGAGGAGGATCATGCTAAGGAGGGAGAAGATGAAGAAATGGCCTCATGCAGTCTGCCCTAAAATTTTCCATAAGCTACAAGACAGAAAAGTGGAGGCTGCAGGATTGACAGCCATGTGGTCTGGAGGACCCCGGTTTCAGATTAATGGTGGTTATGGAGAGCAATATAAGGTGGACTTGGATTTACATACTTGTGGATGCAGAAAGTGGGACCTATCAGGTATTCCATGCAAACATGCCATTACAGCCATACATTACAAAGAAGGTAAGCCGGTCGAGGAGTACGTTGATACATGGAATCTAAAGAAGACTTATATGAAGAGTTATGACAACTTGGTTTTGCCAATGAATGGTCAATCAATGTGGGAGAGATCTAGATTCACTCCATTGCAGCCTCCATCATACACAAGACAACCAGGAAGGCTAAGAAAGTTGAGGAAGAAAGGCCCTGAGGAGACCATAGACAAGACCAACAAGACCAGACTTGGGAAAAAGGGAGTAGTCATGACTTGTAAAAATTGCGGGAAGAGTGGACATAATACCAGGACATGCCATAGGAATTTGCCCCCAAAGCCAACAGGAAAGAGGGGAAGACCAAAAAAGGTGGTTCAACAAACATCCCAAGTGCAGCAGAAAGGTCACCATGTAGTGACTCAGGTAATTTCACATCATGTCATAACTATATATATATATATATATATACATGTTTTTATTACATTTAGCAAACAATCAAAACTATTATTCATGCAGGGAAGCCATACCTCTACTGCACCTTTAGGGATATCAAATTCTACTTCTACTCAAAGGGCATTAACCTCTACGTACTGCAACCCCACCTACCTATAAGGACTTTTTGCGCAAGAATAAGAGAGGCCCCAAGACTAGATATCAGGTAAACCACTTATTTAATAGATATTAAAAAATGAGTAGAAGAAAAAAAATTCCAACAAGAAATATTATAATGCCAAGGCAATTTTGTGGCATTACGATCTTATAGTAATATAGTTCATGATCAACCGTTTTTGTTCTATATCATTTGGAAATTATAGCTTTTATTTCAATCTCTAGATGAGAAGTCTGCCATTTTTAGTGTTTCTACATGTGGAAGTGCAAATGAATATCTTTGATTAATAGTATGGAAAGATTTAGTTCATCTTTGATTTTGATTAATTAGTCTTGACCTAAGAATCTACATTTGTGGCAGGTAAGAGCTACGTCATCTTCACATGTCAGAAATGAAGGGGATGAAGCTTAGAGACTCCACATGTGGTTTTGATGGATGACAATGTGTTGTGAACTTGCTAAGGATTTTGTGAAAGCTGCAATTATTATTTTGTGAATTAATTGGCACTAGAAATTGTGTTCCTGATTTAATTTGTGTTAGCTTTGGACTATATTTTGTATGTGATTTGGACACAAGTGTTAGGTATGATGCTGATGTGATAGGGTTCGTTAAGCATTAACCTCCAAGATTTAGGCAATATATATTATTGTTCAACTACTTTTCCTAATTGTCAAGAATTACTTATTCTAAATTTTGCTTATAGATTATAATTCACAATTTATTTGCACATAAAATATACAGTTTATTTGAAAAAGTGTGAATGACAAAAGGTGGAGTGAGTGTCATAAGAGACGAAGAGAGAATAGAGAGACAAAGAAGATGCAAGTAGGTTTGCACATAGATACCATTGCAAATAAGGAAATTAATGGTTATCTTTGCGTATATAGCATTATACAATACAAATATTTACTGAAATCAATATTGAAGACGAAGACATTATACCAAAGATTGCATTATCCCAAACTATTACAAAATACAAAACTACAGATTCACCATTTTTACAAAATACATACCCCATTCAAACCTAAAAAAGCATGATACTTTCCATGGTTGATTACACAAAATAGAGGGGTTAAAATGCATCAACTTTCTAAAATTCAAGCTCCAGACATAAGCAAAAAGTCATTTAAAGTACGAAGCAGCCATAATTGCACATATAATCTGTTGTTGTCTGGTTGCTCTCTTCAGGTTAGCCTCCAAGTTACCCACCCTCCTCAACAGCTTAGGAATCCCCATAACAAAGAGAAAGATCACACCAAACAAAACAGGCACAACCTCCAACTTTCTGCAAATCAAACAACCCACCACTCAAAATCACACTCTTTTATCAATCTCTGCACATAAACATGATCCCCATAACCACCAACTTAATTTCTCAAGGAGAATTAACCAAATAACCCAAAACCCAAATTCAAAGAAAAATGCAGATATTTCGAAATCCACTTACCCCATAGTCTAGGCAGCCAAAAAATCTTCTATCAGGATTTGCATTAACCCAAGAAACATCTCTTAGCACAACAACAAGTCAGGGTCACCATTTCCGCCACGAACAAAAAGAAGAAGTAGAAGGCTAGGCGCTGGGGTTTTGAATTTTTTTGAATGTTGGGGATAATGGTCGTGACTTGTGGCTGATAAGAGATCTAGGAATCTATAGAGGCAGATGGACATGTGTCTGATATTGGGGGGGGGAAGAGATGCTGAGCTGGCGCCACGTCATTAATTATGCCTAGTCATAATTTGCCATGATGGCGTTTAATCCCAGACCTAACAGTCCATTTAACAGAAGTTAAATTTTCAATTTAGATATTAGTTTATGGATATATTTGAAAAAATTTATTGTTCATGGACCCAATTGAAATACACCCAATAGTTGATGGGTAATTTTGAACTTGAGCCTAATACATAAATAATTACAAATATACCTTTTTAATTTTTTTTTGTTAGATTGGAAGGTCTTGAATCTTTAACCCAAAAGCTCAATATATTATAAACTAACCATAAACCTCTGCATGCGGTGATACAGACGGACTAATTGATTGTTTCTTTGTGGACTCTAGCCAAGGCGGTATCTGTTAGATTGTTTTATTATGCATACAAAAAGTACTAACCTTGAGAAGCCATTAATGATATGCGACAATAGCAAAGATCTTCCTCTCTCTCTCTCTACACATCTTTATGCACTCCTAATATGGGGTAGGTTTTGTGCTTTTTTGTTGTGTATGAGAGGGGGACCTAAGCCTTATATTTATAGGTGAAAGCCTTAAGATTTCTTACCCATAAAGAAAACCATAAAACTTATCATTATCACCTCCACAATCCATAACCTAATAGGATTAATATTCCTTATTAATTAGTACTGTACTTCACTTTTAAGAAACCGGATAACCAAATAAAACTTCCGTTCTTGTATTTTAATTAATTAGGACTCCTAAATAGATGTAAGCTCAAATCAGGTCCTTACAGTATCTACTAGGAATGAATACATTCGCTACGTTTATCGAGTTGCGTTTATCAGTACAGATATTTGGTCTTTATGTGATAGGTCGCACGTCAGGTATGTTTTTTGAACATTGACACACAAATCGGATTTTGCGAAAATTGTGTGAGCATGCAATCGGTTTTACTTACTGATTATTGGTATTGATATATTGTTTTGTGGTGCATTGTTTTCCACTAGCTTTAGGTATATATATTTATACACATATATATTCTCTTTTCAGGACGTCCGTTCTTTAATTAATGAACGAACATGAGTATTTCTATGACATTTTGTCATTTTTTACAGGGTTCAACATGTTAGGGTATATGATTCTATATTTTAGGGTATAAAATTATTGTTCGAGATTATACTTTAGATTTTAACTCTCGAGTTTAATTTGGACGGTAGCCCAAAACTTAGGAGTTAAAACCTAAATTCTAATTGAGAAACGGAAACTCAAAATCATGAGAGTTAAAACTAAGGAATATGTCTCGATTGATGATTTATACTCTAAATAATTAAATCCTGCCAAGTTTAAGATCAAATGGTGAAAATAAAAGCCACAAAACACATACGTCCGTTCTTTAACTAAAGAACGGACGTCCTGCATAAAGAATTTTTGTATATTTATATATATATATTAAATATTTTCCTTATTATTTTTAAACCTAACATGGGAATTCCTTAAGTGAAAGCAATGAACATATGCGATGCTTAACCCAATTGTATTATGTGAATGCAGATAGTTCGATGATTGACGATCTAGACTGAGATCGTGAGGGTGTGACACTTACTTCTTGTTAGCTCTAACATTTGATAATCTGGTTTAGTTCATTTCTTTTAAGGCTGGTGGACATCTTCTCAGCCTATCGTCTTACTTGGTGATTAGTCATTAGCCCAATTTGTTGTATTACTTTGTTAATGGCTCAATCACTCTACACATGGGTTGCTTATTTTGTATATATCTTAGGCTGGCTTCTAAACATCTCGTTTATGTGTGTATGTTCCACAAGGTTATATTCACAGACTCTTAACCCTAGCGGGTTGGTTTATTTATCAAAAGTATTTTGATGTTTATTTCAAATGTTTTGATCATTTTCGCTGTGTATATATTTAAATTCTCTTATTCAACCCAATTTCCCTCACTGACAAGAAAGGAACAAAAGTACTCCCATACCAATAATATATATTGATCTCATACACACTATCCAGTCTCCTCAAGCACAATACAAACCAGCACAATTTATCATGCAAGTGAAACCCTCTAACACTATTCTTACAGTCCATCCTTATACACAAAACTGCTGGTAGCGAGAAGAAAACAAAGAATATATAAATCAACAATATTAAAGATGAGAGCTGGAATTTGCATAGTGCAGCAGGCTCTAACATCTGAGGCTGCAACCATGGTGAAGCAATCCGTTAGCCTTGCCCGACGACGAGGCCATGCTCAAGTCACTCCTCTCCACGTGGCGAGCGCTATGCTGGCTTCCCCCACCGGAGTTCTGAAAAGGGCCTGCCTTCAATGCCACTCTCACCCCCTCCAGTGCAAGGCTCTTGAGCTTTGTTTCAATGTAGCCCTCAACCATCTCCCAGCAGCCGCTTCCACGTCACCACTCTCATTCTCTCCTCATCATCATCATCACCACCAATATTCCAATGACGTTGTCCCGTGCTTCTCCAATGCCTTGGTTGCAGCCTTCAAGCGCGCTCAGGCTCACCAGCGGCGTGGCTCCATTGAGAACCAGCAGCAGCCTATTTTAGCCTTGAAGATAGAGTTACAACAGCTTATAATCTCTATCTTAGATGACCCAAGTGTCAGCAGAGTCATGAGAGAGGCGGGTTTTTCGAGTCCCCAAGTGAAAAGCAGGGTGGAACAAGCTGTTTCTTTGGAGATCATTTCTTCCAATTCTCATCAAAGTCCTACCCTTCAGTCCAAGGATCAACTGATTGGTACTACTCGTGTGCCGTCTCAACCTCCACCATCTTCGATCAAACACTTGGATCAAAGTTATAGGCAAGAAGATGTAATGAGTGTATTGAAAGAAATATTTAAGAAAAAAAGAAACACTGTTATTGTGGGAGAGAGTGTGGGAACAGCTGAAGGTGTAGCAAGGGAAGTGATGGAGAAGTACAACTTTGAGAGACAAGTGCAGTTTATAAGCCTTCCTCTCTACTCTTTGAGGAACATCTCCAAGGAGGAGGTTGAACACAAGCTTGTGGAGCTCAGGGGCCTCACCAAAAGCTACATAGCTAGAGGGAGTACTAATATTGTCTTGTATTTGGGTGATCTGATGTGGGTTTCTGAGATTTGGTCAAATTATGCTGACCATCATGATCATGATCAGAAAAGAAACTGCTACACTAGTCATTTGGAGCAAATAACCATGGAGCTTAAGAGATTGGTGTGCAGAAATTTTGGGGATGAGGAAGGAAGATTGTCTCTTTTGGGAGTTGCCACTTTCCAGACTTTCATGAGATGCAAAACTGGCCAACCTTCTCTACAGTCAATTTGGGATCTTCATCCCATAACAGTCCCAGTTGGAAGCCTGAGCTTAAGTCTAAACTTTGACAGGTACTATTTTTTATTTATAGTATTGAAGTTCTTCCAATTATTTTTGACAATGACAAAATTATAATTAAAACAAGTGGTTAATATTAGTTATTTTGTGGTTGTTTGTATTTTCTTTTAATTAGCTATGATCTGAAAGCTGAGATGAGTACAATGGCTGCACCCAAAGATGGGTCTGATCAGTTTTCCAGAACCACTTCCACTATCTCAAGCAGCTTGCCCTTGTGGCTCCAAAAGTACAGGGAAGAGAAAACAAGCATCATCAGTAACACTGATTATAAGGTAAATTTCTATACATATATTATATTTTATTTTTTTATCAACTCTTCACTAACACAATATTAGTGAGTAACAAATGTTTTTTCATATAGAGTAAATCTTTCATATAACGGGTATATATTATATATTAGGTGTCTATACGTCTATCTTTCTCATTAGTCATCATGCCACGTGATGAGAGATAGACACAAGAGATTTATTTATTTTTTCTTTCATACAATCCAATAGAATTTTGGTAATTTAAATACAAATATTAATATTCTCTTAATTTGTGCAATTTATCTGTTTAATTTCAAGCAGGAATGTGTACAAGTCAGCAATATCTGCAAGAAATGGAATGATTCACTTGGCACTTCAACCCAGAAACACCCCCACAATCCAGAGAAACTCTTATTCAATTCCTGTTCAAAATCTCCTTCTTTTGAACCCAAGCAGTCACCAAAAGAATACCAATTCTGGGACTTTGAAGAGATTAATGATGATGACTGTGCTGAAAATGTAAGCATGTTCATGCCTGCAGACAGAAATGAACCTAAACCAGACCTTTTATCGAATCCCAACTCCAGTCCTAATTCGGCTTCTTCAAGCGAGGTGATGGAAGACACAGACGATGGCGCCTTCAAAGACTTCAACGCCGAAAACTTCAAACTTCTATGTGAAGAAATGGAAAAGAAGGTTCCATGGCAGAAAGTGATCCTTCCCGAAATCGCCACAGCCATCCTTCAGTGCCGGTCTGGAACGAGCAAGAGAAAAGGAAACTTGAAATTGCATGATCATGAGAAGGACAAAGAAGAAAGTTGGCTCTTCTTTCTAGGATCTGATTCCGAAGCCAAAGAGAAGATTGCAAGGGTGGTAGCTAAACTTGTTTTTGGCTCTCAGATTAGCAACTTTGTCTCGATTGGTCTGAGCAGCTTTAATAATAATTCTTCTTCAACTGAAGAATGTTCCAGAAACAAAAGGGCGAGAAACGAGTTGGGTTGCAGCTATGTCCACCGTTTTGGCGAAGCAGTGAACGAAAATCCTCACCGAGTGTTCTTCATGGAAGATCTGGAACAAGTTGATAACTGTTCCCAAAAGGGTATCAAGCAAGCAATTGAAAGCGGAAGAGTAACGCTTGCAGATGGTGAAACTAGTGCTCTTCTTAAGGATGCCATTGTCATTTTCAGTTGTGAAAGCTTCAGTGCTTCTCCTACAAGAAGCCAAAGATCTGATGAAGTAGTGATCAATAAAGAGAAAGATGCTGTTCATGACTTGGAGGAGAGAGGCCCATGTGGGTCACTGGATTTGAATATTGCCATGGAAGGTGATAATGGAGATGATGATCATTCAGACAATATTGGTATATTGGAATCTGTGGATAGGCAGATTATCTTCAAAATATAAGAATTTTAACGGGGAATCAATTGAACAGATCATTCACTAATGAATTTTCTGATATCGATCTCTCTCTCAACTGTTTTTTTTTTTTTTTTTTTTTCAAATTAATGATTTGTGGGGACGTAAAGAAAATGATAATTAACTTAATAGGGGAAAGAAGTAGCTAGGTTAATTTTTATAAGCAATTTTCAAGATTGGAAGCTAGCTAGGATTTTGTTATGTAGACAAAGATGTGTACGTATACTAATATTGTTTTTTCTTTTCCTTCATCTTGTTATGTGTAACACGTGCGCCGTACTTCAATCAATGGATTATCCTTGTGGTTTTCTGTTTTAATTTAAGAACCATTTGGCATATATAATCTTAAGAACAATGGTTGGCTCCATCCCGAGATGGAGAGTCCATTTCATATCACAAAATTATGTTCTTTTATGTCTTTTTATTCCAAATAAATTTAAAATAAATTTATACATTGAATAAAAAGATAAAAAATGACATAGTTAATAATCTTAGTTTCTTCAACACATTGTTGTAGTGAAGTTGGCCCATGTTGTGAATCGTGATAACTGATATACAATAATAATAAAAAATGCTCTAAAGCTATATGGTTAACAAATTAATACAAAACTTGTCACCCTTTTTGAACCCACCATTCGATATAATCTCATTTGATTATAATATATAACAACTATTTATATGTTGTTATCGTCTATTTATTTGATAATAGTTAGATAACTAAATACTTTATGATTTGGTTGATTTTTTACAATGATGATATTTGAAGAGTGGTAGGTCCAAAAAATAGTTAATTTCGTTTTAACTTGCAAACTAATTAACTTTAGAGCACTCCTATACAATAACAACTTTTTTTCTTTCTCACAACATTTGTAGTAATAATTTGCTCCATGCACGTTGTGTGGTCTTCAGTCAAACATTATTATTACTTTGGATGAATTCTCAAGTATAGGTCGTTTTTCACTTTGGTACCCGATGTTCATAACGTTTCAATCTGAAATATAAAGTTTATGAAAATTGCAATGTGCCTATTTCGTTAACTTTTATATTAATTTTGACTGCATATAGTATGTGTGAGATTCATTTACACTAATGTGTACAATAAATTTAGGCCACGTGGACAAATAAATAAACCAAATAAACAAAAAAAAATTAGAAAAAAGCACGTGGTGTAAATTCACTATACACATCAATGTAAATGAATCTCACACATGCTATATGCAATTAAAATTAACTAAAAAAGCTAACAGAAGGAGCACATTGCAATTTTTAGAAACTTTAAGTTTTACATACGTTTTAAACATCAAGTACCAAAATAAAAAACGACCATTACTTGATCAAGAGTGCAAAGTGTAATTCATCCTATTACTTTATTAGTAATTACCAATTCGATCCTTTCATTGAAGTTCTCTTTTATTGCTCTCATCCCAATGGCTTAAAGGTTCTTTAATTACAAAGAACATATTTCAACATATGATCGATCTTAGAAGTACATCATCGATCTAGAGATCATTACAATCGGAAAAAGGGAAAATAGAAAAGCGAATAAGGGAAGAAAAAGCATGAAGCCACTAATTGTGTATTCTTTCTAGGCGTCACTTGTGGTCTAAAATATTCAAATAAACATACTTTTTAAAGCTTTTGCACCTTTTCTATTTAATTGCAACTCTCTGTCTCACCAAAGACCATCTTCTACCAATAGTACTTTTTTTGTTTTTCTGAAAAAGAAAAAGACAATCTTCTACCCATCAAAGTGTGGATTAATTGAGAGAGAGAGAGAGAGAGAGAGAGATTTGCAAAAAGATTGGCATGGAGACAAAGTTTCCACAGCTTGAGCTTTTGTAGTCTCTTTAGGGAAAGAAAAGCAAGCAACGGCTGTTTTCCTTAGGCCACAGCCTTTATTAGACACTTCTTTCTATTTATATTTATAAGTTTTGGATTTTGCATGAAAGAATGAGAATTCTCGGATCTCAAACTTCCAATAATCAGTATATAATTGAACCATCTCTCTCTCTCTCTCTCTCTCTCTCTCTCTCTCTCTCTAATTCATAATTTTGTACGAAAGGTATGATTCCTTCTCAAACTATGAGCTGCTGAGTTCACAAAATTATTGGAGAGATACATAGAAGATGGCTTTGGTGGGTTGTTTTTAAAAGAAAAGATGTAGAGTTGACCGGTCAAAAGTGGCATGGGGTGGCATGAAAGTATATATAGGAGAATGTATGAAAGAGATTTTTAATTAATTTACAAAATAAATGATATAATGTTAATTGCTTCCAATGATTGACTAGTCGTTATCTTCTAAAGAATGTTGAGCATTTTGTTGTTACTTTTTCTCTTCTGTTGTAAATATATTGTTATATGTGGCTATCCCTGTAATTAGTTGTAGGGGCATACTAGTAAATATACAAAACCTAGTAAACCCTACTTCTATATAAGGATATTTATAACATGAATAAGAAAGACTGATCATATTCTCTCTGCCTCCTCTTTTCCACAAACCCTAATTTCCACATACTTTTACAACACGTTATCAGCACGAAAAGCTCTTTGGATTGTGGATCGCCAAACAAAAGAGGATCATCATTCAATCCGTTCTTCAATCAATCAAGCACGAGAAGCTCTTTGGATTGTGGATTGTGGATCGATAAACGAAAGAGGATCATCCTTCAATTTGTTCTTCAACCAAGTAGGTTTTATAAAATAATTTTATGTTCATGGTTATTTAACCTTGATTGATTGAAAAATCCCCATGAAGCATGAACCCTAAATCTATGTAATTGATTTATTTGGCATTACATATATTTTATACATGTATTTGGGTTGAATGATTAAATAATAAAAAGGAGGAAATTTATTGGGGTGATCGGAAACCACCTCGCGCGGCCAGCCCCCTCACCCACGCACGCTGCCAGCAGCAGCCTCTCTGCTGCCTCGCGCTTCGCTGCCAGCAGCAGCAGCCCTCGTGCACGCAGCAATGTTTCGCTGCCAGTAGCAGCGCCATCTCGCGCGCACAGCAGGCTTCGCTGCCACGCTGCCAGCCCTTCGCGCGCGCAGCCCAGCAAGCCTTGCTGCCAGTAGGCAGCCCTCGCGCGCAGCGCAGCGCCTTGTGCCTCGCTCACAGCCTCGCGCCTCGCAGCAGGCCTTGCTGCCAGCAGCAGCCCACCAGCCTTGCTGCTGCCTTGCAGCCCAGCAGGCCTTGTAGCCATGCAGCAGCCCAGCAGGCCTTGCTGCCTTGCAGAGGCGCAGCCCAGCAGTGCAGCGCGGCCCGTGCAGCCCAGGCCAGCAGCCCAGCAGCCTCGCAGGCCCAGCAGGCCTCCCACGCTGGCAGCCCAGTAAGCCCGCCACGCAGGTGCCACGTCACCGCCACGTGTCCGCCACGCAGGCAGCCAAGCCGCTGCCACATCAGCGCCATGCAGGCGCCACGTCGCTGCCACTCCCACGTTGACACATGGCGAGCCTCCTGAAACTTTGTAAAAAGGAGATGTTAATTCTTGTCATGCCTGGGGTTTGAACCCAGGACCTCTTGGGTACCAAGAGTGCACCTTAACCACTGTGCTGCTGATAGTTTATTGTTAGTATGCAAACCGTTTAATATATATATCCTAAATGCCAGAAACTTTTATTCAAATAATTTTGTGATATTTTTCTGTTCTACTTGGGTATATGAATATTTTACTTGTTTAAATTTTTGCACTAGAATATATGTGTAGAAATTGCAGGTAATTAATGAACCAGTAGTTCATACATAAATATTGAACTTGTAGTTTCAATAATGCCGTATAAGGAACCTGAAGTTTCCTTCATAAATTCACCATACATGATAAAACCAGTAGATTTTACATGTCTATACCATGTTATAGAACTTGAAGTTCTTATTTATTGTTTATGGATATTATTGCCCGAAGCACTAATTATGATTATTTGTTCCTTTCAACCAAAGAATGTCAAATCTCAACAAGCTTGATTTCGTCGCTTTGGAAGTTTCCGGAAGAAACTATCTAAAGTGGACTCAAGATGTTAAGCTTCATTTGACTGCCAAGAAGATGAGGTCGACAATCAATGCAGACAATGTTGTTGCAGAGTCCCTTAAGGCAAGTGCCATGATCTTCATTAGGAAGCATATGGAAGAAGCACTCCAAGTTGAGTACCTCGCTGAAGAGGATCCACGAGCTCTTTGGGTTGCTCTGGAAGAGCGGTTTAACCATCAGAAGACCATTTTCTTGCCTGAAGCAAGACATGACTGGCAGAACATCCGTTTCCAGGATTTCAAATCCGTGAATGAGTATAATTCGGAAATCTGCCGGATCAGGTCACTCCTCAAATTTTGTGGGGAGGAGCTCACCGAAGCTGACCTATTGGAGAAGACTTTCTCCACCTTCCCTGCCTCCTGTTTGGTCCTGCAGCAACAATACAGGGAGAGGAATTTTACCAAGTTCTCGGCATTGATCACTACTCTGTTGCTCGCTGAAAAGAACAACAACTTATTAATGAGAAATGATCAAGCCCGACCTGTCGGTACTAAAGCAGCACCATTGCCTGAAGCAAATGCTGTTGCTCATCGCAATTCAAACCGCGAAAGAGGATACCGAGGTCATGGAAAGGGCACGAAGTCCGACCGCCCGAGAAATGGAAGGAAAGGTTCTCAGAGGAATGGCCCGTATGATCGAGGCCAACGCGGCCAAGGCCCACGAAACCCGAATTCTAGTGGCCAAGGCCCATGTGGTAGGAACCGCGGTCCCTCGGCCCCAAGAACTCGAAATGAGAGGAACACTGGTCCGGCCCGTCGCCACCAGAATCAGAACCAAAATCAGAATCAGAATCAGAATAATCTATGTTACCGATGTGGAGGAACTGATCACTGGTCTCGCACCTGCCGTGCATCAGCGCAAGCTGTAAATGAGTATCACGCCAGTCGCGGAACTCGAGAGACCAATCTCGTTGAGGGATCATTTCCTATGGATACCACCTTAGAGGTCACTGATTTCCAGGCTGCTACTGGACACTTCGAGGATTAGAAACTCGATGACATGGATATGATCGGCGCTTGTGCCGTATTTATTTTCTGAATAATGTTTTTCTTATTTGGATTATTTTGGTGATTTATGACTTGGATTATTTGTTTTTGGAAATTTTGGTTATGCTCGAATATTATTTAATTCACTTAAGTTATTTTCATACATGTGATCCATTGAATTAAATTTATGAATAGGCATGTTTTGTGGGGAAGTTTGTTGTCTGGCTGACAGTGCTACTACGCACACCATACTCCAAGATCGGAAGTATTTTTCAAACTTATTGCCTACTCATACCTCTGTGACAACCATATCAGGCCAATCCAACCTGATAGAGGGTCATGGCAAAGCCCATTTTATGTTGTCCAATGGTACCGAATTTACCATTAATGAGGCCTTATATTCTCCATGTTCCAGAAGAACGTTGTTGAGTTTTAAGGATATTCGAGCCAACGGTTATCACGTTGAAACCACTGAGGAAAATGGAGTGGAATATATTTGCATAACCTCCAATTTGTATGGCCAGAAGCGTACATTGGAGAAATTGAAATGCCTATCGAGCGGTCTCTATATGACCACCATTAGATCGATTGAGGCAAATCACATAGTTAACCAGAAGTTAACCAATTTGAGCAGTTTCTTGCTATGGCATGACCGGTTGGGACACCCAGGTCAAAGTATGATGCGCCGTATCCTCAATTCATCACACGGGCATCCCCTTACTAATAAGGATCTTGTGTTTAGTGACACACTATGCCAAGCCTGCTCGCTCGGAAAGTTGAATACTAGACCATCATATGCAAAGACTAGTAAAGACTCCGCCCTTTTCCTGCAAAGGATACAAGGGGATATTTGTGGACCTATCCAACCACCATGCGGACCATTTAAATATTTCATGGTTTTGGTTGATGCATCGACAAGGTGGTCACATGTTACACTATTGTCCACAAGAAATGCTGCCTTTGCTAAACTCCTCGCCCAGATCATTAAATTGAGGGCTCACCACCCGGATTATTCCATAAAGTCCATAAGACTTGATAATGCCGGAGAGTTTACATCGAAAACTTTCGATGATTATTGCATGTCCCTTGGGATTGATGTTGAACATCCAGTTCCCCATGTTCACACCCAGAATGGTCTCGCAGAAGCGTTCATTAAAAGATTACAAATGATCGCACGAACCTTGGTTATGCGCACCAAGCTTCCAATTTCTGCGTGGGGCTATGCAATCTTGCATGCAGCCATGTTGGTCCGGTTGAGGCCCACTGCTACCCAACCTTACTCTGCGTTACAGCTGGTGACTGGGTACGAACCTGACGTTTCGTACTTACGCATATTTGGGTGTGCAGTTTATGTGCCAGTTGCGCCGCCACAACGTACCAAAATGGGTCCTCAACGAAGGATGGGCATATATGTCGGTTATGAATCCCCATCTATTATACGCTTTTTAGAGCCCTTGACAGGCGATCTCTTTACCGCCAGATTTGCGGATTGTCACTTTGATGAGACAGTCTTCCCGCCGTTAGGGGGAGATAAGAACATCACCGTTCCTGAAGAACGACGTGAATTGACGTGGAATGTCCCCACTATGTCTCATCTCGATCCCCGAACCGCACAATGTGATAGTGAAGTGCGGAGAATTCTAGATCTACAGAGTGTAGCTCATAATATGTCAGACGCTTTCTCTGATCTAGCTAAAGTGACGAGATCACATATACCTGCTGCAAACGTGCCTGCAAGGATATCTGTCCCCGAAGGACGTGTCGTCCCAGATGGACGAGGTACGGCCATAGCGGCTAACCAGTCTTATGTCCCTGCCCAGAAGCGAGGTAGACCACTAGGTTCGAAGGACTCTTATCCCCGGAAGAGGATAAATTTGGCACAAACGAGTCCTCTTGACATCGCAATCTCAACCGATCCATCTCACGAAATAGTTCCGGATTATGGGTCCGTCCTGGAAGAGACGGTGTTGGGGGACGCTCCAACATCTGAACCCACTCCCGAGAACAGAGAGATCTCTATAAATTATGCATGCTTAAGTGAGCTCTGGAATCGAAACGAGATTATCATCGATGATATATTTGTATTCGCGGTAGCTACCGAAATCATAACTAGCGATGACATCGAACCTCGCTCCGTTGATGAATGTCAACGTCGAGACGACTGGCCAAAATGGAAAGAAGCAATCCAGGTCGAATTAGATTTCTTGACAAAGATAAAGGTGTTTGGGCCTGTCGTTCCTACACCTTCCCATGTTAAACCTGTAGGATTTAAATGGGTATTTGTAAGGAAGCGTAATGAGAAAAACGAGATTGTAAGATACAAGGCTCGTCTAGTGGCGCAAGGATTTTCTCAACGCCCTGGGATTGATTATGAGGAAACGTATTCCCCCGTAATGGACGTGATAACGTTCCGCTACCTTATCAGTTTGGTAGTTTCCGAAAAACTGAGTATGCAGCTTATGGATGTGGTCACTGCTTATCTCTATGGGGATCTTGATACAGAGATATATATGAAAGTTCCCGAAGGACTTAAGATACCCGATGCAAATAGTTCCAGACCACGGAACACGCTCTCCATTCGTTTGAGGCGTTCACTATATGGATTGAAACAATCCGGACGGATGTGGTATAACCGTCTAAGTGAGTTTGATCGGGATGGGATATGTGAATAATGATCTATGCCCTTGCGTGTTTATTAAGAAAACAAGTTCTGGTTTTGCTATTGTAGCTGTTTATGTCGATGACATGAATCTAATTGGTACTCCTGAAGAGATCAAGGAAACCGCTAAACACCTGAAGTTGGAATTCGAGATGAAAGATCTTGGGAGAACGAATTTCTGTCTCGGCCTGGAGCTCGAGCACCGTGCAGATGGAATTCTAGTCCATCAATCGAATTACATCCAGAAGATGTTAAAGCGCTTTAATGAGGATAAAGCGAAGCCTTCTAGCACACCCATGATCGTCCGTAGTCTAGATCCTAAGAAGGATCCGTTTCGTCCCGCAGATGATAACGAAGAGATATTGGCACCAGAAGTCCCATATCTAAGTGCAATAGGCGCATTATTGTACTTGGCTCAATGTACTAGACCGGACATCTCATTCGCTGTGAACTTGTTAGCTAGATATAGCTCTGCGCCAACACGCCGCCACTGGAATGGCATAAAAGACATTTTCCGCTACCTTAGAGGTACGACGGATATGGGCTTATTCTATCCCTATGCATCAAGGAATGGATCGAACCCCCTCGATCCTCGGAACGATGCCCGCCTTGTTGGATATGCTGACGCAGGGTATCTATCAGACCCGCACAAGGCGCGTTCTCAAACTGGTTACGTCTTTACCATTGGGAATACAGCAATATCTTGGAGGTCAACGAAACAGACCCTTGTTGCTACCTCTTCGAATCATGCTGAGATTATAGCCCTTCACGAAGCAGTTCGTGAATGTATATGGCTGAGAGCAGTTTCCAAACATATTCGAAGTACGTGTGGGCTGAATTCCACCACTGATGAACCAACGATTATCTATGAGGATAATGCCGCTTGCATCGAGCAGATGAAGACGGGTTTCATCAAAGGAGACAACACCAAGCATATTGCACCGAAGTTCTTCTTCAATCAACAGCAACAAGAGCATCAGATGATTGAAGTCAAGCAGATCCGATCTCAAGACAACCATGCAGACCTCTTTACCAAGTCACTACCAAAGTCCACGTTCTTGATGCATGTTCGAGGTATTGGTTTGCGTAGATTGGCTGATTTACCTAGTATGTAATCTTCAGGGGGAGTCGACATCAGGGGGAGTATCCCGAAGCATACTCACTTGACCATCGTGTACTCTTTTGTCCTTCGTCCAGGGTTATTTTGTCCCACTGGGTTTTGTTACCTGGCAAGGTTTTAATGAGGCACATCTTGGCATGGTCACCCTACTCATACTACATCCTGAAGATGTATTGATCTGATATATATGCATTTGCTCATCTTTTCCCTTCGACCACGGGTTTCTCCCATTGGGTTTACCGGGCAAGGTTTTGGTGTAGCAACTCTAATGCACCCCGCTCCCATAGACATACTATTTGCCTATGATCCAGAAGATATGACTTCACCTACTTTCGAGGTTCTGATGCGACTACTCCACACTCACACGCGTTGCACTCTTTTTCCTTCGACCAAGGTTGTTTTTGTTCCCACAGGGTTTTTATTACTTGGCAAGGTTTTAACGAGGCAACTTAGAAGCGCCTAGCAGAGACAACACTAATAACATGGAATATCCAAGGGGGAGTGTTGTAAATATATTGTTATATGTGGCTATCCCTGTAATTAGTTGTAGGGGCATACTAGTAAATATACAAAACCTAGTAAACCCTACTTCTATATAAGGATATTTATAACATGAATAAGAAAGACTGATCATATTCTCTCTGCCTCCTCTTTTTCACAAACCCTAATTTCCACATACTTTTACAACATCTTCTTCTTTTTTACTTTTTGGATAATTTGGTATAGTTATTTATTTATTTTTTAAATGAAGATAATTTGGGATATATAGGTTCAAAAATTATAGCCAATTTTATAAAAATCATTCAAACATTTCTGTATTATATAATAATTCTCCTAGGGTTTTTTTTTTTTTTGCATAATGGTCACTGTGTTTTACAATTTTAATCCATAAATGGTCAATGGGTTCAGTCGACTTGCTTATATCATATAACTTTGGGTGTGGAAATGAGTCTTGTCCTATTTTAGTTTTATTTTCTGATTCTTAAATTTATTTTTTATCTCATAATAATAATATTTTAATATATTAATTTTAAAAAGTTAACTATAGTTACTATTGTTACTGTAGAGGACATATGACAGTCATGTAATGCAGTGGTGATGCTCACCACTTAAAGTTGGTGGTGAGCAAATTAATTTGCTCTCACTTGGATTATTGAGATTTTATGAAAGGCAGAACAACACACCTTTCAAAGGGTGGAGAATCGGGATCCGTTTCACAAATATGTGTAACTTTCGAAAATAGAATATCTAAATTAAAAATTACAGAATTTTGTGTAACTCGAAAATACAAATTGGAGTTGCATTTTATTTTATTAGAGGATCCAAGCACATACATTGTCTTTTTATTACAAACTTCTTAAAAAGTAATACAACCAAACATAAACATTAGATAACTTTAGAAATTCAGTACCAACGTTTGACTTTCTTATCAAATATTCCTGATCCATAAGTAGAAATGAAAATCTTAACCAATAAGGGAAATTGCAACCATATGAATGAGGCAACTGGAACACTAGCAAGCAAGATGATTGGAATAAGAGCCCCTAATTTATCATGAAGCATGATAAAAAGGGCTGAAGAAAAGGCAATCATCATAGTGGCAATAGAGAGAAAAAGATTGAAAAGGCCTAATATCATTTTTCTGGGCAAGGATTTGGAAAAATCATCTTCTGCATAACGTGATGTGAGGATTCCCAAAAATATCATTACTGAAGTTGTGGAAGAAAAGAGTGATATAGCATCTGATACTATAAAAACCATAAATGCCTTTTGATCTAAGATTATGGGAACACCTGAATCTTGTTTATATCCACCAGGAATTGTGAATGCTGCAGCAAACATGATGGTAACAATGAGAGCACCTACAACTGTACAAGAAGTTGCTGTTTCTTTCATTGACTTTTCTCCCTCCTTCACCAAACCTTTGTGGTTCCTAGTAAATAGCTCACGTGCTGTCAAACCATCTATCAAATTTTTATGTTCACGAACTCCAGCAGGTACAATACTCTCCACCTCCTACAATTCATTGAACACAAAGTTTTGAGGTGTGAACATGAATATCACTATGAAGTTACTGTTTGGCCTCACAAATTCAAACAATTGAGCAACTTTTGTATCAGAAATTAAATAAAATATCTTAATTATGATTTCCTTTTTATTTGTATTTTCTTCTCATTTATTGTCATGCGAATCTTTATAGTTTCGAAAGTCAATTTTGAATGTATCATCATGTTATATATGTTCTTTACTCTTTTAGAGAACCTTGATCACTATAAGATTTAGTGTCAATTTAAAATGAAAGAAAGGTTTATTTTTTGGTTGAATAATACATAAATAATTACAAATATACCCCTTTTTTTTTTTTTTTTTTCCTGTTAGATTGGAAGGTCATCTTTAACCCAAAAGCTCAATTATAAACTAACTATAAACCTCTGGAGGCGGTGATATAGACAGACTAGTCGATTGTCCCTTTGTGGACTCTAGTTGAGGCGGTATCTATTAGGAATGAATACTTGATTTCACTATCTTATCAAGTTGTGTTTATCGGTATAGATAGTTGACCTTTATGTGATAGGTGTTCAGGTATGTTTTCTGAACATTGACACACAAATCAGATTTTGCGAAAGTTGTGTGAGCATGCAAATGGTTTTACTCATTGATTATTGGTATTGATATTTTTTTTTTTGTGGAGCATTGCTTTCAAACTGTTTTCCACTAGCTTTATGTATATATATTTATACACATATTCTCTCTTTCAGGACGTCCGTTCTTTAACTAAAGAACGGACATGGGTATTTCTATGACAATTTGTCATTTTTTACAGGGTTCAACATGTTAGGATATAACTAAGGTTTTATATTTTAAGGAATAGAATTATTATTCGAGGTTATATTTTAGGTTTTAACTCTCGAATTTTTGATGGTAGCCTAAAACTTAGGAGTTAAAACCTAAATTCTAATTGAGGAACGGGAACTCAAAATCATGAGAGTTAAAACCAAGAAATATGTCTCGATTGATGATTTATAACCTAAATAATTAAATCCTGCCAAGTTTAAGATCAAATGGTGAAAATAAAAGCCATAAAACATATACATCTGTTTTTTAATTAAAGAACGGACGTCCTGCAGAGAGAAATTTTGTATATATATATATATATTAAATATTTGCCTTATTATTTTAAAACCTAACATGGGAATCCCCTGAGTGGAAGCAATGAACATATGTGATGCTCAGGGACGGATCCAGGGTGGGGTTAATGGGATCAATTGACCCCATGTATGAACCCATAAATCTCCCCCTAGATGGAAAATCTTGACCACATGGTTCATGGCTGCTGCTTGAAGTTACAGTGGCAAGAAATGGTGGAAGGTGTTTGTGAAAATGAATGAAAGAGGCAAGGAGAAGAAAAAGAGAATGGATCACGTGTCTAGGAGGTGTGATTTATTTATTTTTTATTTATTTTTTTTTTAACTTAGAGACTTGCCAAAATGACATCGTTTTTGCAGTTTTATTTAAAAAACAAAAATTGAAATACTTAACATTCAAACAACACATACGTCGACAACCCATTTTTGCCTTTCACATTGAGAAAGAATAGGGCCCTAAATCCAAACCCAATTCGACTCTAGTCTCACCCAAACTCAATTCAACTCTCACGCATATGGTGAAGCTCGTTGTCACAGAAGGTGTCGCCGCCGTTGACTCTCACGCACTCGACTTGAATCTTGACCCCATAAACAATGATTCTTAGATCCACCACTAAATTCTTACCCCCTATTGTATTCTGTGAGTGCAGATAGTTCGATGGTTGACGATCTAGACTGAGATCGTGAGGGCATGACACTTACTTCTTGTTAGCTCTAACATTTGATAATCTGGTTTAGTTCATTTCTTTTAAGGCGGGTGGACATCTTCTAAGCCTATCGTCTTACAAGGTGATTAGTCATTAGCCCAATTTGTTGTATTACTTTGTTAATGGCTGAATCACTCTACGGTTGCTTATCTTGTATATACTTAGGTTGGCTTCTAAACATCTCGTTTATGTGTGTATGTTCCACAAGGTTATATTCACAGACTCTTAACCCTAGCGGGTTGGTTTATTTATCAAAAGTATGTTGATGTTTATTTCAAATGTTTTGATCATTTTTACTGTATTTATATTTGAATTCTCTTATTCAACCCAATTTTTAAATAAAGATGGCTTAACTCATTTTAGGAACTTGAGACTATAATACTCGGGAACTGAGTATTATACTCTCGAGATCCTTATAAGAAAAACAACTTATAAGGTCATATATATATATATATATATATATATATACACACACACACACAGATATACACGGAGCTTTAAGTGTGGGATTCCACATTTAGTGTTAAATGTAGGATTCCACATTTAGTGTTAAATGTGGGATTCCACATTTAGTGTTAAATGTGGGATAGAGCGGATGAGCTCACTTCATGTAGTTTTTCAACAATCCGAACCGTCTATTTTTAGACCTCTATCATAGATCATCCTTGCAAAAAATTAGCTAAATCGGAAATCATTTGTCTATCTAACTTTGATCAAACAAATAGACGGTTTTGTCAAAAATATTTTGTTCGTCTATTTTTCTGATCAAATTTAGATAGGTAAATGATTTCCGATTTGGCTAATTTTTTTGCAATGATGATCTTTGAATAGAGACCTAAAAAATAAACTGTTCGGATCGTTGAAATATTATATAGAGTGAGCCTTATGAGGGATCCCAAAAATAAAATTATAGGTTCGTTAACTTTAGGTACCAAATTGCAATGTTTTTTCATTTTAATTACCAAAACGTTTATGTCATTTCACTTTAAATACTAAATTTCAGTTTAGGTACCAACTTTAAAAAACATGGTTATATTGAGTTGTGACTGTCTAACAGTCATAATTTTTTTATTGATTTGTTGTTTTTTTCAATATTTGCAAGGCTAAAACTTTAATGTTTAGTCTTTGGGTTATATGACTTCATCCCCCAAATCTAAATCAAAAGCATTAAACCCTTATAAATTTTGAATTTTTATGAATTTGAAACAGTCACAACTATGACTGTTCGAGAGTCACAACTGTATAGCAAACCAATTTGTGACATAATCTAAAATGTCTTGCTCTAGGTTGGTACCTAAATTAAAAAAAATTAGTGTTTTGCTGAAAAACTATTGATATTTGATATTTAATCTTAATTTTCTATAAAATTATTTATGGGATCCCACACTTGAAGGGGCATACAGTTTGTCAGATAAGGTTGAAATGATGTTGACAGTAATACACTGGCTAAACAGTTTCCGATTTAGCTGATTTTTTGCAAGGGTGATCTTTGAATGTTGCTCTAAAATATGGACGGTTTCGATCATTGAAATTCGTTGCTGGGTGGTTAGGTGAGCGGGGAATTCCCCGCTCTATGGTGAGCGAGTGATCATTTCTGTCTATATATATATATTTGCATAGAGAGAGAGAGAGAGAGAGAGAGAGAGAGAGAGAGAGAGAGATTCTGACCTTGAACCATTGTAATTCTCTTTGCATTTGCAAAGCTGCACCTTGAACTGCTGTAGCAGGGGATAAATTTGCTGCTTTATGTAGTATACTATTCTTCAACTTATCGCGAACGGTTACTACGTAATTTTTATCTGTGTGACCATATATAAGGCTATAAATCTTTTCTTGACGATACTCAACCGCACAATGAAAGTTGCTCCTGCCTTTTGAATCAAATATAAGGTTTCGTTCTTCTTTACGTATATGAGTAATAAACTCAACATGCCCTCGTTTTATGGCTTGGAAGATTGCTGTATTTGTGATATCTTGTACTTCTTCCAAGTTTGTCACTTCACGCATCAAATGTATTAATTCAAGAACTCGAACGTGGGTCGATTTCATTTCATATATGCGATTGAATATTCCTAGTTTGACATTACAAAGAGTAGAACATATATTAACAATGTTTTCAAAGAATATTTAATGGTTAAGATAAAATTAAGTGAGAAGAAAATAAAATCAACCATATGAATGTGGCATACCCAAAGGTTCAAGGAGATTCGTAACAAGTCCTTGGAATAGACTCCTAACTGCATCACAAATCTTTTTTTTGTTGGGCCAGGGAACTGCATGCATCACAAATCGAAATATGTTGGCAAAAGGGGGAAAAAAAACAATACACCCATAAATTTTGTTCATAGAATTTCTTTATGTTGCGTTTGGATGTGGGATATGAGGTTAATACCAAGAAAAAATGTGTGGTTCCACTACAAACCTGAAGCAAAGTGTGTTTTGAATAGTGTGTGGTATAATTTTTTGCTACATGCAGTTTCAATGTTATGCCAGAGCTATAAGTTCATCTTTTGGAAGTTGGAACGGTAATGAAATCTAGTACTATAATGAAAGAATGGGATGTAATAAAAGTATTCCAGTAGGCCACTGTAGCAGTCTCATTTTATTGCTTTAGACTAATTTATTACTGTTAGTCCAAAAAAAACAACTAATTTTTTTTTTCTCCCACCCGCTAAATGTTCGTGTAGTACTGCAGGTTATGCCTACGAATTAGATTAGTTAATTGACATTATATTTTTACTGAGCATATAAATTTTTTTTTTATAACAAATGTACATATAAATTGAAAAAAAAAAATTTTCTAAATCATTGTTGTTTGATTTTTTAAAATTTGAATATTTATTTTTTAGATAGAATGTTGGCTTAGAAGCAACTTCATTTCAATATTGTTGCTGGCTTTTCTTCTTTTAATTTTAATATTTATTTTCTTAGATGGGAAGTTAATTGACTCATCAAAAACCTCATATTGATCATGAACATGGATGATGGTTTTTATTTTCTTAATTTTAATAGCGTATTAGTAACAGTTGATCATTTTATGTTGGGTTCATTAGTTTTTTACATGTTTATATAAGAAAAGATATAAGGTATATCTATAAGTATTATTTGTATGTAGTTTAAATAGCTATTGTTGCACAATGATAATAATTGTCACTGTCAGATAGTGACAATTTTCGAGCACTCGATGAACAGTGCCGAGCGCTCGGTACTATTTACCGAGCTCTTGATGCGTTCCATGTCACACTCATTCATTAAAGTGGGCCGGGCTGGGAGCGCACTGCAGCGTGTAAGCTGAGTTATCAGCCTTATTTTTCAACTGGACTAAAAAAAAAATTCTTAATATTACTTTATATATTATACCAAAAATAATTACTTAATATAAACTCATCAGCATTTGTTCAAATGGTGAGGAAAGGTAGGGTCATGATTAGAATTAGGATCATTAATTTGGATTTTTTCTAATGTAAAAAAAAAAAAAAAAAGTTTCTTTAAATATAACTAGATGGATCACACACGCACTATGCTTATGTAATGTGGTTGTGGTGACATATATAGAACGTAAAAGTAGATTTTTGTTTTTTTTTTTTTTGAGAAGACACAAGTAGAGGTTTTTACAGTAGGGAATGTCTAATTTATAGCTGGTAGATTATAATTTTATCATTAATTAAATTGTTTTATGAACCCTACTTGTCAACCGTCACATAAGAAATTAAACTAAGTTCACAAGCAGCGTTCATGAGTTAAACACACGAGTCTTAGATCGAGTGATATGGGATGAGTGGTTTAATAGTACAGACCTTAGGTTTGAAATTCCTGCAAAAAATAATAGTACAGACAAAATATACAAATAAATCACTGCAAAGAAAAATTAAAAGGCAAAAGCATTTAAGAAAATGAGTTCGATTTTTACTATTTAGCTAAAACCAAATGGAACTTTAGACAAACAACATACCTGAGCAAATGAGATTCCTTTGATTATCATCTTGATCATGGTCTTGTTTTGGAACATCTATAGAAATATCATTAACCAAAGGAGTGGACTCTTTTTCACCGTCGATAATTCGAGTAGGTTGCATGTATATAACTATTAAGAAAAGAATATAACCTCAATTTATACATTAAACTATTTCGTTGAAGCCATAATTTTCTTTTACTAGACAGTGATCTATGTATCTTTTGAACAATATATGAAGATAAAGATGATGTATGAGCAATTTTATTTTTTAAGGATGATTCTTGAACGAGCATTAAAAAAATTAATAGTTAGAATTATTAAGAGAAATGAGAGTGTAATACTCACAATTATAGATCCATTGTTCGCATAATGTAAGTCGGCTTCCACTTAAGAATGCAGAACGCATACCAGCCAATACACATAATGGGATTTGTCCATCATAGTTCATAGTAGTGATCAAGTTTGGACAACGTTTAATTAACTTCGACGCAAAATCTAGAGTATAGTGAAAAACGAAGAAAGAAAAAGATTAATTAAGGGCCTTAAGGCACTACTGCATTAGTGATATTTATTTGAAACTCTTACCAAAGTCTTTGGTATAAAAACACCGGGTAATAAGTTCAGAGCCATCGGGACCGTTGAGATCTTCAAGTGGAGTGACAGAGTAGAGATACTGAAACATTTCAAAACGGCGCCAAATATAAGCCTTGAGAAGTGGAATTATATTGTCGTGACCATTTCGAAGGCGGATGCCAAGTAATTTCTTGTTCTTTTCAACCATGCATTGAGCCATTTGGGGGGTTCCGTCTGTATAAATGTTCCGTCTGTATAAATGTTCAACCATGCATTGAGCCATTTGGGGGGTTCCGTCTTTTCAACTAAAAGCTGTGTCACCTTCAGCATCTTTTATTTCCAAATCTTCCCCTGTCATCAACCCCACCAACTCTTTCACAATATCCACATGCCCATATCTGACTGCCCAGTGAAGAGCTGTCTCTCTGTCTGGTGGAGGACTTCTTACTCTTACTGCGTTGGGATGTTGTGTAAGAAACTCTTTTGCAGCATCCCAATCACCACCCGCTATATAATCGAAGAAAGGTTCATAGCGCTTGAAGTCGCTGTCATCTAGATCAAATAAAATAAAATAAATAAGTCAGAGTCGCTGCCATCATTACCATATCCTGCCAAGCTTTTATTATTTTTATTATTATATTTTCCCATAATATTTCCTTCTTTTAGCATTGACTAAAATTGGCTCGGCATCGTTCAAAAAGAAAAATGGTCCGGCATCTTCTTTGTGTTCGTAACTACACTTCAATTCACGACAAATGTTATTTAAAATAAAAGATAAACAAAAAATAAAGTCAAAACTTCTGGATAATTAATTCATTGAATTTCTTTTTCTTTTTAAATATTTTTATCCTTTATAATTTAAGATTTAACTTCAAATTTTGGTCACAAGCTTAAACTAATGTATAATTATAAATTACTTTCAAGTCTTGAATTAGAAGATTGTTAAGTAGAAATCCAGTTGATTTAGATATTAAGTAAAAACTCAATCTATTATATGTCTAATATCTATTAACATGTGGCTATATATTTCTCTCTCTCTCTCCCTCCCTCCTTCAAGTTGCTTGCCTTGGCTATCCCAGAAGCCCAGCGTCGGCGATGGCGGCGACCATCTCCACCTCGACCCTGCTTGTGAATATAGCAACCACTTGAATCGAGAAGGAACTTCGAGAACTTTTTGTAGTGTGGTCAGATTTCCTCGATCTGTATTTTTTGCTACTTCATTTGTACGTGTTCATCATTTTCCAATCTGATTCTTTGTTGACATTTTTCAGATTATTTGTTTTTATTTTTATTTAATTGTTTGTTTATTGATTATGAATCTTGAATAGGTAGCTAGATCTTGTTTTTTTTTTTTTCAATTTCATATTTTTTTAGTTCTCATTCTCATGTTTTTCCCATCATCATCTATCTATGGTTATTTTTTTTTTGTCTCTCAATAAATTGAATTTAGGTTGAGCTATCAATAATATTTGTTTTTGTTTTTGTTTGTTTTACCTGGTGCTATGGTGCAATGGAGGTTTTATTATTTTTAGTCTATATTTCCTAATCTGAAGATGTTTTAGGTCATTTTGTTCATTGTTTTAGTTTGGTTTTAGCAGATGCAGATGCACCTTGCATGCAGCAGATGCACCTTGTAGGTCCTCTTTTGAATCATCTTAGATTCATCATGTTGCAGATGCAGAAATGCATATGGATCCTCTTGCATATGCATATGATACTCTTGCAGATGCATGATGCTTCTAAATATCATTTGAATCATTTTAAAGATGCATATGCAAGAATATGATTTTTTTTTTTAAAGAAAAAAATATTGTTGCATGTTGTTTTATAGATTCATTTGCAAGCATATGATTTTTTTTTTTTTTAAAAGAAATTGATGCATATGATGCTCCTTTGTGTCATTTAAAGTTTTTTTGCTTGCAAATGCACCATCTGCAGATGTTTTTTAATATCGTTAGAAGTTTTAAAAAAGAAAAAAAAAATTATTGTTGCATGCAGATGCATATGATGCTGTTTGAAGCATTTAAAAAGAAAAAATTTTGTGCAGTGAACAGTGTGCGTGATGAACAGTAACAATACCATTTTGGCCTTGCGCTTAATTTTTGAGCCAGTTGGGTTTGGGTTAATAATTTTTCTCATTTTGGGTTGCAATTAATTTAAACCACCCTAAAATGTAAGACTTCAACTCTAAACCATAAACTCTAAATAACGATATCACACGGTACACACTTAATTAATCCTAAATTATAATCCCTAAATCCTCTAAATAATACTAAATATTATACTAATAAATCTCAATAACTCTTATAAATCTTACATAAGTTAAATGAAAGTTTAAAAAACTAAATAAAACTGGAATAGTCAATCTACAGCAGTGAAAATAAATTTAAATTAAAATATTGGAGATTACGAAAGAGTTTGACTCCCATTTGGGAAATTTTCAATAAATATCTAAAAAATTATATGGTATATGCAATAAGTCTGAAAAGGACAGTACTTGGGTTACCCCTTGGGGATATCCCAAGGTCACCCTTACCTCCCAAAATTGCAATTTTGGTAATGCTGGTGCATGATCGGAACAGTTCACTTTTTAGATCACCTATTATAGATCATTTCTGTAAAAAATCAACTCAATTGGAAATCGTTTGATTATATAACTGTTGTCGATTAAATAGAAAAAATCAACGATTTGGTCAAAAAATTACTCTTTAATAAAAAACCATCGATTTTTTCTACTTAATTGATAATAGTTATATAACCAAAAAATTTCCGATTGATTTGATTTTTTGCAGAAATGATCTTTAATAGACCGGTTATTTAAAAAGTGAACGGTTTCGATCATGCACGGGCATTGCTGAAATCAGAATTTGGAGAGGTGAGGTGACCTTGGTGTACCCCCAAGGGGTGACCCAAATACTGTCGGTCTGAAAATGTTCATGTCAATGCCACAATATAGTTTTGGCCTATCAAAAGTTAATCAAATACCACAAGAATGTGGGGATGCAAATGCTCCTATATATTCAGCCTATTCTCCACGTCATATATGGTACCAAGTTTGATATTTGGTATTTTGCCAAAACATAGGAACTCACTAGATTTTTTATGTAAAAGAATTGAAAATTGTTTTTGACGTTGGCAACACAAGTACATGTCATTTTTCCAAAAGAGAGCTAGGTGACCTACTGACCTCCAATGGTATATGGCATTTTTGTGCCAATCCATTGTTTTGTACATCCAAATTCACATCACCATTAATGTCCATATATCTGCCAAAGTACGTTCTATATTTTTATCATTTAAATGTGTCAAAATATGACAATGGCACACCTAATGACATGGTAGTATTGGAGATGCTTAGGCATTGAAAAGATTACTATATATATGAGTGTATTTAATAATTAAAGAGGTTTAGTTGATATTCAAAAAGAAGTCTTTAAGTGGATACATAGATAGAATACGTACCATTAGTCGCTTCTATTTCATTGTCTTCATTTAGCATCAACTCCTCCTCCTTCTCTGAAAATAGAATTCTTGATGTTACAAATAATGTTATGTACCATTGAATTTTTTTTTTCTTATTGCTATATGATCCAATTAATCGATCAGCCAGGTATATTGTGAATTACCTTAAAACAGTAAGGCTTATATTGCCCCAAAAAATCAAAAGTTATCATTTGCGTCAGTTTCATGAATTGATTGTAATTAATAGTTCTATGTTTGAATCTATCATTCCTCAAATTTTTGTATTTTTTAAGTAAATAATTGATTAGTCCACTTTAAAGGTTGTCATGATAAAATAATTCACTTAAGGTATTCGATATTTTTAATAAGATTCAATCACCTTTTTTTTTTTTGTGGGCGTATTCCTTATTTTGACAAAGAGAGCATATATATATATATATATATTTACCTGTGTTTTGTGGTAATAAAGGTGTTTCCTTGAACTTGTTTTCCAAAGTATCCCAGGCCATTTTGGCCGTGCTAATGGTAGTGATAAAAGAAAACATCTCAGTCCCGCAAGAGAGCTGGATTGCATGCAGAGCCTTGGCATTTTTCTTCTTCCATAGCTTAAATTCAGCTTCCTCATCTTTGGCTTTAGGAGGTTCAGTGGTGGCTTCGACAACGTCCCAGAGATCTTCAGCCATCAAGTAGGTTTTAACCCAAACACTCCATTGATCATAGTTATTTTCGTTAAGAACTTCAAGAACAATTGCACTAGGGACGACTACAGCAGCTGCCATCCCAGCTTGATCTGTCAATTTTTCCAAACTCATTTTATGTCAAGCATGTATATATGTTATGTGAAAACGAGAAAATAGAAATATCTATGAAACCAAGCTTGTATATAACTACTCACAGATCGATTGAATTGGAGAAATCTTCAAAAAGCAGCAGAGCTTGTAAATTCCACTATGTGCAGGCAGAGTAGCCAAACTTAATTCTGATTTATAGATATATTTAGTTTCTGTAAGTTTTTCATTTACGATAGCTAATTAATCAGAAATTAAAAAAAACTTCGCAAAGACATTGCAAGATCTATCCCCATTCGTATTACATTTGGGCATGTGAACTTACTAAAATAAAGAGGGAGCAGCTGCAAACGGGTGTCTCAAGGTACGTTGACCCGGAAATTCTGCTCATGTGAGTGAAAAGGACTTCGATCATGTAACAATTTATGTCTAATAAAAGACTAGATTGCATAATCCAACACCTTCACTTGTCTTAAGTGCAGTATTTAATACTCGTCAGTTTATAACTTGCTCAAATTTAATAATATTATTTATTAATTAATGTTAGTATTTATTTAATAACATTATCTAGCAAAGCTCACCAATTTTTTTTGGTAAAAATAAATGCAACTTGTCACACCCCAATCCTGAATAAACAATGTATTGTTAAACAAACAAAACATAGTACTCCAGCAAATTTTCTAAATTTCCCTTGGGTATTCCACATCATTGGTCATATTTCCGTCACCTGCATGATTTATTAGGGTGTGAGCTTTTAAGGCTCAGTAGGTTATATTGATCCCTCATGGCCAGTTATCACATTTAATCAATGTCTCAGTAAAAGAAAATAATACAGATAATGATTTCAATTATATGCAATGAGAATGTGTGTACTCACTCCTTAACCATTCTCGTTGACACATACCCAAGACAAACAGGCCTACACGTCCCATACCGTGCATCCTTCCACTGTGGCCCCGAATGTCCCAAGTATGAGCCAACACCCATCCGTCCCTTAAGCCCAAATATTTTGAATATAATTAATTTCACTTTTTCTTCAATAATTCTTCCACAAATCATGAGATCACCAGGTACATCTCCCTTTCTCCATGGTATCTCTAATAAATCACGAGACCACCAAGTTCATCTCCCTCTCTTCTTGGTGTCTCAATTAATCATTTTCTTAACCTTGTTCACAATCACACTTTCCTTATGCACTTATGATTATGCATGTAAAGATAAACATTAATGCATGTATAGAGAAATTAAATAGTACATGCATAATAATTTAACCTTACGCAATTTGAGTGTATCACAGACTTAGGAATTTCACAGTGCACACACAAGATTAATAATAAAAGCTTATTCACAAATATAATGCACTTAATACATTTAATGAAGAAATAACATCACAAATAATAAAGATAAATTATCACAAGAAAATAAATCACACAATATGACACAAGGATTAATTGTAATATAGTCCAATCATTGGGGAAATAGAGACCCTACCTTAATCTCTTGAGCTCGAGTTCCTTCTTGGTCCGTTCCTATGTGTTCGGGTCTAAAAGTTTAAAAAAATATAGTTTAGATATAACTTAATTAGATTTAAATTTATTTCACTCTCTTTTTAAGGAGAGTGTAACTCACACTCTAACTTAGAGGTGTCGGATTGACGCAAAACTTATACCAATGGACTCGTATCGAAAAATAGAGTTAGGAGGGTGAAAATTGGGCGAAAAAGGTCGCCGGAAACAGCCGCACGCGCCTCCACGCGCCGGCGGTGCGAGTGGGGTGGCTGGCCGGGCACTGTTCATCGTCACTTTAAACAGCCCCTGTTTTTTTCCAGATTTCCAGTTTTTTTATCTCATTTTTGACTCGACTTTTGACCTATCAAACGTTCACCAAATTGAGCAAACTTATACTTGTTTTAAAGTTCTACATCACCTCTTTACAACCATATAAAGAACATGAAAAACGGACTGTTAAAACTCAAGTTATAAGGCTCGAAAGGAGGCCATACAAACATGCGAATTTTCTGGAAAAATTTCCAGATTTTTCATACTTGTTTGTTTTTCATTTTCCTTCAATTCCAAACCGCAAAACATGTTTCTAAGGCTATAATAAGGCTATCTACAACCTAATTTTTAGTTTTACAACATAAAAGAAAGGTGTGTAAATAAAATTATAAAACAACAAGTTTTAGAAAAAAAATTTGTTAAGGACACCCATGTTTCCATGGGTTCCTTAAACTCACCTTTCTTTATTCCCTCCTTGAGTTCTATAGAGGCTAAAAGCTGTGAGTTCCTACAGTAAAGAAAAACCATAGATGACAAAAAGAGGTTAGTTTATGGAAAGTTTAAAGAAAAAAACTTCTAAGATAAAATTTCAGTTTCTAACCTCTCCTTCTCTAACACTTTCTAGTTCACTCTCCCACTCTCTCTCTCTCTCTCTCTCTCTCTCTCTCTCTCTCTCTCTCTCTCTGTGTTCTTTTCTCTGTTCAGTTTTTTTTTTTCTTCGTTGCATCCGTAGGTGTGAGCTCTTCACACCAGCCCTCTCTTATAATCCAACTTGTTTGCTGAAATTTGGTTAAGTTCATTGGCTCTCATCATTGCCTAGAGGTGACTCATCCCTCTAAGAAAAATCAAAACCATTGATCAAGGCTTATGTGTATATGTAATTAAGGGGATGGACGTTGGTATTATCTTCAAAGCCATTCAGATTTTTTTTTTTTTTTTTTTTTAAGTTGGGCTTTTCATCTCTTGTAAAACAATTGGGCTAAAGCCCAAACTTAGAAGTTTAACCCAAATTTTTAAAGCCCATAAATATTATTATTATTATTATTTATTATTATTATTATTATTTTTTTTTTTGGACATTACACAACTGTTAGTTTGTATTGCTCATTGCCACCCTGCAGTCACCATAGAGTATGTTGGAGGTTGGTGTTGGGGTGGCAAGGTAGCTAAGGCCACCCAAATGTAGGAATGGTGGAAGCTTCTGCCAAAACCTACCATGACAGTCTGACAAGGCAGCTGCTCACTAATGCTACAGTTAGTTGATTTTTTCCCTTCACCATTAGATGTAAGGTTGCTGTATTGGTGTTAGAACATAAGCAATAAACAATGTCTTCATGAATTTTGGTGACTAACTAATTAGAATTCAAAATGCATTTTCCCACCAAACATATCCTGCAGTGGGATTGAATTTTATATTAAAACTCATTCCATGTAGCAAAAGCTGGAAGGGGGCTAGCTATTGTGCTAGGGACAGACCTTCTTTGAATCACAAAGAAGAAGAGTAAAAACGTACTCAGAACTTGGAACCAATTTTCTTCAATATTCATTAATTCTAACAAATACAACCAAACATCCTTTTACTGGAAGAATACAAGACAACAATTTAAATAAACACAACAATTTAAATAAACAAAACAATACTAAACATGTGGGGTTTGTGGGATAAAGAACAACAAAGAAATGAAGATGATGGAGTTGTTGATTAAAAAAGTGAAGGATGGAAAGGAAGATAGAAGAAAAGTGCAAATGAAGATGGAGGTTTCGCACTTTCAAGCTACTGGAGGTCTGGTCCTCTCCCATGAGGTCCAATCCTCAATCTTCTTCTCAGCTTCTGGAGGTCCGGTCCGGTCCTCTCCCATGAGGTCCGGTCCTCAATCTTCTTCTCAGCTACTGGAGGTTCGGTCCTCAATCTTCTCTCAGCTTCTGGAGGTCTGATTCTCTCCCATGAGGTGCGGTCCTCAAGTCTTCTTCTTGGTCTTCTTGTCCTACATCACAACTAAGCAAAACTACAAAGTATAAACTCACAAGGGAAAAGAACATAAGTTAAAAAGAAATTTTGTTTGGTCAAAGTTGAACATAAGAAAAACCATATTTTGGAGTTATAAACATGCCATAATCGAAGTTATAATTAATAGAAGTGAAAACATACCTTTTGATCATTATCATAAATCTGCAGCAATAAAGGAGAAACTAATTGAACCCAAAAACCTAAAAAATCCAGAAAATAAACTAATTATACAAGAGTTTTGAACCCAATTTAACTAGAAGTTTAGAACCCAAATAACCTAAAATCCAGAAATTAACTAGAAGGCTAGAACACAAATAAACCCAAATTCAAAATCAATTCAATAATTGATCAAATCGGAGCCAACAAACAGCAAGAGCAAGTTGAGAGGATCAATTTCTATACTTGAGTCGACTCAAATGGACTGTTGGATTTGCCAGAAAAGCAACCGGAGCAGCAGCGACTTCTCTGGCTTCAATTGGCCAGTTGGGGTGGTTAGATGAACAATCCGAACAAACCACCATGCTCGCCTTGGCAAGAGGGAGAGGACCCAAGGGGTTCGACCATCTAATTCCGCCGAAAAACTGAGATCGCCGGCAAGTGGTAGGATCGAATTTGGGGTTGGGTTTTCTTTTCTGGGCCAACGGGTCACTGGGGAAGACATAAGGGGAGGTGGCGCTTCTTTGGGTGGTGACCTCGCCGACATCCTTCACTAAACGCGCCGGCGCCAGCCGCAGAGGAGAGAAGACAGGGAAAGAGAACAGAGAGAAAGAGAGAGTGAGGGTGACGGCTAGGAGAGAAAAATGAGGGAAAATGTTTGAAATGAAGCTTTTATACTCATTAAATCCTAAGTCACAAAATTACAAAATTGCCCTTCACTTCAAACGCCCATAACTCTCAATCTATAACTCCAATGAATGTACGGTTCGAGTCTACGGACTTGTGAGTTCGAGACCTATCTAATGAGTCCAAGTTCGAAACCAAAAGCCCAATATAACAAAAAGTCAATTTTGGGTCAAACTTAATTTAAAACAAAAATTAAAATTAATCCAAAACCTTTTTATTTTTTAAATAAATTCCCCAAAATTTTGGAATAACCTCAAAATAAAATATTGTAAACATACGGGATCTCACATTTTACTGTTTTGTTTAATGGGGTTTTGATTGGGGTTTGGTTGGGCAAATTGGGGTTTGGGAAAAAAAAAACATTAGGATTAGGGTATTAACAATTTAAGTTTATACGTTACAACTTTATATAACTACTAACTAGTTTCATGGAAAAAAAAAAAAAAAAAACTACTAACTAGTTTATAACTTTATATAAATTTATATATAATTATATATACATAAACAACAATAGGTATATAACATTATAGAGTAATTAATAATAGACTTATATTTAGAAGCTCACATCTCGATCGTGTTTCCAACGATCCAAACCGTTCATTTTACAAAATTGCCCTTTAACTTAAAATACCTGAAACTTAATGGTCGTACCTTTGTTTCACGTCTTCTTTGTGTCTACGCTCTCATAGTTCCGAGCCCTATTCAACTAGACCAAAAACTCATTTAAAATATAAACATTTAATTTTTTCAAATTAAAACCTTAAACCAATTTAATTATAAAAGCATTTCTTTTTAAAACAAAAAATTTTATAAATTCATAGAAAAATAATTTTAATGAAATATTTTATAAATTCATCCCTAAACCCAAAATGTCAATTGTCACTTTTTCAACTTTAGTTTCAAAGAAAAGAGGTCTTGTGCACAACCACCATTATAAATTTAGTTTGGGTTATGGGTGGGAAAAGAAAAATTATCCCACTAATTTTCCAATTTGGTTACTATGTTTATGGAGCTACCAAAAAATCAACTATCTTACAAATTAGTGGGTTTTAAGGCAACTATTATCTCCACCATAAACATAGTAATCACTAACAATAAGTATTAGTGACCACCTCATTTGTCAATAGGCACCCTCTTATCTATGGGTGCAAAAAATAGAGGCCTTTGGCCATATTTGTTGTAGTGTAAATTACTTGCTGACACGTTGGTTCTCTTTTGGTCTGAAAAAAATGGCACTTAGCAATTAGCAATTAGCATCAAAAGTTGTGGAGACCACAAAAAGAAAAAAAAAAATCAAATTAAAGGATGCATTCAAATATCAGGTTTGTTTAGTATTTCTCAAATTCTATGAGTAGATGCATAGCAGCCTGTTTCAGTGCTCATGTACCTGCATGGTAAAGCTTTTAGGGCATGTTTGGTACATCGTATTAGACTCTGGATAGGAGTAAATAATCTATGTCAGTTGTTTGGTGTCAATTTGTATTATTTAATTACCTGACTATGTAAACCGGACTGGGCTTTTAATACTCTCCTTACCTGACTAACTAATACAACTTACATACCTAGGATTAGATAATACACGCTTAATTATAAAAAATTGGGAAAACAAAAACACGCTGAAAACCAACAGACGCTCTTTTCATCTTCTTCTCCCTAGGGTTCTTCTCTGCTATCTTCTTCGCAGGTTATTCTCTTCACTCTTATCCAGGTATCCATTTCTCACTTTCTCTCTCTCTCTCTCTCTCTCTATCATACTCTCTCCAATATGCTTCTTCTTTGTTCTTCTCTCTTCATCTTCGCTTTCTTTATATATTTCCTCTTTTATACATGGTGTCTGATTATTTCTTCTTATATATCCTTTATTTTAGATTTATTCAATAGATCTTTTTATTACATTTTTTTGGGAATTAGGTTATGAATTTTTCTTCAAAGTTTTGCTTGGGCAGTGTTTTTCTTCAATTTCCACTATGTTATAAAAAAATATTAAAAAAAAATAGTCTGATCTGCTATCCGACGGAGCACCAAGCACAGTATAACTTAGTCAGACTGTTTATCTAGAACAGTACCAAACACCTGATAATATTATGAATAAACAGTCAGTACTCTCCGAAACAGATTAATACTATCCGATAGAAATTAGTCAGTACAGTCCGATGTACCAAACGAGCCCTTAGTCACACAAAGGTGCTGGAGTCCGAAACTTAGATCTTAAATCATTGTTGTTTGTCAAAAGCTCTCTATATTGAAAGGCAGCATTTATTTTTAATCTTATTCAAATTTATTAATATGTTGATAGATAGTCTATTTTTAAGACCATCAATATATCATAATCAGAGTCTATGTTTAAGACCTTCAATCATACATCATTAAAGCTGATTGTTACTACTATTCCATTACAGATGGAGCCCAAAACTTCTATATTAATAACCACGACATCAGACTAGTGTCTGGTTATATTAAGATATATTGAGACTCCAGCTGTCATGTTGCAGCAGCTAGCTCCTGTATAACGCCACTTCCAGAATAGTGGCTGTTGATGCTAAAAATCTCTGAGAAGACAGTTAATCAATCAAAAATTATTCCTGATGATTCTTGAGAAGCCGGACTCCATCTTTGGTCGTCACCTACGAGAGCAGAGAGGGGTGTACCTGCAAAAACACTCTAATGCCTAAGTTAGCATGAGTTCACCATGTCTGCAAGAGAAATCAGTCTGATTGCGTACCTAGAGATGATTTAATCTCAGGTCTTTATAGAGCTCTTGAGTCTTGGACTCCAAGCTTTGGTCATTCCATGTTCTTCTCCACTCACACATGTTCTTCCTTCTGCTAATGGGAGAGAGTGGTGGTCATGCCTCCTTCTTCATAGGAGCATGTGATTCAATGTGCTATAATTTTGGTTATTGATTTCATCAATAACTCTGATCAGCTTGCATCAGGTTTATAGGCCCAATACTATGAACATGCTATGGTAGGGCCCAGCATGTTATCACCTCTCAGTTAGCCCGGTTTAGGGCCCAAATATGTCAATATTGTTGTTGTTATTTTGGCGCCCACATTGGCTGTGGAACAAAAGCCTTGACTATAAGGCTAGAACTAGAACTCAGTCGAAAGACTTTACCAATTACTTGATTTATAGCTCAAAGGAGACGCTTCAAGGAAAATGATAGAACCCTTCCAATTGCTGACATCTGCTCTTTCCATGCCTGCATCAAACTATATGTTGGCATGAGTCAACTTAGAGCATGATTAGGAGTTTGATTAGGGAATTAATGTTAGAGAAAATCGAGGAATTTATTATGTAATTAACTCAGGAGTTGGTGGAGAGCTGACCTTGTACACTTATCGTTTATGTAGCTTTGTAATCTGTATATAAACCTCCAGTTGGAGATGAATACATTGATCAGAAAATTCTCTCAAACATGTTTTAGCATGGTATAAGAGCCACCTCTGAGTTCCTCTTTATATCCATAGGAATTAGAGTTTGGTATTCTTTTGGGTTTTATTTTTTTTTCCGATCGATTATATGTTTGGTTAATGATTTTTCCTTAAAATCATGGGTTCAGGATTTCTTTTATCCATTTTTTCCGCTGCAAGATCGCGTGAAAGCCTACTGCTTTCAAAGTTTTGTTTCTGTTCGTTTTACATCGTCTTCCTCGGATCAACATACGTTCGCATCCACTTGCTGCCAAAGAAGACCACTTTCACTGCCGTTCGCATCGTTCGGGCATACACCACCACCGTGTCCTCGCCAACCACCTCCAAGCCCACGCCAGCACTGTCGAGTGCATGCTAGGGCCGTCGCTGCTGCTCTCTGATTTGTTGCCGAGACATCGTCGGCTCTGATTGGGTCGCGCTGAGAGATTGCTGCCGTGCCGAGAGATGGCTGCCGTGCCGAGAGATCGCTGCCATGCTGAGAGATTGCTACTGACTCCAAGGTGGAGGAGCCGATTCCTAGAGGACATTCTGTCACTGCTTCTAGTTTCGTTGCCAAGTAAGGTATATCTAACTTTGCTAATAGTTTTCTGATTTTATTGGTGATAGTGCTTGGATAATTGACACATATGCTACAGATCATATGACTTGTGATCGCTATGTGTTCAGTCACTTGTCATCATGTTGCCCAAAACCTGCTATTATTAATGCCAATGAAGTGTCTTCTCCTGTTGTTGGTGTCGGCACTGTGTCACTATCGTCATCTTTATCTATCTCTGATGTTTTATTTGTCCTATCTCTAAATTGCAATCTCCTCTTTGTCAGTTAGTTAACCAACTCTCATAATTGTGTTGCCACATTTTTTCCCTAGTCAGTGTTTTTTAGGACATCCATACCAAGGAAAAGATTGGTAGTGGTAGACGGAGTGGAGGATTGTACTATCTGGACAATGGGTTTCTAAGGTCCAATGGTGGTGGATTAGTTCATGTGATAGGTGACAAGATGTTGAAGAATAAGAGACAGATCTGGTTATGGCACCGGCGCCTAGGTCATCCTTCCTTTAGTTAAATAAGGCGCCTATTTCCTTCCTTGTTTGTTGGATGTAGTCTTTCATATTTTTCTTATGACACCTGTGTGTTGGCAAAAAATCATCGTACGGTTTTCATTCTTATGATCATAAAGCAAGAACGCCTTTTGCTTTAGTTCATTTTGATGTTTGGGGTCCAGCTCTGCTTACTACCAAAAATGGGATGCGTTGGTTCGTTACTTTTATTGACGACTGTACCCGGATGATTTGGGTTTATTTTTTGAAACACAAAAGTGATGTTTGTGTTGTGTTTCGCCTTTTTCATCAGATGATGCGAACCCAATTTGGTGTGTCTATCAAGGTTCTCCGTTCCGATAATGGGGGTGAGTATGTCAATAAAGAATTGACTGACTTTGTGCATTCTACTGGTATACTTCATCAGACATCTTGTCCTCATTCTCCCCAACAGAATGAAGTTTCTAAGCAAAAGAATCGGCACCTTTTGGAGGTACCTAGGTCTCTATTACTGGGCGGTCATGTTCCATCTCATTTGTGGGGAGAGGCCTATGCTCTGCTGTCTACTTAATTAATCGTACATTCTCTAATGTTCTTGACTTCCAAAGACCTATGGATGTGTTATCATACCACTGCACGTTACCTTCGGTTCTTCATTTGCCTCATCGTGTGTTGTGTTGTGTTGTGTATGTTCACCTACACATTCACCAACGTACAAAGCTTGACCCCCGTGCATTGGAATGTGTCTTTGTTGGGTATAGATATTCTCAGAAAGGCTATTGGTGTTACCATCCTTCAACTATAAAATTTTATGTTGCTGTGGATGTTACGTTTCATGAAAATGTGCTTTTCTACTCAAGAAGGGTTACTAATTCTTCACTTTAGGGGGAAACGAGAGAATCGTGCAGAATCGTGCAGATATGAGGTTCTTTGAGATGTTCAGATCATCAGTTGGTGTTGAGAACTCAAGAGAAGAAGTCAATACATTCTCTATTGAGAGCAGTTCGACAGTCTCAGAGGATGGTTTTGATAAAACCTCAACAGGGGAAATACAAGGATGCGGTTGGTATTTGTGAGCATCAAGTCGAAGATAGTACATCATATATCTCCTCCTTCTACAACAGAACCACTGATCCAATCTTCTCTAGATGACTCCTTAAAAGTATCACCTAATCCTTTCCTTGATTATAATATTCCTGATTTAGTTCCCATAACTGATTCTGAGTCTGTACCATCTTCATATCATCTCCCACCTCGGTCTAATCGTGGTCAACCACCAACTAAATATGAGCTTGATCCTAAAGCCAAAGTTAAGTATTCCATAAATAGTCATGTATCCTCCCATAGGTTGTCCACACTACTAGGAAGTACCCCATTAGATATCACTATATAGATATCAGTTTTAACGAAATAGATATTTTAAAAGCTTTTAATATCAGTTGAGTTTTTAGATTTTTAAAATTGATGTCTAAACAAATTTATATATGGCCAAATTTTAAAATCTGATATCTAAAATTTTTGGTAAAAGTTAATTTTATGTAAAAACTGATATCTTTACCCTTAACTGATATCTTTGTTTCAGCTAAAAAAAACTAGAATAAAAATCTGAAGACAAATTAAATGTTTTGACTATATATATTCCCAACACTTCACTCGATGCCTCCCCCTCAAACACAAACAACTCTCAGACTTTACTCACACCCTCACTGATCGAGACCACACTCACCGTCCTCTCTCTTGAGCTTGTTCTCGTTCTCACGGTCGAAGTCGCCGTCGCGTGGTGGACCTTGGCGTCGGCGTCAATGGTCAACTGCGCGCGATCTGCCTCATCGTCCTGGGTTGCACAACCCAAAAGGATTAGTCATCTCTCCTGGGTTCTCTCTTTCTCTCTATCTCATCTTTTCCTTTTTTCCTTCTGAATCTCATTCTCACCTCCTATTCATCTCTCTTCAATCTCACAGATCTAATATCTCTGATCTGTCGTTTACATAGCCCAGATCTACTCTCTCTCTTTGGGTTTTTGGTATAAAAACTTTGATTTTCATTTAAAGTTTCTCCAGCCATTGAGCGACCCACCATTCTACCATCGGAGCCACAACCATTTTTGGTGATTTTTTTAATTTCTCATTTTTTTATTTTCTGACAGTTTTTCTTTTTCTTTTGAGAAAGTGACGATTTCTCCAGTATGACACACGATGGTTTTACTCTCCTTCTCCTTCAGGCATGGGTAAGCATATTTACTTCTTCTATTTGTCTTGCCTATCCTCTTCCTCTTCCTCCTCCCTATTTCTCTTTCATGGGTATTTCAATTTTGGGTTAGGGTTAGGGATTTTTGATCAATCAATTTCTCTATGCCTCTAATTAATTTCTCTATGTATTTCAGTTTTGGGTTAGGGAAGAAGTTTTCAGTGACTTCAGGGATGTGGGTCTCTTTCATCTAATTGACATTGGTTTGTCTCTTTCTTCTTCTATAAATCTATATGCGTTCATACGTGGATGTGGGTCTCTTTCAATTTCCTCCTCATGGGTTTACTCTTTTTTTATTTATTTATAATTTTTGCAGACTTTCACAAATTGTTCCAGCAGTACAATCCTGGTGGATTAGCTTTGGGTTTTTCAGAGTTGTGATTTTGGGTAGCTCGAGTGAGGGATTCAAACTCACTAGATTGTAAGGTTCAGAATTCAGACTTGTGTTTTTGACATTATATTTAGATTAGAAATTTATGAACTCGTACATGGTTTGTGATTTTGAAATTTAAATGTTGGTGTTTTTAGCTTGAGTTTGAAACCAAAGTATGAAACCTGCACATCTCAGTCTGCCATTTGTTTTCAATTTATGAAAGTTTATACCTAGTGATGTACTTGTTAGGTTTAACAAGCAAACGATTGATTGTTGGACTTTTATTTTCTGAAAATGCAGTTGGGACATAAGCTTGTAGAAAAGGGTATCATATACTTATGTTGCTTACCCTTCATGAACATTTGATTTTTCATGTGTATGACTTTGATTTGTGGCCGGAGTAAAGAGTCGTTTGTGTTTCTTTTGAATTTCTAATTGTTGGGTTTTATTTATAATGTGAATTTGATAAACCCATTAAAAAGAAGTTGTGCCCCTGTGTGTTGCGTGTTAAAGCCTCAAAACTTAAATGAGTACGTTAATTCTAAAATGATTTACAGATTTTTATCAGTGGAATTTTGGGAATGAATTGGCTTGATTTCTACCTTTGTTATTAGTATAAGCTTATGGAATAATGGAAAACAATTGTACATTTAATGAAATTTTTTTCTGCATCACAAAGAGCTAATCTTGTAAATATTTTAAGAATTATTGATTGCAATGGTGCTTATAGGAGTGTCAATTTGATCTGGGTTTCCACTTAAACTTCGAATTGTTCAGTTTTCTTAATTCTATCTGTGATTTCCAGGTTCTGCTTCCTATATTGGTTGGCTTTGTTTTGTTTCGTTTTATTTTCTTCCTTTTTTTTTCTTCTCCATTCCTATTTTGCATACATGCTTATTTAAGTGTGAGAGGGACAAAGCAGCAATGGCATTCTTTGTTTATCGTCCTTCAACTCCACATTGCAGAGGTTGACCTCAAGAGATGTGAGCCTTGGTCCTCCCAGGTATACATTCATTCATTATCACACTGCATTTTGCATGCATATATATTGAAAGTACGTTCTACTTATATTTATTGATTCCATTTCCTTAATCTTTGGTTGAAAATCTTTGTTAATTAATTAATTTTTTCTTTTTTGTGCTAATTAATTAAGTCGATCTTCAATCTTCATGGGTTTCAAAGGTCCCCTCTCTGCTACTAGTGGGTCTCAAGTCCCACAAATTAAGACACAGCTCAAGTAGCTAGCTAGTGTTATTATATATATATATATATATAGCTAGCCTTACCAAGCTTTTTTCATTAACATTTTAACTTGAGCAGAAACAAGTAAATAAACATGTTTAAGTGTTTAACAAATGAACAATCATTAATTCTCTCATATGTCTGAGGAAGAGTTATTGCATATATTATTCTCTCATATGTAATATGTTATATAGTTCTGTATATAAGTGTCTCTGTCGCTGTCTACATGCAGACTTGGAGTTGAGCATACTTTTTTCAAAGCTAGGTAGACTTAATTAATTATTTGAGGGGCATATATTATATGATATAATTAATCTGTGGGCAGAAAATCTATGTATATGGATCTCATGGCAGGCTGTTATCTGACAAATTAATATTGAAATAGGACAGTCAATCAAACGAACACAAGATGATCAACTAATTGATTGAATTCTTTAATTCAGAGAATAAAACTAAATTGGAGTAGTTGTGATATTGTTGGCTATAAATATTAAATAGTTTGCCCTTCTCTGTTTGGCTATGCACAGATCTGCAAATCAAAGAGGAGGGCATTAATATGATTGTAGATCTACAGATCAAATAGGAGGCTTTGATCAGTACGTAGATTTTTTTAGGAAAATAAAATTGCAGCAGTAAGCCAAAAAAATTTTGTTTATCTTACTTTGCAAGTGTTGTATTTGTGTTCTGTTTATACAAGAAGCCTGCCAAACTGAACTACTGAATCCCAAGTTTAATCATTTTATTCTTTGTATCATTTTGTTTTATTGCTGTGATTGGAAATAGTTATGCTGGAAATGTTATATCAGTTGCTTTACATTTGTTTGATTGTCAACTTTAAAAGTAATCAGCTAGTTACTGCAAACATACATATGTTAAGGTCCGCAATCAGTATATCAAATGTCTAATAGCTGACATTTTTGTGGTTATAGTGTATCATCAAGTGAGCACTTTCTTGGCAATATAATGCTAGAAGTTAAAGTGGCTACCCCAAAGGTTTTATAAATTCAGCATTGCATCTTTCCTCATATATTTCACCATGCCGGCGCCATATCCACGTCGTATACACTGGTGGATTTATAAAACTAGAGATATCCTGGCTTGAACTGCCCTGCATATATTTATCTTTTGCATGAATGTTTGCAACTTTGCATGTTGAACTTGGAACTGCCCCCTGCCATATTGAATTTCCAACTCCATGCAATGACCTTTTGTATTTCATGGATATGCAGCTTAATTTATAGGAAACTAGGATATGGTTTTGTCAATCTTTAATCTTGAAACTAGTTTTGGATTGGTAGGAAACTAGGATATGGTTTTGGTTGTTGTAAATCTAGTAAATTGAACTTTAAAGCTTGCTGGACCATCACATGTACTTAAGCTTGTTGCTGGATCATCACATGCAACTCTTCCTTTTGGATTTTGAATTGCTATCAGCTGCCTTCTTTTTTTGAATAATTGCATGTCTAGGCGGCTGTGATAGCATGCAACTAGCCTTGTATTATTTGCCCTCTGCCAATGTATAGTTTATCATTTTGGGATTGCAGCAAGAGCATAACTTTATCATTTGAATATATAATTGCATATCTTTTGGTAGCTGATCATGCACTTGTCTTTAATGTTTTCAGTGGTCTAAGTCGAAGAACAAGCGGACTGGTTACACCTAAGCCCAGATTGGTGAAGTCTGAGTTGAATGGGGAGACTATGTCACTGAGAATTATTTTTAGACATGTTGGTATGCTGTTTTGACGTACATTTTGTGGATATTGTATGAGTGCTGCCATTCCAATATTTTGTAAAGGAAAAGGCAGAATTTAGAACTAGCTAGTATGCAGATTTTAGAACTAGCTAGCTAGCTAACTAGTGTGCATAATGTAGAACTAGCCATGCCTTATATTTTGTGCATATTTTTGAAGTTGCTTTGGGGGTTATATATGAATTAGGGTTATCCCTACTTGTAGAGGGATTTGTAATTCTTTTTTGTTAACTTGAATATGGGTTGAAATTGGATGTTGGAAATGTATGAGAATGTTGGATGAAATTTATGGAAGCATTTAAATTGCACAAATTGGCAGGAAAAATTAATATCTAACAACCCATTTTATTTTATTTTTTTAATTCAAAAACATTTACAATATCAGTTAAACACTGATATCTAATGTGTATTAAATCTGATATTTATACAGGTATATATATCGAAATAACAAATAACATCGATATATAATGTTATTTTTATTTCACATTCTAACTCAAACATGATGTTTAAGAGACTTATAATATCTAAAACAACGAACAAACAGATATCTAATGTGTACATATATATCGGTTTTAGTTACAAATTTGATGTGTTAAAAATATTATATATCGCTTTGATAAAAAAAGTGATGTAACAACCTACCGAATATAGCTTTTGATGAGTTTATAATATCGAAAAATAGAACCAAACAGATATTTAATATACCTTTTAATGTCAGTTTTTGAAAAAATAATGATATTGAAACTATATTACATATCGGAATCCGTTCATTTAGATAGCGGAAACTTGAAAATTCGATATATATTATTTATTAATAATATCGGATATTTAACAAATAGGATGTCTAATTTGATATAGACATCGGCCCAAAACTGATATTGAAAATAGGGTACATTAGATATCACGTCTGCCCTTATCGGTCGCAAACCTAATAGACATCAGTGTTCCACTGATATCTAATGGGGTACTTCCTAGTAGTGCCAAGTCGTATGCATCCTATGTACTCCAATTATCCTCTGTTTCTATTCCTAGTAAATTGTAGAAAGCATTGGCAGATTCTAGATGGACCAAAGCTATGGCAGAGGAGATGGCAGCACTGGAAAAGAATGCTACTTGGGAACTTGTTTCCTTACCAAAGGGAAAGAAGACCGTGAGATGCATATGGGTGTTTGCTAGGGGTGGGTTCGGTCTGGTTACCGAGTTGAAAAGCCCAAACCGAAAGATCGGACCGAGATACTCTGGTCAGCCTCCATTGTGACCGGTGCCGAGACCGTAAGTCCACCGGTTCCAGTCGGCTAGGCTCGGTAATGGGCCTTAACCGAGCATATGTTAGGCCATTTTTTAGCATTGTCATCTGGTTGCGGTGGCGAGCGAATCCCCGACCTTGCCTTTTTTTTTTCTTTTGCAACCAACCTTACAAACAAAGGATGCTTTCACTACATAATGCCATAATCAACCATAAATCAAGTACAAAGATTGATTATCAGGATGCGAGCGAATCCCCGACCTTGCCTTCGATATACTCTAGCTACTCCATCTTCTGAGTTTGAAGAAGAAATATGAAGCAAAATCGTTTATGAGCCCTAATTTTGAGATTGAAATCCGAAACAAAATCAATCCAAAATAGCAAGCATATGAGTCGAAAAGCATCACTAAAAAAAACTCATTCATCAATTCAACCCAAAACAAGCTCGCAGAGAGAGGGAGAAGAGAGAGAGAAAGAGAGAGGCGACTGCAATATGAGGAGATCATAAACCTAATAGAGAGAGCCAGCTTAAACAACTTAAACCTAATATGTTAATTGTATTTAATATTAATTTATTATCTAATATATGTATAAATAAATTTACTAGAAGAAAATTTTAAAATAGACTTGGCAGTCTAGTGGTTAAGGCGCTGTTTGATTGCCTTCCTTTGTGAGCTGTGTTCGAACCCCTATATAGCATATTTGCATTTTTATTTTTATTTTTGGGTATTACAAATTTAATTAAACAAACTAAAACATATATAACTTAGTTTAATTAGGGTTATTAAATATTAAGTTTTTAGTTATATAAACCAATATTGGTATAATTAGGAAATATTTCATATATATAAACCTATATCGCTATATATATATATATAAGTGTTTCATATATAAACCTATATGTTTAAGTCTTGGCTTAAAGACGTTTTTGGTCCCTGTACTATTAATTACTAAGTCGCACTTTGGTCCCTATCATTTCAATTTACTTTTTTTAAGGACTGTGTTTCCATTAGTGTCACAATCAAGTCCAATCCGTCAAAATCGAGACGAAAAATGTCGACGTGGCACCACCTGATTGGCTTTGAAGTAGACAATTTTTGATAGTTTGGACATGATTGCGACATTAATGGAATCATGGTCCTTGAAAAATGCAAATTGAAATGACGGGGGGCCAAAGTGCGACTCAGTCATAGTACAGGGACCAAAAACATCTTTTGGCCTTAAGTTTTATTTTCTTGTTGCCTACTACATTACTAGACTGTAAATATAAACCATAGATCAAGTATGAATTATGTCACTAATAAGAAATAAAAAAGTATGAATATGTCACCTTATGAGTAAAGAACATTAATTTATACCTACATATAGGGTTTGGTTGTTTTAATTTTTAACTTTTAACTTCTAAGTTCTAACTAATAAATAATAATATATAAACTAATTAATTGTACACCCCTAGTCTTCAATGGCTTATCATGTACTAAAAACTAATTGTACATAATACAAAAAAGTATTTATCATTCCTCTTAATCATTATATTTTATATTCTTTTAAAAAATAAAATGTAGGTATAGTTTAGGGTTTGGTGTACCTCGGTTTGGTGTTTGGGGTTTAGAGCTTCAATTGAAATAAAGTATAAGAACTTATAAAATTATATCATTCAACATTTTTACATAATAAATATATGGTTGAATTGAAATAATTTTATTATATATTTATATACTCGGTTTGGTTCGGTTTATTGACGATTCTGGAGTCCGAAACTAGAACCGAACAGAGAAGGCCGGTTTGGTAGACAAACCGGTGTCTTAATTTTGGTTCACACTCGGTCCGATTATTTCCGGTATCGAGCTGGTTCTCGATTTTTCGGTCAAACCGACCCAGCCCTAGTGTTTGCAATCAAAAGCAAAGCAAGCTAGATCTATTGATTAAGAGGCAAAATCATTGCTTTGATTATCTATGTTGATGAAATGGTCACAGGTGATGATCATGAGGAAATTTCTAGTTTACAGCAGTATTTAGATTCTGAATTTGAAATGAAACAGTTTGGAGATCTAAAATATTTTCTTGGATTGAGGTAGCTCGATCAAAGCATGATATTTTCTTATCCCAAAGAAAATATATTCTTGACTTGTTATCTGAGACAGAGATGCTTGGATGCAAACCAGTTGACACTCCAATGAGCAGAACCACAAGCTATTTGAGTGTTTATGTGCATCTCCTATTGACAAAGGGAGATATCAGAGGCTTGTAAGAAAACTTATTTGCCTATCATATACAAGACCATATATTGCATATGAAGTAAGTTTGGTATGTCAGTTCATGCATGCTCTATGTAAACCTCATATGGATGTTGTAGAACGCATACTGAGATACTTGAAGTCTGCTTCGGGTAAAGGTCTATTGTTCTCTAATCATGGTCATCTAAATGTTGAAGGCTATACAAATGCAGAATGGGCAGGTTCAGCTGACAACATAAGATCCACCCTAGGATACTTTACCTTTCTTAGGGGAAATCTTGTAACTTGGAGAAGTAAGAAGTAATCGGTAGTAGTCAGGTCAAGTGCCGAAGCTGAATATAGAGGTATGACATTTGGGTATGTGAGTCTCTCTGGTTGAAGAATCTACTGACTGAGTTGAGTTGTAAACCTAAAACATAGATGAATCTACAGTGTGACAACAAATCAACAATAGATATTGCTCATAACCTTGTTCAGCACGATCACACTAAGCATGTGGAAGTTGATAAACATTTTATCAAGGAGAAACTAGAGGCGAGAATTATTAGTTTCCTAGCTGACGTACTCACCAAAGCAGTGGTTAGCAGGGTGTTTATTGACTCACTTGTCAAGTTGGGTATGTGCAACATCCACACACTATCTTGAGGAAGAATGTTGGCGTGAGTCAACTTAGAGCATGAATAGGAGATTGATTAGGGAATTAATGTTAGAGAAAATCAAAGAATTTGTTATGTAATTAACTCAGGGGTTGGTTGAGAGCTGACCTTGTACACTTACCTTTTATGTACACTTACCAGTTGGAGATGAATACATTGATCAGAAAATTCTCTCAAACATGTTTTAGCACTATATGCTTCCAGGACTTAAAGTTTTTTGTTGCAGGCCAGCAATACAATGCTCCGCAGCTTCCCTGACCTCCAAAAGAAATCAATTTGAGTTTAGTAAACCTCACCAAAAGCTTCAATATAAAAGCTTTTATTCACCATGAGAAAGCCAGAAAACCTTCATGTTTTCAGCTTGATTCTCTCACCTTGTCTTGTGATTCTGTTCTGCAGTCGGATTCTTCCCTTCTCGGAGTAGCTCCCATGTGAGATGTTGTGAATGGATATTGGTTTATTTGGGTGTTCTTTGGTTTTGTGGATTACACTATTCAGGGGATTACATTCGGAGGATTACAATGTCCGGAGGGATTATACTATTTCGGTGGATTACACTATTCAGAGACAATTGGATATATATGAGGAATGAATATTGTTAGTTCTGTTGATATAGGAATCACCATTTCCAAAGAACTGCTTATGAGGAAAGACATCTTTATTATGTCTGGACTCATTGCATTTGGAGAAGGTAGTGTTCAGGAAGGTATTTGAACTATTTGCATTTGCTGGTGTTTCTTTAAAGCAAGAAGTTCAACTAACAATCTTGAAGTTTCCAAAACATGGGGATGCTGTTACACACAGCAACCTCCCAGAAAAAAAAAAAAAAAAAAGGAACAACAAACTTGTCCTGGACACATAGTCTAAAACCATGAAGAAGAAGTTTTCAAACCTTCCAGTTCCAGAAATGTAGATGAGTGTTATAGCCAAAAAAGAGTCTTGGTTCTTATGTGTGTGACTAACGGCTACGTTTTGGACATTTTTGTCTGGGCTTTTACTAACTTGGGCCTTAGAATGAGAGAAAGAAAGTGGCCCAAGCTACTTCTTTTCATACTGACTAACTCGACTAACTAGGAACCAAACTCAGTCAGGGTTATTTCTTGCTTAAATGGTCTTAAGACTTCACTGATCTAGAGATGTGGTGATTGCGTGTTCAAATTCAAAAGTGACAACTGTGGAGTTAAGGAGAACATACCTCAAATAAAAGCAGTGAACTACGAACTTTAATGTGAAACAGATGCTATGAGGATTTGATATTTATAAAACGGTCGTTCTTACTGCAAATCGTACCATCTCACTGAATTTTCATCAATATAAAAAGAGCGAAAATGATATGAAAATAAATTCTTTCATTAACCTCTCTGAATCGATACCAAGTAAATAAAAGAATCTCTTCTTGGCAAAGCTAAACATACAAACGAAATCAAAAGGAATACTGAAATTGCAAACTAAAAGCTAGTACTTTCGTGCTCTGCAAACGCAGATTTACAAAGAAAAAGAAAGAGTACAATATTGAGCTATTTAGAGTACTTTCGTGCACAGCCGAAATCTTCAACATTTGTTGGGCTTCTTTTGTCATCGATCTTCTTTGGACCTGGCTGCTAGCTTTACAAGCCCAAATGACTTGTGGGTTCTCTCTTTTCTGGGTTTGGTCTAAACAATGAGTGTGAGTGTTTGACCCTAGCAAACAATCAACACAGCTAGAATTTCATGATTTTTGGAAGACATTGGAATTATTCGCAGGAGAATATCATAGGTGAGTGTAATAATGTGAGTTGGAGCCACATTCTTTCAAGGCCTCTTTTGATAGATTGGAGACAATGGAAGGTGATGGTGTTGTTTGTAGATAGGAGTGATTATCCTGGTCATCAATTAATGAGGACTCTGTGAGAGAAAGTCATTTTCTCCAAATTGAGTTTGCGACTCAATGCCGGCAATGTAGTTATTGCCACGCAAAACATATATCTCTTGGTTTTGTATGCATTGGTGACAGCAGTCGGTAATCCTGTAAAAGTGGATGACCGAGTGGTTCCAGATTTCTCCTGGTTGAGTGAAAAAATGGATTAAAGAATCATAAACAAGTGTTGAGTTTGGATATACATCAAGTGCTCCATATTTAGAACTGCATATAAGAAAATGTTCAAAAGCATGCTCATTCTCACCTCTCGAATACTATCATCTGTGGCACTTCCAAATTTAGACGCCGTGTTGCTAACTGGTTCATGGTTATCATTTGTTGAAATATTATTCTTATTTGTATGACAAGAATCGCTATCCCCCAATGGAGATTGCCCCCAACTGCATTCACCATTATTGACATCGGCATGTGGAACATTTCTCCGCTTTGCTTCTTTTGGTGACTGCAGTGTGGAGCAGCAGTAAATCCTGTTGCTCCTGTGGCTGAGCCGGATGTAAGGAGTGGCTCCAGCTGAGCACATTTTTGCTGGATTAAGCATCACAAACAAGCAAGCTTTAGGTTTTGATATACTTCTTGTGCTCCATATTTACAAGTTCATATCAGAAATGTTCAAAAATCATGTTTGTTCTCACTCGTATCTCAAAATCAGAAAAAGCGCGTCCATCGCAGGTTGAAATATTATTCTCATCTATAAGCAGGTTGAAATATCATTCTAATCTAGAAACAGGGTCAGATCTACATTATGGCAAAGGGGGTCAATTGACCCCATGAGTCTAACTTCTTTTCCTTAGTGGTTAGGTGTTTGCCCCTCAATCTTGGTTTTGTTCATTGAGAAGTTAGGACTTAGATGTTTGACAAAATGCCTCAAGAGGCAACTAAAGTACTTTCACCAGTAAGAATATATAGTTTCTTATTGCATAATACATTAAATTATTGATTTTCCTAAATTGGTCACAGATTAAGTAATGATAAAGGATAGATGTATGAAACATTGAAACTAAGTACTATCTTATATATGAGATATTCAACACCTTGACCATAGAAATATGAAATAATGAAAACAGAAGTTACAGAACATATATACAATGTTCAACAGAAAAATAAAGTACAATACAATTAGAGGAAAACATAGACAAAAGATGGTCACAAAGCTATCTAAACTAAACCACATACTTAAACAACAAAGATTTTCTCCTCTTTTTTTAAGCAAACTAATATTTTATTTGCCTAAAAATATCATCTGCAGATTTTCCTGCAGCTCTTTGAACAGATTTTCTTCTTGCTCTGCAATCATATCATCTGCTGCAGCTTGGGTTTCAAAATAAAAGGCAGTGTCGCTATCAGGGTCAGGTTCATCACAGATTGAACAATCCTTCTTCTTAGCAGAAGGATCAGACCTAATCTTCAAGCGGCAGAGAACAAAGTCCCCATTCTGCTTAGGCTTAGAACCCAGTTCAGTTTCAGCGATATCAAACTCGTGCATGACCCAGTTGGTCTTGTGAGAATTACGCAGACGACCTAAGTAGAAGGTCAAAGTCCTCTTAAACCCAATGACAGCTTGGGAGTGTCGAGCCTTGATACAATGGGTTTTGCCTGTGATCTTCCAGTAGCCTGATACAGCTTGGGAGGACCTTTTGCTATTTGTGTACTTGTTATGGCGTGGGCTGAAGAAGAACCCCTCCTCCATATCCTGGTTTGGGACCAACAGCGCTGCCACAATGCAATGCAGCAACACAATACTCAACATAACAAGATTATATATTCACAATTTAGAGAAATAATGTTACCACTTCATCATATTATCTTCTCAACCTGTCATTCCAATCAAGCAAATTCTAACAATTCGTTAAAACATAATATTTGACAGTCTAATAACCCAAAAACATAAAATTCAAAACACTAATAATAAAATATGATTAAAAAAAAAAAAAAAACAATTTTAGTCTCTGAGTTCTATCTCCAAACCATATTTGGTACATTTAGTTTCAAAACTCTATATTTATATTTGTGCTTTATATTGTTTGTAATTTTAGGACATTAAATAACACATAGAAAATTTTTGACAAATTAAAACTAATAATTTTTATAAACTCGCAAGTTTTACTCAAAAATGACATTTTTGACAAAAACTCATATATGTAACCTTTAATTTAATTTTCAAACAAAAATTAAAAGTTTAAGTTTGTTAAAATTGTCCAAATATTACAAAAGAACATATAACACCCGGACCAACTATGGAGTTTATAAATCACATAGACCAAATATGTTTGCGGAAAAAAACAGAAGGACTAAAAACGATCTTTTATTTATACTAATACATTAAAAATGAGATGAAATGAGAAGCGAGAAATTAAAAGTAAAATGGAGGAATTACCATGCAAATCCCAAGGCTCGTGCTTGAAGCACTCGATTTCAGGGAAGTGGGAACCTTTGCCCTGCATCTTCCTCTTCAAATAATGGCTCACCAGCTCCTGTTCGGTGGGATTAAACCGGTATCCCACAAGCTCTGCTGCTGTGTTTCTGCTGCTGCTTCTCATCTCTTCCTTCTTGGTAACTCCGAGTAGATGATTATCAATTTATCAGTCAATGTTTAGCTTGTGATCTGCAGAAGCAGAGTGCAGTTGTATTTATAGGCAAACTCACTCACTATCTGATATATATATATATATATTTTTTCCCAAAAAGTCGTCAACTTCCGAAGCAAGTTTTCCTAACCCAATAATACATGGCTTTTCATGTCACTGGGTCCCACACTCTCTATTTTCTTCCTTTTAGGAACCTTGTAAGTGAAGGTTTTGTACTCACAACAATCGAGAGTCTTCAGGAAGATTCTAGCTTGTGTTATGCATCAAAGCCTTATCGGAGACCACAATCGTTCCAAATTATCTTAGGCCATGAGGATTAATTCATCCTCAAGATCAAGGTAATGTCATTCATGGCTCAAAGCTTATTTACTTCGATTTTATTTAAGCATCTTAATGACTTGATCGTCGGAGGACCCTTAGTTAGCACCACATCGGTGTCTCCTTACTTCTAAGGGTTTTTCTATATCTTTTTTGCATGGTATATAGATCAATTAATAAAGTGGTGATTTTATGCTTCAATAGTTTTTTTTTTCTTTTGTCTTTAACAGTAATTAATTCTAAAATTTATCTGATTATTTTGCTAAAAGTGTTTCTTGGAAAAATGTAATTTCCTTTCAGTATATAATGGTTCAATGTCAACTAACAATTAATATAACAACTCAAAGACATAGGCAGGGGTGTATTCAGGATTTTAAAGTGGGGTGGGCTGAACGTTCAAGCTAGTTTCTCATTATTGTTAGTGATTTTTTTTTATTTTTTTTACAAAATTTTGACAACATCTTATTTGCTTTTATGACATTTCCTAAATTTACACAAACTGTTAAATCACTTTTATAATTATTATTAAACAAAATTCGGCGACATAAGTGAATTTCATTAATAAAAAACAAAATATACACCTAGTCATGGGGGACGTAATGAGCCTTAGCCCTCAAAATGCATATTCATACCAAGAAGAAAAAAAAAATATATGTAATGCAAATATAATAGAACACTACTTAATTTGAGCCCTGACTTTCTTCACAAGCATAAAAGTCATAAATTACATAATCATAACTAATAGTATCAACAATATCTTTTTCAATGTGAATAACCATACAATCTGCAAGAAATCATCACATATCTTGTTCCGAAGTCGATTCTTAATAATTTTCATAGATAAAAATGATCGCTCTGTTGTTGCCATAGAAACCAGAAGAGTCAACATTAGACAAATCGATCTCTTATTCAACCAACATTTTTTTTTTCTCTAACAAATTATTAGCATAATTTCGAAAGAGAAAACACATTTCGAAATAAAGTTCACATGCCTCATAGTACTGATAATGTTCCAACTAGTTTTTTAAGCTAAACAGTTCATGCGCATTAAAGTCTTGAGGGTAAAATTTATCAACCAAAGTGCATGCTTTGTCAATGTCAAATGATTTGAATCCATCACGAGGATCCAAATCATTTGAGAAGGAAAAAATTGAGAAAAAAAAAAAGATTGAGTATACATGAGTGAAAACTCACATTGAAATTGGAATCAAATAATGATATTCAAAGCTAGAGAAAGGAGAACTGAAGAAGTTCAGACTTCAGTTGGTGGGCAGTGGAAAGCTTGACTGAAGGGTATCTAAATGTGTTGAGTAGAATGAGTATTGAGTAGATATTATTTTTTTTGTCATGGGTTGGGTATTAGGCTATTGGGCTAAGAGCCTAAGACTATATAGTAGTAGTAACTTTTTTTTTTTTTAACAAAAATTTGGGGGTGGGCTACATGTAAGTTATATTATACATCTTTTAGCATACACAACTCATAAGCACAAATCAAATATATATATGTATGTGTACTGCATTCTATAAAATAATCATGCTTTCATAACAGGTAATCACACAGTAATACTTACCTGATGATGCCATGTCTAATTTGCAGGTAATTAATTAGAAGTATAGACGCACACCAGTTGCTTGATGAAAAGTCACAATGCACAAGTCTTCTTGCCAACACAATGCTTCAGAACTTCACACGAGATGGGGCAGTGAATGAATAGCTCAAGTACTTGTGTGGCTGGGGACCTATGCTTTATATAGAGTCTTGAGATTCCGAGTGTCCTCCCACTAAGGTACCTCTCTCTCAATCCTAATTAGACTTCTATACAAAGACTTATTTAGTTATGCTTAGCATACAACACATAGTATTGTTTATCCAAGTAATCCTAGTCCATACTGGTTTAGGATTCCATCCTTATGTGGACTGGTCATGAAGTGGTTTGAGTTAATCCCCTTATTACTTGCAACTTAAGCAAAACACTTAGTTGAATCCTAGTAGAACAAGGCCTAATGTCCATGAGCATCTTACATTCTCCCACTTGGACTGACATTGTTCATGATCAACCATTTACTGATAGTTTTAGCAAGTAACCTGTAGTTGCGCTGGAGATATTAACTAAAACCCAAACTTGGATCAACTTGGTCAAGATATAATCACAAACATCAGACTATGAGAAGTTCTTAGGCTATTTCGTACCTAAAACAACTCATAACCATTGATGCTGTAACTATATCTCACCTCAGTCAATTTCTAAACATAAATGCTGAAATTGGTTTTCAGAATCTGTTGACTTAATCACAGAACTAACAATCATAAATTTGGTCCTACTGTATGAATTGCCATTCTTTATACAATTCCTATAAAATTATTTGCAAGACAATTATATATATATATATACATAATCAATTATAATATGCATGTTTATATCTGAAATATATGTATATATCTGCACATGTATCACTACTTAAGATTGGACTGAAAGTGAATACACTACAGGTGTTTAAATTGAGCTATTAAAACTGCAATCATGATAAGTATAGCTCAATCTACGACATAATAAAAAAAATGAGTAATGCAAAGCTTAACTGAAAAGCATTAACATACTGAATCTTTAGTTTGTTTAAAAAAAAAACTGCAACAAAAATTATAATAAAAATACTTAATAGAATCAGTCAGAGATGTTTTATCTCCTCCTTTCTCAAAAACTTCTCAAGACTCCCACTCAACAGCTGCTACCATACTTTCAATTACTCCCATGTTTCTCACATGTTGCTTAAAAACTCCCACTGGTAAAGCCTTAGTAAAAGGATCTGCCAATTGATGTTGAGTGCTAATATGCTCAATCTGCAACTCACCTGCCTTAACACTTTCTCTAACCATCAGATACTTGGTTCCGATGTGCTTGGACTTAGATGTTCTTTTGTTGTTCTTAGAGAAACTCACAGCCCCACTATTATCACAATAAATCTTTATGGGACTGGTTATTGACTTAATCATCTTAGTTTCTAGCATAAAGTTTTTCAACCAAATAGCATGTGTAGATGCTTCATACACTGCCACATATTCAGCCTGCATAGTAGAGGTTGCTGTCAACGTCTGCTTGACACTTTTCCATGATACAGCAGCCCCTCCAAACATGAAAACATAACCTGTTGTGGACTTAAGGCTATCCACACACCCTGCGAAGTCAGAATCAGAATAGCCTATTAACTCCAGATCATCCATTCTTCTAAACACTAGCATGTAATCTTTTGTCTTTTGTAGATACCTAAGCACCTTCTTACCACCAACCCAGTGAGCTTGACCTGGATTGATTTGGTATCTTCCCAACATTCCCACAGCAAAAGCAAGATCAATTAAGTCTAGTACACATTTGAGCATACATCACAGACCCTACTAAAGAAGCATAAGGCTTGTCTTTCATAAATTCTTTTTCTTGCTCAGATGTAGGACATTGTTCTTTACTGAACTTGTCACCTTTTGACATAGGTGAATCTCCAGCCTTGCAATTCAGCATGTCAAAACGTTTTAGAATCCTCAGAATGTAGGCTTGCTGTGACAATCCCAGTAGGAAGTTCTTTCTATCCCTTTTAATTTCAATTCCCAATACATAAGATGCTTCTCCAAGATCTTTCATTTCAAATCTGTCTGAAAGAAAAGCCTTAGTCTCAAATAGTAGTTTTTGATTACTACTAGCCAGGAGAATGTCATCAACATAAAGAATTAGAAAAATAAAGTTGCTCCCACTGGTTTTTAGATAAATACATTCATCGGATGAATTCTCTATAAAACCATTTGTAGTAATTTCTGAATCAAACTTGACATACCATTGCCTTGAGGCCTGTTTTAGTCCATAAATAGACTTCCTTAACCTGCAAGCTAAATGTTCATCACCTTCCTTTATAAAACCTTCTGGTTGAGCCATGTATATCTCTTCTTCCAATTCCCCATTAAGAAAAGCAGTTTTACATCCATTTGATGTAATTCCATGTCAAAATGTGCAACAAGAGCCATAATTGTCCTAAAAGCATCTTTACTAGAGACTGGAGAGAATGTCTCATTGTAGTCAATTCCTTCCTTTTGAGTGAAACCTTTTGCAACTAGCCTGGCCTTATATCTCTCTATACTTCCATCTGGATTCTTCTTGGTCTTATAAATCCATTTGCAACCTATCATTTTAAAACCCTGAGGTACCTCAGTGAGTTCCCACACACCATTTGCATACATAGACTCTATCTCTGCATTCATTGCTATCTGCCATTTTTCAGAATTTTTATTGTTCATGGCTTGTGAAAAATTTCTTGGATCGGTGTCTTCTCCTATGTCAAACTCAACCTCCTGCAAATAGAGCACATAATCATCACTTGATATTGCTGGTCTTCTTTGTCTTGTGGATTGTCTTCTAGGCACTTCCTCATTTTGTGTCTCAGCTTGATTGTCATTTTGTTGTATGTCAATATGGTTATGAACTTCATTGTGAATTTCCTCAACTATAGGTTCTGCTGGCAAGTTGTCATTTATTTGATTTTCTGGTGCTGTAAGCACTTTATCCGAAAATGAATAAATCAAGTCTGCATGATTTTTCTCTAAGTTGCTGTCACCAGAAAATTCATCTATATCAAACTCTTCTATTGCAGCAACATTAGATGGGGCATTTTCATCTATGAATTTGGCAATGCTAGTTTCAACAATTCTAGTGCTTTTGGATGAACAGTAAAATCTGTAACCCTTTGACTTGTCTGGATAGCCAATGAAGTAGCAGCTTGTGGTTTTGGGGTCCAATTTCTTTTCATTTGGGTTGTATAACTTTGCTTCTACCTTGCAGCCCCAAACCCGAAGGTGTAGTAGCCCTGGTTTTCTCCCTGTCCAAAGCTCAAAAGGAGTCTTGTCCAACACTTTACTCGGAGCTCTATTAGATATGTAGTTAGCTGTCTTTATGGCTTTCCCCCATAGAAAACTAGGTAATCCAGTGTTGCACATCATCGACCTAACCATTTCCATAAGGGTTCTATTTCTCCTTTCAGCCACTCCATTTTGCTGTGGAGTTCCTGGTGTAGTGTATTGGGCTTTTATGCCATGTTGCTGCAGGTACAAGGCAAATGGCCCCATGTGTTGTCCAGCCTCAGTGTATTTCCCATAAAACTCTCCTCCCCTGTCAGACCTCACAATCTTTATTTGCTTTCCAAGTTGTTTCTCAGCCTCAGTTCTAAATATTTTAAAAGTTTCAAGTGACTGTGATTTCTCAGAGATGAGATACACACTACAAAACCTGGAAAAATCATCTATAAAGTGGATAAAATAGGAATTCTTGCATATGGTCTGAATCGAAAAGGGTCCACAGATATCAGTGTGAACAATTTCTAACAACTCACTGCTCCTGTTTGCTCCTATCCTTCTGGAAATTGTAGTTTTCCCTTTTATGCATTCTATGCATTCTGCAAAATCTGAGAAATCAAGGTTGGGAATGATGTTTTCTTTAATCATAACCTGCATTCTCACTTTAGAAATATGTCTGAGTCTCTTATGCCATAAGACTGAGGAGTTTTCGTCTGTTCTGGACCTTTTATTCATTGTCAATACATTTACTTCATGCATTTCATTGTGTATATTAGTTTCAGAACATACCAATTTCCAGTGATCATTGATAAGAGCAGCATTTCCAACCAAAGAAGAATTTAAAAACAATTGCAAGCCACTTTTATTGATAATAAAATCATAATTCTTCCTAACAAGTTGAACAACTGAAACCAAATTCCTACTTAATGATGGGATTACAAAAACTTCATCTAAAACTAAGACAAAGCCTGTTCCTAAACTAATGCTAACAGCTCATATGGCCTTGACTGCAACTTGCATCCCATTTCCTACTCGAATGTTAACTTCATCCCTCCTTGGTGTCCTCCTTCTTGTGATACCCTGCAAAGAGTTTGCAATATGAATGGGTGAGCCTGTATCAATCCACCAAGAATTAAGGGAAGAATCAACTAAGTTAACTTCGAGATAAAAGCAATGGAAATTACTTTTCTTTATCATCCATGCTTTCCACTTCATGCAATCTTTCTTAAAATGGCCAGGTTTGTGGCAATGAAAACACTTGAACTTAGTGGTTTTCACTGCCTTTAGGCTATCTGAATTTGGCTTAGAGCTGCCAGCACCATCATTAGTCCCTTTTGGTTTCGAAAATTGTTTCTTGTTCTTGAAACCTTTCTTGCCATTATATCCTTTCTGTACAAAATTTACCTCAGCTGCTGTCTTGCCTTTCTTATACTTTTCCTCTGCTTTGACACACATACCAATCAGCTCATTAAGTGTCCATTTTTCCTGTAGAGCAGTGTAGATGTCACTAAGATATTCATATTGCTGTGGCAGTGACATCAAGACTTGATGTACCAGAAACTCATCAGCAATAGGTATTTTCAATGCCTTCAGTTTGGCTGCAATATCAATTAATGACATTACATATTCTCTCACACTTCCCCTGCCATCAAAAGTCTTATTAGTCAATGCAGCCATAAGGTTACTGGTTTCAGCCTTTTCGGACTCTTTGTATTTCTCACTGATAGACTCAAGATAGGCTTTAGCAGAGTCATTGTCTTCAATTCCTCCCTTTACAATGTCTGCCATGTTTCTCTTCATAATCAGAAGTGCCATTCTGTTGGCCTTTTCCCATTTCTCAACCTTAGCCTTTTCATCCCTAGTACTTGCAGCTGTTATTGCAGTTGGTTTGTCTTCTCTTAATGCCAAATCCAAATCATTCAAGCCTAGCACAATTTCAATGTCTTGCTTCCACTTTTTGAAATTGTGACCATTCAGAGGTTCAATGTTGGTGAAACTCATAGATGCTGACAAGTAAAGTTATCTAGCTTAAATCAAATCAAAAATAATAATACTGAAAATTGATTGTCATAAATATATAAACAATATATATATACATATACTTGAGATCTAAACACAGCTTTTTACTTCATGAAACAAATTTGTGCAGTTTCATGTAGTGAAAAACCACAGTATATGTATCATGTTGCTTTTCATTTATAATTTTCTTGTTCTGAAAATTCCTTCTGCAATATGTTCAGCAGAATTTGCTATTCACAAGAAAAGACTGATGTTATAAATGAACCTGCAACAAAAGGATGAACTTTGTATCTTGAATATTTAGTGGGCTTGATCTCTGTAAAGAGAGCCAACAAATATCTAAGATAGCAAATTTCATGATATCAAAAATATTTTCTGTTTTTGGTTTCAATGATCATTATGCAGAAGGATTTGGTATTTCTGTCACAATGATAATTGCACTCAATACCACAAAAGAAACTGATGAAAATTTTGATCTTAATTCTGCAGCGGATTTAATGTGTACTGAATACATTACTTTAATTGATTGATATAGTAAATTATTGATTGATACATAGATTTATAGATGTACACATGTTAAGCATCAATAGACAATCAAAATTGGTGCAATATAGTCATGTATCAAAATACTGATGTTTAGTAAAGAATTCATATACAATCGCAGGATCAAATTGTGAACTTCTCATAGCCTCATGATTAAATAATAAGCAGAATACCATAAAAGAATATGACTAGAGTTTTTCGGATCTAAAAACAAAATTAAATTTGATTTGTATCTAGTGTATTGCAAGCTCTGATACCACATGTAAGTTATATTATACATCTTTTAGCATACACAACTCATAAGCACAAATCAAATATATATATGTATGTGTACTGCATTCTATAAAATAATCATGCTTTCATAACAGGTAATCACACAGTAATACATACCTGATGATGCCATGTCTAATTTGCAGGTAATTAATTAGAAGCATAGACGCACACCAGTTGCTTGATGAAAAGTCACAATGCACAAGTCTTCCTGCCAACACAATGCTTCAGAACTTCACACGAGATGGGGCAGTGAATGAATAGCTCAAGTACTTGTGTGGCTGGGGACCAATGCTTTATATAGAGTCTTGAGATTCCGAGTGTCCTCCCACTAAGGTACCTCTCTCTCAATCCTAATTAGACTTCTATACAAAGACTTATTTAGTTATGCTTAGTATACAACACATAGTATTGTTTATCCAAGTAATCCTAGTCCATACTGGTTTAGGATTCCATCCTTATGTGGACTGGTCATGAAGTGGTTTGAGTTAATCCCCTTATTACTTGCAACTTAAGAAAAACACTTAGTTGAATCCTAGTAGAACAAGGCCTAATGTCCATGAGCATCTTACACTACAGCCCACCTCGGCCCCCACATAGATACGCCCATGGACGTACATAGGTCAAGATGGATTTGGATCATCTCCTAATATAGTTAATCTCCTAACCTATTATAGAGCTCTCCTGTTAGCCCAAAAAGCTATAGGGAGAGCGTATACGAGGGAGTGACCGAATAACCCAATGTGTCTTGCTTATATTCTTGATTGAAATCCTTGATTTCACGAGATGAAAACTGAAAGGGAGAGAGTGAGCCATGAGTGTGGCGCACGAATAGTCTCTCGGTACTTCAAGAACTTTAATCTTATTTGTTTTTCTTGAATGCAATGTCAAAACAATTGGTTGTTTACCCGGCTCGCCATTCCGATAAGGAATGGAATAAGAGCCGACCTTACTATAATAAATGTAGTTCATAGATGTTACTCTAAGTAGTTAACCTTTTAATTTTAAAATGTCATGTGTCCATTATAAAATCTTATAGTTGACAATGAAATTGGGCATTTGTCTCTCATTTAATTAATTTGTATAACTTGAAAAAAACCAAGTATAATGGCTCTGGGACTTCTTTTTTCTCCCATGATTTCGTCCCTGCACTGCACAGAACCTTGCAGGCTGCCATGGTTTTTTTTTTTGGCCAACACCTTGGCTGCCATAGGTAACTCTGTCTTTCTCTCCTCTTCCGCTCTCTCTCATTCAATCCTATGCAAAGTCCTTTAACCTCTCTTGATTCTATCAATTCTAACATTTATTCTTTCAATATATGATTTATCAAGTGAGAAAACTAGGGAGGAACATGAGGGACAATGAATGGTGCGGAACTGTCACTCATCAGTATAGGCCTAAATTAATTTAATGGAATGTTGTTGATGGAACTGATGGAAATAGAGAGTTGTAAACCAAAAGAAATAAAATAAAAAATAAAAATTAAGCTGAGGGCTTGAGGAGGTGGCCCGCTGAAGCACTACAAGAGATGTAGAAAAAGATTGGGGAAAAAACTTCAATCTTTCAAAACTGGGTTCTTTTTCTTTTTCTACACATATAATTACTATAGAATTGAATACATCAACTTACCCATGTTTTGTAAGAACAATACAAAGAATCAAAATATTAGCTGATCTGAGAATGGTAGCCATATAGAAATATATATATTTACTCTAGCAGTGTGTTTGGATAGAGAAATTTAATTTGGTATTTCATTAAAAGTCAGAATTTGAGAAATGAAAATCTCTAATTCCCTTGTTTGGCCTCATTAACACGGAAATCTTATAATTCTACACTGAAAAAATTATGAAATTTGAGAGTCATAAATTTTGATTTTAAATTCCACCTAAATAAGTGTCATTTCCAAATTCCACCTAAATAGGTGTCATTTCCAAATTTCATGACATTTGAGTTAAGAAAAAAGACCCACCCACCACAACCACCATCCAGACTTGGATCCTTTGCCAGTTTTCTTCCTACTAGACTATACCTGGCTTTTGATCTCAGTCCTCTAATAATCATTTGTGACTTAGATCTTGCCACATCTACAAACTTTTTTTTCCCACAAATAATATTAAGAAATTAGAAGGTTAGAAAAACAAAAATCATAAAGCCCACTGCCCACCTATCTCCACCCACGCCACCTCCTTCCCCTCCCTCCAACCACCCTCATAACCTCCTCCCCTTTCTTTTTCTCTTTTATTTCTCTTTCTAAACTCTCTCTCACTTCCTTCCAGCGGCATCCGTTGCAGCCTTGCCATTCTTTTTTTTTTTCTTTTTCTTTTTTTGTAATAGTTACAATTGTGATTGGAATATGTTGGGCTAATCTTTGTTTGGCCTACCATTTGGGATCCCCATCAATCTGATCCCAACCTGATTTCCAAGTTTATTCTAAGAAGATGCAATTAATGGAGATGCTTTTTTTGTCTTTCGTTGCTGGGCTCTTGGAATTGGAGAAAAAAAATCAATCTTGTAAAGGAATTTTAATATGTAGAGAAGAGATGGGGAGTATATAGAGAGAAGAGAAGAGAGAATTGATGGAAGAGAGACGAGTGTGGTTGGAGACTCAGAGGGAGGGGAAGGTGGTGGCGTGGGTGGGTAGTCGGTGGGGCTAGATTAATTAAAATTTGTAATTCATGTCATTTACAAAATTCTATATACATATATCCAAACAATAGAAAATGCAATTTTCAGAAATTTAAATAACGGAGTTTTAAATTCCATCATTTATGAATTTCTGTGAAAATTAAAATTACTTCATCTAAACACACTGTAGATATTCAGTTTTTTTTGTTAGCACACCCACTTTGACTAGGGTTAGATGAAGAAAACATCTCAAAGAGATTTTAATCCCCATTCATCAAAGGTTTAAATGGAGAGAGAGATCTTACATTAAATCATTTTTTAATTTTTCATTATTTGAATCTGAGATGAATATTTAGGTTTAAGAGAGAGGTGTTGCAGATGACTAAATGAGGAAAGAAATGAGTGGGCAATGTCAAATAAGGAAAGAGACCGTGTTTGCCATCCAAAAAGGGAAAAAGAAAACTCAAAATTATTGTAAATCGTTGGATGATATAATGGACACATGACGCTTTATAATTAAAAGTTTAGATAGGTTAGGAGATTAGTTAGCTTGGGAGGGGATTCGAATCCGGTCAGGATAACTATACCATATTATCACGATATATATTATAAACTTCATACTAAATATTTTGAAATCCAAATCTGATTTTATTCAGAATGAATTAATAAAACAAAACTTTCTTAAAACAACACATTTATTTATTTATTTATTGACAACTCTAAATATCAAAAATCTTTTTCGAACAACGTACCTGCCAAACCATACACTTCTATTGACAAAAAAAAAAAAGGATTTATGTTGAATTGAGAGTTATACAGTATACACCATTCCAAGCAAAATCTTAGGAGGTGTGTGCACATGGAAGCAAAAATCCTTTTACGAAATTACTAATGATCAAATGTAGCCTTTAATTTATTATTGGCCATAAAGAAATGTATGCCTTTTATTTGATCAACTGATAGTTATAGACCATTCAAGCAATGATCTTAGGAGATGTATGCACGTAGAAGGTAGCAAACACCACCCTGCATGTTAAGAGTTGTTGAGAAGAAAGCCAAAAGAAAGTTTTATTATATAAAAAATAATTCAAGTCCGAAAGTAGAATGTCTAAATTAAAAAATACAGAATTTTTGTGTAACCAACCAAAAAATACAAATTAAAGTTGCATTTTATTATAGGATCTAAGTTACATACATTGTCTTTTCAATATTACAACCTTAAAGAGTAGCAAACCAAATATAAACTTCACCTAAGTTTAGGAATTTAGTACAATTTACCATTTGACTTTCTTATCAAATATTCCCGATCCATAAGTAGAAATGACAATCTCAAGAAGGAAGGGAAATTGCAACAATATGAATGAGGTAACTGGAACACTAGCAAGCAAGATGACTGGAATAACAATCCATGATCTTTCATGAAGCATTATAAAAAGGGCTGAAGAAAAGGCAATCATCATGGTGGCAATGGAGAAAAAAAGAGTGACAAGGCCAAATATCATTTTTGTGGGCAAGGATTTTAAAAAATCGTCTTCTGCATAACGTGATGTGAGGATTCCCAAAAAAATCATTACTGAAGTTGTGGAAGTAAAGAGGGATAGAGCATCTGAAACTATAAAAGCCATAAATACCATTTGATCTAAGAATATGGGAATACCTGTATCTCCATTATTTCCACCAGGAACTGTGAATGCTGCAGCAAACATGATGGTAACAATGAGAGCACCTACAACTGTGCAAGAAGTTGCTGTTTCTTTCATTGACTTTTCTCCCTCCTTCACCAGTTCTTTGTGGTTCTTGGTAAATAGTTCACGAGCTGTCATACCATCTATAAAATTTTTACATTCACGAACTCTAGCAGGTACCATACTCTCAACCTCCTACATTTCATTGAACAAAACGTTTTAAGGTATGATCGATCGTGAATATCACTATGAAATAACTGTTTGTCTTCAGAAACTCAACCCATTAATTTGAGCTCCTTTTGTACATATCAGAAATTAAATACAATACCTTATGCTTTCCTGTTTATTTATATATTCTTCCCATTTATTGTCAAGCGAATCTTCATATATAGTTTTGAAGGTTAATTTGGAATGAATGAGTGTGTTATGTTCATTTTTCTTTAAGAAAACCTCGACCATATAAGATTTAGTTTCAATTAAAACAGAAAGAAGCATTTATTTTTTGGTTGAGTAGTTCATAAATAATTATAAATCTACCTTTTTTTTTGTTAGATTGGAAGGTATCGACTATTTTAACATATCCAAATCCTAATATACATTTTTTCAGTTTTGTTCACACCATTTGGGCTAACCCAAAGGCTCACTTACTGGCCTTGTGATTTAATGGAGATGTAATATTGCAACGAATTGGAAAAATTGAGTAATAAGACATTGCAAAATTTTAAGCATAGAATATTAAATTGAAATTTGAGTAGACTTGAGGTACTAACTAAAACTAACCCAATTTTTTACTCAAAAATTTTCACTTTACATCTTAAATAAAAGAGAAATTTGCACATTTGTCATCCAGACTATAAGAAGTGTGTGCATTTATTACCCAAACAAAATTTTTTTACGTACTATTTACCATCCAGACTTTGCACCGTGTAGCAATGTGACACCTCCATCACATTGTCAATTCTTCCATTATATTATAAGGGTATTTTCATAAAATTACATTCAGGGATTTAAAAAACTTTTTTCTCATAAAAATATTTATTTAAAACTTAAAGAAAATTAAGAAAAACTAAAATTTTCTTCTTCTTTTTTAAGTTTTAAGTTTCTTTTTTAATTAGATTTGAGTAATATTTTTATTTAAGAAAAATTAACTAGTGGATAAAAAAAATGAATTTTTTAATTTTATACAAGGGTAAAATAGGGATTTTGTTATAATTTAACAGAAAATGTCACGAAGGTGAGACATTGCTACACAGAGAAAAGGCTATATGCCTATATGGCAATTAGTAAAAAAAATTTGTTTGGGTGGTAAATGCACACACCCTTCATAATCTGGGTGGTAAATGTGCAAATTTCTCTAAATAAAACTAAAAGAAATTTGGCCACAAAAAAAAAAAAAAAACTAAAGAAAAAATATAGGCAACGTACTCCCCTAATTGCCACCCCTCCCCAGCTCTCTCCCAGGGAAAACTCCCCAACGGCTTGCTACACTTGCAATCCTCACTCTCTCTCACCATAATTATATGGCATTTTTAGCCACTAACTAAATTTAAATATTTCACTTCAATATTTCTTTATTTTTTGTTCAAAAATTTATCTTTTATAGTTTATATAGAAAGTTGTAGGTTGGTTGGGCCTACTACAAGAAATAACCCTTATAATGACTGATCAGAGGGATCTGATCTCATTCTGTCACTTTTGGTTAGCAACTGGAAACTCTTAATTAAAAAAAGTTCTTTTTTGCTAGTATGGCATTGATATATACTTCGTGGGTCGACGCTTCTTCTGCAAGTTGTTTTTTTGGTACATTTTTATATTTGAAAAGCTATTATCAAGATCTATGACAAATATAAACAAAAGTTTACTTATTTCACACATGCTAAAAGAAGAATAAAATGTACTTGTATTTATAATTCATTTATTGTAACTCAATTGTTTGCAATTTAATGTATCTGTTTTAAGTATGCATACTAACCTTAAGTTGATAAACTATTTTTTAAGTTTGATCACAATCATCATTGGTTGAAAGTTAATGGTTAATCAGGCCATTGCTTTTCTCCCAAAAAAAAAACAAAACAAAAACAAAAGTTCACAATCATCATAAATTAAATTTGTTATCTTTTGTAATCATAAGGCCATAAAAAAATAAAAATTCAAAAAAAAATTCAATTAGAAACTTATCCCAATCAATGATTCAATCAAGTTTGAGGAAGATAGTTAATCCCACCATGTGAGTTTATATGCAACTTCTTATATGGATTAATTTTGTTGTGTTTCATAATTAAACATATATAAAGAAAAGTAACTTATAAGGTCATAGAGAGAGAGAGAGAGAGAGAGAGAGAGAGAGAGAGAGAGAGATTCTGACCTTGAACCATTGTAATTCTCGTTGCATTTGCAAAGCTGCACCTTTAACTGCTGTAGAAGGGGACAAATTTACTGCTGCATGTAGCAGTCTGTACAAAATCTAATGCTAATTGTCTCCGAATTTTGCTTCCAGTGCTGTGCAGTTTGTGGGTTGGCATTGCTACTCCTGCCCTTCAAGTTATCGAGATAGTTTCTTGTTGGCATAGCTATAAACCTTTTCTTGACGATACTCAACTGCACAATGGAAGATGGTCCTGCCTTTCGTATCCATGCTTTTCCTAAGGGTTGGTCTTGCTTCACATATATGTTTAATAAACCCAACATGCCCTCCTTTAACAGCTTCGAAGATTGATGGTGTTATGATTGTTGATTTATATCTCAGTTTGGGCTTATGGGTTGTGGCTTAATTTGCAAGCCCATTTGATGTCTTTTATGTGGGCCTACATGGGAACCATTGGGGTACTGCTGGCAGCAACTTATCAAGACAAAAGGAAGTTTTTTGCTTCAGTGAAAAAAAAAAAAAAACAGAGAGAATAGATAAGAGACCAAAGAGAGGGTCTGCTGAAGATAGTACGTGGCTTTCCTTCCTCTTTGCACTGTTTGTTGGGCGATTGCTAAGAAAAGAAAACAAGGTGCAGCAGCTGTTTTGATTCTTCATCTGTTATTCTGATTGTTACTTTGTATGCACTGCTGCCAGTTGTAATAGCCTAGAGCTATTTTGTATTTTGTAATCTCCATTTAAATTAGTGGATTTGTTCATGCTGCTCCGTGGACGTAGGCTAAGCCGAACCACGTTAAAAGTTGTGTGTCTGCTATCTCTATACTTTGCCCTTGCATCCTTGTCCAATTTTTCTGGTCTCTCCTTGTTTTGTTATTGTGGTGTTCTCTGCTCAACAATTGGTATCAGAGCTTGGGTTTAGATCTGATTCACAAAGATGGCTGACGGACAAGGGGAGAACAATACTCAGGTGGCAAGAGCCACGGTTCAAAATGCAAAGTTTGAGGTTGAGAAATTTGATGGAACAAATAACTTTGGAATGTGGCAGTGTGAGGTGAAAGATGTGTTGGCTCAACAAGATTTGGACATGGCTTTGGAAGAGAAACCAGCTACTATGAGTGATCCTGATTGGCAGAAAATGAATAGGTTGGCATGCTCTACTATTCGGTTGTGTCTTGCTAAGCCTCAGAAGTATTTTGTAATGCGAGAGACGTCGGCTAAGGCGTTGTGGCAAAAATTGGAGGACAAGTACATGACGAAGAGCATTGAAAACCGCTTGTATTTGAAGAAGCAGCTGTATCGCTTCCAGTACAAAGAAGGTACGAAAATGATTCATCACCTTGATGCATTTAACAAATTGATTGCTGATTTGTTGAATTTAGATGAGGATATTAAGGACGAAGATAAAGCCTTGATATTGTTGAATTCCTTGCCTGACTCATATGATCACCTGGCCACTACATTAATTTATGGTAAGGACACTATTAAATTTGAAGAAGTGTCAAATGCTTTGATGAATCATGAAGTTAGGCATAAGGATAAACAAAATAGTACCTCAGATGTTTTGGTTGTTAGAGGTAGATCCAATGAGAGGAAGAAGTCTAACAACAGAAAAAAATCTCAATCTCGTATGAGAAGAGATTCTAAGAATAGAAGAAGTTTAGACAAAGATGAATGTGCTTTTTGTCATAACAAAGGCCATTGGAAAAAGGATTGTCCTAAGTTGGAGAACAAGAACAAAATTACTAATGCTAATGTTGTATTTAGTGATGATGAATCTGAGTTTGCTCTAGTTGTTTCTCCTGCTTATGATTCTAATATATGGATTTTGGATTCTGGTTGCTCTCATCATATGTGTCCAAATAAGGATTGGTTTTCTAATTTGGAGCTGGAAAGTGAGGGAACTGTTTTATTGGGTAATGATTTTTCATGTGATAAAAAGGGAGTAGGAACAATCAAGTTGAAGCTTCATGATGGCATAGTTAAAGAATTATCCAATGTGTGGTATGTTCCTGATCTTAAGAAAAATTTGATTTCCTTGGGTGCTTTGGAAGCAAATGGTTTCAATATTAATATGTCTAATGGTGCTTTGAAAGTTACTAAAGGAGCTATGGTTGTGATGAAAGGAACCAGGCAGTAAAATTTGTATTTTTTGCAGGGCAAAACTGTGGTAGGTAGAGCAGCCACTGTTTCTAGTAGTTCAAGCTCTGACACTACCAAGTTGTGGCACATGAGACTTGGGCATGCTGGTGAAAAAGCTCTTCAAGGGCTGGTGAAACAGGGATTGCTAAAAGGAGCCAAATTATGTAACCTTGATTTTTGCAAGTATTGTGTTTTGGGCAAACAAACCAAGGTTAAATTTGGTACTGCCATACATCAGACTAAAGGTATTCTTGACTATGTGCATTCAGATGTTTGGGGTCCTACAAGGACAGCTTCATTGGGTGGTAAGCATTGGTTTGTGACTTTTGTTGATGACTACTCTAGAAGAGTTTGGGTTTATACAATGAGGCACAAAGATGAGGTGTTAAATATTTTTTTGAATTGGAAGAAAATGGTTGAAAATCAGACTGGGAAGAAAATTAAAATCTTGAGGTCAGACAATGGTGGGGAATATACTTCTGATCCTTTTCTTAAAGTGTGTCAAGAAGAGGGCATTGTTAGGCATTTCACTGTACGGGGAACTCCACAACAAAATGGGGTTGCTGAAAGGTTGAATAGAACTTTGCTTGAGAAGGTGAGATGTATGTTGGCACAGTCTGGTTTAAGCAAGTCATTTTGGGCAGAGGCAATTACTTATGCTTGTCACCTAATCAACCGTTTGCCTTCAGCTGCAATTCAAGGGAAGACACCCATTGAGGTATGGTCTGGAAAACCTGCTTTTGATTATGATTCCTTGCATATTTTTGGTTCCCCTGCTTATTTTCATGTGACTGAAACAAAACTTGATCCTAGAGCCAAAAGGGCTATTTTTGTTGGTTTTAGCAGTGGTGTCAAAGGTTACAGGTTGTGGTGCCCAGAGTTGAAGAAATTGGTGATAAGCAGAGATGTGATTTTTGATGAAGTCAGTATGTTAAGAAGCAACAAGGAGACTGCTTGTGATGCATCTCCGGAAAATGAGAGAGTTGTTCAACAGGTGGAGCTTGAAAAGACCACTTCTGTCACTTCCAAGTCAGCCCAAACTGAAGTTGAAGTGACTGGAAGTGATGATGAAGAAGAGGAAGAAGATGAAGCTGCAATTCCAGACCAAGATGAAAGTCAAGCTCCAGCCCAAGTGCCTCTACCTCAAGAATCTATTGCTACGAGTAGACCAAGAAGAATAATCACAAAGCCAGCAAAGTATAATGATTATGTTGCATTTGCTTTGCCCATTATTAATGCAGAAATTCCATCAAATTTCAGAGAAGCCATAAGGAGTTCAGAAAAGAGAGATTGGAGCAAGGCTATGGATGAAGAGATGAATTCTCTTTCAAAAAACAAAACATGGGAGTTAGTTCAATTGCCTAAGGGCAAGAGAACTATTGGCTGCAAATGGGTGTATACCAAGAAAGAAGGTCTCCATGAAAAAGGAAGCGTGAGATTTAAAGCAAGATTGGTTGCAAAGGGGTATGCACAAAAGGAAGGTATTGATTACAATGAAATTTTTTCTCCCGTTGTGAAGCATTCCTCCATTCGTATTATGTTAGCTCTTGTTGCACAATTTGACCTTGAATTAGTGCAACTTGATGTCAAGACGGCTTTTCTACATGGCGACTTAGATGAAGAGATTTACATGTCTCAGCCGGATGGATACAAGGTAGTTGGAAAAGAGAGCTTGGTCTGCAAGTTGAAGAAATCATTATATGGGTTGAAGAAATCTCCGAGGCAATGGTATTTGAGGTTTGATGATTTTATGAAAGGCCAAAATTATTTGAGAAGTCAATATGATCATTGTGTTTATTTCAAGAAGCTGCATGATGGGTCTTTCATCTACTTGTTGATATATGTTGATGATATGTTGATTGGCTCAAGGAATATTAAAGAGATTGAGAAATTGAAAGCACAGATGAATAAGGAGTTTGAAATGAAGGATCTTGGTGAAGCGAAGAAGATCCTTGGTATGGAAATCACTCGTGATAGAGGAAAAGGTTTGCTGTGTTTGACTCAAAAGAAATATTTGGGAAAATTGCTGCAACACTTTGGAGTCAATGACGCCACCAAGTCTGTAACTACTCCTCTGGCTCCTCATTTTAAATTGAGTGATTTATTGTCTCCCAAGACTGATGAAGATAAGCAACACATGGCTAATATTCCATATGCTAATCTGGTTGGCGGATTGATGTATGCTATGGTTTGTTCTAGACCGGATATTGCTCATGCTGTTGGTTTGGTTAGTCGTTATATGCAAAATCCGGGTAAAGAGCATTGGAGGGCAGCTAAATGGATATTGAGATATCTCCATGGTACTAGAGATGTTGGTTTGTGTTTTGAGAGAGATAAGTCAGGTGTTGAGAACTTTGTAGTTGGATATGTTGATTCTGACTATGCAGGTGATTTGGACAAGAGGAAGTCTACTACAGGCTATTTGTTTACTATGGCTAAAGGGCCTATTTGCTGGAGGTCTATTTTGCAATCCACTGTGGCTTTGTCAACCACAGAGGCAGAGTATATGGCTGTTACAGAAGCCATAAAGGAGGCCATTTGGATTCGTGGACTTATTAGTGATTTGGGGATTTATCAAAAGCAGGTGGAGGTTCATTGTGATAGCCAAAGTGCCATTTACTTGGCTAAGTTTCAAGTCCATCACTCAAGAACCAAGCACATAGATGTTCGTTTTCATTTTGTTCGGGACATTGTGGCTAAAGGGAAGATTATTCTTAAAAAGGTTGCTACTGCTGATAATCCAGCTGATATGTTGACTAAGGTGATTGGTGCTGCCAAGTTCATTCATTGCTTGAACTTGGCACATATCCTGCATGTTTGAATGCATTTGATGAGCAGCATAGAACTTGATGGAGGTGTTGATTGTTGAGTTGTGATTCAGCTCTTCTGTATTCTGTGCAAATTTCGCCAAGGTGGAGATTGTTGATTTATATCTCAGTTTGGGCTTATGGGTTGTGGCTTAATTTGCAAGCCCATTTGATGTCTTTTATGTGGGCCTACATGGGAACCATTGGGGTACTGCTGGCAGCAACTTATCAAGACAAAAGGAAGTTTTTTGCTTCAGTGAAAAAAAAAAAAAACAGAGAGAATAGATAAGAGACCAAAGAGAGGGTCTGCTGAAGATAGTACGTGGCTTTCCTTCCTCTTTGCACTGTTTGTTGGGCGATTGCTAAGAAAAGAAAACAAGGTGCAGCAGCTGTTTTGATTCTTCATCTGTTATTCTGATTGTTACTTTGTATGCACTGCTGCCAGTTGTAATAGCCTAGAGCTATTTTGTATTTTGTAATCTCCATTTAAATTAGTGGATTTGTTCATGCTGCTCCGTGGACGTAGGCTAAGCCGAACCACGTTAAAAGTTGTGTGTCTGCTATCTCTATACTTTGCCCTTGCATCCTTGTCCAATTTTTCTGGTCTCTCCTTGTTTTGTTATTGTGGTGTTCTCTGCTCAACAATGATATCTCGTCTTGACAAGTTTGTCACATTGCACATCAAACCTATCAATTCATGAACTCGATCGTGGGTCCGTTTCCTGTCATATATGCGATTGAATATTCCTAGTTTGACACTGAAACAATATAAAATTAAAAATGGTTTCAAAGAATATTTGATGATTAAGATAAAAGTGAGAAGAAGAAAACAACCATGTGAATGTGACATACCCACAAGTTCAAGGAGATGAGGGATAATAAGATTAATACCATGAAAAAAATGTGTGAAATTGAAAAAATTGAAAGTTCAAAAATCTATATTAGGGATGATGTGGAATTTGTAAGGATTGTTTGAAAGTTTGGATTGAGGTTAGGAGTGAGATCGACCTTGGGGTCTTGGTTTGGTTTCCGAGGTTCACACTCCAGTGTTGGTGAATGGGTCTGAGTCTAGGTCCCAATCCTTGAATTGGTCCGTTGCTAATTGAGGTTCAGACTTTTTATATAAATTTTAGATATGGAATATATTGGATTTATATGTTAGCATATATATTTCCCTGCTTATTGAGCAGTGGTGGCACACATTATTTATTTGTTTTTCTCTCTTTTCTTAAATTATTTTCTAAGAACCGAATCAAAGGATGGGAGAATAACGGTAACTGTGGAATAGTAGTACTAAGTCTACCCGGGATAGTTTGTATAGTTTAGACTCGACTACAAACCCGAAGCAAAGTATATTTGGAATAGAGTGTCTGCATGGTATAGGTTGTATATTTCTGGCTACAGTTTCAATGTTATGCTAGAGTTATGAGTTCATCTTTTGGAATGGTAATGAAAGTCTTGTACTATTTTGAAAGAATGGGATGTGATAAAAGTATTTCGGTTGGCCACTTTAACGGTCTCATTTTTATTGCTTTAAACTAATTTACTATATTTTGGCCAAAAAAAAAAAAAAAAGAAGCAAAAGCATTTGAAAAAATGAGTTCAATTTTTACTAGTTAGCTAAATGAGTTCAACTTTAGACAAACAACATACCTGAGCAAATGAGATCCCTTCGATTATCATCTTGGTCATTTTCTCGCTTTTCAACATCTATATAGAGATATAATTGCATAAGAAATATCATTTTCTTGCTTTTCAACATCTATAGAGATATCATTAAAATTGTTTTATGAACCCTGCTTGTCAACCATCGCATAAGAAAACTAGGTTCGCAAGCAGCATTATGTTAACCCTGCTTGTCAATTGTTACTAGTTGGCTAAAACCAAGTGGAACTTTGGACAAACAACATACCTGAGCAATTGAGATCTCTTTGATTATCATCTTGGCCATTTTCTAGCTTTTCAATATCTATAGAGGTATCATTAATGGTGGAAGGAGTCGACTTTTTTCTACTGTCGATAGTAGAAGTAGGTTGTATACGCCATATAACTATTAAGAAAGAACATAAACCCAATTAATCCATTAAACTATATGTTTGAAGTCAGATTTTTCTTTTAATATCTAGAGAAATGGGAATGTAATACTAACCCTTATAAATCCATCGTTCGCAGAATGTAAGTTGGCTTTCATTCAAATGTCCAGAACGCATTCCAGCCAATACATGTAAAGGAGCTTGCCCACAATAATTCAGAGTAGTGGTCAAGTTTGGCCAACGTTGAATTAAATTCCTCGCAAGAACTAAAGTATAGTGAAAGATGAATTAAGAAGGAATTAAAGAGATAATAATAAAGGCACTAGTAATAATTGATTAATTATATATATATATATATAGGCCTTTTATCCAAAGCGGACATCCCAAAATTTGCGGACGCCAACATAGGGCTGATATGGAGTAGACAGTGTGTCGACACAGATGATGTGCTGCAGCAAGTTTTGAAATTTTGTGTTGACACATTGTCTATCCATGTCAGCCTCTCTAAAAAATGACTATATGTATATATTTGAAAGTCTTACCAAAGTCTTTGGCAAAAACACACTGGGTAATAAGCTCAGCGCCATCGGTAGTCCCGTTGAAATCTTCATCTGGAGTAACGCGGTAGAGATACCGAGCCATTTGAGAATAGCCCAGCCCATAAGCCAGGAGAACTGGAGTTATTCTGTTTGAACGATTACGAAAGCGGATGCCAAGTAGTTTGTTGTTCTTTTCAACCATCCATTGAACCATTTTGGTGATTCCTGTATAAATGGCATCCTTAAAAGCTGTGTCACCATAAGCGTTATTTAATTCCAAATCTTCCTCTGTCATCAATCCCACCAACTCTTTCACAATATGCTCATGCTTATTTCTGACTGCTACGTGAAGAGCTGTCCTTCTGGATGGTGGAGGTCTTACTCTTACTAACGTGGGATTTTCTTTGACAAAATCTTTTGCAACATCCCAATTACCACTCTCCATATGCTTAAAGAAAGTTCGATGGTCGTTCAAGTCGCTGTTATCAGTGTCGGATCCTTGGATAGAAAAACAATTATTATGATTGTAAAATATTTTTTTATATAAAATTAACTATAGAAACAATTAGAGAAACCTCCATTTTTGGAAGACCCATTTATATTTTAGACCATTTTTTTGGTTTAATTTGATTTACACCCATTTTCAAATTTACCATGTAGAATCTTTGAGTTGAAAAAAGAAAAATTTTAATTTTTGTCAATTAATGTCTTATTTTAATGGGTCTTAAACTATTCATAAGGGTATAAATATCAAGTTTGTTATATGTAAACTATTAAAACTATTAATGGGTCTTAAACGTCATAGGCGAAAATGTCAATTGTATAAACTCTAATTCATCTTTGAATTTCTTAATTTTTGTCAAATTTCAAAGTCCGTATTACTTTGTGATGAATTAGAGTTGGCCGAAGACAAAAGTTCCCCCTACACACCGGGGTTCGAACCCTCCCTCTCACCTGTAATTAAAAAAAAAAAGTTTATATCACGTTCTTCATTTTCAAAGTCTAGCTTATGCTTGTTAACCATCCAAGTTCACCTATTCGGCAAAGTCTAGCAAACAAGTTTGGAACACTTAAAGTATTTTATGGTATGTAATGGTTGACTTTTTTTTTTTTTGGCCACTATGTAATGGTTGACTTACAATATATAAATATGCAGTTGGCTTCAATTTGGTTATCTGGTACAATTGGTTCCATTTTAATTTCAAATTTTGTTTGTAAACTCGCTTGTGTGTCAAGTGTTCTTAGTATATATGCATTTTCCAATCCTTTGGAAATGCACATGATACAGGTTGAAAATCATGCAGTAAATACTGTATTTTCCAAGAATAGCATAAAAGAAATGCTCTACATCATGTACTGCAAAACGTGCTTAATTTACAAATTCATAAATTTCAAATTAATTTCTATTCCAATATATGTTTTCATGCAACTATAAAATGAAAGTAAGGCTTTTATATATTAGTGGTTGAATCCATTGCAAAAGGCAGATTTTATGAAACTATAAAATGAAGGTGAGGCTTGCAAATATTAGTAGCTAGATCCATTGCAAAATGCAGTTCCTAAGCCACTTCAGTAATGAATTGTGCAACTACTTCAGAAACCATTCTCTAAGGTGACTTGATTCAGCCACTAACGCTTCCACAAAACAGTAATGGTTTGATTCACTTAGCATTGGACTGCCACATTAGTTGGTTTGCTAGCTGTCTACATCAATGTCAGGTTTGATGAAGTTAGCCAACCATACTATTTTTGGGGGTGCTGAAGACCAATAGCCACCCCATTCTGTACAACCATCAGCAGTTTAGTGACTGTATAGTGGCAATTGGTCTAGCCAACTCAATTTAGTTGCTAATGGAGCAATTGATGTAGGAAAAAAATGGTGAGTGTTGCCCATATTTGTTGTAGTGATAGGAACTCACTAGATTTTTTATGTAAAAGAATTGAAAATCGTTTTTGACGTTGGCAACACAAGTACATGTCATTTTTCCAAAAGAGAGCTAGGTGACCTACTGACCTCCAATGGTATATGGCATTTTTGTGCCAATCCATTGTTTTGTACATCCAAATTCACATCACCATTAATGTCCATATATCTGCCAAAGTACGTTCTATATTTTTATCATTTAAATGTGTTAAAATATGACAATGACACACCTAATGACATGGTAGTATTGGAGATGCTTAGGCATTGAAAAGATTACTATATATATATATATATATATGAGTGTATTTAATAATTAAAGAGGTTTAGTTGATATTCAAAAAGAAGTCTTTAAGTGGATGCATAAATATAATACGTACCATTAGTCACTTCTATTTCTTGGTCTTCATTTAGCACCAATTCCTCCTCCTTCGCATCGGTTGAGGTATGAAGAGGTCTCTCTCTCTTCTCTGAAAATAGAATTCTTGATGTTACAAATAGTGTTATGTACCATTGAATTTTTTTTTTTTTCTTATTGCTATATATGATCCAATTAATCTGCCAGGTATATTGTGAATTACCTTAAAACAGTAAGGCTAATATTGCCCCAAAAAATCAAAAGTTATCATTTGCGTCAGTTTCATGAATCGATTGTAATTAATGGTTCTATCACTACTACAAAATAGCAATCAGACAACGGATAATCACCGTTGTCTAAGTTTATAATTTACCGTCGTCTAATCGAGTGTTGTCTATTCATACCCCCAATAGACAACGGATAAAATCCGTTGTCCTGGTGCACCTACACAACGGTTATAGATGTACCACCGTTGTATATACAACCTTTAAAATCAATGATTTGGAAGATACCGTTGTTGAGTGCCAATTTAAACATCGGTTTATATTTAAAAACCGATGTGTATATATATATCAAACAACGGTTATGTTAAGTAAAGAATTGGTTTTACAACTATTTTAGGTAGAAACACGAGGTGAAATAGCCAATAAAACAACGGGTTATTGTTCAAAACCGTTGTCTAATCTATTGAATAATATGTGTATTGCTATGTCTATAGGTTTTTCAAACTACGGTGTTTTATATGAAACCGTTGTATTCATGCATTAAGAAAATTAAATATTAACCATATAACCGTTGTATATACTTATTTGGTACATCGATTTTTGGATTAGAAACTATTGTATGAAGGTACTTAGCACAATGGCTTCTTAAGATTTGTGTGGTATGCTTAAGAATTAGACAATGGTTTATGATATTGAACCATTGTAAGTCAAGGGCACATACCACGCTTTTTATCGAAAAACTGTTGTATAATGTGCCTGTTTACATCTGTTTTTAGAAACTCCCAATTGTCTTTGACCACAATGCAATTATAAACAAACAATGCAGAATCTGATTGATGAGATAGGTTGTTTTGGTACAACCATTAATTGATTCCCTTCATAATTAACATTCCTAATAAATTATACATTTACAAAATACCAATTCACAATAACAAAGGATTGGAATTTCTAATATAACCAAATAATATAAGATATTTAAAGGTAGTAATTGTATATATGTACCTTGCTCCCTTAACCCAAATTCATTCACAAAACCAGCCATATATGCCATAAACAAAACCCTCCATATATACCTTTCCAAAAAACTAGGCATCAATCTAATGAATCAATCTAATTGCTGCCATATATATATCAAAATATTATCCAGCAGCTAGCCTATCAATCATCCCAAGCTAATCTAGCAAAGTAATCAATATATCATATATACCCAAAGCTAGGCTAGCTAAACATATGGCCTATGTAAAAAAGGTGTCATGCAAAAATCCAACCAGAAATGTCTACATAAACTGGCCCACGAAGTTTGCCCATTCAGCCCGGACTTCATCGATATCTTCTTGGGTATAAGTGTTGTCCTGCCTTCGTTCCCACTGAAACAAGGCAAACATGGAGTACTAATTAAAAATAAAATTCAACCAAAAATTTTATGTAACAAAGATAATGATGTAACACCACAAATAGAAAGAAGAGGATTAGTTCTAAATCTCAATGTCCCAACCTCCCTGGCCCTCTATATTTGTGATGGCATGTCACTATCCCTGCTTGCATTTCATTTGTTCATATTGTTTTTTTTTTTGGGGGGTAAGAGGCATTTGTTAATCTATGGTCTCAATTTAAAATTCATCTATTTCTAAGACCCATTTCCCATCTTTGTTCGGTTAATTGAAAGCAGTTGAGGTTCCTGGGACTATCAAGGTGGCGCCAACAAACACTTCCAAAACTTGAGCAAGCATATTCTATTATTACATTGTGAAGCTCAAAGCTCCACACAGCATCACATAGCAGAGATTTGAAATTACCCAGAAGGGCCACTGTGTAGAAACAGTAATCATGAAAAGTGAAATATAATTTGAGACAGAGACTGCAACAAACAGTAGAAACAACACCATGATTAAAATTTAAAAGTAACTATATATATATAGTTAGCATCCACAAGATAAAATAGGGGCCTATATCCAGAATCAAGCTCCAATATATTAACACAAGTGATCATCAAAATTGTTTTCCTTTTATTCCAAGCTTTCAGCCACAATTTGTTTTCCTTTTATTCCAAGCTTTCAACTACATTTCCAAGCTTTCAGCCACAAAACAAATTAAAGCATTATAAATTGCAACAATACATTAACTTCTTTCTCAAGATTCGAATACCCATTTATAAATGCCCAGCAAGGTCTAAACAATTTATAAGTCATTTTGACATGATATTATATAGCTCCTAAGAGTAGCAAGGGTTCAAAATGTCCAAGTAAAAGACAATTATCATATCACTGCTCATACCAAAAACATGACCAACATAATGTGAGGTTGGCTGACTAATTCATACCTTATTCACAAAAGCTAAGCCCTCATCTTCAATTATTTCCTTCATAAAGCGCATAACAAAATAACCACACTCCTTGTCACTTGGTTGTTGAGGAATGCCCTAAATACAAATAAACATTAATTAGAATGAGCACATATATAGTTCATTTAGCAATTTGTTATTTGATGTTTAAAGCAAACAAGCCAACCTACCGCCATATTTTTCCAAATTATTGTTTTACGCCCTTGCCTATTCACTTGAGCATTGAATATTTTAATCCCGCTGTGGCATGATCGAAAAACCAAATGATTTCAACACTTTATGAGATATGGAGTGAAATTATAAAATGATGACAAAAAAATTACAGCCTTACTTGTCCACAACAGTTCTCCATTCATCACCGATCAGACGCCTTCTCATTGGGTCCATAAAATAGACAATCTCCTTCTCCGGATTGATAACCGTCAACATCCAATGATTTCTACGCATTTAAAATTCTCTTTAAATACATTACATGGCTGGAAATGTGTATTTACATTGACAATCAAAGATATTTTAACATTGAATAACTTACCCGGAATTGTAAGGGACTAAAAAAATCTTATCGTTAGAAGACGTGGCGAACCTATCTGCCAAGTGCCGTGTTCTTTCCGTTACAGTTCCACACCCTATTGCACCAGTTCGAGCAGGGTCTACGAAACCAACCATGTTTACCATCTTTGATCTCTTCACCACATTGTACAAGTACCTAAAAAATATTTAGCAAGTCAAATAGCTAGCATGATTGAATAATCTCATCTTTTTTGCTGGATATTAATATGTAAAAATCCCCTATTCATTTTTTTTACCTCATGTAAACCACAATACAGTTGGCTGATATTTCAACCATGCCACCAAATTGGGTAATATCTTCGGACAGTATGTAGGTTCTACGAGCTGCCCCAAAAACGTCCGCCTCTATTTCAAAGTTGATTGGTAATCCCTCATTCATTACATTTTGTGCATACATGCACAACAACTTCAGTGGCGTAGGCATTGCTTGCAGGTTCAACACAATTCCCTTCATCCTATCTTGCTTCTCATCTTTTGCTTTCTTCAACACAATCTTGTCCTGCCCAGCACACATCCAAAGCACATATAACATTATAAAAATTAATTGTAGGGCTGGGTTTCAATTCATTCAAACCTCAATGGAGTACTTATAATCATCAAAAATCAATATGTTGTATTAGTTGACTACTTAATTTGTACATGCAGCAGCTGCCAGCTTGCCAAGGTGTGTCGTCTATGAGTCAAATTATAAAAGAGTGTCTATGAGTCATATTCATGGTTACTTAATGAGAAAAATTAAGGCTAGCTAGCTTTGTAGTTAGGCAAGGGAGAAATTGATCTGATGAATACAATGCATATTGCAGAGAGGGGTAATGGCCAAGTATTATTATAAATTTATAATAATACTTTGAAACAAGGTTTATAGTCAAATTATTGTATGTGAATTCAAATAAGTTGGGATGAAATATATACCTTCAAAACAATTTTCTTATCCTGCCCAGATTCCAGGTGGACACAATCAGCATCCACATCGATCTTCTGCGTGTCTTTCTTGTCCACCTGCTGTTCAGCATTCTTCTTCATTTCCTTCTCCACATTTTCTTCAATATTGTCCTCAACTTTGTTCAGAATAAGAGTCTTCTTGACTGCATTGGTGCTTGCTTTATCAGAGCCATATCCAACAGTATGAGGAGTTGATGGAGTACCGGGATTAGGGGCTAACATCTCAGGGGTTGGTCCCTCAGCCTTGGAATTCTTCCCTTCCTCTATTTCATGAATTTTCTCCATCCAATATTTTCGTTCCTCAGCTATTATCTTCTCCCGCTCCTCTTCCATGATCTGTTTGACACTATCTCTGATTGTGTCTTTTATACTCTTTCTTGGAGGGAGCCTAAAGTAAGAACTAGGCTTTACATAACCTCCCACACCTCTAACTCGCCCCGAGTGCTCAGGGGTCCCTAATGCCATTGTTAGCACATCAGTGGTACCAGAAATAGATAATGTGCCATCAGCTACCTGTTTCTTCAAATCCTCCTGAAACAATATATGTCTTATAAATAAACAAGGACAAATAAAGTTGATTTCAAATTTAAAAAGAAGTCAACATTGTCAGATCCAACATTGGTAGGATTATAATCAATACAATATCAGTAGCTTACTTACAATTCTGGCAGCAGTCTCCGCTACCTTTGCATTTGGGATCTTCCCACTTTTATCTTCGTGTGCTTTAATCCAAAGGGTTGCCCGATCAAACTCCGCATCAGGCATTGTTTTCAGCTTTAAAACAAACAAATGATTAACATCTTAATAAACTTGATTAACATCTTAATATATATATTCAACCAAGGCAGTTAAAATTCACACTAACCAGTTCATCCTCCAAACCAGCATACCCTTTACGCGATAGTCTATGACGATACTCATGCTTAGATATCCTATCCACCTGTTCGTTGTGAACTTGCTGCAAAATAGAATATTTCCACACAGTGAGGACTCTATTTACAAGTTTAAAAACAACAATTTTATAGAAATAAAACAAAAGAAAAAGCTGACATGCAGACCAGACCAAGGATCACTTGCATGGTCATCCCAATTCAAAGTCCTGGCAGCTCACTTGCCAGGACAGAAAGGGAGGATTTAATACACATGTACAAAAACAGCTGCATTAGTTGTGAGCCAGGACAGAAAGGGAGGATTTATTACTGGTACAGTAATATGCTATCTGCATTAGTTGCACATTAATGCATATGTAGCTAACAGCTGTGAGCCTGTGACTTGAATTGTGTGGTTGTTGTGGCTGTATGTTGTGTACTTGCAGGTGCATGCATGTTTTTATGATGCACAATTTGGTTTCAATTTCTTAAACCATTTTAGAAGCCACACATTGTATTTCAAAAACTGCTATAATATAATCTGTAACCCTATCCTACTTCAGTTACATGCATTTTCAAACACTTTCTTCCTAAACAACATGGGCCACTACTTTGTATTCAACATAAATTAGTTTAGAAGCATTTTCTTGCACTTAGAATTAACTAGTTTTGCTTGTCTGCATCTAGCTTGCCAATGTCCAATCATTCCTAAGTATGAACTTAGATGTGCTCTGAATTTGAGTATAGAATGCAAACTCACAATAGTTTATTGAAATGATTAATAATTTAATATCTGGAAAATATTTCTTTAGTCAATTAACTGATGGCAAAGTATTTGTACCTTGTTAAAGTCCAATGACAATTAAGGTAACTGTAATTGTCCTTGACTCATCAACTACCAAATATCAGTCACCTTTACTGTCTCAATTATAGGCAATCACTTCATTTCACTTTCATTTTTCATTGAGGTTGTTATTGTAATGAGTCATGACTTGTTTGTCTTTTCAGATTGTTTTTGTACATGTGTATTAAATCCTCCCTTTCTGTCCTTGAATAGTGATTGAATATAACCAACAAAAAATAGGCATAATTAATATCTTACCTCCCACTGAACCGAAATCCTAGAGTTCACAAAGACCTTCCAATCTGCCTTCTCAATAAATTCATACTCTTTAGGAGGGTCAATTAATAAATCAGGTTGGTCTTTGTAAGGGAGTACATATTTAGTAGTCAGTCTAGACTTGAATTCCCTCCACTTAGATGATGCAGATGCTAACACCATCTTCCTACATTCAGCAGGTAGCACAAAAGCCATCTACTTGCATAGAGAAACACACGTTACACAATTTACATCTTAATAAAACTGTAATTTTATAAAGTTTTAGTATGATAATGTACTAGTCATATAAATGTAGGACAAATGTTGCTTACCTCTACATTTTCCCAAATTTTGGCCTTTACATGATCATCCACTTTCTTCCAAGTGTCTATGATAATTGGGACCTTTGTACGTGCTAAAGTCCCAATGTAAGACTGCATCTCGGTCGCTGCCTTCCCATGTGGCTGCCCTTTTGCATTGAACTCCACCACCTTTTTGACTTTCATTATTTTTCGCTTTACAATGCGAGGCATTGTAACCATCCCCCTCTTATTCTTTCCATTAACTGAGCTCTCGGTGGTGGCAGTGTCCTTTGTCACCTTCGATTGAGATGAAGTGGGCTCAGCTGCCTTTGATTTGGAGGTCTTCTTCTTGGAGGAAGCCACTGCCTTTGCACCCATTGAAGTGGGCTCAGCTGATTTTGATTACTGTAAAAAATAAATAAATAAATGATTGAAACCTATAGAATTTACTACTAAAGATTTAATTTTCAGTACCAAGTAAAAACTCATGAATGGCAGTGTCATAGAGATATGCTACATATCCTTCCAATTAGATTAATAGAACTAACCTTTACTTATCTGTAGTTTCTGCTAAATTTTGCAAAGAATGCAGTAAAGCACCTGCAAAACAATACCAATCATGGATTAAAAGCTTTATATAATCAGATACATGGATTAAAAGCTTTATATAACCAGAAAAACACTTAACCAAAAATCACACATTAAAAATAAGCACACAGTCATGGCTCAAGCAAAACAAAAAAACCAGTTACCTTAGATAAATGCCCTTTTGATACTACTGATCAATCCATATACCCTCACCATCAGGTCTAATGCAATTTGTAGGATTTTCACTAACAATGTCATCAAATGTCTCAATGGATGGAAGATCTCTGGTAAAAGGTTCATGATCCACTATAATATCCCCTAACTCATCATCATAATCGCAATCATTGTAATTTCTATCTTGGGTTGATAGAACAACAGACCATGCAGCATCTGCAGGGTCTTCCACGTAAAAGACTTGTTTGACTTGGCTAGCCAAAACAAATTGATCATGCTTGAAACCTATCCTACTAAGATTGACCAAAGTAAAGCCTAGATCATCTATTTTAATTCCATTTGTATTCTCAACCCAATCGCACTTAAAGATAGGAATTCTAAACTTGAAGTAGTCAAGTTCCCATATTTCTTGAATCACCCCATAGAAACACATATCTGTGATTATGGGGTTTTTATCTTTCGCACTAGAAATTTGCATTATATCACCAACCCAACACACGCCACTATTTTGAACAGCCCGAACTGCATCACGAGTCTTAGTATTAAAATGAACCCCATTAATGGAATAAGCATTAAATTTCGGGACTTCCATGCATGGCCCATCAGCTAGCCAACTCAGCGTGTCTGGTATGTCATTAGTTTCACAATTGAGGTCAGATTTAACCTGCAAGGATAAACACTCATTTACATACAAGCTAGGAATTACTTATATAGCTTAGTGCATCCTTTTAAGAAACTAACACTTACTCGATTCTTTAACCAAAGAATGAAAGTGCGATTGTGCTTATCTTGCAGCCACTTTTCATTTTTTTTGAACCTAGGATGTGTAGCCTTCAAATAGCTCATATGCTCACTACAAAAAATGTTAGAATCCTCAATTAATATTGACAGTTGTGCTACTCAAAGACTTAATTAATGAACATGAAAATGAAGTCAGATTTCCCTTACGCGATATAAGGTGTCACTTCCTTTGTATTCTCTAATACAAACAGATGGGCTTGGTCCAAAAGCTCACGATCAACCCTATGTATAGAAGCACCGGATAAGGGCTTACATTCCTTAGAAGATCCCTGATTGTGTCTTGATGGGATTCCAACAGTACTGCCACGAGAAAGATGTTCAAAGCAAAATTCCAAAGCTTCTTCAGCAATATAACACTCGGCAATGCAACCCTCGGGTCGATACCGATTCCGAACATACCCCTTTAGCACTTTCATATACCGTTCAAACGGATACATCCACCTAAAGTAAACTGGTCCACATAACTGAACTTCTCTAATAAGATGCACCGTTAAATGAACCATAATATCAAAAAATGATGGTGGAAAATACTTCTCGAGCAAACAAAGTGTAACCACTAGATCTTCCTGCGTCTTATCTAGTATAGAAGTATCCACCACTTTACTACATATAGCATTGAAGAAGAAACAAAATCTGGTTATAGCATATCTCACAGGCTTCTCCAAAACTGAACGGATGGCCACGGGTAGTAATTGTTGCATGAAGGCATGACAATCATGTGACTTAAGGTCAACAAGTCTTAAATCCTCCATTGATACCAGACTCCTAACATTTGAAGAATACTGCTCAGGGACTTTCATACCAAAAAAAGAATTGCATACGGTTCTCTTCTCTTCCCTCGAAAGATTCCAACTAGCTGCAGGCAAATGAGTTCTTTTTTCTCCAACAATAGGTACTAATTCAGTACGTACCCCCATGTCCAGGAGATCTAAACGAGCTGCAAGCCCATCTTTTGTTTTGGTAGGAATGTTCAACAATGTACCGATAATACTATCGCATACATTTTTCTCAATGTGCATAACATCGAGAATATGCCGAACATGAAGAGATTTCCAATATTCGAGTTGGAAAAAGATTGACTTCTTTTTCCAACACGCTCTTGTATCACCCTCCACCCGGTTACGGGGCCACTTTTTCTTCCCAAAAGGTAAGAAATTAAGGCTTTCCACCTTTGCCAATACTTCTTCCCCACTTAATGGCACAGGAGGTGGAGAAAATTCTTGACAATTATTAAATGCAGCCTTTTGCTTTCGATAAGGATGATGTCGTGCTAAGAATCTTCGATGGCCTATGTATGAGCATTTATTACCATGAACCAACCTGTGGGGTTTTGTGTGTTCTCCACATACTGGACATGCATTATATCCTTTTACCACACATCCAGATAAGTTACCATAGGCTGGAAAATCGTTTATTGTCCATAAAAGTACAGCTTTTAGAGTGAAATACTCTCCTTTGTATGCATCATACACTTCTGCAACTCCCTGCCATAGCCTTTTTAAATCATCAATCAAAGGTGCTAGGTAAACGTCTATATCATTTCCAGGTTGTTTAGGACCAGAAATTAATAGACTCATCATCATGAACTTTCTTTTCATACACAACCATGGTGGAAGGTTATAAGTGACAAGTAGAACAGGCCAGCAACTGTATCTACTACTTAAAGAGCTATGGGGATTGAAACCATCAGCTGCAAGTGCGAGTCTTAGGTTTCTAGGATCTTCAGCAAATTCAGGCCACTTATAGTCCACTAACTTCCAAGACGGGGAATCTGCAGGATGCCGCATCTTACCATCATTCACTCTTCCATGAACATGCCAAGTCAAACTCTCAGATGTTTTACTAGACTGAAACATCCTTTTAAACCTTGGGATAATTGGAAAGTACCACAACACCTTTGCGGGCACTCCCTCCTTAACAGTTGAATCCTTACTTAACTTCCACCTTGACACAGTACAATTGGGGCAATTAACCTCATCAGCATACTCATTCCTATACAAAATGCAGTCATTAGGGCATGCATGTATTTTCTCATAGTCCATACCTAATGCACACAAAGTCTTCTTAGCCTCATACATAGACGTGGGTATTTTATTACCTGATGGAAGAAAATCCCCAAAGGCAATCAAGTAGTCAGTGAAACTTGCATCACTCAATCCATGCTTTGCTTTCAAATTGTACAATCTTACAAGTGCTCCCAACTTGGTGAATTTATCACAACCAGGATATAAAGGTTCATCGCCATCCCCAACCGAATTAATGAAATCGTTACAATCATTTGAACATTCTTCCTCTTCATTATCTCCCATATCCACTGTTTCGGAAACAAAATTAGTATCTTGTTCCTCCACACATCTACCTACATTCGCAAATGTACTTGAAACTTCTCCATGCCATATCCAAGTTTGGTAACTTTGGTCAACCCCATTTAAATAGAGATGATCCCTTATAACTCTAATCCCAAATTGTCTCATATTTCCACATTTTTGGCAAGGGCAATGAATGAGGTTTGGGTTTCTAGCATGCTGTAATGCAAAATTGAAGAATTCTTGAATCCCTAACTCATATGCCCTTGATCTCCTATCCGCATACATCCATGACTTATCCATCTTTCACCAAAAACAAACATATCATTTATAAAATCATACCAAATATTGACTCTATTGAAACAAAACAAAAAGAAATTAACACAAACTAAACATAACCACTATACCAGAACCCATAAACCTTGTACCTTTAACACACATATTTTTGGGTATTGGAGGGGCAGCAGCTATATATGCACTTCAATACAAAATTTCAAACTCCTAACTATTATTCCCATCAAATTCAAGTATGTTTTCTATAATGTATAACAAAAGTAATGTGAATAGCATCAAGAAATCAACACAATCCCTACAATAGTCTAAAAATAAAACTGTACCAAACAAAGTAGTTATTCAACATGCAAGTACCAAGCTCAAACAAAGTAGTGAGTAATCCTAAACTATACCTAACTACATGCCAGAACCAACAAAACAGGGAAAACAAAAAAAAACCAAACAAGAAAAATAAAATGAAAACCAGCCTGATGAACTCACCTTTCCAATCCAATCAGTGCGCAGCCTATATTCACAATCCCCAAGCTCATTAAGCAATTCACCTCTTCAACTAATGTTGTCATATATAGGAAATTAATTATACAAGTTATCAAGATCTAAACAAAGCACAAAACCAAGCAGGAAAAAAACCCCGAAATTTGGTGCTTTTCTAACCACAAAACAGAAGTGCACACCCTAACCCAAATTTGGGGCTTTTATTTAGAGAGGAAAAGACCCGTTCGAAATCTGATTTTTCATACCCATATTGAAATCTATTTTTATTTAACAAATTTCATACCCTAACCCAAATTTACCTGAGTGATAGGCGAAGATGATGAACGGGAGTGCTTCTTTGGTCGATTAGTGTTGAAATTAGGGCACACAAATGGGCGACAAGGAAGGAGCTAGGAGGAGAAAGATGGCAGAAGTATTGAAGATTGAGCGATGAGTGAAACTTGAGCGATGAGTGAAGATTGAGCGACGAGTGCTTCTTCAGTCCCAGTGATGAGTGAAGATTGAGCGATGAGTGTACGAATTGGGCTGCAGTGAAGATTGAGGATGCAGATGAAGTGTTCAATGGCGCTGAGTGCTTCTTCAGTCCCAGTGCATGCTTCTCGAATGGGGGCTAAGTGTTCTGTCTGATGGGTGGGTGAAGTCAAGAGGGTTTGACCCAAAAAGACTTAAGGCGCCAAAAGGGTTTCATTAAAGCGGGCGTGCGCTTTGACAATACAAAGACCCGCAAATTTTTAATTTTTGTGTAACTTGCCCTACACAACGGATTTTCCTAAAACTATTGTTTTTAATAATTTAGAAAAATCTATCCAACCAAATAGCATTGGATATGATACCATTATATAACGGTAATTTAATACCCGTTGTGTATTAAATTAAGATAACGGATAAAATACTAACCGTTGTCTATTGACTGTTGTCTATTTATATAATTGTAGTGGTGTATCACTACAAAAAATAAAGGTTTGGGCGACGAACCTAGTTCCTCTCCCAAAGTCAGATTTCGTCGCCCAAGAGTTTGGGCGACGAACTCAGTTCGTCGACAGTTTAGCCGCCCAAGTCACGACGCCCAAGAGTTTGGGCGACGAACCAGTAACTTTCGTCGCCCAAAGACATCTTGGGTAACGGATTTTTTTCGTCTCCTCAATCATATTATTCGTCGCCCAAGTCCTATTTTGAGCGACGAATAAGACATTTCGTCGCCCAAAGAAGGTTTGAGCGACGAATATATCCGTCGCCTAAACATGCTTCGGGGGAGGAATAATTAATTTCCTCGCTAGATCATACTTTGGGCGACGAACATCTTCGTCGCCTAAACATGATTTGGGCGACGAATATCACTATTCCTCGCCCAAAACATGTTTAAGCGACGAAATATTTCGTCGCTTAAACATTATTTTAGGCGAGGAATAGTGATATTCGTCGCCCAAATCATGTTTAGGTGACGAAGATGTTCGTCGCCTAAACATTTTTTATTTATTTAGATTATATTGAATTTAATATTTAAAAAAAAATCTTTATTAAAAAACTATATAAAACAAAATTAATAAATTTATATATCAAAATATCCATACAAAGTAGTAATAACCCTAATGATCAATCTATTCTAAACCAGTAGCATCATCATCATTCATATCTGACGGAGGTTGATGAAAAGATGGTGGCGGGACAAACCCAGGTATTGCCTTAGTCAATGCAGCATACAACGCCTACTTCTCCGCTCTCTCAGCTCGTAAATCCTCCTGCAACTTCTTCACTTGAGCGGACAACCCTGCGACGACTGCAGATGGCTGAGAAGAAGATGAAGACGAAGACGAGGATCGAACATCACGAATCCGCCCATATCCCATTCCGCGTATTTCCTTACCGGGCCTAACACCCAATGAGTCTATCATAATACGAAGTCCGACATCGGGATCGGGTACTGGAATCGACTCCAACGGAGTACCCGGAAGGTACTGCTCGGCCAAGCTCTCTAAATATATTCTCAAGTTGGCCACCATCTCATCCTTCAAAATGTTATATATACAAGTAACCAATTAGAAAAATAAATATAAAAAATTGTGAAAAAAATTAAAATATAAAAAACTAACATGTTTTGCCTTGACCGCATCACAACCGGGATGAACATAGATATCTCCGAAAGTGTCTATCTCCGGGAATTGCGACCCACGCTGAAAAAGAAAATAATTTTGTCAAAGACCCAACCAATATTAAAGAATATATATGTATTAAATTAAATAATGACGTACCCGACGTCGCGACTCCACTCGATATGAGATGGGCGTCGGACCACTATGATGGTTAAACGGCTTCTCTTTCCGGTTTCTGGCATTGGCGACCGACTTCTTCTGTTAAATATTAAGCAAATTATAAATGTGTTAGTGTATGCATACAATAATAAAATAACAAAACAATAATCGATTTTTTAAAGATCGCACAAAAAATGATAAAACGTACCAAAAACGACGGACTCATGAAATGATCGCACAAAAAATGCCACTGGTCAGACCGCTCTACCAACTCCATAGGGGGGTTCGCCAATGCCTCAACTGCCGACGAAAATCCCTTGAAATACACGTGTAGTTCATGCTTCCACTGCCTGTAGGACTTGATGAGTAAATCTGTCATGTACGTGACGGTGAGCGGATCATCCATCTGAATGTCAAAGTTAACCTGAAAAAATATTAGATTGTTATGAATGATCAAATTTATCGTTTTGAATTAATTATTGAGCTATATACTCACTGAGATTGAGCGGATCATTTTGTGTTGAATCTCTGCCGGTAATTTTTTCCAAGTGGTTGCAACCATGGCGCACTCGGCACGGATAATAGCCCCCACATCGTGCGAGAACAAACTGTCAATGTTAGGATCTAACGGTCGTCGGCCGTTTTGCACACACATGACTGGAATCCGCGCCCCAGTACTGCGCACGATCCGAGAGGACTTCAACCCACTACATGGTCCCCTCGTCGCAGTGGATGACGTCGCAGTAGATGAAGCAGAAGTAGAAGCGGAAGCGGAAGCGGAAGCGGTGACCTGACTAGAGCGGTGAGATCGACGAGCCCTCCGTGGCATAGAGGGGCTCCCAGTACTCGAGGATGGCTGAACTACATCATTGGGAGCTGACTCCATCGTCTTCCACCTTATAACTAAATTATATTTCTCAAACTAATTAATCTACATTTTGTAATTAAACTAGTTTTTATATTTAAAAACTAACAAACTAACTAATCTACATACAAACTACCTAATAAATTTTATAATTAAAAAACATATAAAACAAACTACTTTTATATGAAAACTAATTTGTTATCTAGCATAAGAAAATATCAGCAAACTAATTTCCCTAAGAACAATGATCAGGATTAAACTAATTTATTCAACACTAATAAACAAATTTAAGAACAAAAAATTAAAAACACTAGCCAAATAACATTAAAGCAGCGATTGAGTCATAAGTCTGACCTGAAAAAATTTTCTGGGTATTACGATTCCCCTGGCCACCTGCACTTGATCCCCTGAAAAAGAAAAAAAGCCAAAGCTAATGAGCAGAAAACACAGAAAACAAAAAAACACCCAAAAAAAAAAACCCACATAACACATAAAACAAAAAAACAAAAAACACCCAAAAAAACAAAAACACCCAAAAAAAAAAAAAACCCACAATCGGTGCGCCTGGGGCGGGGATCGGCGAGGACGGCGGGGCTGGGGCTGGGGCTGGGCGGGGATCGGCGGGGACGGAGGGAGTGGGTGGTTGAGTCTGGGTTGAAGCAGCGGATGGGTTTCGGGGAGCGGGTGGGGTTGGGGTTGGGTTTCGGTGGGTGGGGTGGGTTTCGGGGAGCGGGTGGGGTTGGGTTTCGGTGGGTGGGGTGGGTTTCGGTGGGGAGGGCGGCGGTCAGGGAGGAAGATGGGTGGTCGGGGAGGGAGATGGGTGGGTAGGGCTGGGGCTGGGCGGGGATCTGCAGTCAGGGAGGGAGCGGGTGGTTGGGTCTGGGTTGGGTTTCGGGGAGCGGGTGGGGTGGGTTTCGGTGGGGAGGGTGGCGGTCAGGGAGGGAGATGGGTGGTCGGGGAGGGAGATGGGTTGAACCAGGGGAGAGGAAGAAGAGATGGCAGGGGAGAGAAGGAAGAAGAGAAAAAAAGAAGAAGAAGAAGAAAAGCAGATCTGGGGTATAATGGAAACTCTTTAGGCGACGAATATGAGTTCGTCGCCCAAATGGACTTTAGGCGACGAATATAATTTATTCGTCGCTTAAAGTCCATTTGGGCGACGAACTCATATTCGTCGCCTAAGTCTGTTAAATTTTTTGCGCGAAATGCCCCGCCAATTTTTTGAGTAAAATTCGCACGTAAAAAAGAAATTAGACTTTGGGCGAGGAATATACATATTCGTCGCCCAAAGGGACTTTAGGCGAGGAATTTACACATTCGTCGCCTAAAGTGACTTTAGGCGAGGAATAAGTTTGTCGCCTAAAGTATTTTTGGGTGACGAATTTATAAATTCGTCACCCAAAGTCCAATTTATTTTTTATAGCCCTTATTTCATTTTTTGCAAATTTATAATTTATATTTAATATTACCAAAATATATATATAATAAATCATTATAATAATATTGTATACTTAATAATATATGATAAGATTCTAAATTTTAACTTAATTACTAAATTATATTTATAATTTTAAATATATACAAATATAAAATAACTTAACGATGTTATATAATCACGATTTTATTAATTCTTTCATTGAAACCTTGTCATTTCAATAATTGTGAAAAACGATCAGAGCCGTTCATTTTCTATGTTCATACTCAAAGATCATTTCTACAAAAAATCAGCTAAATCGGAATTCAGCTAGTCGTTGAATTATCATTATAAAACTCACGATCGTTCTTTTATTTGATCACCGTTACCTAATTTCTACATCTTCAATTGAGCTAAATTTTTGCATAGATGATCTTTGAGTAGGGAACTAAAAAATGAACGGTTACGATCGTTGTAAACACGATCAAGATATGCCCATCTACATATAAATGAACAGTTTCAACACTTGATGAGTATAATTCTATTAATTCTTTCGTTGAAACTTTGTCGTTTCAATAATTGTGAAGACCAAAATGTGATTTCAACGATCAGAGCCGTTCATTTTCTATCTTCATACTCAAAGATCATCCCTGCAAAAAATCAGCCAAATCGGAATTCAGCTAGTCGTTGAATTATCATTATAAACTCAGGATCGTTCTTTAATTTGACCACCGTTACCTAATTTCTACATCTTCAATTGAGTTAAATTTTTGCAGGGATGATATTTAAGTAGGGAACTAAAAAATGAACGGTTACGATCGTTATAAACACGATCAAAATATGCTCATCTACATATAAATGAACGGTTTCAACACTTGATGAGTATAATTCTATTAATTCTTTCGTTGAAACCTTGTCGTTTCAATAATTGTGAATACTACAATGTGATTTCAACGATCAGAGCCGTTCATTTTCTATGTTCATACTCAAAGATCATCCCTGCAAAAAATCAGTCAAATCGGAATTTAGCTAGTTGTTGAATTATCATTATTAAACCCACGATCGTTCATTAATTTGAGCACCGTTACCTAACTTCTACAACTTCAATTGAGCTAAATTTTTATAAGGATGATCATTGAGTAGGAAACTAAAAAATGCACGGTTCAGATCGTTAAAAATATGATCTCATCGTATTATTATACCTAAATATAAATGCACATAAAAAATGAACTAGACTTTGGGCGAGGAATATATGAATTCCTCTCCCAAAGTAACTTTAGGCGAGGAATGTATAGATTCCTCGCCCAAGGTCACTTTAGGCGAGGAATAATTTCGTCGCCCAAAGTATAGCCCTAATGAATATCATATTTTACAAATTTATAATTTATATTTAGTATTTAAATATATATATAATAAATTATTATAATAAGATTGTATACTTAACAAGATACAATAGGATTCTAAATTTTAACTTAATTACTAAATTATATATATAATTTTAAATACATACAAATATAAAATAATTTCACGGTTACCTAACTTCTACATCTCCGATTAAGCTAAATTTTTGCAGGGATGATCTTTGAGTAGGGAAATAAAAAATGAACGGTTCGGATCGTTGGAAACACAATCAATATATGCCCATCTACATATAAATGAACGGTTTCAACACTCGAAGAACATAATTCTATTAATTCTTTCGTTGAAACCTTATTGTTTCAATAATTGTAAAGACCATAACGTGATTTCAACAATCGGAGCCATTCATTTTCTATGTTCATACTCAAAGATCATCTCTGCAAAAAATCAGCTAAATCGGAATTCAGCTAGCCATTGAATTATCATTAGAAAACTCACGATCGTTCATCAATTCGACCACCGTTACCTAACTTCTACATCTTCAATTGAGTTAAATTTTTGCAGGGATGATCTTTGAGTATGGAAGTAAAAAATGAACGGTTCAGATCGTTGAAAACACGATCGCATCGTATTCTTATACCTAAATATAAATGCACATAAAAAATGAACTGGACTTTGGGCAAGGAATAATTTCGTCGCTCAAAGCTACTTTGAGCGACGAATATATAGATCGTCGCGTAAACTAGCTTTGGGCGAGGAATCTATGGATTCCTCGCCCAAAATTGCTTTGGGCGACGCATCTATAGATTCCTCGCCCAAAGTACAGTTTAGGCGAGGAATAATTTCGTCGCTCAAAGCTACTTTGGGCGACGAATATATAGATCGTCGCCTAAACAAGCTTTGGGCGAGGAATATATGGATTCCTCACCCAAAGTATGGTCCAAGATCATTTTGGTGCGTACCTTTAGGCGACGAATACCATATTCGTCTCCCAAAGCTTGTTTAAGCGACGATCTATATATTCGTCGCCCAAAGTCACTTTGGGCGATGAAAATATTCGTCGCCCAAACCTTTATTAGTTTAGGCGACTAATTTTATGATTCGTCGCTCAAAACATCTTTGGGCGACAAATTTGAGTTCGTCTCCCAAAGTTTCGTCGCCCAAATATCTTTTTCTTGTAGTGTATATTTGAATCTATCATTCCTCAAATTTTTGTATTTTTTAAGTAAATAATTGATTAGTCCACTTTAACGGTTGTCATGATAAAATAATTCACTTAAGGTATTCGATATAATTAATAAGGTTCGATCACCTATTTTTTTTTTGGCGTATTCCTTATTTTGTCAAAGAGAGCATATATATTTACCTCTGTTTTGTGGTAATAAAGGTGTTTCCTTGAACTTGTTTTCCAAAGTATCCCAGGCCATTTTGGCCGTGCTAATGGTAGCGATAAAAGAAAACACCTCAGTCCCGCAAGAGATCTGGATTGCATGCAGAGCCTTTGCATTTTTCTTCTTCCATAGCTTAAATTCAGCTTCCTCATCTTTGGCTTTAGGAGGTTCAGTGGTGGCTTCGACAACGTCCCAGAGATCTTCCGCCATCAAGTAGGTTTTAACCCGAACACTCCATTGATCATAGTTATTTTCGTTAAGAACTTCAAGAACAATTGCACTAGGGACGACTACAGCAGCTGCCATCCCAGCTTGATCTGTCAATTTTTACAAACTCATTTTATATCGAGCACATCATGTGAAAACAAGAAATAGTAATAACTATGAAACCAAGCTTGTATATAACAACAACTCACAGATCAACTGAATTGGGGAAATCTTCAAAAAGCTGCAGATCGAGCTTGTAAAGTCCACTATGTGCAGGCAGTCAGGCAGAGTAGCCAAACTTCTGATTTATAGATATATTTAATTTCTGTTTGTTTGTTTTAACTAGCAATTAAAATGTGAACGTTACTAAAATTAAAGAAAAGAAAAGAGGGGAGCAGTCCCAAACAGCTTTCACTTTTTTCTCTTTTGGTCTGAAAAAAAAAATATTCCAAACTCGATCATTCTCACTCCATACCCAAAGAGTATGCCCAACACGCGTGATGGTTATGGAGAGATAGATTTAGGGAGTAGACAAAAGCAAGAAGGCATCATCGACTAAACGTGGGCATAAAGAAAAGGACATTTTCAACCGCAGCAGTTTATAAAAACTAATACTTAGAAATATCAGTAGGAAAATTATGTCTATATTATGGTGAGTTTGGATAAAGAAAAAAAATTTGAAATTTAGAAAAAACTCAGTATTTAATAAATTACATATTCTAATTCCTTGTTTGGGTCCATAAACATAGAATTTTGTAAATTCCATACGGAAAAAAAACTTGGGATTTGAGCGTTATAAATTCCAACTTTAAATTCCACTTAAATTGATGTTATTTACAAATTTCAAATTTTATCAAAGAAGAATAATTCATGTCCACCCATCACCTTACCAATTAATCACAATACCACTACTACACCGACACCGCCACCACCACCACTGTCAGCACCACCACCACCGCCACCATCACCGCAGCCACCACCACTGCCACTGCCACCGCCACCGCCACCACCATTTCTCTCACCGCCCGTAGGTACCAATATCATCAACTCACCATAAGCATCATCCTTATTGTTGCCATCATCATATATCATCACTCATTTATAATTGATGACAAAAAAAAAAAAAAAGGCCTTACTTACTATTTCACTCCCTGAAATAGTAATTTTTAATCTAACTTCACCCTCTAAGGTTTATTTTATATCACATTACCCCCTGAAACTAATTTATGTGTTCCACTTTGCCCACTTCTAACTGTTGATATTGACGGACTTGACGGAATTGGGTTAAGTAAGACATCTGATATAACATCATGGGGTAACGTGAGACCAAACATACATCAGGGGATGATGTGAGAATTCGAAATACTTTCAGAGGGCAAACCAAATAATAAGCCTTAAAACTTTGATATTTTTAAAAATTAAAATAAAATTACCAAAAAAAAAAATAAAAGAAAAAAATACTCACACCCAACCACTCTCCACCATCAACAAAATTGCAAAAAATAAAATTAAAATTCACAATTCAATAAAAAATTACAAAAATAAGCAGTCAAACCCAACCCACCCCCCTAAAAGTATTTCGAATTCTCACATCACCTCCTAATGTTTGTTTTGTCTCACATTAACCAATGATGTTATATCATCTGTCTCACTTAACCTAGTTTCGTCAAGTCCATCAATATCAATAGTTAGAAGTGGGCAAAGTGGAACACATGAATTAGTTTCAAGGGGTAATGTGATACAAAATAAATCTTAGGGGGGGAAGTTAGACTAAAAGTTACTTTTAGGGAGTGAAATAGTAAATAAGCCAAAACAAAAACTACTATAAATTCTGTATTTGAATTTCATTATGTTATATGTTTGCCAAATAAGAGAATTTACATATTCTAGATTAAATCACATCATTTTAAATTTCATCATATGTGAATTCCTTAGTAAATTCAAATTACTTCATCCAAATGCACCATAATGAAATCGCGTATACGAGTATAAACGATTGTTTGTGTTTTATGCACCATAATCGGAATCGTTCATGTTTTATTTCCCTCCTCAAGGGTCATCCCGGTAAAAAGTCAGCCAAATCGGTAATTGTTCGGTCATCTATACTGTGTAAACAAATACAGTGTCGGATAAAATTAAAATGATGTTAGTTGTAATAAATTAACTAAATAGTTTCTGATTTGGCTGATTTTTTGCAAAGTTGATCTTTGAATGATGGTTCTAAAATATGAACAGTTCTAATCATTGAATTGTAGGTCTGAAAATGATGTTTATACTTTTTTAAAGTAAGGACATACTTACTTGAAAATTTTCCGCCATGCACGTACGTACATGTATTTACAAAGAAAGCTAAAAGCATAAATGGCCATGGCCTTAGACATTAGGCTTTTTTATACTAATACCACCCATACGTACTATAAGGGGTGTGCTCAAATACCACCCATACTTAGTCCCGCAAGGAAATATGGATTGCATGCAAAGCCTTGGCATTTTTCTTCAACTCAGAAACACCCCCACAATCCAGAGAAACTCTTATTCAATTCCTGTTCAAAATCTCCTTCGTTTGAACCCAAGCAGTCACCAAAAGAATACCAATTCTGGGGCTTTGAAGAGATTAATGATGATGACTGTGCTGAAAATGTAAGCATGTTCAAGCCTGCAGACAGAAATGAGCCTAAACCAGACCTTTTATCGAATCCCAACTCCAGTCCTAATTCGGCTTCTTCAAGCGAGGTGATGGAAGACAGACGATGGCGCCTTCAAAGACTTCAACGCCGAAAACTTCAAACTTCTATGTGAAGAAATGGAAAAGAAGGTTCCATGGCAGAAAGAGATCATTCCCGAAATCGCCACAGCCATCCTTCAGTGCCGGTCTGGAACGAGCAAGAGAAAAGGAAACTTGAAATTGCATGATCATGAGAAGGACAAAGAAGAACGTTGGCTCTTCTTTCTAGGATCTGATTCCGAAGCCAAAGAGAAGATTGCAAGGGTGGTAGCTAAACTTGTTTTTGGCTCTCAGATTAGCAACTTTGTCTCGATTGGTCTGAGCAGCTTTAATAATAATTCTTCTTCAACTGAAGAATGTTCCAGAAACAAAAGGGCGAGAAACGAGTTGGGTTGCAGCTATGTCCACCGTTTTGGCGAAGCAGTGAACGAAAATCCTCACCGAGTGTTCTTCATGGAAGATCTGGAACAAGTTGATAACTGTTCCCAAAAGGGTATCAAGCAAGCAATTGAAAGCGGAAGAGTAACGCTTGCAGATGGTGAAACTAGTGCTCCTCTTAAGGATGCCATTGTCATTTTCAGTTGTGAAAGCTTCAGTGCTTCTCCTACAAGAAGCCAAAGATCTGATGAAGTAGTGATCAATAAAGAGAAAGATGCTGTTCATGACTTGGAGGAGAGAGGCCCATGTGGGTCACTGGATTTGAATATTGCCATGGAAGGTGATAATGGAGATGATGATCATTCAGACAATATTGGTATATTGGAATCTGTGGATAGGCAGATTATCTTCAAAATATAAGAATTTTAACGGGGAATCAATTGAACAGATCATTCACTAATGAATTTTCTGATATTGATTTCTCTCTCACTTTTTTTTTTTTTTTTTTTTTTTTTTTCAAATTAAGGATTTGTGGGGAGGTAAAGAAAATGATAATTAACTTAATAGGGGAAATAAGTAGCTAGGTTAATTTCTATAAGCAATTTTCAAGATTGGAAGCTAGCTAGGATTTTGTTTTGTAGACAAAGATGTGTACGTATACTAATATTGTTTTTTCTTTTCCTTCATCTTGTTATGTGTAACACGTGCGCCGTACTTCAATCAATGGAACAATGGTTAATGTTAAGAACCATTTGGCCTGTATAATCTTAAGAACAATGGTTAATTGGCTCCATCCCGAGATGGAGAGTCCATTTCATATCACAAAATTATGTTCTTTTATGTCTTTTTATTCCAAATTAATTTAAAATTAATTTATACATTGAATAAAAAGATAAAAAATGACATAGTTAATAATCTTAGTTTCTTCAACACATTGTTGAAGTGAAGTTGGCCCATGTTGTGAATCTTGATAACTGATATACAATAGTAAAAATGCTCTAAAGCTATATGGTTAACAAATTAATACAAAACTTGTCACCCTTTTTGAACCCACCATTCGATATAATCTTATTTGATTATAATAACAACTATTTCTATGTTTTTATCGTCTATTTATTTGATAATAGTTAGATAACTAAATACTTTATGATTTGGTTGATTTTTTACAATGATAATATTTGAAGAGTGGTAGGTCCAAAAAAGTAGTTAATTTCGTATTAACTTGCTAACCAGTTAACTTTAGAGCACTCCTATACAATAACAACTTTTTTTCTTTCTCACAACATTTGTAGTAATAATTTGCTCCATGCACGTTGTGTGGTCTTCAGTCAAACATTATTATTACTTTGGGTGAATTATACTTTGCACCCCTCAAGTATAGGTCGTTTTTCACTTTGGTACTCGATGTTCAAAACGTTTCAATCTGAAACTTAAAGTTTATGAAAATTGCAATGTGCCAATTCCGTTAACTTTTCTATTAATTTTGACTGCATATAGCATGTGTGAGATTCATTTACACTAATGTGTACAATAAATTTAGGCCACGTGGACAAATAAAATAAACCAAATAAATAAATAAAAAATTAGAAAAAGGCACGTGGCGTAAATTTATTGTACACATCAATGTAAATGAATCTCACACATGCTATATGCAATCAAAATTAACAAAAAAATTAACAGAAGAGGCACATAGCAATTTTCATAAACTTTATGTTACACATTGAAACGTTTTAAACATCAAGTACCAAAGTAAAAAATGACCATTACTTAATTAGGGGTGCAAATTAAGTGTAATTCACCCTATTACTTTATTAGTAATTACCAATTCGATCCTATCATTGAAGTTCTCTTTTATTGCTCTCATCCCAATAGCTTAAAGGTTCTTTAATTACAAAGAACATATTTCAACATATGATCTTAGAAGTACATCATCGATCTAGAGATCATTACAATCGGAAAAAAAAAAGAAAATAGAAAAGCGAATAAGGGAAGAAAAAGCATGAAGCCACTAATTGTGTATTCTTTCTAGGCGTCACTTGTGGTCTAAAATATTCAAATAAACATACTTTTTAAAGCTTTCGCAACTTTTCTATTTAATTGCAACTCTCTGTCTCACCAAAGACCATCTTCTACCAATAGTACTTTTTTTGTTTTTCTGAAAAAGAAAAAGACAATCTTCTGCCCATCAAAGTGACGTGGATTAATTTTGAGAGAGAGAGAGAGAGAGAGAGAGAGAGAGAGAGATTTGCAAAAAGATTGGCATGGAGACAAAGTTTCCACAGCTTGAGCTTTTGTAGTCTCTTGAGGGAAAGAAAAGCAAGCAACGGCTGTTTTCCTTAGGCCACAGCCTTTATTAGACACTTCTTTCTATTTATATTTGTAAGTTTTGGATTTTGCATGAAAGTATGAGAATTGAGAATTCTCGGATCTCAAACTTCCAATAATCAGTATATAATTGAACCATCTCTCCTCTCTCTCTCTCTCTCTCTCTCTAATTGATAATTTTCGTACGAATCGTATGATTCCTTCTCAAACTATGAGCTGCTGAGTTCACAAAATTATTGGAGAGATATATAGAAGATGGCTTTGGTGGGTTGTTTTTAAAGAAAAGATGTAGAGTTGACCGGTCAAAAGTGGAATGGGGTGGCATGAAAGTATATATAGGAGAATGTATGAAAGAGATTTTTAATTAATTTACAAAATAATTGATATAATGTTAATTGCTTCCAATGATTGACTAGTCGTTATCTTCTAAAGAATGTTGAGCATTTTGTTCTTACTTTTTCTCTTCTTCTTTTTAACTTTTTGGATAATTTGGTATAGTTATTTTTTTTTTAAAATGAAGATAATTTGGTATAGGTTCAAAAATTATAGCCAATTTTATAAAAATCATTCAAACATTTTTGTATTATATAATAATTCTCCTGGGTTTTTTTTGTTTTTTCATAATGGTCACTGTGTTTTACAATTTTATTCCATAAATGGTCAATGGGTTCAGTCGACTTGCTTGTATCATATAACTTTGGGTGTGGAAATGAGTCTTGTCCTATTTTAGTTTTATTTTCTGATTCTTAAATTTATTTTTTATCTCATAATAATAATATTTTAATGTATTAATTTTAAAAAGTTAACTATAGTTACTATTGTTACTGTAGAGGACATATGACACTCATGTAATGCAGTGGTGATGCTCACCACTTAAAGTTAGTGGTGAGCAAATTAACTTGCTCTCACTTGGATTATTGAGATTTTATGAAAGGCAGAACAGCACACCTTTCAAAGGTTGGAGAATCGGGATGAGTTTCGCAAATATGTGTAACTTTCGAAAATAGAATATCTAAATTAAAAATTACAGAATTTTGTGTAACTCGAAAATACAAATTGGAGTTGCATTTTATTTTATTAGAGGATCTAAGCACATACATTGTCTTTTTATTACAAACTTCTTAAAAAGTACTACAACCAAACATAAACATTAGATAACTTTAGAAATTCAGTACCGACTACCGACGTTTGACTTTCTTATCAAATATTCCTGATCCATAAGTAGAAATGAAAATCTCAACCAAGAAGGGAAATTGCAACCATATGAATGAGGCAACTGGAACACTAGCAAGCAAGATGATTGGAATAACAGCCCCTAATTTATCATGAAGCAGGATCAAAAGGGCTGAAGAAAAGGCAATCATCATAGTGGCAATAGAGAGAAAAAGACTGAAAAGGCCTAATATCATTTTTGTGGGCAAGGATTTGAAAAAATCATCTTCTGCATAACGTGATGTGAGGATTCCCAAAAATATCATTACTGAAGTAGTGGAAGAAAAGAGTGATATAGCATCTGATACTATAAAAACCATAAATACCATTTGATCTAAGAATATGGGAACACCTGTATCTTGTTTATTTCCACCAGGAATTGTGAATGCTGCAGCAAACATGATGGTAACAATGAGAGCACCTACAACTGTACAAGAAGTTGCTGTTTCTTTCATTGACTTTTCTCCCTCCTTCACCAAACCTTTGTGGTTCTTAGTAAATAGCTCACGTGCTGTCAAACCATCTATCAAATTTGTATGTTCACGAATTCTAGCAGGTACAATACTCTCCACCTCCTACAATTCATTGAACACAAAGTTTTGAGGTGTGAACATGAATATCACTATGAAGTTACTGTTTGGCCTCACAAATTCAAACAATTGAGCTACTTTTGTATCAGAAATTAAATTAAATAAAATATCTTAATTCTGATTTCCTTTTTATTTGTATTTTCTTCTCATTTATTAATTGTCATGCGAATCTTCATAGTTTCGAAAGTCAGTTTTGAATGTATCATCATGTTATATGTTCTTTACTCTTTTTGTGTCAATTTAAAATGAAAAGAAAGGTTTATTTTTTGGTTGAATAATACATAAATAATTACAAATATACCTTCTTCTTTTTTTGTTAGACTGGAAGGTCTTGAATCTTTAACCCAAAAGCTCAATTATAAACTAACCATAAACCTCTAGAGGATATAGACTGACTAGTCGATTGTCCCTTTGTGGTCTCTAGTCGAGGCGGTATCTACTAGGAATGAATACTTTCACTACCTTATCGAGTTGTGTTTATCGGTACAGATAGTTGGCCTTTATGCGATAGGTCATTAGGTATGTTTCGGAACATTGACACACAAATCGGATTTTGCGAAAGTTGAGTGAGCATGCAAATGGTTTTACGTACTAGTACTCACTGATTATTGGTATTCATATATTGTTTTTGTGGTGCATTGTTTTCAAACTGTTTTCCACTAGCTTTATGTGTATATATATATAAATTTATACGCATATTCTCTCTTTAGAACGTCCGTTCTTTAGTTAAAGAACGGACATGGGTATTTCTATGACATTTTGTCATTATTCACTGGGTTCTATATTTTAGGGTATGGAATTATTGTTCGAGTTTATACTTTAGGTTAACTCTCGAGTTTTGGATGGTAGCCCAAAACTTAGGAGTTAAAACCTAAATTCTAATCGAGGAACGGGAACTCAAAATCATGAGAGTTAAAACCAAGGAATATGTCTCGATTGATGATTTATACTCTAAATAATTAAATCATGCCAAGTTTAAGATCAAATGGTGAAAATAAAAGCCATAAAACACATATGTCCATTCTTTAACTAAAGAACGAACGTCCTGCAGAGAGTAGGGGTGGGTGTGGTGCGGTTCGGCCCGGTTCACCCTCGGAACTGTGCGCCGCGCAGGACTTCCCTATACGGTGCAGTTCGGTGCTAAAAACCGGGAAGGGAGGAGAAAAACCAAACCAAACCAAACTATTCAAGGTGCGGTTCTCTATTACGGTTCTGGGCCTAATGGGCTATTATTATTCATATTGGCACTTTTGGGCTTCAACTTTGTTTTTTTAAGCCTAAACCCAATTATTTTAATGATGCAAACCCAACCTAATTAACAAGTTTTGGCACAAAAAAAACAAGTTTACAAGTTGATTCAATGAATTTAACCAAAAAGGCTCACACATTGAACTTTGTTTTAGTGCTTAAAGCTTAAAAGTTAAAAACAAATATAATTATACAATCAGTGACTACAACTACAAGTTAATGAACATAAAAATGCGTATAAAAAGTATATAAAAATAGTATAAAAATGTATAAAAAGTATATAAAAATGGTATATATATGTATAAAAATGGTATAAAATATGAAAATATATATTTGTTTTATTTATGCGGTGCGGTTTGATTAAATGAAATGTGGAACCGGAATCGGAAGGAACCGGTGCGGTTTGGTTTTCTTTGTGGTGTTGACATTTTTTGGTCAACACAATTTTTTACGGTGTTTTACCGATGTGGTTCGGCCGGTTTTGGCGGTGCACGGTTAAAATATATATATATTAAATATTCGCCTTATTATTTTTAAACCTAACATGGGAATCCCCTGAGTGGAAGCAATGAACATATGTGATGTAATGCTTACCCTCTATTGTATTCTATGTGTAACACCCTGAATTTTCTGCTTATGTTAATTTTGCTACTTAAGTCTTTTTAACCTTGTTCTTAAGGTTTGTTTAAAGGAATTAGAATTTTCCTTAACTTTGTTTTGACTAACAAAGACCTTTGATTGTGGTTCTTGAGTTTAGTTGTGTGGAAGTGAATTTTGGAAAAGGAAATTCAAGAGTTTGATGATTATTTTATTTATTTTCATTTTTCAGAATTAAATTATGAGAGGAGGATTTTTCATAATTTTTCTATAAGTGATTTAACTATTTTGAGACTATAGGAAATTAGTATTCATTATTAAGAGTCCGTAGGATTTTTCGAGAAATTATTTGGAATCCCGAGCTATTTTTGGTGAATTTTTAAATTTGGAGAAATAGGAAAAAGAGGAAAAGAAAATAAAATGAAAAAGGACGCTTATTGGGCAGGCAGCCACCCACGTGGCGCGCTGCCATTCGCCCAGCCAGGCTAACGTGTCGCCATGTAATTAAGCGTAAGGGACAAGCTCACGGGAGCTGCTGTGAGACGCGTTGCACGGAATCATCCCGCCAGATCTAATCCTAGCCATTCCACCTCATTAAACGAGATTTAATCATAGCCGTCCATTCCTTTAAAAGGAACCGATCAGACCCAGCCTTAATTCCGTTTGACCCGTGTGCACAGTAACGGGCGACTCGACTCCGTTTTATTTATGTAATTGGGTGACCCGCCAGGTTATTTGCGACCTAACTTAACTTTTTGTGTGTTTTTCACACTTTTGAGCATCATATCCCACATTGGAGAATTAGAGAAACTTCTCGCTCTTTTGTGCCTATAAATAGAGACCCTTGTACTTCATTTTTACTTGCACCACCAAGTGAAGTTTGAGATACACTTCATGGTTCTTTGGGAGTCTCTCTAAGAAGAGACATACCAAAAGAGAAGGAAATTCTTATAGTTTAAAAGTTTTCTTTTGAAAAGCTTGCCAAGAAGGAGGAACCCTTAGGAGTAGAGTCTAACTTTGGAGGTCTACAACCTGGTAAGTCTTTTATTTATTTTTCTTAGACTTTAATATTATGTTGCATGCTTAGATTTATTAAGTAGGATTTATTTATTAATTAAGCATGTCAAGGTTTATTTTGGAGATTTAATTGCTTAATTTATTTGGTTAATTAAGCAAGATTAGTTGTAACCTTAATTTGAAGATTTAATTAAAGGCTAATAACTTTTTAGGTTTAACAAGTCCTATTGTAGAGATTAAATTGGATTTAGTCTATTATTCAAGCTTAATTAATTAGTGGAATATCTTAGAGAAATACTAATTAATTGATTATTTGGATAATACTTAGGTTTGATTTATTCTAATATAAATTAATTTTTGGAATTGCTTTAAACCAAGGCAATTAGTCAAGTGGTTTGACTTTAAAATTAACTTGAAACTTAGAAACCCTAAAAATTAGAGTTTAGTCCACTTAGGACTAGAGTCTTTAGGGGCGTGTGACATAAAATTATGGGTCATAACGAGATTGTGTTGAACTTAACTTTTCACTAAGTTGTAGTATTGTCGGACACTAGGAATATCAGTTACCGAATGATTTATTTGTAACGTGACAAAAAGGCGATGTATTCGAGATGGATGGAGATGCATAGGCTATGTAAAAAAAAACGTGAAGAGCATTGGATTTCAGGTAGGGGGATTTATCCTACATTCCTGACTATGGACTTTGTGTGTGTTTGTGTTTTTAGATTATTATAACATGCTATTGTTGTTTGTTAGTCTGAGAGTTCGGGTAGCCTTGTCGGTGACCTTGGTTCAAATCCCTAAACCTTCTAGAAGAATTGATCACTTACGTTATGCAATGCTTAGCCATGTTATCACGTGTGCCGTGTGTTTGTGCGAAGCCAGGGCTTATAATTGATCCAGTTGATACAGTTTCTTAATCTCGAGTTCCTATCTCTGATTACCAAGACACTCTTGCTATGGTAGCTGTCTTTTGCGGTTGACATTATAGTCGTACCTAATGTGTATCGATTATCTATATTATTGTTATTTATGAGTTTTTATATATGCATGTTTACTATATTGCTGTACAGTCGAGTCATAAATATTTTGTAAGGGATTTGAAAAGAAATGTTTGAAAAACTTGTTTTGGATGATTTAAGAATCTGATGGAAAATGATTTTAACTATGATTTTCATTGGGAAAAGTTTTGTGATTTTCAAACTAGTCAGGGTATCCTAAGGAAAAGCTATGATCGTATGAGATGCTTATCCCCTACATTGTTTTTGTGTTCTTTGTTTATTGGATGTTTTTAAAGGTACTAGCATGATAAAGAGACGAACTTGGATGAGGCTCGAGCAAAGCAGCATCTTGAGACTTGTCAACTTCCTGGATTCAATTGGTGTTGTTATTTAATTGATATCTCGTGTCGAGTATGTTTTGTTGATTTTTCCTTCATTGATTGGAGATGGTTTTGAGTCATTTACTTTGATTATACGTTTGCGTAGTTTTGAAATCTTTATTTTATACTTGCTATGTATTTCGAATTTAATTATGTAATTCTTCAAGGTTGCAATGAACTGTCGTAACCTTGGGGGTTAGTTTTATAAAGAAGTCTTGTTTTTACTTCACATGTTTTCCGCTATTTATTATTTCTGATCTAACCCGGTCAATTTAATTCAAAATGCTCAACCAGCCTTGGGTGTCTTGGGGGATTAATGCTTGATTAGTGACTAGGGATGGCAATGTGGCGGGTTTGGGGCGGGTTTGCCAATACCATACCCGCCCCGTCGGGTAATCGGGTCCCCATCGGGGGTATTCGGGGCCCCTATTATTTTTTTAAAAAATAATTTTTTTATTAAGAACATACCAAATTAACATAAATATGTAATATAATAGATGAAATATATTAAAATTCATCATATTATATTACAATAACACTAAATCATAAAGATAACATTATTAAATTTTAAAGATAAGCAACCAAAATTAAGATAATAAATTAAAATATAATTATATAATATAATATTTTTATTAAACGGGTATACGGGGCGGGGCGGGGACGGGGATGGTATTACCATACCCGCTTAATCGGGGCGGGTCCCCACGGAGATTTTCGAGGGCGGGGAATTTTGCCATCCCTATTAGTAACATTAATCTCTTGATATATTCAAGGTGGGTGCATTAATTTGTTGCATACCCAAGGCTGACACTGTGAGTGCAGATGGTTCGATGATTGATGATCTAGACTGAGATCGTGAGGGTGTGACACTTACTTCATGTTACCTCTAACATTTGATAATCTGGTTTAGTTAATTTCTTTTAAGGCAAGTGGACATCTTCTCAGCTTATCGTCTTACTTGGTGATTAGTCATTAGCCCAATTTGTTGCATTACTTTGTTAATGGCTAAATCACTCTACACATGGGTTGCTTATCTTGTGTATATATATATATATATATATATATATCTTAGGTTGGCTTCTAAACATCTTGTTTATCTGTGTATGTTCCACAAGGTTATATTCACAGACTTTTAACCCTAGCGGGTTGGTTTATTTATCAAAAGTATTTTGATGTTTATTTCAAATGTTTTGATCATTTTCATTGTATATATATTTAAATTCTCTTATTCAACCCAATTTTTAAATAAAAATGGCTTAACTCGTTTTAAAAACTTAGGACTATAATACTTGAGAACCAAGTTATATACTCTCAGGATCCTTAATTATATATATATAGGCTCGTTCCGTTAAGGGATCTCTCAAATATTTTATTTAAGGGATCCCTCATAAGAGTCATTCTATGTTTGATTTCAGCGATCCGAACTGTCTATTTTGTTGGTATCTATTCAAAGATCATCTCTACAAAAAATTAGAAAAATCAGAAATCATTAAGATATCTAATTGTGATGAAACAAATAGATGAACAAAATGTTTTTCAATAAACACTTGAAATTGTGACTATTTAATCAACGGTCAAATGGTTTTTGATTTTCTAATTTTTTGCAAAGAAAATCCTTCAATTGAGACAAAAAAATAAAAAAGATGGTTTTGATTATAAAAATACTTCATGGATTGGGCCTCATGAGAGATCCCTTAAATAAGCTCTCCCTTAACGAAAAGGCTTTATATATATACAGGGAGCTTCAACCTAGTGTAAGATCCCACATTTAGTGTTAAATGTGGGATGAGGCAGATGAGCCCACTCCATGTAGTTTTTGAACAATCTGAACAGTTTATTTTTTAAGTTTTTATTCATAGATCATCCTTGCAAAAAATTAACCAAATCGGAAATTTTTTGCCTATCTAACTTTGATCAAACAAATAGACGATTTTGTCAAAAATATTTGGTTCGTGTATTTGTTTCATCAAAGTTAGATAAGCAAATGATTTCCGATTTGGCTAATTTTTTGAAAGAATGATCTTTGAATAGACTTAGAATAGACGGTTTGGATCGTTGAAATACTATATAGGGTGAGCCCTATAAAGGATTCCACAAATAAAATTATTTATGAAATCCCACGATAAAAGGGGTCTATATATATATTTGCATATTTAGAGAGAGAGAGAGAGATTCTGACCTTCAACCATTGTAGTTCTCTTTGCATTTGCAAAGCTGCACCTTGAACTGCTGTAGCAGTTGATAAATTTGCTGCTTTATGTAGTGTAGTATTATTCAAATTATCGAGACGGGTAATTACTTCATCCTTTTTCACTTCGGGATCATGTATAAGGCTATAAATCTTTTCTTGACGATACTCAACTGCACAATGAAAGATGCTCCTGCCTTTTGAATCGCACATATCGCTCAAAAGGTTTGGTTTTTCTGTGCATATATGAGTAATAAACTCAACATGCCCTCGTTTTAGGGCTTGGATGATTGCTGTATTTGTGATATCTTGTACTTCTTCCAAGTTTGTCACTTCGCACATCAAATGTATTAATTCAAGAACTCGAACGTGGGTCGATTTCATTTCATATATGCGATTGTATATTCCTAGTTTGATATTGCAAATAGTAGAAAATATATTAACAATGTTTTCAAAGAATATTTAATGGTTAAGATAAAATTAAGTGAGAAGAAAATAAAATCAACCATGTGAATGTGGCATACCCAAAAGTTCAAGGAGATTCGCAACAAGTCCTCGGAATAGACTTCTAACTGCATCACAAATCTTTTTTTTGTTGGGCCAGGGAACTGCATGCATTACAAATCGAAATATGTTGGCAAAAGGGGGGAAAAAAAACAATACACCCATAAATTTTGTTTATAGAATTTTTTTATGTTGCGTTTGGATGAGGGATATGAGGTTAATACCAAGAAAAAATGTGTGAAATTGACAAAATTGAAAGTTGTGAAATCGATATTAAGCATGATGAGATTTAAACGAGGAATTTGTAAAGCTTGTTTGGAAGTTTGGGTTGAGGTTAGGAGTGCATTAGGGTCTTTGTTCGGTGTCCGGTCCAGTGTTTGTTGTCCAGTGTTGGGTCTTGGGCGAATAAGGGTCGTAAATGTGGAATAGTAGTACTAAGTCATTTTTGGGAGTCTTTTGCCTGTTTTGGCCGGGGTAATGAAATCTAGTACTATAATGAAAGAATGGGATGTAATAAAAGTATTCCAGTAGGCCACTGTAGCAGTCTCATTTTATTGCTTTAGACTAATTTACTACTGTTAGTCCCAAAAAGACAACTAATTTTTTTTTTTCTCCCACCCGCTAATTTTCGTGTAGTACTGCAGGTTATGCCTACGAATCAGATTAGTTAATTGACATTTTATTTTTACTGAGCATATAATTTTTTTTTTATAACAAATATACATATAAATTGAAAAAAAAAAAAAAAAACTTTCTAAATCATTGTTGTTTGAATTTTTTTTTTTTTTTAGTTTTAATATTTATTTTTTAGATAGAATGTTGGCTTAGAAGCAACTTCATTTCAATATTGTTGCTGGCTTTTCTTCTTTTAATTTTAATATTTATTTTCTTAGATGGGAAGTTAATTGACTCATCAAAAACCTCATATTGATCATGAACATGGATGATGGTTTTTATTTTCTTAATTTTAATAGCGTATTAGTAACAGTCGATCATTGTATGTTGGGTTCATTAGTTTTTTACATGTTTATGTAAGAAAAGACATAAGGTATATCTATAAATATTATTTTTATGTAGTTTAAATAGCTATTGTTGCACAATGAAAATAATTGTCACTGTCAGACAATGATAATTGCCGAGCACTCGATGAACAGTGCTGAGCGCTCGGTACTGTTTACCGAGCTCTCGATGGGTTCTATGTCACACTCATTCATTAAAGTGGGCTAGGCTGGGAGTGCATTGCAGCGTGTAAGCTGAGTTATCAGCCTTATTTTTCAACTGGACTTTAAAAAAAATTCTTAATATTACTTTATATATTATACCAAAAATAATTACTTTATATAAACTCATCAGCATTTGTTCAAATGGTGAGGAAAGGTAGGGTCATGATTAGAATTAGGATCATTAATTTGGATTTTTTCTAATGTAAAAAAAAAAAAAAAGTTTTCTTTAAATATAACTAGATGGATCACACACACACTATGCTTATGTATTGTGGTTGTGGTGACATAGAGCGCGCGTACAAGTAGATTATTTTTTTTATTATTTTTTTTTGAGAAGACACAAGTAGAGGTTTTTACAGTAGGGAATGTCTAATTTATAGCTGGTAGATTATAATTTTATCATTAAAATTGTTTTATGAACCCTACTTGTTAACCGTCACATAAGAAAACCAGGTTCACAGAGTAGCGTTCATGAGTTAAACACACGAGTCTTAGATCGAGTGATATAGGATGAGTGGTTTAATAGTACAGACCTTAGGTTTAAAATTCCTGCAAAGAAATAATATAGTACAGACAAAATAACAAATAAATCACTGCAAAGAAAAATTAAAAGGCAAAAGCTAGCGTTTAAGAAAATGAGTTCAATTTTTACTATTTAGCTAAAACCAAATGGAACTTTAGACAAACAACATACCTGAGCAAATGAGATTCCTTTGATTATCATCTTGATCATGGTCTTGTACAACATCTACAGAAATATAATTAACCGAAGGAGTCGACTCTTTTTCACCGTCGATAATTCGAGTAGGTTGTATGTATATAACTATTAAGAAAAGAATATAACCCCAATTTATACATTAAACTATTTCGTTTAAGCCAGAATTTTCTTTTACTAGATAATGATCTATGTATCTTTTGAACAATATATGAAGATAAAGATGATGTATGAGCAATTTTATTTTTTAAGGATGATTCTTGAACGAGCATTTAAAAAATTAATAGTTAGAATTATTAAGAGAAATGAGAGTGTAATACTCACAATTATAGATCCATTGTTCGCATAATGTAAGTCGGCTTCCACTTAAGAATGCAGAACTCATACCAGCCAATGCACATAATGGGATTTGTCCATTATAGTTCATAGTAGTGATCACGTTTGGACAACGTTTAATTAACTTCCACGCAAAATCTAGAGTATAGTGAAAAACGAAGAAAGAAAAAGATTAATTAAGGGCCTTAAGGCACTACCGCATTAGTGATATTTATTTGAAACTCTTACCAAAGTCTTTGGTATAAAAACACCGGGTAATAAGTTCAGCGCCATTGGGACCGTTGAGATCTTCAAGTGGAGTGACAGAGTAGAGATACTGAGCCATTTCAAAATGGTCCCTAATATAAGCCATAAGAACTGGAGTTATATTGTCCTGACCATTTCGAAGGCGGATGCCAAGTAATTTCTTGTTCTTTTCAACCATACATTGAACCATTTGGATGGGTCCGTCTGTGTAAAAGACATCGCTAAAAGCTGTGTCACCATCAGCATCTTTTATTTCCAAATCTTCCCCTGTCATCAACCCCACCAACTCTTTCACAATATCCACATGCCCATATCTGACTGCCAAGTGAAGAGCTGTCTCTCTGTCTGGTGGAGGACTTCTTACTCTTACTGCGTTGGGATGTTCTGTAAGAAACTCTTTTGCAGCATCCCAATAACCCGTCTCTATACAATCGAAGAAAGGTTCATAGCGCTCGAAGTCGCTGTCATCTAGATCAAATAAAATAAAATAAATAAGTCAGAGTCGCTGCCATCATTACCATATCCTGCCAAGCTTTTATTATTTTTATTATTATATTTTCCCATAATATTTCCTTCTTTTAGCATTGACTAAAATTGGCTCGGCATCGTTCAAAAAGAAAAATAGTCCGGCATCTTCTTTGTGTTCGTAACTACACTTCAATTCAGGACAAATGTTATTTAAAATAAAAGATAAACAAAAAATAAAGTCAAAACTTCTGGATAATTAATTCATTGAATTTCTACTTTTTCTTTTTAAATATTTTTATCCTTTATAATTTAAGATTTAGCTTCAAAATGTTGGCCACAAGCTTAAACTAATGTATAATTATAAATTACTTTCAAGTCTTGAATTAGAAGATTGTTAAATAGGGATCCAGTTAATTTAGATATTAAGTAAAAACTCAATCTATTATATGTCTAATATCTATTAATCTCTCTCTCTCTCTCTCTCTCTCTCTCTCTCTCTCTCTCTCTCTCTCCGTCAAGTTGCTTGCCTTGGCTGTCCCAGAAGCCCAGCGTCGGCGATGGCGGCGACCATCTCCACCTCGACCCTTCTTGTAAATATAGCAACCACTTGAATCGAGAAGGAACTTCGAGAACTTTTTGTAGTGTGGTCAGATCTGCTCGATCTGTACTTTTAGCTACTTCATTTGTACGTGTTCATAATTTTCCAATCTGATTCTTTGTTGACATTTTTCAGATTATTTGTTTTTATTTTTATTTAATTGTTTGTTTATTGATTATGAATCTTGAATAGCTAGCTAGATCTTGTTTTTTTTTTTTTTTTTCAATTTCATATTTTTTTAGTTCTCATTCTCATGTTTTTCCCATCATCATCTATCTATGGTTATTTATTTTTTTTGTCTCTCAATAAATTGAATTTAGTTTGAGCTATCAATATTTTTTTTTTTTGTTTTTGTTTGTTTAACCTGGTGCAATGGAGGTTTTATTATTTTTAGTCTATATTTCCTAATCTGAAGATGTTTTAGGTCATTTTGTTCATTGTTTTAGTTTGGTTTTAGCAGATGCAGATGCATCTTGTAGGTCCTCTTTTGAATCATCTTAGATTCATCATGTTGCAGATGCAGAAATGCATATGCATATGATACTCTTGCAGATGCATGATGCTTCTAAATATTATTTGAATCATTTTAAAGATGCATATGCAAGAATATAATTTTTTTTTTAAAGAAAAAAAATATTGTTGCATTTTATAGATTCATTTTGCAAGCATATGATTTTTTTTTTTTTTAAGAAAAAAGAAATTGATGCATATGATGCTCATTTGTGTCATTGATGTTTTTTAATATTGTTAGAAGTTTAAAAAAAGAAAAAAAAAATATTTGTTGCATATGATGTTGTTTGAAGCATTTAAAAAGAAAAAAACTTGCACAGTGAACAGTGCACTCGATGAACAGTGTGCGTGATGAACAGTAACGATACCATTTTGGCCTTACGCTTAATTTTTGGACTAGTTGGATTTGGATTAATAATCTTTCTCATTTTGGATTGCAATTAATTTAAAGCACCCTAAAATTTAAGACTTCAACTCTAAACCATAGACTCTAAATAATGATAACACACGATACCACACGGTACACACTTAATTAATCCTAAATTATAATCCCTAAATCCTCTAAGTAATACTAAATATTATACTAAATCTCAATAACTCTTATAAATCTTACAAAAGTTAAATGAAAGTATAAAAAACTAAATAAAACTGGAATAGTCAATCTACAGGAGTGAAAATAAATTTAAAGTAAAAAATTGGAGATTACGAAAGAGTTTGACTCCCATTTGGGAAATTTTCAATAAATATCTAAAAAATTATATGGTATCTGCAATAGGTCTGAAAAGGATAGTACTTGGGTCACCATTTGGGGGTACCCCAAGGTCACCCCACCTCCCAAAATCGCAATTTCGATAATGCCGGTGTATGATCGGAACAGTTCACTTTTTAGATCACCTATTATAGATCATCTCTGTAAAAAATCAACTCAATTGAAAATCGTTTGATTATATATAACTGTTGTCGATTAAATAGAAAAAATCAACGATTTGGTAAAAAAAATTATTCTTTAATCAGAAACCATCGATTTTTTCTGCTTAATTGATAATAGTTATATAACTAAACGATTTCCGATTGATTTGATTTTTTATAGAAATGATCTTTAATAGACCTGTTATCTAAATAGTGAACGGTTTTGATCCAGGTAGGTTCGTTGAAGCCTACCCCAAGCATGTAGCTCTCGCGAGTCTTTCGACTATAAAACAATCAGTGCCGTTGTTGAAATTAAAATTTGGAGAGATGAGATAACCTTGGTGTACCCTCAAGGGGTGACCCAAATACTATCGGTCTGAAAATGTTCATGTCAATGCCACAATATGTTTTTGGCTTATCAAAAGTTAATCAAATACCACCAGAATGTGGGGATGCAAATGCTCCTATTGCTATTCAGGCTATTCTCCACCTCATATATGGTACCAAGTTTGATATTTGGCATTTTGCCAAATGATACACTACAAGAAAAGTGAGCAATGCTCACTTTTTTTTAAACCAAATTTGCTGCAGATTGCAATTGCTTAAAAATTTGGTCAATATACACTGTTTTGCCTTTGACCTATATGGCACCCCCCTTTTTAGTTTGTGAAAACTAACTAATGTATATGGGTATGGCTTATGGGGTGACTAATTATTCTAACCAACCATTATTAAAAATGGTACTTGGTGCAACTATTGAGCATCAGCTGCTTAAACAGTGGGAAATGAAATAAAAGGAATTTACACTATTGTGAAATCACTAATTGCATAACAGTTGGAGGGTTAAGCAATAATTAAGGCCAGTGCTATTCCGACCACCCTAAATTGCTGAGTTGACCACCCTATTTTAAAATTTCAACTTTACCCTTAAAACAAAAAATTTAAATTTTGTTTGTCAGGTCATTTGACAGTTATCTATCAAAATATTTATAGTTATTCGACAGTTATCTGTTGAACATTGATGGATTATTCGGTGGTTATTCGGTGGATAACTACCGAATAGAAATGAAAAAGACATTCGACAGTTATTTGCCGAAATATTTGTATTTATTCGACACTTATTTGTCGAACATTGATGGATGTTTCGATAGATGACCACTGAATGAATCTAAGTGATTTCATCATGTTTTTGCAATAAAGGGTAAAATAAAAAAAAATTAAACAAAATATGTTAGGGTGATCAACTCAATAGCTAAAAGTGGTCTGCATAGCGTCCTTCAATAATTAATAGTTGCTGAGGCACACTCTCCAATACACTGTGAGATCCAACCCATAAACCTTATAATTAATGTGAGTAGCTTAACCTTGGCCAAAAAAAAAAAAATGTGAGTAGCTTAACATATTATATGACCCTAATAATCAAACAGATAGGAGAGAGGACATGGGAGACGCCTAATTGACACTGGAGGTGCTAAACCACCCTCTCTGCAATTGAGAGTTTCAATTAGTTGGTCTAATCTGTCTACTTCATTGTTAGTTTGCCTAAAATCCTTCCCAATCCCTCTCTTCACCCTCTTCGCTTCACTTTGACAAATTAGTTTGCCCTAAAATTCTCCCTCTCGAACTCCTTCGCTAGCTCGCTCTCTCTGTTTCTGTCTCTGTGTTTTTCTCTGTCTCAATGGCCCTCTACATCGAAACCCAAGAGCACAATCCCTCATTCGCTCTCTCCTCTCGACCTTTTCAAAACCCTAAAGCCCAAACCCAAATACTTCAAAATACAAGCAGCCACTCGCTCAGCTCCCTCTCTGTCGTCCCTACCTCTCGATTTCCCTTTCCCAAAGAATCGAAGATGTCCTGGAAGCCCTAATGCCCAAACGCAGGAAAAGGTAACTTTTGTTCTTTGCAGTTTTTTTTTGGCTTAATGCCTGGATGTTAGATTTCTGATGGGATGTTTTGTTTTCTGAAAAAAGTGTATATTTTTATGTTACAAGTTAATTTCTTCTTTGCAAATCTCTAATCTTTTTTATTATTATTTTTGTATAAGTATTTGATTTACAGGTGATGTGTAGTGACACCTGTTGTAGATTCTGATGGTGCTATGTTAGCTGCTAATTTTCCCACTCTTCCCCAGAGTGGCCCATGTTTTATGGGTGGATACATTCTTGATTGAGAGACATTATCTTAGTTTTTTCCTTTTCCTTTCTAACCCATAACCACTTCAGAATCTTATAGTTTTTATACTGACTTAAATGTTTAATGAAAGTTTTAAGATATGGGGTAGCTCGCTAAGAAATCTGTGGTACATTTTCTATAATACCTTTATCACAGACATTTTTTTTTTCTTGAAATCAATGTTAGCAGGACATTGTTAACTATATCTGTGACGATGATGATGATGATGATAAAAAAGCTGTATAGTTTGTTGGCTCAAATACAATAAGTTAATTTTCAGTTCAATGCTTCATGATTCTTGATGTATCTATGCAATGCCTGAAGATATGATTTTAAGTTCAGATGCACTCAACACTTTATTATACTCGCATATAACCTTGTTGGGCTTTGCTACACCTTCACATGGTGAAGGACTCATAGTCATTATACAATTAAATGTGTTTATGTGATTTTCCTTGTGAGGTGAATACTTTCATTATTCTGCCCACTGATTTTATTCCTCGTGCAATCTTAGTATCTCTGATTAGTTTTCTACGTTGAAATCTTACATGTTCCTGCAATTCAGACATTTAGTAGGTCCGCTTGATTTCAGTTTTTCCACTCATAGGTTGTTATGTGTTTAGCTTTGAACCTTCAATATTATGATCGAGTACGCCATTGGTCTGCACTAATGTGATTAATTTCCTTTTTCTAACTACTCTTTCTTGTTCACATAGGCTGGAATGCACATATATGCAAGGACAGTTGCTAGGCTAGGGGAAATCATAACAAGAGTTGTGTGATATGCATATATACCATCATTATATATGGTCTGTATGTATACTGTTAGGAAAAAACCATTATATTCTGCGTGTAAATTAGAAGTATAATAAAATTCTTTTACTCAACAACAGGTTAATAAGGATAAATGTTGGGACTTTATCTTGTGGGGTATGCTTTTTAAAGTTTTCAAATGTATTTCTCACTTGTTCTGGTTGACTTTTGTAGGTATACTTTCAGGCTGATGCTTCTTGTTCTTTGATTATAAATTGATTATTTGGTTATTTATTTTTTTGATCTGGAGGTGCTGCTTTGCTCAATTTATTTAACGATTCAGTACTTGGTTTGGGATTCTAATCGATCAAACTAATAAGAATTCAATGCAGGAGAATCTTCCTCCTGAGTTCAAATTTCATCCTACATATGAAGAAAGTGTTATCTATGTTGAAGGGTTTCTGGTTAGTTTCATGTCAAACGTTGTAGCAGTTGTTTATCTCAGAAAGTGTGAGGCTTGGGACCTCCCAGGTAGTTTAATTTTCTGTTTACATGCTTCATGCTTTTGTATTTTGTATGTTTGTCTTCTTCCTCTATTATCTTATCAATTTTCATCTAATGTGTCCAATTAGTTGGAATGTTGACGTAGTGAACTAGTCCTTTATAATTAATTCTAGGTGTCCAATGATTTTCTTTATTATTGTGTAAGTAATTTGAGAATTTAGGTGTTATAATTGATTCTATATATGTTTTAATGTACTTACAAGGTCTACTTTGCATGTTAACCCTGCTATGCTCTATTACTTTTCTGTTTTTAGATTGAATGTTTTCCTTATTCATATAGATTGAATCAAAACTATGAAATAAGGTTGAAGATCTAGGACTAGCATGAGAGTCTGTTGATGATTTTCCATTTATGGTAATGATCAAAAGGTACGTTTTCACTTCTATTAATTAATTACTTCGATAATGGCATGTTTCTAACTCTGAAATATGATTTTTTGGTTCTCTTGCAGATTTCTGTATTTGTTATATGCTCATTATCACAGCAGCTTGTATACAGTTAATTTACATTTGAAATGAGGGCCACTTCTGACAATGGAGAAGAGATGTCAGCTAATCCATGAGCAGGGTGATATGATCATAGTAAGAAAGCTATTTCTAGTATTTTGATTGGTATTTTAGTTCAGTGAACATAGTCCCCTTGAGGTGAAATTGAGTGAACTTGCTGCTTTATACTTAGGTGATGGTCTTGGTATATAACAGCAAGTTTGGTTAAAGATGATGTGTTCAATGTTTTGATCTGTCTACTTGGTTCGGTTTGGACCTTTTGTTTAGGGGAATGATTTTTAATATGTGATGATTAGGAGATGGCAGGCTGATAGGTCTAGTATGTTTTGGTCAACAAGTTTGGAACACTTAAAGTATTTTATGGTATGTAATGGTTGACTTACAATATATAAATATGCAGTTGGCTTCAATTTGGTTATCTGGTACAATTGGTTCCATTTTAATTTCCAATTTTGTTTGTAAACTCACTTGTGTGTCAAGTGTTCTTAGTATATATGCATTTTCCAATCCTTTGGAAATGCACATGATACAGGTTGAAAATCATGCAGTAAATACTGTATTTTCCAAGAATAGCATAAAAGAAATGCTCTACATCATGTACTGCAAAACGTGCTTAATTTACAAATTCATAAATTTCAAATTAATTTCTATTCCAATATATGTTTTCATGCAACTATAAAATGAAAGTAAGGCTAGCTCTTATATATTAGTGGTTGAATCCATTGCAAAAGGCAGCTTTTATGAAACTATAAAATGAAGGTGAGGCTTGCAAATATTAGTAGCTAGATCCATTGCAAAATGCAGTTCCTAAGCCACTTCAGTAATGAATTGTGCAACTACTTCAGAAACCATTCTCTAAGGTGACTTGATTCAGCCACTAAGGCTTCCACAAAACAGTAATGGTTTGATTCACTTAGCATTGGACTGCCACATTAGTTGGTTTGCTAGCTGTCTACATCAATGTCAGGTTTGATGAAGTTAGCCAACCATACTATTTTTGGGGGTGCTGAAGACCAATAGCCACCCCATTCTGTACAACCATCAGCATTTTAGTGAGTGTTGCCCATATTCTGTATAGTGGCAATTGGTCTAGCCAACTCAATTTAGTTGCTAATGGAGCAATAGATGTAGGAAAAAAATGGTGAGTGTTGCCCATATTTGTTGTAGTGATAGGAACTCACTAGATTTTTTATGTAAAAGAATTGAAAATTGTTTTTGACGTTGGCAACACAAGTACATGTCATTTTTCCAAAAGAGAGCTAGGTGACCTACTGACCTCCAATGGTATATGGCATTTTTGTGCCAATCCATTGTTTTGTACATCCAAATTCACATCACCATTAATGTCCATATATCTGCTAAAGTACGTTCTATATTTTTATCATTTAAATGTGTCAAAATATGACAATGACACACCTAATGACATGGTAGTATTGGAGATGCTTAGGCATTGAAAAGATTACTATATATATATGAGTGTATTTAATAATTAAAGAGGTTTAGTTGATATTCAAAAAGAAGTCTTTAAGTGGATACATAAATATAATACGTACCATTAGTCGCTTCTATTTCTTGGTCTTCATTTAGCACCAATTCCTCCTCCTTCGCATCGGTTGAGGTATGAAGAGGTCTCTCTCTCTTCTCTGAAAATAGAATTCTTGATGTTACAAATAGTGTTATGTACCATTGAATTTTTTTTTTCTTATTGCTATATATGATCCAATTAATCTGCCAGGTATATTGTGAATTACCTTAAAACAGTAAGGCTAATATTGCCCCAAAAAATCAAAAGTTATCATTTGCGTCAGTTTCATAAATCGATTGTAATCATTCTCAAATTTTTGTATTTTTTTAAGTAAATAATTGATTAGTCCACTTTAAAGGTTGTCATGAGAAAATAATTCGCTTAAGGTATTCGATTTAATTAATAAGGTTCGATCACCTATTTTTTTTGGGCGTATTCCTTATTTTGACAAAGAGAGCATATATATTTACCTGTGTTTTGTGGTATATGCATGCAGATGCATCTTGTAGGTCCTCTTTTGAATCATCTTAGATTCATCATGTTGCAGATGCAGAAATGCATATGGATCCTCTTGCATATGCATATGATACTCTTGCAGATGCATCTTGTAGGTCCTCTTTTGAATCATCTTAGATTCATCATGTTGCAGATGCAGAAATGCATATGGATCCTCTTGCATATGCATATGATACTCTTGCAGATGCATGATGCTTCTAAATATCATTTGAATCATTTTAAAGATGCATATGCAAGAATATGATTTTTTTTTTTTAAAGAAAAAAAATATTGTTGCATGTTGTTTTATAGATTCATTTGCAAGCATATGATTTTTTTTTTTAAAAGAAATTGATGCATATGATGCTCCTTTGTGTCATTAATTTAAAGTTTTTTTGCTTGCAGATGCACCATCTGCAGATGTTTTTTTAATATCGTTAGAAGTTTTTAAAAAGAAAAAAAAATTATTGTTGCATGTAGATGCATATGATGCTGTTTGAAGCATTTAAAAAGAAAAAAAACTTACGCAGTGAACAGTGCACTCGATGAACAGTGTGCGTGATGAACATTAACAATACATTTTTGGCCTTGCGCTTAATTTTTGGGCCAGCTGAGTTTGGGTTAATAATTTTTCTCATTTTGGGTAGCAATTAATTTAACCCACCCTAAAATTTAAGACTTCAACTCTAAACCATAAACTCTAAATAACGATACCACACGGTACACACTTAATTAATCCTAAATTATAATCCCTAAATCCTCTAAATAATACTAAATATTATACTAATAAATCTCAATAACTCTTATAAATCTTACAAAAGTTAAATGAAAGTTTAAAAAACTAAATAAAACTGGAATAGTCAATCCACAGAAGTGAAAATAAATTTAAATTAAAAAATTGGAGATTACGAAAGAGTTTGACTCCCATTTGGGAAATTTTCAATAAATATCTAAAAAATTATATGGTATCTGCAATAAGTCTGAAAAGGACAGTACTTAATTGGGTCACCCCTTGGGGGTACCCCAAGGTCACCCCACCTCCCAAAATCGCAATTTCGGTAATGCCGGTATATGATCGGAACAGTTCACTTTTTAGATCACCTATTATAGATCATTTCTGCAAAAAATCAACTCAATTGGAAATCGTTTGGTTATATAACTGTTGTCGATTAAATAGAAAAAATCAACGATTTGGTCAAAAAATTACTTTTTAATCAGAAACCATCGATTTTTTCTATTTAATTGACAATAGTTATATAACTAAACAATTTTCGATTGATTTGATTTTTTGCAGAAATGATCTTTAATAGACCAGTTATCTAAAAAGTGAACGGCTTCGATCATACACGGGCATTACTGAAATCAGAATTTAGAGAGATGGGGTGACCCAAATACTGTCGGTCTGAAAATGTTCATGTCAATGCCACAATATAGTTTTGGCCTATCAAAAGTTAATCAAATACCACCAGAATGTGGGGATGCAAATGCTCCTATTGCTATTCAGCCTATTCTCCACGTCATATATGGTCCCAAGTTTGATATTTGGTATTTTGCCAAAACATAGGAACTCACTAGATTTTTTATGTAAAAGAATTGAAAATTGTTTTTGACGTTGGCAACACAAGTACATGTCATTTTTCCAAAAGAGAGCTAGTTGACCTACTGACCTCCAATGGTATATGGCATATATGGCATTTTTGTGCCAATCCATTGTTTTGTACATCCAAATTCACATCACCATTAATGTCCATATATCTGCCAAAGTACGTTCTATATTTTTATCATTTAAATGTGTCAAAATATGACAATGACACACCTAATGACATGGTAGTATTGGAGATGCTTAGGCATTGAAAAGATTGCTATATATATATATGAGTGTATTTAATAATTAAAGAGGTTTAGTTGATATTCAAAAAGAAGTCTTTAAGTGGATACATAGATATAATACGTACCATTAGTCGCTTCTATTTCATTGTCTTCATTTAGCACCAACTCCTCCTCCTTCGCATCGGTTGCGGTATGAAGAGGTCTCTCTCTCTTCTCTGAAAATAGAATTCTTGATGTTACAAATAATGTTATGTACCATTGAATTTTTTTTCTTCTTATTGCTATATGATCCAATTAATCGATCAGCCAGGTATATTGTGAATTACCTTAAAACAGTAAGGCTTATATTGTTCCAAAAAATCAAAAGTTATCATTTGCGTCAGTTTCATGAATCGATTATAATTAATAGTTCTATGTTTGAATCTATCATTCCTCAAATTTTTGTATTTTTTAAGTAAATAATTGATTAGTCCATTTAAAGGTTGTCATGATAAAATAATTCACTTAAGGTATTCGATATAATTAAATAAGGTTCGATCACCTATATTTTTTGGGCGTAATGTGTACTTGAACGTCTTTTCCAAAGTATCCCAGGCCATTTTGGCCGTGCTAAGGGTAGCGATAAAAGAAAACAACGCAGTCCCGCAAGAGATCTGGATTACATGCAGAGCCTCGGCATTTTTCTTCTTCCATAGCTTAAATTCAGCTTCCTCATCTTTGGCTTTAGGAGGTTCAGTGGTGGCTTCGACAACGTCCCAGAGATCTTTCGCCTTTTTCTTCTTCCATAGCTTAAATTCAGCTTCCTCTTCTTTGGCTTTAGAAGGGTCAGTGGTGGCTTCGACAACGTCCCAGAGATCTTTCGCCATCAAGTAGGTTTTAACCCGAACACTCCATTGATCATAGTTATTTTCGTTAAGAACTTCAAGAACAATTGCACTAGGGACGACTACAGCAGCTGCCATCCCAGCTTGATCTGTCACTTTTCCAAACTCATTTTATTTCGAGCATGTATATATATATTATGTGAAAACGAGAAAATATATAGAAATATTTATGAAACCAAGCTTGTATATAACTACTCACAGATCGATTGAATTGGAGAATCTTCAAAAATTAAGCAGCAGAGCTTGTAAATTCCACTATGTGCAGGCAGAGAGTAGCCAAACTTAATTCTGATTTATAGATATATTTAGTTTCTGTTTTTCATTTACAATAGCTAATCAGAAATTAAAAAAGACTTCGCAAAGACTTTGCAAGATCTATCCCCATTCGTATTACATTTGGGCATGTGAACGTACTAAAATAAAGAGGGAGCAGCTGCAAACGGGTGTCTCAAGGTACGTTGACCCGGAAATTCTGCTCATGTGAGTGAAAAGGACCTCATGTAATAAAAGACTTGATTACATAATCCAACTACTACCGGCAACTACCAACAACTACCAACAACTAGGTACGCTCGTCTTAAATGCAGTATTTAATGTAAGATAATATTGGGCTTGATTAATTATACTCAACATGTGCTTGAACATGACTAATTAAGTTTAAGTAGAGTCATCCGCACTTAATTGTATAGTGATCCTAACTCCTAAGTATAAATTACTTGTGAATTTGAAATAAGATATGATAAGTGTTGGAGCAAAAAATTATATGACACATGACGAGCTCTTATTTGACGCAAACATGGAAGACCAATTCATAATAAGGTGATATATTTTCAGCATTTTTATTAACCTTTAATTATCTAATTAACAAGCATTATCAAACTAGGACTCCTATTCTAATTCATTAAGTGTTATCAAATATAATTTTTAAATAAAAAAGAAAAGGAGAATGAAGGGAGAATTAAGTTTAAGAGGGGGCAGCTGCAAAATGCAAAATGCAAAATGCAAAATAATAAAAGACTTGATTACATAATCCAACTACTACCGGCAACTACCAACAACTACCAACAATTACGTACGCTCGTCTTAAATGCAGTATTTAATGTAAGATAATATTGAGCTTGATTAATTATATGCAACATGTGCTTGAACATGACTAATTAAGTTTAAGTAGAGTCATCCGCACTTAATTGTATAGTGATCCTAAGTAAAAATAACTTGTGAGTTTGAAATAAGATATGGATAAGTGTTGGAGCAAACAATTATATGACACATGACGAGCTCTTATTTGACGCAAACATGGAAGACCAAGTCATAATAAGGTGATATATTTTCAGCATTTTTATTAACCTTTAATTATCTAATTAACAAGCATTATCAAACTAGGACTCCTATTCTAATTCAGTAAGGTGAGTGTATTCAATTAAGATTTTAATGGACTTTTGTAGAGTTTTTAAAAGTCATTGACTTTGGTAGAGTTGATGGATTTTTAATGACTTTCATAAACTCCACATAGACTTTGACAGAATTTATTATGGTGTGTTTGGATGGAGAAAAAAAACTTGGAATTTAAACAAAACTCAGCATTTAAGAAATTACATACTATAATTTCCTTATTTGGGTCCACAATTATATAATTTTGTAAATTCTATGTGGAAAAAACTTGAGATTTGAAGGTTGTAAATTCCAAGTTTAAATTCCACCTAAATTGGTGTCATTTCCAAAATTCCAATTTTTTATTTTTTTTTTAAAAAAAGTTGTGTCCACCCATCACCTTGCCAATTAATTACAATACTACCACCATTACAACCATGCCGCCGTTACCACCACCGTCACCACCACTATCACCGCCACCGCCACCTCCGCGGCCACCATCACCACCACAACCACCGACTCCACCTCCGCCGCCACCACCACCTCTGCCACCACTACGATCGCCACTGCCGCCACCGTCACCACCACCACCACCACCGACACCGCCACCACCACTACCACCGCTCGCTGCCACCACCACCTCCGCCGCCACCACCACAGCCGCCACTACTGCCACCACCGTTGCCGCCACCGTCACCATCACTGACACCGCCACCACCACCACCACCGATACTGACACCGCCGCCGCCGCCTCCATCACCAGTGCCATCATCACCACCATCGCCGTCGCTGTCGCCGTTGCCGCCACCTCCAATACCCCAATTTTTGCCACAACCATTTCTCCCCACTACAAGAAAAACATATTTGGGCAACGACACTTTAGACGACGAACATATATTCGTCGCCCAAAGAAATTTAGGGCGACGAACAAAAACATTTGTCGCTCAATGTCATAACACTTTGGGCGACGAACAGGTCCGTCGCCTAAAGGAGGTTGGGCGACGAATAACACATTCCTCGCCCAAAGTTACTTTGGGCGACGAACTCATCTCGTCGCCTAAACATACGTGACAAACAATTAATTGAGAAATACATTGGGCGAGAAATATACATGTTCGTCGCCCAAAGTGTCTTTGGGCGAGGAAAACGTAAATTTGTCGCCCAAACTCATTTTGGGCGAGGAATATACATATCCCTCGCCCAAAGGCTCTTTGGGTGACGAAATTATGTTCGTCGCCCAAAATGAGTTTGGGCGAGGCACTTGTTCGTCGCCCAAAGGGTCATCCTGTTTTGTAATAATGGTTTGGGCGACGAACCTCACATTTCGTCGCCCAAAGTCGTTTTGGGCGACGAATTGTGAGGTTCCTCGCCCAAGATAACTTTGGGCGACGAAATTTTTAGTTCCTCGCCCAAAGTAAGAATATTTTTTTGTTTACAATTTTATATATGTAATAGCATACGATACGATTGTATTTCCAAAGATCATAACCATTCATTTTTTAATTTCCCACTCAAGGATCATCCATGCAAAAAATTAGCTCAATCGGAGATGTAGAAGTTAGGTAACGGTGGTTGAACTTATGAACGATTGTAAATTTTCTAATACGAATCGAAGTATGAGATGAATTCCGATTTAGCCGATTTTTTTCAGGGATGATCTTCCAGTATAAACGAATAGAATGAACGGTTCCGATCGTTGAAATCAATTGTAGTCTTCACAAATTGTTGAATCGCCAAAATTTCTACCCAAAAGTTAATATAATTATACTCTTCAAGTGTATTTGTATGTAGAAGATCACTTTTGTATTGTGTTTTTAACGATCCGAACCGATCATTCCTTAGTGCCTCACTCAAAGATCATCCATGCAAAAAATTAACTCAATTGGAGATGTAGAAGTTAGGTTTAGTATTTAGGATGTATGAACGATCTTGATTCTTATAATAATAATCGAACGGGTAGATGAACTCCGATTGAGCCGATTTTTTCCAGGGTTGATCTTTGAGTATGAACATATATGAAGAATGGCTCTGATTGTGATAATCACGTTGTGGTCTTCACAATTATTGAAGCTACAAGGTTTTAACGAAAGAGTTGATAATAATTTTATTCTTCAAATGCAAAAACCACTGATTTATATGTAGAACCTTATATGTCGATTGTGTTTTTAACGATCTGAACCGTTCATTTATTAGTTTGTCACTCAAAGATCATTCCTCTAAAATATTAGGTCAATTGGAGATCTAGAAGTTTGGTATTGGAGCTCGAACGTATAAACGATCATGGTTCATAAAAAAATTCAACTTTGGGCGACAAACTGTAGCTTTGGGCGACGAACAGTGCGTCACCCAAAGTCTGAAATTATGGCGGGATAAAACGGTGCCCTAAAGTCAACGACTTTGGGCGACGAACATGAATTCGTCGCCCAAAGTGACTTTAGGCGAGGAATTAACACGTTCGTCGCCCAAAGTTACTTTGGGCGAGGAATTCATGTTCGTCGCCCAAAGTCTTTAAGTTTATACCCATTTCTGGGTTCACTTCAGTCACTCTCTCTCACTCACTCCCTCGCCCTCGCAGCGCCGCACTCCCTCCTCCTCCTCCTTCCCTCAGCTCTCACTCCCTCTCAGCGCGCCGGCCACTCCCTCCTCCTCGTCCTTCCCTCCTCCCTCCTTCCCCGAAACCCAAAACCCATCGGCAACCCACCCCCCCCGAAAACCCACCCCCCTACCGAAACCCACCCCTCCCATCGGAGACCCACCCCCCCTCCCCTGAAAATCCACCCTCGCCGAAACCCACCCCCCCCCCCCCCAAAAACCCACCCCCGCCGAAACCCACCCCCCCGAATACCCACCCCCCGCCGAAACCCACCCCCCACCTGAATACCCACCCTCGCCGAAACCCACCCCCCCTCCAAGCCGAAACCAGCTCAACACCCCCCCGAAACACAGGTTTTTTTTTTTTTTTTGAATTTATGGTTTTTTTTTTTTGTATTTTTTGTATTTTTTTTGTATTTTCTGTTTTTTATGGTATTTTCTGTTTTTTATGTTTTCTAATATTGTGGATTTTGTACTTGTTGTGGATTTTGCATAAATTGGTTGTGAAATTTCTGATTTTAGTGGTAATTAGTTAATGTTGTGGGTTTTTTTAATTTAGTGGTTTGGTTGTGAAATCTGAATTTAGATTGATGTTGGGCTCATATTTGACAATGATTTATTTTTTTGGTGAAGGAAGGATAGTGTTGCATTTGTTGTGAAGGATAACTGCATTTTTGGTGAGGTATGTGTTTAATCTATCTTATGTGTTTAATCTATCTTTTAGTTAAGTTTTTGTATGATTTAGTATTTAATGTTTCATATATAATTGTATTAAATTTTTGAGTGAATTAGTTTGTATGTTAAAATTAATTACAAAATTGATTAATTAATTTGTATGTTTTTATATGCTAAAATTTAATAATTTGTTTGTATGCTTATATGTATATTGTTAGATTAATTATAGTTTAGTTTGTATGTTACATTTAGTTTAGTTGTAATTGCAAAATTTCCGATGACGTAGTCCAGCACTCCTCGAGTACTGGGTGAGGTCATGTGGCACGAAGCGCTTGTGCGAAGTTATCAATCGATAACTTTGTACATTTAACTAGTCGTGTGAAGTTATCAGTGGATAACTTTGTACACTAAATTTAAATTCACCTTAGACCCGTTCGAGAGTCTATTGGACGCGCGCATTAATTTGTATGTTTTTATATGCTAAAATTTAATAATTTGTTTGTATGCTTATATGTATATTGTTAGATTAATTATAGTTTAGTTTGTATGTTACATTTAGTTTAGTTGTAATTGCAAAATTTCCGATGACGTAGTCCAGCACTCCTCGAGTACTGGGTGAGGTCATGTGGCACGAAGCGCTTGTGCGAAGTTATCAATCGATAACTTTGTACATTTAACTAGTCGTGTGAAGTTATCAGTGGATAACTTTGTACACTAAATTTAAATTCACCTTAGACCCGTTCGAGAGTCTATTGGACGCGCGCATGGGCGCTGAGCGTGACTGCGCTCCAATATGATTCTTGAATTGTCCAAATTACCCATGGACAGTTTGGGAGTGCACAATTATGTGTTGTGGTTAGCGGTTCATGTGATGTGGTTTTGATCTGAGAAAATTTCGGCAACATCTTCTTATGTGTTCTTCGAGTGCATACTAGATATTTGTTTTAAATATCTACGTCGTGCACTTGGAGAACCATAGGGAGATGCTGCCGAAATTTTCCCAGATCGAAACTACGTCGTGTGAGCCAACAACCACGACACATATGTGCATTCTCGAATGGGATAGGGCCCTTACCGGAGGCATAAGGAGACGAAGAATGGTGACGCATCGTTTTCTAATTGTCGTGTAATATGGAAACAGGCATTATGGACCGACAGTGGATACGTAATACGAATCGTGTTAGTGATGAATATTTTTATGGGATCGAGTCATTTATCCAAGTTGCACAGGAACATGTCAATGCTCAGAATAATATAAGGTGTCTGTGCCGGAATTGTAACAACTCTTTATGGAAGACAGTGCGTGAAGTCAGAATTCATTTGGTGAAATATGGGATGTCACACAACTATACGACATGGTATTATCATGGTGAACCGAGAATTTATGCTTCGACTTCCTCGGAGACCCGAACAATTCTGCAGCCTACTGAATCTGTTGCTGATGATAATGACCAAGTGATGGGCATAATAAACGATGCTTATCCATATGCATCGCTAGATCACGAAGTCAGTCAGGATGATACAGAGAGCGATAATATGGATCAAGATGATGGGTTTCCCGAAGTCCAAAGAGAAGAGTTTGATAAGTACGAGAGATTGTTGAAACAAGCTCAGCGGGAATTGTACTCTGGTTGTGAAGAGTTCTCAGTGCTAACTGCTGTTGTGGAGTTAATGCATTGAAAAGTACTTAATCAACATTCGAATCGAAGTTATGATCAGTTGATGGGGATTTTGAAACGAATGCTTCCAAAGAATAATCATATACCTGAAACCCATTATCTTGCGAATAAGGTGTTGAAAGATCTCGGTTTGGGATATGAAAAGATTCATGCATGCAAGAATGATTGTGTATTGTTTTACAAAGAACACCAAGGGAAGGATAAATGCCCTGTGTGCAATGAACCGAGATATAAGAACAAGTCTGTAGAGAGAAAGAAACAGATTCCGCAAAAGGTGTTGCGTTATTTCCCACTTAAGCCAAGGTTGCAACGATTGTACATGTCGACACATACTACAAGTGACATGAGGTGGCACAAAGATAAGCGGGTTGAGGATGATGTGATGAGACATCCTGCAGACGGAAGCGCATGGAAAGAATTTGACAAGATATATCTGGATTTTGCAGCAGATCCACGAAATGTCAGATTAGGACTTGCTACTGATGGATTTAATCCATTCGGAAATATGAGCACATCTCACAGCACTTGGCCAGTGGTCGTGGTTCCTTATAATTTGCCTCCCTGGAAATGCATGAAAAAAGAATTCACAATTATGACGCTATTAATTCCAGGACCGCAATCCCCTGGCAAGGAGATCGATGTATATTTGCGGCCGTTGATTGATGAGCTGAAAGAATTGTGGCAAAATGGTGTGCCGACATATGATAAGTCCACCGAAACAATGTTTTCCTTGCGTGCGGCAGTCATGTGGACAATAACTGATTTCCCAGCTTATGGGAATTTATCAGGCTGGAGCACCAAGGGTTATATGGCATGTCCTACTTGTAATAAAGATATAACTTCCGCTTGGCACAGTGGTAAAGTATGTTATATGGGCCACCGAAGATGGTTGCCGAGGGATCATAAATGGCGTCACAGTAAGGAGGCCTTTGACGGAAAAAAGGAGATGGGCATGAAACCTAAAGAATTATCTGGTGATGACATCTTCAGGCAGTTGAATAACTTAGAATTTGGCCGGATTGGTAAACATCCCTCTAACAAAGAACGAAATATGCCAAGGTCACCTGCACATCTAAATTGGACAAACAAGTCGATATTCTTCGAGTTGGAGTATTGGTCCAAGTTGAAAATCAGGCACAATCTCGATGTAATGCATATTGAGAAGAACGTGTGCGAAAGTTTGGTGGGGACAATCTTGGGCATTGAGGGAAAATCAAAGGACACAATTAAGGCTCGACAAGATTTGCAAGAAATGGGCATCAAGAAACATTTGTGGTTAACGAAGAAGGGTGATAAAATGATAAAGAAACATCCATTTTATACCATGAAGCCTGTGGATAAGAAAGAATTCTTAAAGTTTCTTGCATCGGTCAAATTTCCAGATGGATACGCGGCCAATATCTCTCGAAATGTGAAAATCGACTCTGGAAAAATTTTGGGCTTGAAAAGTCATGATTGTCATGTTTTATTGCAACGTCTGCTTCCAGTGGGTATTCGAAAGTTTTTGCCCGAAGATGTGGTTGAACCGATTGTTGGGTTGTCGAGGTTCTTTCAGCATATCTGCGCTAAGACGTTGCGCGTATCGGACATGTCAAAATTGAAAGATGATATTGTGTACATCCTATGCAAATTTGAACAAATATTTCCACCGGCCTTTTTTGATATAATGATTCATTTAATGATACATTTACCGCAAGAGGCAATTCTTGCTGGGCCGGTCAGTTATCGGTAGATGTACCCAATAGAAAGGTAACAATTTCTAAACTATTTCATTACTATTCTCCAAGTTCAGCTCTATGTTACTCATAAAAGTTTTCTCACTATGTAATTACATTTGCAGAATGTTGGGTAATTACAAAAGGTACGTCCGAAACCGGGCACGCCCCGAAGGCTCCATAGCAGAGGCATACATTGCAAATGAATCCATCACGTACTGTGCAATGTATCTCAGCAGTGTTGAGACGTCATTCAATCGCCCCCAACGCAACGACGACGGTGGTGAAAAAAATGAGACACTTTCTGTCTTTTCTCAAATTACACGACCATTTGGCGAAGCCCCTAAATCAGCTGTTGAATTCTCGAAACACGATATGGAGGTGGCTCATTGGTTCATACTCAACAATTGCGAAGAAGTTGACTCTTTACGCATTGAGCATGAGGAACTAATGAAGCGCGACTATCCAAGATGGGACATGGAACGTGTACAGAAAAAGCATCGGGAATTGTTTCCTAAATGGTTGAAGGAACATGTAAGTGATTACTGACAATAATGATCAGTTCGTTCATGTGTTTGTAAATTTTTTGTAATATATTAATTCCATTGTCTTTTAACAGATGGAAAAGCTGACTGATGATAATTCGCCGTTATACAAGGAGTTAATGAGTTTGGCGAGTGGTATTCAATGGGTTGAAACGTTTTCTGGATTTAATGTGAATGGAGTCAAGTTTTTAACTGTAGAACGAGATGCCATCTTGAGCACTCAAAATAGCGGGGTTTGTGTAGAGAACTTGGAGACTGGCACGGTTGATTTCTACGGCAAGCTGACGAGTGTACATCAAGTCTTGTACTCGCATCGCTTTCAAGTTGTGTTATTTAAGTGTCATTGGTTTAATACAGACTCGAATAGGAACAACAGTATTAAACTCGATTACGACTTAATATCTGTGAATACAAACACTCGATGGTATGAGAATGATCCATTTATTCTTGGCACAATGGCAAAACCAGTATGTTATCTGGATGACCCTAAGGCGGGTGTGGGTTGGAAAGTAGCTCAGATGATTCAGAATCGAAATATATGGAATATTCCGGAAAAAGAAAATCAAGATGACGTGGCCTATCAAGAGGATTCATCTTCGACCATACCTAATCCATACAACAATGATGTTATCATACAACAAGTCGAGATACATGACGTTCCTCCAATTGAGATCGATGCCTTATCAATTGATCTTGGGCCACTTCCCCGAATTGATGTTAATGATTTCATCGATGATGATGATGATGATGATGATGATGATGATGAAGATGATGAAGATGAAGATGAAGATGAATATGAAGATGATGATGTTGATGGTATCGATGATGATGATGATGAAATGAGTATTTCTAGTGGTGATTCAGATTAGTAATTGATAATGGTGATTCATATTAGTAAGTGATAATGATGATTCAGATTAGTAAGTTATTACTTTAGTTTTCTTTTTTACTAACATAAATATTTATTGAATTGTGCAGATGAGTTTGATCTCGAACAGGGGTGGATCTCGAAGGTCCACTTCAGCATCCATGTCCGCGCCTGCAGCCCAGCCCGCCCCTGCAGTACAGCCCGACCTCATAGCCCAGGGCGAATCGACCCCGGCGATACCCCCAGATCTCTCATCTAGTACTGGGTCTGCGATTCAGTCGGCACGGAGGGCCCGACGTGGTCACCGTTATGGTGCATATGATAATGTTGCATCATCCACTCGTACTGCCTCATCATCAGAGAGTAAGAAAAATGTTTTCACATCACTTGTGTTTATGTTTAATTTTATTTAGATGTTATAAGATTACTGTGAAATTAATATGTTATATTTGCTTTTCTAGGTACCAAAACCACGAGGGGGATAAGTAGAGGGTTGAAGGCGTCGCGAATCACTCGCACGACGAACGAGAGGATTCGAATAGTTCTTGAGCAAGGTCACCTTCGACCGAGCAAGGAGGTCCATAGTACTTTCGCTTCCTTTGTCGGATCGATTATCCGTGGTGAATGCCCCATGCTTTTCCCCAGTTGGGAAAAGGTTGATGACGCCATCAAGAGGAGCATTATGGGCTCCATTTCTGTGAGTATATTTCGATTAATATAAAATGATTAATTTGATCATTCCTAACAATTTGATAATTGCATTTTTTTCAGGTAAACTATGACATTCGGATGGAGGATCCGGATGTAGCTAGGTATATGGAGAAGTTATTGAGAAAAGTGTACACACAATGGAAGCACGAGCTGCACAGAGAATATAACATGTTTGGATCGGCAGATGAGGCATTGGTCAGCCCTCCTCCAGAGATGGCAGCTCGGCTTGATCAGTGGCAGTGGTTGTGCACTCATTTTCAGAGTCCGGAATTTTTGGTATGTTATATCATTTTAGGACTTCAAAATTATTTTTTCTTATGTTATTCCTTTATTGTGTATACACTAATATGTGCATTTACAATTTGCTTAATATTTAACAGAGGAAGTCGAATGCCAATCTTCAGAACCGAAAAGCGCCCGCAAGGATTGATCATCATGGTGGTTCCATGCCCTTCTCATACCGGGTGGAGTCGTATCGTCAGGTGCGCTATTATTTAATTTAATATATATATATATTTCTTAGTATTGTTTGAGTTTTTGTCAACATTACATTCTTTTTCAGGCTGGTTCGCAATTTCCGGAGGTCGACAACTACGGGGATGTTTATGCCCGACCCGGCAACGACAAGGGCAAGGCGAAGCACGTTAGTTTTTTATATTTTAGTTTTATTTCACAAATTTAAATTTTTGTATTTGATTTCTTAATTCCTAACTTGTGTATAATATTTTGAAGGCTGAGATGCTCGCCAAGAAGGCGAGTTATTTGGAGGAGGTGGCTAGCCAGTACCCTCCGGACACTCCGTTGGAGTCGATCTCAGTCCCCGATCGCGATGCTGGTCTTCGTATTATGACGGAGACACTGGGTGTTAGGCGTGGTAGGGAGATACGCGGAATGGGAACGGGTCGGGTTCGTGATCTCAGCGCCGGGTCTTCATCTCAGCCATCTGCAGAATTAGTCAACCTGACCACTGAAGTGCAGCTGTTGAAGGGTCAACTAGAAGAATCGAGAGCGGCATATGCGGAGCAGACGAGTAAGGTGCAGCAGATGCAGCAGATGTTTGGCCAATTGGCGAGGATTGTACCTGGGTTTGTGCTGCCGCCCAACATTGACCAGTGCATGCCAGACTCCTCCATCGGCGTCGATGATGCTACTGACCTAGGGGGCCATTAGTTATTTGTATGTATGCATTAATTAAATTGTTTATACTTTGTATGGATATTTTGGATATATAAATTTATTAATTTTGTTTTATATAGTTTTTGAATAAAGATTTTTTTTTAAATATTAAATTCATATATATAATTTAAATAAAATTTTTTTTTAAATCAAATATATTTTATTAATTTTGTTTTATATAGTTTTTGAATAAAGATTTTTTTTTAAAATATTAAATTCATATATATAATTTAAATAAAAAAATTTTTTTTTTAAATCAAATATATTTAGGCGACGAATCACCTTGTTCCTCGCCCAAAGCATGTTTAGGCGACGGACAAATTTCGTCGCCCAAAGCATGTTTGGGCGACGAAATTTGTCCGTCGCCTAAACATGCTTTGGGCGAGGAACAAGGTGATTCGTCGCCCAAAGCATGTTTGGGCGACGAAATTTGTCCGTCGCCCAAAGCACGTTCCAGCGAGGAAATCAGTTATTCCTCTCCCAAATCTTGTTTAGGCGACGGATAATTTCGTCGCCCAAACATGCTTTGGGCGACGAATAAGTGTGTTCGTCGCCCAAACCCTCTTTGGGCGACGAAATGTGTCTGTCGCCTAAACATGCTTTGGGCGACGAATTTTATGTGTTAATTTCGTCGCCCAAACGTTTGGGCGACGAACCTATTTCGTCGCCCAAACGTTTGGGCGACGAAACTATACTTTGGGCGACGAATTTTGTTCCTCTCCCAAACCCTTTTTTCTTGTAGTGCCCACCGCTCTTGAGCCATCACCCCTACTACCATCGTCAACTCACCACAAGCATCATTTTTATTGTTGCCACCATCACCATTACTCTTTTATAAAACTACTATAAATTTTGTATTTAAATTCTATTACGATTACATTTATTCAAACAAGAGAATTTACAAATTATAGAATTTTAAATCCCGTCATTTTTAATTCCGTCATTTGTGAATTCCTTAGTAGTTTCAAACTACTTCATCCAAACGCACCATTAGAGTTTCCCTGACTTTTCTCATAGATTTTGAAGGATTTTTATAGACTTCTAATAACTTTGATATAATTTTTTATTATTTATTTTAGGATTTCTTCAATATGTTTTTTATTTTTTTGTCCTCCGTGAGTGAGTGGAATGAGGATGAGCTTCAAGACCGAGATGCATGTGTAATAAATTGTCCTAATATTGCAAACAATATAAAAAGTTGGGGATAGAATTGTAGGGACCAAAATTATTTTGTTCCATAATTTATTATAAGTGTTCTGAATTTTATGTTTTTATGTTGTTAGACTGTCAAATATTGTGTTTTAACGAGTTGTTAGAATTTGTCTAATTGAATTGACCGGTTGAGAACATTATATGATGTGGTGGTAACATTATTTCTCAAATTATGAATATATAATCTTGTGATTTTGTTGAGTACTTAAAGACTGTGAAGTGGTTGGTTTGAATATCTTGTTGTTATATTGCATTGTGGCAACGCTGTTGATTCCAAACCAGGATGAGGAGTCAATTAAATATAAGAGAAAAAGAAAATTAATATAAGAGGATATAGTAATTAGAAAAAATAAATAAATTAAGAGGTGGGTGGAAAAATAAGATTAGGAGTCAATTATATAATAAGTTTCATGTGATATAAGATGAATATAATGCGCGCTGAAGGCAAATACTGTTAAATAAAATTAGTATAATGAATAAATGAAATTAGTATATTCTTTATACACTATAATCTATACACTAAATCCTAATATTAAACCCTATATATATATCATAATACTCTTTATACTCTATAATCTAAACACTAAACCCTATATGTTTTATAATCTATACTCTATATTGTTTAGAATATGGTATAAGATATTAGAGTTTAGGCATTTTAGGATATTTTTAATTATTTTTTGATATAAAAATATATTGGGTTTAAAAACAACTAAACGAAACCCCAAACATTTTTTTTTCTTTTCAATTGCCTAAAGGCCCCAAACCCCAATCAATCCTAAATCTTTTTTTTTTTTCTCTTTTTTCTTTCCTTCTCTTTTTTTTCTTTCCTTTTCTTTTTTCTTTTCTTTTCTTTTTTCTTTTATTTTCTTATTTCTTTCTTTCCTACGTTTTCCCTTTTCCTTCCTTTTCCCCGTAAGTCTCCACTTCTCCAGTCGCCATCTTCCCTCTCAATCTCTCATTACTTCATTGATTCAGTCACCTTCTCTTTCTCTCTCCCTCAGTCAGTAACTCATCCTTCCCTCTCTGATCTCTTCTCTCTCCTCCCTCTCCCTCTCCCTCCCCGATCTCCCACTCTTCTCTCCGCGCGCCAAGCTCCTCTCCCCGGGCCGATGTCTTCCTCCTCTCTTCTCTCTCCCCGGCATGCCAAGATTTGGGTTATTTGCATTATTTTTTGTGTGTGGTTGTGCAACAAACTTCACAGGGGCTGTTTCTTCATCAGGCCAAGTATGCTAAGGAGTTATTGGATCGAGCTCAAATGCTTCATTGTCGTCCTCTTTCTACTCCAATGGCAGCTAAACCCAAGTCCTCTGATGACTCTTTATTCTATGATCCTCATTTGTATAGAAGTTTGGTGGGTGGCTTGCAATATTTAACATTTACTCGGCTAGATATTGTTTTCAGTGTGAATCATGCGTGTCAACATATGCAAGCTCCTACAGTTTCTCATTTTCAGTTGGTGAAACGTATCTTGCGTTATATTCATGGCACCATTCATTTTGGTATTCACTTGAAGTCATCTTCTGCTTTGTCTCTCTCTGGTTTTGCTGATGCAGATTGGGCAGCATGTCCCATTACTCGCAGGTCGATTACTGGTTTTGCACCTTTCTTGGTGATAGTTGTGTGTCATGGTCTACTAAGAAGCAGCCTATGGTGTCCCGTTCCAGTTCAGAAGCTGAGTATCACGCCCTTGCATGTGCAACTGCTGAAATTACTTGGATTTCCTTCATTTTGCGTGATATTGGTGTTCATTTAGCTCAGCCCCCTACACTCTATTGTGATAATATTTCTGCGCTTCACATGACTGTCAACCCTGTGTTTCATGGGAGGTCTAAGCATGTTGCTCTTGATTACCACTTTGTTCGGGAGAAAGTGGCTCTGGGTGCTTTAGTTACTGAGTATGTTTCTTCTTCTAATCAATTGACAGACATCTTCACCAAGCCTTTGCCTTGCAAGAGTTTTGTTTTTCTACGCAGCAAACTTGGTCTGCAGGAGTCTCCCAGCCCAGTTTGAGGGGGAGTAAAAACAGAAAAAGAAAAACCGGACTAGATCACTCTCTTATCATATGGTTCCTGGTCAAAGGGGATTTGTTTTGGATATGTAGTTTATTTGATTATGTAGTTGATTTGTTTAGATGACTGTAGTATTTTTTGAATTTCAAAACTTATAGATGAAGCTTTTGTTATCAGCTTCTTCCTATAAATTCTGCTGTAGTTCACTCAATTCATGAAATAAGAGAAAACACATATTTTCTATAGCTGACAGATAGTCTATGTTTAAGACCTTCAATCATATTAATGGTCTATGTTTAAGACCATCAATCAAAATCAGAGTCTATGTTTAGACCTTCAATCATACATCATTAAAGCTGATTTTTACTACTATTCAAGTAAAACTAGAACTAGAACTCGGTCGAAATACGTACTTTACCGATTACTTGATTTATGGCTCAAAGGAGACTCTTCAAGGCAAATGAAAGAACCCTTCCAATTATTGACAGCTGCTCCTTCCATGCCTGCATCAAACTATATGCTTCCAGGACTTAGTTTTTTGTTGCAGACCAGTAATACAATGCTCCGCAGCTTCCCTGACCTGCCAAAGAAATCAAGTTGAGTTTAGTAAACCTCATCAAAAGCTTCAATATAAAAGCTTTTATTCACCATGAGAAAGCCAGAAAACCTTCATGTTTTCAGCTTGATTCTCTCACCTTGTCTTGTGATTCTGCTCTGCAATCGGATTCTTCCCTTCTTGGAGTAGCTCCCATGTGAGAAGATGTGAATGGATATTGGTTTATTTGGGTGTTCTTTGGTTTTGTGGATTACACTTCTCAGGGGATTACATTCGGAGGATTACACTATCCGGAGGATTACACTATTTCGGTGGATTACAATATTCAGAGACAATTGGATATGAGGAATGAATATTGTTAGTTCTGTTGACAGAGGAATCACCATCTCCAAAGAACTGCTTATGAGAAAATACATCTTTATTATGTCTGGACTCATTGCATTTGGAGAAGGGTGTTCAGGAAGGTATTTGAACTATTTGCATTTGCTGGTGTTTCTTTAAAGGAAGAAGTTCAACTAACAAGCTTGAAGTTTCCAAAACATGGGGATGCTGTTATACACAGCAATCTCCCAGAAAAAAAAAAAAAAAAAAAAAGGAAGAACAGACTTGTCCTGTCCTGGACACATAGTCCAAAACCATGAAGAAGAAGTTTTCAAACCTTCCAGTTCCAGAAATGTAGATGAGTGTTATAGCCAAAAAAATCTTTAGTTCTTATGTGTGTGACTAACGGCTACGTTTTGGACATTTTTGTCTGGGCTTTTACTAACTTGGGCCTTAGAATGAGAGAAAGAAAGTGGCCCAAGCTACTTCTTTTCATACTGACTAACTTGACTAAGTAGGAACCAAACTCAGTTAGGGTTATTTCTTGCTTAAATGGTCTTAGGACTTCACTGATCTAGAGATGTGGTGATTGTGTGTTCAAATTCAAAAGTGACAACTGTGGAGTTAAGGAGAACATAGCTCAAATAAAAGCAGTGAACTACGAACTTGAATGTGAAACAGAGGCTATGAGGATTTGATATTTATAAAACGGTTGTTCTTACTGCAAATCGTAACATCTCACTGCAAATTCATCAATATAAAAAGAGCCAAAATGATATGAAAATAAATGCTTTCATTAACCTGGCTCTCTGAATCGATACCAAGTAAAAAAAAGAATCTCTTCTTGGCAGAGCTAAACATACAAACGAAATCAAAAGAAATACTGAAATTGCAAACTAAAGGCTAGTACTTTCGTGCTCTGCAAACGCAGATTTACAAAGAAAAAGAAAGAGTATATTGAGCTATTTAGACTTTTGAGTACTTTCGTGCACAGCCGAAATCTTCAACATTTGTTGGGCTTCTTTTGTCATCGATCTTCTTTGGGCCTGGCTGCTAGCTTTACAAGCCCAAATGACTTGTGGGTTCTCTCTTTTCTGGGTTTGGTCTAAACAATGAGCGTCAGTGTTTGACCCTAGCAAACAATCAACACAGCTAAAATGTCATGTTATTTGGAAGACATTTGAATTATTCGTAGGAGAATATCATAGGTGATTGTAATAATGTGAGTTGCAGCCACATTCTTCCAAGGCCTCTTTTGATAGATTGGAGACAATGGAAGGAGATGGTGTTGTTTGTAGATAGGAGTGATAATCGTGGTCATCAATTAATGAGGACTCTGTGAGAGAAAAGTCATAATCTCCAAATTGAGTTTGCGACTCAATGCCGGCAATGTAGTTATTGCCACGCAAAACATATATCTCTTGGTTTTGTATGCATTGGTGACAGCAGTCGGTAATCCTGTAAAACAAGTGCTCCATATTTAGAACTGCATATAAGAAAATGTTCAAAAGCATGCTCATTCTCACCTCTCGAATACTATCATTTGTGGCACTTCCAAAATTAGACGCCGTGTTGCTAACTGGTTCATGGTTATCATTGGTTGAAATATTATTCTTATTTGTAAGACGAGTATTCACCATTATTGACATCGGCATGTAGAACATTTCCCAGGCTGCTTTGCTTCTTTTGGTGACTACAGTGTGGAGGAGCAGTAATCCTGTTGCTCCTGTGGCTGAGTCGGATGTAAGAGTGGCTCCAGCTGAGCACATTTTTGCTGGATTAAGAATCACAAACAAGCAAGCTTTAGGTTTTGATATACTTCTTGTGCTCCATATTTACAAGTTCATATAAGAAATGTTCAAAAAGCATGTTTGTTCTCACTTGTATCTCAAAATCAGAAAAAGCGCGTCCATCGCAGGTTGAAATATCATTCTCATCCATAAGCAGGTTGAAATATCATTCTCATCTATAAACAGGGTCAGATCTACATTATGGAAAAGGGGTCAATTGACCCCATGAGTTTAACTTCTTTTCCTTAGTGGTTAGGTGTTTGCCCCTCAATCTTGGTTTTGTTCATTGAGAAGTTAGGACTACGATGTTTGACAAAATGCCTCAAGAGGCAACTAAAGTACTTTCACCAGTAAGCATATATAGTTTCTTATTGCATAATACATTAAATTATTGATTTTCCTAAATTGGTCACAGATTAAGTAATGATAAAAGATAGATGTATGAAACTAAGTACTATCTTATATATCTTATATATGAGATATTCAACACCTTGACCATAGAAATATGAAATAATGAAAACAGAAGTTACAGAACATATATACAATGTTCAACAGAAAAATAAAGTACAATACAATTAGAGGAAAACATAGACAAAAGATGGTCACAAAGCTATCTAAACTAAACCACATACTTAAACAACAAAGATTTTCTCCTCTTTTTTTAAGCAAACTAATATTTTATTTGCCTAAAAATATCATCTGCAGATTTTCCTGCAGCTCTTTGAACAGATTTTCTTCTTGCTCTGCAATCATATCATCTGCTGCAGCTTGGGTTCCAAAATAAAAGGCAGTGTCGCTATCAGGGTCAGGTTCATCACAGATTGAACTATCCTTCTTATTAGCAGAAGGATCAGACCTACTCTTCAAGCCAGGTTCATCACAGATTGAACTATCCTTCTTATTAGCAGAAGGATCAGACCTACTCTTCAAGCGGCAGAGAACAAAGTCCCCATTCTGCTTAGGCTTAGAACCCAGTTCAGTTTCAGCGATATCATACTCGTGCATGACCCAGTTGGTCTTGTGAGAATTACGCAGAGGACCTAAGTAGAAGGTCAAAGTCCTCTTAAACCCAATGACAGCTTGGGAGTGTCGAGCCTTGATATAACGGGTTTTGCCTATGATCTTCCAGTAGCCTGCTTGGGAGGCCCTTTTGATATTGGTGTACTTGTTATGGCGTGGGCTGAAGAAGAACCCCTCCTCCATATCCTGGTTTGGGACCAACATCGCTGCCACAATGCAATGCAGCAACACAATACTCAACATAACAAGATTATATATTCACAATTTAGAGAAATAATGTTACCACTTCATCGTATTATCTTCTCAACCTGTCATTCCAATCAGGCAAATTCTAACAACTCATTAAAACACAATATTTGACAATCTAATAACCCAAAAACATAAAATTCAAAACACTAATAATAAAATATGATTAAAAAAAAAAACAATTTTAGTCTCTGTGTTCTATCTCCAAACCATATTTGGTATATGTAGTTTCAAAACTCTATATTTGTTTTTGTGTTTTATATTGTTTGTAATTTTAAGACATTAAATAACACATAGAACATTTTTGACAAATTAAAACAAATAACTTTTATAAACTCGCAAATTTTACTCAAAAATGACATTTTTGACTAAAACTCATATATGTAACCTTTAATTGAATTTTCAAACAAAAATTAAAAGTTTGAATTTGTTAAAATTGTCCAAATATTACAGAAAAACATATACACCCGGACCAACTATGGAGTTTATAAATCACATGGACCAAATATGTTTGCGGAATAAAACAGAAGGACTAAAAACGATCTTTTATTTATAATCATACATTAAAAATGAGATGGAATGAGAAGCGAAAAATTAAAAGTAAGCTGGAGGAATTACCATGCAAATCCCAAGGCTCGTGCTTGAAGCACTCGATTTCAGGGAAGTGGGAACCTTTGCCCTGCATCTTCCTCTTCAAATAGTGGCTCACCAGCTCCTGTTCCGTGGGAATAAACCGGTATCCCACAAGCTCTGCTGCTGTGTTTCTGCTGCTGCTTCTCATCTCTTCTTCTTGGTAACTCGGAGTAGAGGATTATCAATTTATCAGTCAATGTTTAGCTTGTGATCTGCAGAAGCAGAGTGCAGTTGTATTTATAGGCAAACTCACTCACTATCTGATATTTTTTTCCCAAAAAGTCGTGAACTTCCTGAGCAAGTTTACCTGACCCAATAATACATGGCTTGGGTCATGTCACTGGGTCCCACACTCACTATTTTCTTCCTTTTAGGAACCTTGTAAGTGAAGGTTTTGTACTCACAACAATCTCGAGTCTTCAGGAAGATTCTAGATTCTACCTTGTGTTATGCATCAAAGCCTTATCGGAGACCACAATCGTTCCAAATGATCTCACAATACATTTATTTACTGGGAAAAAAAATTCAGTCTATTAATTAATTTATTTTTTACGTAATTTTGTATTCTTTTTTTTTTATTGGTCCATGCGTAATTTAGTATTCATCATGAATTTTATTTGATGGATGTTGACTATTGTTTTCAAGTAAAAATTTTCTAACAGTAAAACTTATATTTGACCAAAAAAAAAAAAAAGTGAAAGTTATAGAATTTTAGATTTTAAGAAAATAAAATTATTGTTATATTCTAAGAGAAGTGATGATGTTTTATTTATCAATAATGTTATACTTACCACATTTTTATATCACATTTTTATACCATCTCACGTGTCATTATTTTATTAGACATAGTTTTTATTTTTATTTTTGGGTTTTTATTTTTATTTTTTAGTATTCAATGTATGAATGTCATGTAAGTTACCACATAAGATGATATGAAATTATAGTATAAAAATGTGAGATATCTAGCACTACTGTTTATTTATCTATAATTAATGTTGAAAAAGCCCACCATATAGTTTTGATGTAGAAATTTCATGTTTTAATATATTTCTTTCTTCACCACTTTATGTTGGAGCTAAAGTTGTGTGGCTCAATACCAAAAGTTATGGATGTGAAAAGGAATCACACGTTAAAAAAGTTACACAACATATTTATTAGTGATAAGCTACAAATAGCACTAATGTTTTTTAAGATAAAACCTTATATCTAAAAAGATCTAATAGACCATACTCTACCATACTTGAATTATAGTGGACCGTGGTTAAAGTGGAGACAGTATCTAGCACAAGCTATAAGCCCATATATAATAAGTGGCAAAGTCAGAAATTTAGAATAACAGGGGCCTGAAAAAAAAAAAAAAAAAATTACAAAATATTAAATCACAACACTTTTATTTGTAATTGCCTACGGTGGGTTCTCACTTCTCAATTTCTCATATTTTGAAAATGCCTTATTACAAAACACTAGCAAAACAAAAACAATGCTAAAATTTCCAAGAGAAATGGAGAAAAAATGAGCTTAAACATATAAATTTCAATCTGCGTATGCTAAAAAATATCTGTCGTTAATTTGTTAGTGATCATAAAAAGTCAATAATCTATCCAGAATTACCAATATAAATTATTAAAATTGGCCGGAGTAAAACTGTAAAAGTAAGTATTATAAGGAAGAAAAGAACACAACACAACACAACAATAACTTCAGTACAGTTGGTGTGTGGCTTCATTTACAATGAGCAACTGAGCAAGTGATGTTCGATGGTTAATAGGTGCATTTCATTATCATTTTGAAACTTTTACCTGTTATGTCTCACATTGAGTTTTCTACCATCGTTTTTTTTTTTAATACAATTATATGGTGTGTCTTAATTACCACGTAACTACGATTGGCTAGCTGACTAGAGTTGAATACCAATTCTTTTTTCTGCAGTTGAATAACTCAGTCAGCTATATATGAGCAAATCCGTACTCATGTGGTAAAGTTTCAAGTCACACGCTCACACAAAGATAAGGGTGCTGGAGTTGAGATCGCAAGTCATTCTTGCTAGTCAAAATATCTGTGTCACTGTGTGTATTGAAAGGCAGCTTATTTTAACTCTAATTCAAAATTTATTATTATTTCCTGCAAAGCCAGTAGCAATGACAGCTGTAAGCATGTTAGATGCTTGTTAGTGTGAAATAGAATTGTGCAGTTATGTGCTTAGCATAATGTAATATTTATTCAGTTTCCAGTTTTCTTTTAGTAGGCCATGACATATCCAAATGCCCAAAATCAGTATTGAAGTGATTTTCCCCCTTCTATTGCTCCATAAGCAATGGCTTTGAACATTGACATTGCACAGATAAGTGCTAACAGATTGCACAGCGTTTTCATCCATTATGTTTTTTTCTTAAAACTGAGCAATGGCATGTAAACTTTGTCATTGTGGGAACAAATGCAAAGAGAGAAAATAAAACACAAATTCCATTCAATATAAAAGGTCCGAAATAAACAATATTCACAAGGATACAATTGAAAAAAAAAAAAAAAAAAAAAAAAACAATATTACAATGATACAATTTTTGGTTCTAGCCTTCTAGGGGTGGGGTGTTTTAGCAAATGAAATTGCCAGTTACTGCATTCATCTTCTTGACAAACATTTGCAAGTGGAACATTTCCCAGATTTGTGTATATTGGTGACTACAGTGTGGAGGAGTAGTAATACTGTGACTGATGTGGCTGAGTTGGATGTAAAAGTGAATCCAGACTGTTTTCTGGCTGAGCAAATGGCTGCTTGATTAACAATCACAAACAAGAAAGTGTTAAGTCTTGATATACTTATTGTGCTCCATATTAAGTTCATATTAGATATAAGCATGTTTATTCTCACCTCTAGATTTGTGTATATTGGTGACTACAGTGTGGAGGAGTAGTAATACTGTGACTGATGTAGCTGAGTTGGATGTAAGAGTGAATCCAGACTGTTTTCTGGCTGAGCAAATGGCTGCTTGATTAACAATCACAAACAAGAAAGTGTTAAGTCTTGATATACTTATTGTGCTCCATATTAAGTTCATATCAGATATAAGCATGTTTATTCTCACCTCTGGATTTGTGTATATTGGTGACTGCAGTGTGGAGGAGTAGTAATACTGTGACTGATGTGGCTGAGTTGGATGTAAGAGTGAATCCAGACTGTTTTCTGGCTGAGCAAATGGCTGCTTGATTAACAATCACAAACAAGAAAGTGTTAAGTCTTGATATACTTATTGTGCTCCATATTAAGTTCATATCAGATATAAGCATGTTTATTCTCACCTCTGGATTTGTGTATATTGGTGACTGCAGTGTGGAGGAGTAGTAATACTGTGACTGATGTGGCTGAGTTGGATGTAAGAGTGAATCCAGACTGTTTTCTGGCTGAGCAAATGGCTGCTTGATTAACAATCACAAACAAGAAAGTGTTAGGTCTTGATATACTAATTGTTCTCCATATTAAGTTCATATCAGATATAAGCATGTTTATTCTCACCTCTAGCATCATATCATCTGCGGCTTGATTTTCAAAATCAGACATAGTGTAGCTAGGAAGAAAATCAGACGTGGTGTAGTTGACAGGTTTGTTGTGACCATGGGTTGAAATATGATTCTTATACGTAACAAAAGAATCATTTTCTCCAAGTGGAGATTTCCACATATTGTATTCATAATTACAATAAATTGGTGCCTGCTGTATGGCTTGCTGATAAAAGAGTGAATCCAAATTTTCTTTTGGTTGAGCAAATAGCTGGATTAAGAATTACAAACAAACAAACAAGCATTAAGTTTTCATATGCTTCTTGTAACCTATACTAAGAAATTCATATCAGAAATGTTTGAAAAACATGTGTATTCTCACCTCCATCATCGTATTATTTGCAGCTTGATTTTCGAAATCAAACACGGTGTAGCTACTAGGAGCTTCACCTTCATCACAGGTTGAAATATCATTCCTATCGGTAAGAGAGGAACCATTATCTCCAAATGGTGATTGCAACTCATTGCAACCATCACTATTGCCATTGGCTTGCAGAACATCTCCCAGCTCTATTGGTGACTGCAGTGTGGAGGAACTGTACTCCTGTGGCTGCAGCTGATAAAAGAGTGATTCCCCATTTTCTTGCGGCTGAGTATATAACAAGATTAAGAATTATAAGCAAGCAAGCACTAAAAGTTTGGATATCCTTCTTGTGCTCCACATTAAGAAAAATGTTCAAAGACAAAAGCATGCTCATTCTCACCTCTGGAGTCATATAACCTGCAGCTTGACTTTCAGAATTAGACACAATGGGGCTGCCTGGTTCACTTTCAGGGCAGATTGAAGAATCCTTCTTATCTGATTTATTCTTCAAGCGGCAGAGAACAAAGTCCATCTGTATTAGTTGGAGAACAATAGAGGGTGAGCTCATGGTGTAGAAGCAGGAATATCTATTATATAACTACCAGAAATTGCAATTCTTAGCAGAGCACACACATCAAACACATCAATTCATGTATGGCAAGCACAACCTGCTTGTTTATCAACCCGTTTTTGCATTAATTGTGTATTTAAAACTCCACCACTATGTTATGCACCAAATTTTAATCCAATACACAAAACGTTGATGCTGCATGGTCCAAACACAACACAGAACAACGTTGTTAAACAAGGAACCCATTACCCATAAAAGAGAATGAATGAAATTTGTATATATGAAATTTGTAAATAATCAAGTAATAGCATATTAAAAAAAACAACAAAAACAAAAAGCTTGAAGAAGACATGTATCAATGAAAGAGAAAACAAGAAATCCATAACAAATTGCAGTGAAAACAAAGTCTGAATAACACATATGAATGAAAGAGAATGACCTTGGCCTGCTTAGGATTAGGAGGGGCTTCAGTATCAATAAGATAGTATTCATGTATGACCCAGTTGGTCTTCTTAGGCTTGGGAGAACGAGAGGCACGACCTTCGTAGAAGGTCAAGGTCCTCTTCTTCCCAATGACAACTTTGGAAAGCCGAGCCTTGATTGCACGTTCCTTGCCTGTGATTTTCCAGTAGCCTTTTTGGGTGGTCCTGTTGGAGCGAGTGCTATTGGTGTACTTGTAGTCCCTTGGGCTGAAGAAGAACCACTCCAATGCATGAGTCTCTGTCTCAGTTTCTGCGACCAAGAGCGCTGCAAATGCAATATGCAACACAAAACAAGTTGTTGAAACTTGAACCCAACCACAACCAACACTTCAATGGCGCAAATATTCAAATGGGTAGTGATCAAAGACAAGAATAGAGTACCAGGTAAATCACTAGGCTCGTACTTGCAGACATCGATTTCTGGGATGTGGGAATCCATGCCCTGCAGCTTGTTCCTCAGGTAGTGGTTCACCAGCTCCTCCTCTGTGGGTTGGAATCTGAAACCCACCGGCACTGACACCGGTTCTGCTGCTGCGCCTGATGTGTTGTTGTTGTTGCCCATTTGCTCTCCTTCTCTGTACAACTTGTAAGAACCAAATTGCTTCATCAGCACCAAGAGCGAGGTCGTATTTATAATCACACTCGCTCACTCACTCAGGTCTTGAACTTCCTAAACAAGGTTGCGTGATTCTTTAATTTTTGTCGTTTTTTGTCTACCCCTCTTGCAAGTTTTGCTTTGTTTGAAACAAAGAATAAAAAAAAAGAAGACATGTAAAGGTCCTAATCTGTTTGATGAGTAAAGTTTCAGACTGTTACAGGTCCTTTTCTAAGCTTACTTTCATCGAAGGTGCTTTCCCTTCATTGAAGTTATAGAAGTCTTTTTCTTTCTTTGAATTCCACATCACATGGGTATTTTTCTGAATTTTTTAAGTGGTTCGACTATTTGCCTGAATTCAAGTCCACATTCCCATCTCCATTGAAACAAATGAGTCCTCCAACGTTTACCCATTAACCTTTTGCTTTTGCAGTTCTAGATGCTTCTAAAGACAATATATACTTACAAACACACTTTTAAGTTCACTCAGCCATTTAACATCAAAGAGATTTATAGGCTTCTCTCAAAGCCATACTCTTCTAGGTGGTATAAATTTAAGCACATCAATGAATGCAATATAAACCAATTACCTCAATGCAACCATGTATTGAGTATTATTCTTAAAATACTGATAATACTTTATTTTTAACTAGGCACCAAAATTGAAATATTTGAGTACTTGTCTCCTGAAGCCACCTCAAATATAATTTGTTTTGAAGATGACAATTCAATTTCCTTTGAAAATGACAAATATACATACGTCACATCTTAGATAAAATTTGATATTGTTCTTACCATATTCTTTGAATGAGTAGAAATTTCACATGGCACAGTTTTTAACGTAGTGATTACCACGCTTGTTAGAGGTGTTTTTAGTACCCTTCTTGCATGCTTTGGTCTTCACCCCTGTGCAATTACTCCATTATATGTTTGCATTAAGTTCCTATACAAGTACATGTAACAGTGTGTTGATCAAAATGGTTGCCTAGATGCAATATGCCAATGATACATATTGTTGGCTTCGATCCTTGGTTTAAAAGGTTTGGAAAAAAAAAAATATATAACAATCTACATCTTTCTTTTATGCAATGCTCGACTAATGGAAAGAGAGAGAGAAAAAATAACAGAGAGAATCAAACAATGGCACTGACCATTGATAATGGGTTTGGATTTAGTAACTTGATAATTCTTTTGTGGGTGGGGAATCCATCCCTTTCCTCTCAAAATAATTCCAGAGTTTCTGATCGGAGAATAGATATATCCAATGGGGTTTTATAACTTCCCCCACAAGTAGTAAGTAGTCAAGAACTTCTGCCCCAAGTAGTCTTGGACCCCACCTCAAATGCCTCCATATTCTCTAGCCAAATAAAGTCCTTTTCTTTCTTTAAATTCCACATCAAAAAAAAAAATAGAATAATGAAACCCATGTTCACATGGGTATAATTTTCTGAATTTTTAAGTGGTTCGACTACTTGTCTATCTTGAAGTACACATTCCCATCTCAGTTGAAACACTTACAAGCACTTTCAAGTTCACTCATATTTAACATTAAAGAGATTTACAGGCTTCTCTCGAAGCCATACTTTTCTAGTTGGTATTAATTTAAGCACACCCATAAATGCAACGAAAGATATATAAATGGCTTACCTCAATTGAACCATGCATGTATTGAGTATTATTCGTAAATTAAAGACTTGATAATACTTTAATTTTGGCTAAGCACCAAAATTGAAAAGACTATGAAACTTTTATGACTTGACTTTTGACAGATCCCTATTTGGGCTTTGGATGACATTTACACACATTAATAACTACCCTCCTATCTCAATAGGCGTATGGTGATCACTCGGCCATTTATGATTCTTTTTGTTTTCCAATTTGATCCTAAAAGGCTTACCAACCGATCCCTAGTATTGAAGACCTCTTCACATTGTGATTGGTACTTGAGATATTTGAGTACTAGCTTGTCGTTCTGGGTCGTCCTAAAATGTAATTTACTTTTAAAGATGATAAATATACATATGTTGTATCTTAGATAAAATTTGATATTGTTTTTACCATGTTCTTTGAATGAGTGAAAATTCAACATAACACAGCTTCTAACGTAGTGATTACCGCACCTGTTAGAGGTGCTTTTAGCACCTTTGCAGGTAAAAGAAATTCAAGCCCTATATATGAAAGAAGCTCGTAAGAAAATTAAATGCCGCATTTGATAGTATGCTACTCTGCCTGATGAATAATAAATGGGCCCTTCAGCCAGACGATCTTATCCAAATTGATAAAATCTGTGAAATTAGCCCAATAGGTAAAGAGCTAAATGGACCCAAGAATAAGGGGCCTTTTGGGCTGAGCTTATAAAATCAATAACGAAAAATGTTTAAAAAAACTTTGGCTCTTTGTTAATTCAAAATGCGTATCATGTGTTATATCATTTTGGGTAGAAAATGCAACTAGACTAATGAAAGAGGAAAATTGGTTTCAAAATTAAAGTTACAGGGACATAGGGCCAAATGCGTGAAATTCTCATCCCAAAAAGTGCCACATACTAACTGATAGACATTGCTAAAAAGATCTCATTATAATGTAGTTTGAACTGGTTACCATATCTTGTTGAAGTTATGGTTTTAATCTTTCTTCTTTAATCCCCATATGGTACTTGATTTATAACTTTGGTGGTTCAGAACTCAACATGGACTCAGAAGTTCAGAACTCGACGTGGACTCGCAACATAGACTCAGAAGTTCGTAACTTGGCAGACATAGTACATGATATCCTTCTAAAGATATTTATGACTCTGCATGTCATGGATTTGATTTCTGGTGTTTCTCACGTACGTATGTACCTCATGTTGTGCAGCTATGCATGACCCCATCCTTTGGAAGAAGCTTGACTTGAGTAGGGTGAAGTCCCAAATCTTTAATTCCTCTCAAGAACCGAATACTTGGCCTCATCATCACGAGTCAAGTCAAAGAATAATGGGAATCTTGGAAAGTGCTTTAAGTCTTAGTGGTGGGAAATAGGAAATTCACCAAATATTAATATTTGAGCAATTACAAGGATAATCTATAAATAGGCTGGAACTTAAACATGAACATTCGGATTATGATATCACATTATATACTGGACCCAAAAAGGTGGTTAGCGTCATATTATCTTAGTAACTGGTTAGCTCTAGAGAGCTCGAGAAGAGGAGAGACGGGGACTCGATCTCTTTCCTTTTTTCTCAAATGTTTTACCTTTTAGCTATTTTTTATTAGGCCAAAGTGCACTGTTAGTCCCTATACTTTAACAAAAATTCCGCTTTGGTCTCGTTCTTTCAATTTTGGAAATTTCAGTCTAGCTAGTACTTTCATTAAGTTTGTAATTGGGTCCAAATCATTAATTAGGTTTAAATTATTGGTGAAAATATGACGTAACAGAGATATTTTGGACATTTTAAATAACTTATGAGTGGAACTCATTTAACAAGGTGACGTTGTCCAATCACATTTGGACACATGTCTTTTTCTAAAAAAATCATTTAAGATTTTGTCTTTCCTTTCTTTCTTAATTATCTTTTTGTTAATTATAATATATATAAATTGTTTTTTAGACCATATTAATCATGAAATGTTTAAATTAAATATTCATTCATATGTGTTGTCATGTCATATTTATATCTCAAAAAAAAACGGAGTTAACAGTTTAGACCTAATTGCAAACGAATGAAAGTACGAGACTAAAATTGTCAAAATTGAAAAAACGAGGACCAAAGTGAAAATTTCGTTAAAGTACATAGACTAAAAATGTACTTTGGCCTTTTTATTATGAAGTTTTCTTGCAATATGATTAAGAAAAGTTTCCTAAAATTATATTATTATTAAAAATTATGTATATTTTAGTCATTTTGTACAGGGGTATTATTGTTCAAAAATATTTAAGATATGGGTGTCCATAGAATCCCTCGTAGAATTTATATATATTCTAGCCCATTGGTTTCAATTAAAACTGTCCTTCTAACCACATATTCAAGTTCATTGTTTTCCCAAAACCACTATTCGAGAACATTCCACTCCACCTATAAAATTGACTTTAGACAGCCGGTTAGCTTGCACATCAGCGCCATACATCCTAGTCAAATTTTCTTGTTTTGTCTTTCGTAAAGAAAATGATTAAGGTTTCCGACGCCACTGAAGGCCAAGATGAAGAGGAAGGTCATGCCAATGATGAGCTTGGGATATTGATTTGAATTAATCATCAATATATTCAATGATTTACCAGAGGTATATAAATATACCTTGTTCAATTCAACTGAATGTAGCACATGTAATTTATTAATTTTTCCCTTGGTTAGTAATTAACACAAAGTTTTTATATGTACTGACGCTACTTCTGAATCTGCGGACCATAACTTGGACTCCTTGAAGCCTAAAAGATTGTTTGATTTCTAAAATTTCATGGATATTAATTCATGAATTTGAATGTCATGGATTTGATTTATGATGTTTCTTGCATATGTACCTCTTGGCGTGTGTCATGATCCCATCCTTTGGAAAAAGCTTTACTTGAGTACGGTGAAGTCCCACATCTTAAATGTTCCTCGAGAACCAAATACTTGGTCTCATAATCAAGAGTCAAGTAATAGAATGATGGGAATCTTGAAGAGTGCTTTAAGTCTCAGTCGCGGAAGTGTATCATGCTTTGTAAGACCCCGTATTTTTCAAGGAGTTTTTTTAAATATTTTGCGAATTTATTTTAAAGATTTTAGAATTTATTTGGAATTTAAAAAGGTTTTGGGTTAATTTTTAAATTTTGTGTTAAATTGGGCGTGACAAAAAGTTGACTTTTAAAACTAATGGACTTTTGTCTTTGACTTTGAGCACGTTGAAAAGGTCTCGAGTCCACAAGTTCGTAGACACGCGGCACGCGTTGATCGGAGTTATGATTTGGAAGATACGGACATGTGAAGTGAGTGGAAAACTTGTAATTTTTACGAAAGTGGGTTTTAAATACCCAAAAAGTCAGATTTCTCTCTCCCCCCCCGTGTCTCCCTTCTCTCTCTTCTGTCTCTCTCTTCGCCTGCCCTCTCCCCTCGGCAGTTTCGCCGTCCGGCCACCCCTCGACCAACGGCGGGCACCGGTGAGTTTCTCTCGCCGTCGCCGACCTCTAGCGGCCGTCCCCATCGCCGGCCGACCATCGTCGACGGAGAAATGACGCGAGACAGAGAAGATGTCCTCGTCGGCGATCTCTAGTTTTCCGGCAAAATCGCGGCGCCGGACCACCTAGGTTCTCTTCCCCAGGCCCCGACGAGTTCAGCCATGGCATCCCCTAGCTCCGACGACCCCTCACGATGGCAGATCGAGAAATTTCAGGCCGGCGGCTTCTCCGGCCAGTTCGAGCTTTTCCGACAAGATTTGGCCTTCGATCCAGTTACGAGAAATGATCCTCTAGTGTGGTTATTGATGTTTTGCAGGTTAAGCAGGCTGAGGAGGCAGTAAGGAGAAGACGAGGCAGTGGGACCTATTTTAATTTGATTTAACTGATTTTATACAGTGAATTTTACATAAATGTTTTGGGCTCACACTCTGATTTATTTAACGTATTTATTTATTATATTAAGTGCATGACTCATTCTTTGAAAAAAAAAAAAAAAAAGGGTTTGAAGGACAAAATTTCAGTGTATTTTTGGGCCCTAGGATCGGGGCGTTACAAATTGGTATCAGAGCTAGACCCGGCCGGAAGTGTGTGGATTGCAAGACCCAGGGACCAAGACCCTGAGTGGGCGGCTGCGCAAGGCAGTGGCGAGCTACCAGGTGAGGAAAAGTGAGTGATCCCACACTGCCCGGGTGAGGAATGGTGATGTTACAGAAAGTTTGAGGAAATCAGTTGAGAAATCAGTTTGAGAAAATCAGTTCAGAAAATGTTTGTAAAGCCAGTTTGAGAAAGAAAATAATTTTTATGTGATTTCAGAAATGTATTTTATTTGAACCATGAAAATGTTTGAGAAAATTTTGAGAAATGTCCCCTGCACTGCCATTGCCTCTCTGCTCCTCAGCAAGTTCAAGAAAAGTTGAAGTTGGAGATTTAGTAAGAGGTTTGAATTTAGAAAGGTTGGAGTAAGATTATTTGTTAGAGAACAAAGGTTCAAGGGAAACAGTAGAGTAGTATTTTTAGTTGGTTGAAGGGTTTGTTCACCGAGTAAGTAGGGTTTTCAAGGTAGTAGCTAGGTAAGACCTAGGTTGTTGTTTGTTTGCCGGAACTCAGCGGTTACTGTTTTGCGATCTCAAGTGGCAACGCTTCAGAAGTGGTTGAGCGACTCGCACATGAAGATGGAAGTTCTGAAGATAGAGAATTCAGAGTCATCGAGAATTGAGGCAAGCTACTGGAAAGAATCGAAGATCAAGCTGAATGCACTCGAAGATCTTGGAAAACGGATGCGGATGGAACACGACAAGCTCGTTATCTGCAGTTCCCAAGTGAAGGTTTCGATTCGTCATCGTATTTTATTTTACATCGTGCTTGCGCTATTCTCAGTTTTTCTTTTAACTGAAAGAGTTTTCTGACGTGTGATTTGTTGTTGGTTGTGCTTACTTGTGTTTGTGTGAGCTTGTTCTGTTTTTACTTTCCCTTGGGAATTTCGAGGACGAAATTTTTTTTTAAAGGGGGGTAGATTGTAAGACCCCGTATTTTTCAAGGAGTTTTTTTAAATATTTTGCGAATTTATTTTAAGGATTTTGGAATTTAAAAAGGTTTTGGGTTAATTTTTAAATTTTGTGTTAAATTGGGCGTGACAAAAAGTTGACTTTTAAAACTAATGGACTTTCGTCTTTGACTTTGGGCACGTTGAAAAGGTCTCGAGTCCACGAGTTCGTAGACAAGCGGCACGAGTTGATCGGAGTTACGATTTGGAAGATACGGACATGTGAAGTGAGTGGCAAACTTGTAATTTTTACGAAAGTGGGTTTTAAATACCCAAAAAGTCAGATTTCTCTCTCCCCCCCCCCACGTCTCCCTTCTCTCTCTTCTCTCTCTCTCCGCCTGCCCTCTCCCCTCGGTAGTTTCGCCGTCCGGCCACCCCTCGACCAACGGCGGGCACCGGTGAGTTCCTCTCGCCGTCGCCGACCTCTAGCGACCGTCCCCATCGCCGGCCGACCATCGTCAACGGAGAAATGACGCAAGACAGAGAAGATGTCCTCGCTGGCGATCTCTAGTTTTCCGGCCAAATCGCGGCGCCGGACCACCTGGGTTCTCTTCCCCAGGCCCTGGCGAGTTCAGCCATGGCATCCCCTAGCTCCGACGACCCCTCACGGCGGCAGATCGAGAAATTTCAGGCCGGCGGCTTCTCCGGCCAGTTCGAGCTTTTCCGGCAAGATTTAACTGATTTTATACAGTGAATTTTACATAAATGTTTTGGGCTCACACTCTGATTTATTTAACGTATTTATTTATTATATTAAGTACATGGCTCATTCTTTGAAAAAAAAAAGGGTTTAAAGGACAAAATTTCAGTGTATTTTTGGGCCCTAGGATCGGGGCGTTACATGCTTGATTTTCTATTTCTACATGGTCACAACAAATGAGCACTTGATCTGTGCAGCTAAAAGGTCTTTCCCAAAGTGTACTATATAAAAATGGTTTTATTTGAACATAAATTGTCTGATTATGATAGATCTGGGACTAATACTGATACTCCTTGGAGAAGCCCCAATCTCAAGCAACTTGTTCTACCTGCAGTCTGGAATCTAGTAACAATGGCTGGATTCGAAAACCCTACCAAGAATTGGAAAGGGCTCGAGTCATTGACTATATATTCTATGTATTTATTTTCCTGCTACCATCATGAAAGTGATTGAATTATGTGCCCTTTGGACTCAAACTTTGCAGGGGCTATTGCTGCCTTTACCCCAAAGTATTCTAGTTATCCTCTGCTTCCTTCATTTTGGGAAAATTTTACCATGTAATGTTTTATTTGTGATGATTTATGTTTCAGAAAGTCATAAATGTGAATTCACTGCTTTAGCAGGAAGTTGAAAATGGACATATATATATATATGCAATGGATTTATAATAAAAACATAATTAGTAATTAGCAGCTTTAAATGGATGGTATCAAATCATTCATCAAGGTTGCACGCCAACATGGCAACATGTGCATGAGCATAATCAGACTCGAGGCCCGTGCATGAGGTGTTTGAACTTTAAAAGGCATTCTTTAGGGGTTGCTCGGATGCATTTTGAAAGAAAACCAGATTACATGGAGGTGGTTCAAGTGCTTCTCACATTAACTGTGGGCTCGTTTGTATTTAGGGATTTCATTGAGAGGATTTGGATTTGAAATCCTCTAATCCAAATGCTCCTGTTTGGATTCAATTTAAGGAATGAATTTGTATTTGGCCCAAACCATGGTAGATTTTAGAATCCTAAATTCATAGATTTCAAATACTTTCTTCAACTAGTTATTTGAACTCTCACCACCACACTTTCTCTCTCCCTCATCACCTCCGGTCACCATCGTCGGCGGGACATCGACAGCCAATGGCGCTGGCAACCATCTCCGCCCATCACCGACAACTATCTCCGGCGACACCTCTAGCCAATCTCCTCCTTGTTCATGTTTTAATTTCAAAAAAGTTAAAACAAAGTGTGGTTGCTAGGGTTTGAACCCCCATCCTTATACAGACAAATAAAACCCCAACTAACTAAGCTAAAATCTATGAAATATTTAAATAGTAAATTAACTATTAAAAACTCCTTAATTAGAGCTTAGTTATTTCAAAACCCCTACCTTTAATAAAACTAATTTAAAACCCCCTATTAATTACTTAAACTCTCCCAAAACTCCCCCGGTCAACTAACACCCAGCTAGGTTTGACCCCCTTTTATTTTTATTTTTCGATTATAGCCCTGGTCACTTAATCTTTTCATTTCTCAGTCTCTCTCTCTCTCTCTCTCTCTCTCTCTCTCTCTCTCTCTCAATCTCTCTGCGTGTTCTCTGTTCTCTCTCTTCTGTGCGCGGCTGTCGTCGGCGTGTGTGGCATTGTCTGGCTACAGTTGCCAGCAAGATCACCACCATCAGCTCTCTCTCTCTCTCTCTCTCTCTCTCTCCCCTTCTGTCATCACTTTGCCCCGAATCATGCCCAAACAGTCCAGATCGCCGCGACCTCGATTGGTGGTGCTCGCCGAAGATTTGCCTTTTATGGCTGAGTTAGAATGCTGAACCACCCAAATCTTCTTCCTTTCGACGTCCTGAGCACGATGGTGTGCTCGGATTCTCCATCCAACCAGCCACGGCGGCGAATCGAAGCCACAAAGGCCACAACTTCTCCAGTTAGCGATCTGCCTAGCTTTTCCGATCATTGACTCATTTTTTGTAATTAGTCTTCGGCGAAGCCGGTAGAGGCGGCGGCGGAGGGGGCAGAGGTTAAGGTTTCGAAGAAGGAAGCAGAGGTGAGCAGTGTGGTGGGTGAGACCGGCGAGGCTATCAATAGCTGGCAGAGGTGAGCATCACTAAGATGGGTGAGGCAGAGGTGAGCTTCATTTTTCAAGTTTTGAAATTGTTATTCGCTTTCTATTCGATGACGTTTGTTTAATGTTTGATGATTTTGGAGCTTCTTCTTTGCTGTTTGGTTGTTGAGAAAATGTGCGGAGACAAAAAATGAATAGGTGAGGTTAGAATAGGAAAAAAAAACTTGGAGTCTGTGTATTATGTTTGGTTTCTAAAAGTTTGCCTTGTAATATAATTCATATCTTGAACAAAATCAAATTAAATAAATCAGCCATAATTTATTTGCCCTTGTAGACTTATTGTTTGATCTCATTTATGTCATATATCTACATCAATTTCTTTGAAAATTTAGTTTTAGTTTCACTTCGTAAATATTCAGTTTCACTTATAACTATGTTTTGCATATAATTATAGTGTTTTTGTTTCATTTATTTTTTATTGAAATTGTTTTATTATTCAGTTTCAGTTAGAATTTAAAAATATATTTGAAGATTTGAGAATTTGAAGTTTTGAAGATTTTGATTCAGTTTCAGTTGTAATTGAAAAAATGCCTAGAGCTATGAATTATGTAACTATTTGTTTTGAGTATTTATGTGAAATTGTTTTGTTTTAGGTGTAATAGAATGTTTAAGCAGTGTGATAGTGTAATTAAATTATTTTCTCAATTTAGTTACAATTTGAATATTTCATTTTGAGGGAATATCTTATTTTCAATTTCCGTAAATATTCGATTTTTTCAGTTTCAGTGTTTGATTTTCTTTTTAGCAAAATATTGAGTTTCAGCAAAAAATTCAGTTTCAGAAAAAATCAGTTACAGTATTGTACCGAAAAAAAATTTAGTTACAGTGATATCAGCGCGTCAGCTCGCGTTAAAAGGATAAAAAGAGGTATTATAAGTTTTAGGGGGTTTTTCAAATTTTATAAACTAATTTATGTCTCCATAAATAATAATATTTATTTAAATTCAAGAATTTCTAAAAAATTTAATAAACATTATATATTCTATTCCAAGTAATACATTATTAATTGCCATTTATTTAAACAACAATTTATCATTAATGTGTTTTTATCAAATTGTTTCTTTATGTGGCAATATTTCAATTGTACAACTAATCGTTATAAGTCAAATATTAATTTCTCTATAATTTTATTGGGACGATATATGTTGAACAACTTAAAAAAATTAATTATTAATTATTCTTAAATAATTATTAAAATTTTAAAATAAATAATCAGGCCGGCCCAGCTTGACACGACTCGTTATGGATCGGGCCATGGGCCGGACTGGGCTTAAGGTTAACAATAATTGGGTTAGGTTGGACCACCCTAATTATTAAATGGGGTAGCCTGAGCACGACACGAAGTACGAATGGGCTCGATCAATTTAAACGGATCGGACCAGCCCATTGTACACCTCTACTTTTGGCCCAAAAAAAAATGGGAAATAGACCCCAGTAGTAAGGAGTTAAATTTTGAAAATGTCGGCGAAATTTTCGCTTTTTTGGACTATGGAAATTTTAACACACAACTAACTCGTTTTCGGCCAAATTTCAATGGTTTCGCCTAAATTTCGGTAATTTTGCCTAAATTTTCGGCTGGTGGGATTTATGTGTTTTGGGGAGGCTTGGTTTTGGGAGGAGCTGAGGCCATGGAGAGAGGAAGAGAGGAGGGGCTGGGTTCGGTGGCAAGGGGGCGAGATGAGGGAGAAAGAGAGGAGAGTGGGCTGGTGGTCAGCGCCGGTGAGCTGGGCTGGGGATGGAGATGCCAAGAGAGAGAGAGAGAGAGAGAGAGAGAGAGAGAGAGAGAGAGAGAAGCATGGGAATGGACTGATGCAGAGAAAAGAGAGAAAGGATAAGAAGAAAAAAAGAAAGATAAAGGAGAAGAAAAAAAAAAAAAAAAAGAGGGAGTGAAGTCTGTGTCAGGGGAGGTTGGGTAGCGTGAATGTAAATGAGGAGAGAGAAATGAAGATAAAAATTTGATTTTGAATTTTTAAAACTCATATTTGTAAATTTACAAAAATGTCCCTCACTTTAAACGCTCGTATCTTTCAAACCGTAGCTCTGATCGATGCACAATTTGCGCCTACGTGTTCGTGTGTTTGAGACATTTCTAACAAGCCACAAATTGAAATCAAAAGCCCAATAGTTCAAAAAGTCAAAGAATGGGTCAAACTAATTTAAAACAAAAATTATAAAATTAACCCAAAACATTTTATTTCTCAAATAAATTTCTAAAATATTTTTCAAAATAAAATTTGAAAAAATACGGGGTCTCACAATCTACCCCCTTAAAAGAATTTCGTTCTTACAATTCCTAAAGAAAGTAATAATGGAATAACTTCAAACAAGCACAAGAAATTAGCACACTAGTCTTTCTTTTTTTCTTGGTTTTTGTTATGTTCTTAATTGCATAAATTATAATTATTATCATCGGACTGAAAGTGAGAAATCTTTCATGTTTGTGTTTGAAAAGAAGAAAACAAGAATATGGTTGAACAAGAAAACAAGAATGTAGCACGCGAGTCTTGCCTTTCTATTGCTCTTGGTTTTTGTGTTTGTGTTTTTATTTTTGTGTGTTTGTGTTTGTGTTTTTGTTTTTGAGTTTGTGTTTGTGTTTGTGTTTGTGTTGTGTTTGTACGTGTTGTCTTTTTCTGAAAATGATATATTGTCTTCGAGTATTTTTATTATCATGATGCACATGGAAGAACATCCTTTGTAACTCTTAATTCCATCTAAACTAATATGCTTTTTCCTTTCCATTTGTTCTCTCTCTCTCTCTATATATATATATATATACATATATATACATGTTCCTTGTATAAAAATTTCATAACTGAATTTATATTTTATTCATAAAAAAATTGTGGACATCCGGAAATTTTCTAGCATTTACTTATCAATAGACATACTAAGTGATACACATAGAAAGATCACATTATGCAAAATTCTAATGTAGTATGAACTAGTTACTTGTTTACAGTTTGACATAACTTGTTGATCGATGTTCTATAATTTTCATTAGTTTTATGAACATTTTGTCATAGAATAGTTTCATGTCCAGTTAGCTTGCATATATGTACGTACGTTCCCAATCCTCAATTGTCTTGTAAGTTTGATATATATGATGCTTTTGAATTTTTCCAAAAAATTTGTCTTAACAGATGATTTTAAATATCCAACAATATAAAGTGCACTAGGAGATTCTCTAGGAATATTAGAAAATATCCAAGTTAGGTTATAATGTTTTCCACAAATCACTTCGATACCTGGTTATCAATCTTTTTGTTTTGTTTTTTTATTTTATTTTAATCCATAGTACCTGGTTTGTTCTTTGATGGCTGTAGGTACAATTGTAAGAAAATAAATGGACTTAGGCATTATTATATCCGGGTTAATTAATCAATAATACTTAAGGTGTAAGTAATAGGATAGTTAACTAAAGCATAATCCATATTGGCATAGGATTGCTTAGATACACAGCTATCATGTGAGCTGTATAATCAGATATATATATGGTATATCAAGTCTTTTATTAGAATCATATAAGGATTGGACTCCTAGACACCTTTATGGGAGGGACTAGGAGACATCGGTTCAATATAAAAGCAGGGGTCCCTGACTACATAGAGATACACCAAGCATTCATTGTCACTGCCCCATATTGTGTGAGTCTTTCTATTCATTATGTACTGGTTGGAAGATCTTTGTTCCAAGGACATAAAGGCTTATAGGCAGCTATTGTAGAGATGACTTCATTTGGTAAGTGCTCGTGCATATTAGGCTAAGATATACTAGGTACAATGATTATAGTATAACTTGTGTTTTTGGTGCATTGTATGTTTTCAGTAGTGTATAAAGAACTTACAACAATCTCTTCTCAAATGGCAAGCAATAAAGATTCAACAATTCACAAATGGGCAGACAATGGAGTGTGATATCCTTCTAAAGATATTCATGCTTCTTAATGTTAAGAATTTGACTTCTGGTATTTCTACCGTGTGTATGTCATAGCGTGTAGCTTGATTTGACCCCATCATTTGGAAGAAGCTTCATTTTAGTACGGTAAAGTCTCATTTCTTTATTGTTCCTCGAGAACCAAATGCTTGATTTGATGATTCGGAGTCAAGCGACAGAATGATGGGGATCTTAAAGAGTGTTTTGAGTTTAAGTTGTGGAAATATATATATATATATATATATCATGCTTGATTTTCCATTTCCACATATTCACAACAAATGAGCACTTGCTTTGTGCAACTGAAAGGTCTTAGTGTTCACTAACCTAAATGTAATATATAAAAAAGGCTTTATTTGAATAAATGATGCTCTCTTGCTTAAATCATGTGTGCCCTTTTGCCGCAAAATTTGTAAGGGCCATTATTGCCTTTACCCTAAAATATAAGATATCATGCTTGATTTTCCATTTCCACATATTCATAAAAAAAGAGCACTTTCTCTGTGCAGCTGAAAGGTCTAAGTGTTCACTTTTCCAAGCTTAAAATCATGTGCCCTATTCCTGCAAAATTTTCAGGGGCCATTGATGCGCCTTTACCCCTAAACTTAAGATCTTAAGTCTTCGGTGCACAATGGTGGGCAAAGGAGCTTTGGCTTATATACCGAACAAAATGGAATATCTAGAAGTATTGAATATATCTCAATGTCTGCTTATGGATGACTCTCAATATCTAGACCACGTTTTTTTTTTTCCCCATATCTTAACAAGTCAATCATTGAATTAGCCTCACTGCTCAAAGAGTTTCTTATTTGTCAGAGAGAGTCCTGCTTAGTCTGTCAGTGTACGGTAAAGCATGATGGGATCATGATGTGATCTGAATGTGAAGAAGGAATTTTGCAAATGGATGAGGTAATTTGCTTTCAATTTGAAAAGATATTATGCTTGCATGGTTGAAATTTGTTAGAACAATCATTTTTGAACCCTAGACATGGCGCCATGAATAAACTTTGATTTCATAGAAAATTTCCTTTTCATGCCGTTGGTAATAAAATATAGTTTGAATATTCTATAGAGGCTTTCTTTGTTGTTAGAGAGAGTTAAGAATTAATTCGTGGAGATAGATAGATAAGATTGGAGGTTTGATGAAAATTGGTGTCTGGTTTTTGAAAAATCATATATATTGAATGCACATTTCTCAGGCTAGACAAACTGATGATATAGGGCATACGTCATCCGCGTTTGGTGGTATCTGATTAGTACTGTTTTTTTCCTTTCCAACCAATAGTACCATTTAATGGTATGAGAGATAAACTTAATTTCTTCTGCAAATTTATAGAAAAGTGCATAGCAATTCCCTATCAATTTTCCATATTGGATATTCGATCCATAATAGGCACTTTTCCATTGCATTGTGCATGTGCATTACTTGATTTTTCTAGTACATGCAAAGATCACTTGTATATATATCTTGCCCGGTGAGGGAGGTGGAGAGGGAGGGCCCGGTGGTGGTGTAGGTAGGCAGGCAGCTGAATAGGAGGTGGAGCAGGAACAACAGTAGGTAGGGGCAGTATGAGTGGCAATGCAACTAGATGAAGCTCCAAAGGCTCCTCCAAGGGTGCTGTCGACTTAGGCATGCACGAGCAAAATGAAAACTTTGCTCAGCAAAGATAACATGGCGCGAAGTGTAGACCTGGTTGGTGAGAGGATCCAAGCAATAGTAGCTTTTGTAATGATCACTGTAATCTACAAAAATGCATTCTTTGGAACGAGATGCCAATTTGTTAGTAGTATAAGCCCTTAGGTACGGATAACAAGCATATCCAAACGTGCGAAGAGACGAATAATTAGGAGACCGACCAAATAGACGAAGATATGGAGAAGACCAACCTAGCTAGGACTGGTGTAGGCAAAATATTGATGAAAAGAACGACAGTTAAAGCCGCCTCGATCCACAAGGGAAAAGATGCATTGGATTGTGTAAGAAGAGTGCGAGTGATGGTGGCAATGTGTCGATGCTTACGTTCCGCAAACCCATTTTGTTGAGGTGTGTGTGCACAATATAAACGTCGAACAATCCTATGAGAATGACAAAAATCAATAAAAGAGGAATTCACAAATTCCGTACCACCATCACTTTGGAAAAATTTAATAGAACGCCTAAAAATATTGTGCACCATGAAATAAAAATTTCGAAAATGAGAGAAAACCTATGATTTATGTTTCATTTGTAAATCCAAGAAAAACAGTTATAATCATCAATAAACAACACATAATATTTATAATCCAGAATCGAAGAAATTGACGACATCCAAACATCTAAATGAATTAAATAAAAAGGACAATTTGGCGTAATTTATTAGAAATAAATGGAAGTTTGGTGGACTTTTCCAAAGCACATGTTTTACAAAAATTCCTAGTAACACGGCCTAAACTAGAAGAACATAAAGCCAAACGAGAAAGTATGTCGGCGGACAGATGACCTAAGCGATTATGCCACAAAGCGGAAAAGGTTGCAACTAAGGCTTGCGGTGACAACACGAACAAGGGATATAGATCGACCATCCTTACATGGGCCATGAAAAAGAGGAATACCATAAGACAAATCAGAGATAGTAAAATGAGTAGGCTCAAAAGAAATACGAACATATATTGTTATCCTTTGTAAAACAAGCAACCAAAGTAAATTCTTTTTGAGAGATGGAACATGAAAAAGATTGGTTAATTGGAATTTAGAGGAGCCTAGAGTGAGGGAAATGGTACCAGTGTGGGCTATAGGCAAGGCGCGCATCATGTACCATTACCAAGAAGAACAACGTCATTACCGTTGTAAGTATTAGGATCATGCAAGACGCCACCATTGCTTGTCATGTGATGAGTAGCGCTAGTGTCAATATACATGTCGGATCAAAAGAAAGAGGAGGATAAGTCGAGTCGGATTGAAAACCTGCAAAATGAGAGTCTAATAGGATGGGCCGAGAAGGGTACATAGTTGCATGATGGCTCGGTGAATTGAAAAATACAACATGGAGCATGGAGGAGATCGGCTGGGGAGAAAGTGGCCTGCGGTGGTGGCTAGAGGTACACTTTGTATTTATTTTTTAGGATATAAAACATGGAGCAAGGAGGAGATTGGCCAAGGCGAAGGTGATCGCCGAAGGTGGCCGGTGGTGGTGGCCAGAGGTGAGGGAGAGTGAGAGTGAGAGTGAGAGTGGGGTAGTGGGATTTCAAATAACTATTTGTACTTGTGATTAATTCATGGCTTTGGCCTTTTCAAATCTATCTTGGATTTGGGCCAAATCCAAATAATTTCTTTAAGGGTCCGTTTGGATTCTTGGATTTGGATTTGAATTTGAATTTGGATTTCAAATCTATGCATTTGAAATCCTTGTATTTGAAATCCTTTGATTTGAAATTCTGTTGTTAGTTTGGATAAAAAATTTAAATGTGAAGATTTCATTGAGAATTTCAATTTAAAAATTTTTGTTTGACAGTTTAGGAATTTACATGTACATTTGATTAAGAATAAAAAAAATATATGAAATATGATTTTTATTTTCATTTATTTAGCAATATAAGATATATATTTAAAATAACAAACACAAATTCAGGTTTAGTTTAATTGGTTGAAGGTTTTATTTCTTATGAATAAGGTTGGGGGTTCAAACCCTAGCAACCACACAAGCTTTCTCTTTATTTTTTAGAAAATAAAACATGGAGCAAGGATGATTTTCGCCGATGATATATGGTCGCCGGAGATAGTGGCCAGAGATGATCGCCAAAGGTGGTGGCCGGAGATGGTTGTTGGCAACGATGGCTGGCAGTGGTCGCTAGAGGTGGTGGCCAGAAATGGTCGCCAAAGGTGAAGGAGAGAGAGAGTGGAGTGGTGGGATTTCAAATAACTAGTTTACGAAGGAATTTGAAATTCATGGATTTGGACCTCTAAAATCCACCCAAATTCATTCCTTAAATTGAACCCAAAGAGGAGGATTTGGATTTGAGGAGCCTAAAATCCAAGTTCTCCCAACGAAATTCCTTCATCCAAACGGACCCAAATTAAACCCAAACACGTGTATTTGGACTTGGGTTCCAAATTCAAATCCACCCCATGCAAAACCTTAATCCAAACATGCCCTAGATGTTCTTAGTTAAGTATATCTTGATGTTATTGGAAAAAATTCATCCCATCATGAATCAGATGATTGACACCCATCCGTCAATTTATATTGGAATTTTGGACAAGTTTTTCAAAAAAAGGGCATTAGTAGACATTCATTTTCGTAGTTCAGTACGTATCTAATATTTAGTCCTTCTCTTTTTTCTAATGACTAATTCCTCCTTATAGCTTAATACATGTCAAATTCTGATTGACTAGTAAATAGGAATGGTTCGATTACTTTTAAGAAGCCAGACACTGCATGTCCTTTTAAAAATGTAGTTTCCCTAGTATGGAACACTTATGCAGATGGAAATGCTATACATAGTTTCACTTCTCATTGCTTTCGCATGCAACTCTTTCGAGAAAGCATTTTGGGGATATTCTTTTTGCTAATGTCTGTTGTTCGTCAGGAGCTAACTATTGTGCAGACCAATTTAATGTGTTCTCCTACCTTTGAAATTAACAAGGAACATTCTCTCTTTTACTAATTACATGACTTGTACAATAAGGAACATATTTTACCAAAAAAAAAAAAGGGAAAAGATATTCTGGGCTAAAACGCCCTGTGCCAATTGGCTCTGTTTTGGAGATAGAACAATAATTTTTGGCTCAAAATGGTTAGGGAAGAGATATTTTCGGCCCACTTATGAAGAAAGCAAAATCAAAATCGAAAAGTCAAGACTCAGATAAAAAATTATAGCCTGTTTGTTTGGTGATTCAAAAACTATTTAAAAAAAAAAACAGTATTGGAAAAGAATAGGAAACCGACCCTTTCCTAATGTCTTTACACCTTTTTAGCCTCATGTTTACTCGATGGTTTACATGAAATCTTCTATCGCTATCTTATCACGCCTATTGGGACCAAATTAAGCCTCATGTTCTTGAAGTTGTGTATGACTTCTTCACTAATAGGACTTGGCTTTACTGAATCATAGTCATCACATTGCTTTAATCTCTAAGGTTGAAGTTCAAAGATGGTGATTTCCGGAAATTATGTATATTTTCTCAGCAGGGGCTGCACTATGTGGTGAATATCTTAGTTGAAGATATAGATAATGCAGAGGCTAGGCCAAAAAAAGAAAAAAAGACATAGATAATGTACTAATCTAAATTATATGATCTTCTTTTTATTACATGAATAAAATTATTCTATCATAAACAATTATAGGTAAAAAGAGTTCAAATACAGTCAGAACCTACAAAGCAAGGTCCTTGCAATCATATAGGAAAGGTTTGAAGTACAAGAGATCGATGACCAGTTAATTTGAGTTACATCACCAACAAGAATATTTGTACTTTGAAAGTTGCTGCAGTGGTTTGCATCAGAAGTACGCATGCCAGTTAACATCTAATTAATTTTGGCATGAATGGTGGGGCAGAATTTTGGCTCTTGTGTAGCATAAAGTAGAAGATATAATAAAATATTCATAATCCGTTGCATATTTATGTGTAACGTACGTACTTCCAGTTGCATATTATAATCTGTTCTTTCCCTATGAGGTCAAACAATGCATTTGAAAGGATTCTTTGATGTAACTTCCATGTGAGGAAAAGTAAATAGGAAAGTAGAAATTTTTATATATTACATATGCCAATGCAATATATATAAATATATATATATATATATATACAGTTCCTCTTGTTCATTTAGGAAGCACATAGAAGATTAATGTTACATATGCCATTTTTTTTTTTCGGTACAAAGGAGGGCTAAAGCCCAGAGAAAAAAAACTAGCCTAGCACAGCTCTAGCACAAGAGGAACCTGAAGCATCAGCCAACAAAATTGATAAGACCTCAGTAGGAGGCACAACAAACCAATGAATCCCCAGCTCCCTTCCAAAGCACAACGAAGCAAGGCAATCTGCCGCAGCATTTTGCTCCCTATAAACATGGGAGATTGAACAACTAGCAAAACCAGAAATAAGAACTTTGCAACTATTAATAAGGCTAAAAAGAGGATGAGAACTATCAACATCCTTAGAAATCAACAAAACAGCCACAGCAAAATCACTTTCCACAAGCAAATTAGAGCAACCAAACTCCTTAGCAAGAGAGAGCCCCCAAAATAAATCCCACAACTCAGCTTCTAACACAGAACCAATACCAAGATTGACATAAAAGCCTCTCAACCAGTCACCATTATTATCTCTGAGCAGCCCTCCAGCACCAATAATTCCAGAAGAAGAATGTCTACACCCATCAGTGTTAAGCTTCAAAAAACCCCTAGGAGAAGGAAGCCAACAAAGAAAAACAGTATGTCTAACAGGCTTAGCATTCACTGACTTATTAGCACAAGACCAATCCCAAACATATTGAAAACTATATACTGAGGTCTTTGAGGAATCACAAAATGAGAGTCAAAAATAAAACAACATCTCCATTTCCACAAAAACCAAAGAGCAGAAATAAACAAGAGATTCCAAGGCTGACCAACTCTAGTAGGAATTTTAGACTGCAAATTAAGCCGCAGCCAAACCTCAAAATCATTAGAGTTGCCCATAGAAACGCCAAGAAGATCCTCCAAAGCATTCCATAAGGACAAAACTGGGCTGCAATATCTAAACAAATGCTCTAACGTCTCAGAAACACCATGACATCTAGGGCAGTCAGAAGAAAAGGAAAACCTCCGCTTAACCCTCTGGACATTAGTTATAAGTTTACCATGACAAAAAGACCAAAGGAAAGTCTTGAATTTAGGAGGTAAGAACATCTTCCACAAGAAAGACCAATACCAATCAACAAAATTGTTGTCAAACAAAGTCAAATAAGCTATCTTAACAGAGAAAACACCATTATTAGTGGGATGCCAAATGTACCTGTCCACACCACTACCAATAGCACCAGCCTGCACAGTAGTAACTTTTTGGATAATCTCAAAAGGTAAACATTCCCTTAAGCAATCCACATCCCAACCTTGCTCATCAAGAAAATCACTAACAGTAAGCTGCAACATCTCCTCAGAAAGCTCAATAGTAGCAAAAAGCTGTAACGGGCCAATATCAAGCCGCCTATCAATCCAAAAAAGAATCGAATTACCATTACCAACCCTCCACCTGAGGCCATTCGGAAGCAGCTTCAAAACACAAAGAATGGCTCTCCAAGAGCTTGAACAATTAGCAAAAGCAATATCCTTAGCAGTCAAAAGATCATATTGCTTAAGGTACTTACTTCGCAAAATTTGAGACCACAAACCCATCTCATGCTGCAAGAGTCTCCAACCAGTTTTAGCAAGTAAGGCTTGGTTCATCAAAGTAGATTTCTTCAGACCAAGACCCCCAAAAAACTTAGGACTGCACACAACATCCCAGTTAACTAGTGGACATGAGACCTCTCACTAGAGTGACCCCAAAGAAAGTTCCTGTTGAGCCTATCAAGTTGATCACAAATAGAAGTAGGAAGCAAAACTGTTTGCATAGAATAAACATGAATAGCAGATGTGACAGAGAGAAGAAGAGTGAGCCTCCCTGCCATAGATAAAGTCCTGCATTTCCAAGAAGATAACCTCTTCTTAACCTTGTCAACAATCTCACTATACGTATCTTTGACAACTTTGGTGTGAATAAGAGGAACCCCCAAATATTTCCCAAGGCAGTTAGTTAAGGGAGAACCACAAACAGAAGTAACTTCAGCAGCAATGATGGGGCAAGTATTAGAAGAAACAAAAATACTTGACTTCTCATAACTCACTTGCTGACCGGAAACAGTACAAAAAGCATCCAAGCAAAGCTTCATAATCTGAGCTTGAGACACAGAAGCTTCACCAAATAAAATCAAGTCATCAACAAAAAAGAAATGAGACACAAGAGGGCCACCTTGACACACATTCACAGGTTTCCACTGAGAACTATGAACCTGTTGAATGATTAAATGAGACAACTTCTCCATACACAAAACAAAAATATAAGGAGAAAGAGGGTCGCCTTGTCTTATACCACAAGCAGGACTGAAGCAAGAAGAAAGCTCACCATTAATAACAGCCTGAAAGCTAACTGTACAGATGCACTGCATGATAAGCTCCAAAAGATAACCTCTTAGACCAACTTCCCAGAGAACATTTCTAATGAAACCCCACTTGAGCCTATCATAGGCTTTGAAAAGATCAATCTTCCAAGCCATATATCCTTTAGACCCTCTAGTCAGCTTGAACTTATGAAAAATCTCCTGAGCCACCAAAATATTATCACTAATATGTCTACCAGGCACAAAGCTAACTTGGTTAGGATGAACCAATTTAGACATAACAGGCCTCAACTTAGAAACCACAATCTTAGAAATTATTTTATACAAAGTAATGCAGAGACCAATAGGTCTCAATTGAGCGACTGAAGAAGGATTAGCAACCTTAGGAACAAGAGCAATGAGAGTCCTATTTAAACCTTAAGGCAAAGTGGCAGTAGCAAAACATCTGAGAACCAAGTCCACAACATCATGCTTACACACATCCCAATGCTGCTGAAAAAAAGAAGCAGGAAGACCATCGGGGCCTGGAGCCTTCAAACTCCCAATAGAAAATAGACTAGCTTTAATATCAGCCTCACAAACCTCTCTATTAATAAGCTCAAGCTCTTCAGTACTCAAAGAGGGAAAAAGCTGAGGCAAATAACTATAAGAAATAGATCTCAAATTATCCGAAAAAAGATTTTGAAAATAATCCACAATAATATCATGCAACCCTGCCTTATCATCAACCCAAACACCATCATCATTGTAAAGACCTTCAAGCTTATTTCTTCTTCTCCTAATGATTGTAGAGAGATGAAAAAATTTGGTGTTCCTATCACCAGCTTGGAGCCAAAGATTCCTTGATTTTTGCAACCAAAACAACTCTTCCTGTTCAAGAAGTAAATTGAACTCACTGCATAAATCACTTTCAAGCTTAACCAAATAAGGATTATATCTCTGACATAAAGCCTTTTGAATGTCATTCAACCTAGCAAGAAGCCTTCTCTTTCTTTGAAACAAACAACCAAAAACATTGTGATTCCAATCCTTCATAGCATGAACCAAATTCTGAACTTTTTGAACAGCATGACCAGAGAGAGAATTCCAAGTATCAGCAATAAAGCCCTTAAAACTAGAATGTTGCATCCACATAGCTTGAAACTTGAAAGGAAGAAAATCCTTTCTAGGCACATGAGAGGAGGATAAACACACCAAAATAGGGCAATGATCAGAATTAACTTTGGGAAGGTGTCTAACATAAGCATCAAAAAAAAGTTGTCTCCAACTAATACAACTTAACGCCCTGTCCAACCTTCTCCAAATAAGACCATCCCCATCCCTCTTATTATTCCAAGTGAAATCAGCACCAATGAACCCTAAATCTACAAGAGAATTTCTGTTAATCCACTGAGCAAAAGGGCCATCAACAGGAATAGGATTACCACCCAACTGCTCCACACTTTCAACAATATCATTAAAGTCTCACAGCCCCAACCAAGGGATAGAGGTAGAAGACAACAAACCATCCAAGTAGCGCCAAAGCATATCTCTGGGAGTATGACGGGGGTTAGCATATACTGCAGAAACGAACCACACATTTTGACCCATAGTCACTAAAGCAGTGACAGTTTGACTAGAACAAACTAGCACCTGCAAATTGACTGAAAAAGAGTCCCACAACAACCAAACACCTCTAGAAAACCCAGAGGCATCCGCAATATAGTAATTACTGAAGCTCAAAGACATAACAACCTCAAGAGCTCGAGCAACATTCCCATCTTCATCATCATCAAAACCACCAGGCTTCATTTGAAAATTCTCATTAGAACACATAGAAACAGGATGCAAATTGTCAGGCACATGAGAAACCAAAGAGTCAAGCCCTTCATCAACAGCCACTCCAATAGCATCAATATTAGGAGGATCATGACCATGGATAACATCATTCATACCCTTAAGAATGCTAAAACTGGGGGGCACCTCAACATTGAAGAAAAAATGACCTCTCTCATCTTGTTGAACATCAGCACTTCGAACTTGCTTACCAATTGAGGAAGAAACCCCAACTTCCTTGCCACCTCTGGCTTTAGCACCATATCTAGCTTTAGCCTTAACTGCAGCATTAGGTAAATGAGAAGAGGACTGCTTATTAGAAATATCCTTGAAAACCTTTCTATGGTTCTTAGACTTCAACTTGCCAACAGAAGCAGGGAGTTTATTCTCAACATCAGGCACTGGAGCCTTGGACTGCCCACTAGAACCACTTTGCATTTTCTCAGCACCAACCACTTTACCATAACCAAAAGGCCCAACAAGAACAGGCCCTGAGGCATCACTAGAGGAATCAACCAAACCAGCCTTAGAAGCATGCTGTAACGCATTGAAACGAGAACCAGAAGCCTTAGCACCATCAGACTTATCATTAGGTGTGCAAGACTTATCAGCAGAAGTTCCAACACTAGGCTTTTTTCTCCATTTGGGCTTGACAAACATCCAATCCCCATGAAGTTTCTCAGGTAGTACAGGGGCACCAGAAACACCATCATCAACCACGATCTTAGAGATGACATGCTCACCCTTAGCAGGATCAGACATATTATTTAAACCCTCAGTCTAAGGCTCATTCTGAGGATCAACACCATGAGATTTAGTAGCCTGAGCCTTGGCCTCCAAAATGATAGGACATTTGTCCCTGCCATGACCATAGCAACCACATTCAAAACACACTAAATTGATCCCCTCATAAGCAACATTAAAAACACGACCCTCAATCTCAATGAAAGGAACAAGAGGCTTATTAAGATCAATCTCAACACATATCCAAGCAAATTTTCCCCTAGATTGACCAAGAGTATGACTATCAACTTTAATTGTACTACCAACCAAACTTCCAATCTTAGAAAGAACCTCAAGGTTAAAATAGTCAACACTCAACCCAGAAATCCTCGCCCAAACAGCCATATGGCTAACCTTATCCACAGAAGGATTAAATCCAGGCTTCCACTTCTGAACCGCCACATATTGGCCAGCAACAAACCAAGGACCTCCAGTGAGAACCTTCTGCAAATCCTTCTCAAGCAAAAACTTAGCAATATAATAGTTGTTCTCAATATCAATCAAGGACATAGGTCCCTTCAAACCCCACTTTTGTTTCAATTTCTCCAAAATGAAACTATAGGAATTAGAACGACCCATGAAACAAATAATAGCAGAGCATCTCCAAGCTAAGCAAAGCCTTTCTTTAACAGAATTGGAGAAACGAATAGCAGGAATCAAACCAGATTGGACAACAAAATCACTGTCACCCAACACAAGCCGATCCTGATCCATACCCTTCGAACCTGGAATCGGAGGAGAATTCAGCAACATCTCCTTAAAACTAGCAGATATCGGCGGCGGATCTGACTTCAGATCAGTGACGACATCAACAACCATGCCTTCTGATCGAATCCTCTTAGAACCAACAGAGGAATCCATCATGAAAGCGCTGCTCCCCGGAGGTCGGGAAGCAGGAGGAAAGGACTCCGGCAAGGACCCCGTCACTGTAGACAGCCGTAGAACACTCTCCGATATAACTCGCACCATCGTAATAACTTCACGCAGAGTCCTTGTTTATGTTATCAACTTTTGTTTCACTACTCAAGAGTTATGTTACATATGCCACTGATCCTTCACAAAGATTTTTCTATCCATGGATATCATACCAAAGTACGTATATATAGATATACACACATGCACAGACATCCTATCATATGGCCGGTACACACTTTTCTCTTATGATTTCGATCCACTGATTATATTGCCTGAATTTTCTACGGACAAGGATTTTTAAGTAGTAGCTGGTCGTGACGCCAATAGGCCGGTTGCACTCATTTTCGTTAATTAATTTAGACATGATGGGCATAGTTTCAATTATCAATCATATTGTGGATATTAATATTATTTATGCAACCAAACAGAAACAATTTTTTATATATTTATCATACTCTTGTTGAAGAGAGTTGCACCAAAACCTAACCAAACTACACTGTACTTTAGGAAAAGAAACAAAAGTACGTGTGCCAAGAGAGGATACCTGGTCCAGCAACAAACTAGATACACACACTACAAGAAAAAACACTTTGGGCGACGAACTGATTTTGTCGCCCAAAGTCCAATTTCGTCGCCTAAGATTTTAGGCGACGAAATCAGTTTGTCGAGACTTTGGTCGCCCAAACCATGACGCCCAAGACTTTGGGTGACAAACGTATCATTTGTGTCACCCAAAGCTACCTGGGGAGACGAATTTGGTTCGTCTCCTGAAGTGACTTTGGGCGACGAACGTATAATTTTTGTCGCCCAAAGCTACTTGGGGAGATGAATTTGGTTCGTCTCCCAAAACGACTTTAGCCGACGATATTTTAGTTCGTCGCCCAATGTAACTTTGGGCGACGAAATAAGACTTTTTATCTTTTATTTTTGAAAATACTTTGGGCGACGAAAATTGTAGTTGCTCCCCCAAAGGGACCTTGGGAAACGAAATCAATTCGTCGCCTAAGGTTTTTTTTTTTTTTTTTTTTTTTTTACTTTAAAAAACATTTAAAAAAATTTTTTTATCCCAAAAACTATATAACAAAAATGTATTAATAAATTTATAAATGAATGTACTACACAAAGAAACAAAATGTATAAATAAATTTATACAACCGCTTTGACCAATGAGCGAGGTCGGTCCAATATTGACATCTTCGTTTGCTTAAAGTTCGTGTAGTACACATGTCATAATCATCTTCTCCATATGCAGAGGGATGTCATTGTTATATAATCACGATGTTATCTTTGGACCTCTTTGCCTCTCCATTATTCATCAACTTTCTTTGCTTCTTTGATCTTGTAGTTTCCAACTGCATATATGTCTTTGTAGAACAAGTAGGTTTAATTCATTAAATATCCTGATACATATATATATATGTGTGTGTATGTGTGTGTGTGTGTGTGTGTGTGTGTGTGTGTGTGTGTGTGTGTGTAACTATAAAAGTAGTTTCAACCCCAATACTGAGATTGATCTTACAGTCTAAACCATCAAACAAAAGATTATCAAAATCAAGAATGGTCGTTCCAAGATATTGACCACGCATCACAACCAATAAATTTTTATGCATTTGATTCATTCACCACTATAAAACACAGAAACTATAACCAATGACTAAACAATGATCATATTGGGGAAAAGTTCAAACTTTCTAGACTCGACCTATCATCTTGTTACACCAAATGAAGCTAAAAAAAATTAATCTCTGAGCATTAAAAGAATGCATGATCATACTTTACGGTGAATAATACAAGATGAAATTTTATGGGAAAAGTTTTCACAGTTGGCCTACAGAATAGATCCAGTGATCATTAGCAAGTAAATGATTCGTATTAACAAACAAAGAAGATATGACTATAAAAAATTATTGCAGGTGTCACAATATTTAAAAGGATGTAATCTTATCTTTAAGATATATTTGCAACAATCATGAAACAAACCTGAATCAGGCATTTAATAACAGCACCATTCTTCACATAAAGAGGTTTCTTCTTCTTAGCTCTCTTTATCTTCGGATCAATTTCCTCTAGCAGCTCAGCAATCTCACATTCTTCAACAGCAACGTGAATATGCAGGACAACTTTATAGCCAACTGTAAAGATTGCCTAAACATAAGCAAAGTACGCAGTACTTTAGACATTTACATATACAAGTTCACCAACCAATATCTTTAAAAAAATAAAGGAAATAAGATACTGGTCAAGGATTATACATTGTCTAGCAACTCGAGGATCTGAAACTGGGCTTCAAACTCAGTAACAGAATCAATTGGACTTGCTGCAATAAGAGAAGCACAATTTAGATTTAGATCAAAAGATAGCAAAATAAACCACATACAAAGTTAAATAATCAAAATAAATTAACAAAAGATGTAAGAGAACATCATAAAGTTAGCAAAAATACCACATACAAAGTGAGAATTGAGAGAGAAAGAAAACCATAAATAAAAAAAATAAAAACAGAAAAAACCACAATTAAAAAAAAAAATTAGAAAACCCACAATCGGGTGGGTTTGTTTCAAGTGGGTTCCGGTGGGGTTGCTGGTCGGGGTGAGGGTTGCTGATGGGGATAGGTTTCTGGTGGGGAATCGAGGTAGGCGGAAGGGAGAGGGGGGAGAGAAAGAGGAGGCCGGGGAGGGTTTCGATGGGGGTGGGGATAGGTTTCGGGGAGAGAGAGAGAGGAGGGGTGGGGATGGGTTTCGGGGAGAGAGAAAGAGGAGGGGGTGGGAATGTTCTATTTCGTCGCCTAAACTCTCTTTGGGCAACAAAATCAGCTTCATCGCCTCAGTGTGTGAAATTTTTTGCGAGTTAACCTCACCAATTTTTTGAGTAAAATTCGTACAGAAAAAATGAACTGGACTTTGGGCGAGATCGCCCAAAGTGACTTTAGGCGAGTAATATATAAATTCGTCGCCTAAAGTATGGCCCTAATTAATACCATTTTTTGGAAATTTATAATTTATATTTAGTATTTAAATATATATATAATAATTTATTACAATAAGATTGTATACTTAACAATATACAATAGGATTCTAAATTTTTACTTAATTACTAAATTATATTTATAATTTTAAATATATACAAATATAAAATAATTTCACCGTTACCTAACTTCTACATCTCCGATTAAGCTAAATTTTTGCAGGGAAGATCTTTTAGTAGGGAACTAAAAAATGAACGGTTCAGATCGTTGGAAACACGATCAAGATATGCCCATCTACATATAAATGAACGGTTTCAACACTTGAAGAGTATAGTTTTATCAATTCTTTCATTGAAACCTTGTCATTTCAATAATTGTGAAGAACGATCAGAGCCGTTCATTTTCTATGTTCATACTCAAAGATCATCCCTGCAAAAAATCAGCCAAATCAGAATTTAGCTAGTCGTTGAACTATCATTATAAAACCCACGATCGTTCTTTAATTTGACCATCGTTACCTAATTTCTACATCTTCAATTGAGCTAAATTTTTGCAGGGATGATCTTTGAGTAGGGAACTAAAAAATGAACGGTTCTGATCGTTGTAAACACGATCAAGATATGCCCATCTACATATAAATAAACGGTTTCAACACTTGATGAGTATAATTCTATTAATTCTATTAATTCTTTCGTTGAAACTTTGTCGTTTCAATAATTGTGAAGACCACAATGTGATTTCAACGATCAGAGCCATTCATTTTCTATGTTCATACTCAAAGATCATCGCTGCAAAAAAATCAGCCAAATCAGAATTCTGCTAGTTGTTGAATTATCATTATTAAACCCACAATCGTTCATTAATTTGAGCACCGTTACCTAACTTCTACATCTTCAATTGAGCTAAATTTTTATAAGGATGATCATTGAGTAGGGAACTAAAAAATGAACGGTTCAGATCGTTGAAAATACAATCGCATCGTATTCTTATACCTAACTATAAATGCACATAAAAATGAATTGAACTTTGGGCGAGGAATCTAGATTCATCTCCCAAAGTGAGTTTGGGCGAGGAATATATGGATTCGTCGCCCAAAGTGACTTTGGCACTTTGGGCGAGGAATATATAGATTCGTCGCCCAAAATCACTTTAGGCGAGGAATAATTTCGTCGCCCAAAGTATGGCCCTAATTAATACCATTTTTTGCAAATTTATAATTTATATTTAGTATTTAAATATATATATATAATAAATTATTACAATAAGATTGTATACTTAACAATATACAATAGGATTCTAAATTTTAACTTAATTACTAAATTATATTTATAATTTTAAATATATACAAATATAAAATAATTTCACCGTTACCTAACTTCTACATCTCCGATTAAGCTAAATTTTTGCAGGGATGATCTTTGAGTAGAGAACTAAAAAATGAACAGTTCGGATCGTTGGAAACACAATCAAGATATGCCCATCTACATATAAATGAACGGTTTCAACACTTGAAAAATATAATTTTATTAACTCTTTCGTTGAAACCTTGTCGTTTCAATAATTGTGAAGACTACAACGTGATTTCAACAATCGGAGCCGTTCATTTTCTATGTTCATACTCAAAGATCATCTTTGCAAAAATCAGCTAAATCAAAATTCAGCTAGCCATTGAATTATCATTAGAAAACTCATTTTCGAGGAATATATAGATTCGTCTCCCAAAGTAACTTTAGGCGAGGAATCCATATAATCCTTACCCAAAGTCACTTTAGGCGAGGAATCTATATATTCGTCGCCCATATTCACTTTAGGCGAGGAATAATTTCCTCCCCCAAAGTCATTTTGGGCGACGAATATGTTGTTTGTCGCCTAAAGTGACTTTGGGCGAGGAATCTGAACATTCGTCGCCCAAAGTATGGTCCAAGAGCATTTTGGCGCGTAATTTTAGGCGACGAACACCATATTCGTCACCCAAAAGTGCTTTAGGCGATGAACACCATATTCGTCGCCCAAACCTTTATTGGTTTAGGTGACAAATGTTAGAATTCGTCACCCAAAACCTCTTTGGGTGACAAATTTGAGTTCGTCTCCCAAAGTTTCGTCGCCCAAATATCTTTTTCTTGTAGTGATATATGAATGCATATATAGGAAGGGGACAAGGAAAAGGGAAAAGGGAGCTCAAAGGTGTTCGAGCACTTCTCAAGGGGAGCTCGAGCACTACTAGAAGCTCAAATTTCTAAATATTTTTTAAAAAAGTTAAAGATCTTTAATTGACTTTAATTTATGTTAATTTTCCAAATTTCTCTTGTTACTATTACTTTGCACAAAGAGAAAAACTTTCAATAGGCTTGCCTTGCTATTTATTTCTTAATGGTTACAAGCTTAATGTGCCCTTTAAAGTCATCTTAAGTGTTTTTGTACAATGGTTTTTAGCGTCTGTTTATATGTTTGTTCTAGTAACCCTATTAGGTCATAAACTCAAACTATCGAAAAACATTCTTTGTTTTCAAAATGTTGAGAGAAAGATCCCACATCGAAAATATGAGGCCTTGCATAGTGGTTTATAAGGATTTGAGCTACTTCCTCACATTTTCAATTGGTTTTGGGATAGATGCATAGATTCCTTTATGGTATCGGAACAAGCTATCCAGGCCATGTGTTAGGCCCAACAACTACACGTGCTGCCACGTCACTTAATATGAATTATCCACGTGTTAAGCTTGAGTGACGCCACACGTGCGAGGGTCTTGTTGAGAGAAATATCTCATATCGAAAATTAATGTGAGACCTTACATAATGGCTTATAAGGGTTTGAGTTACTTCTCCCATTGCCAATTGATTATGGGATGAATGCTTACATTCCTTCACAAAAGGATTTCCTAGGAGAATATCTATGATCATGCTGCACATGGAAGATTATCCTTAACTCTTCCTTGTAAACTAATATGTTTTTTTTTCCTTTATATTTCCGCCTTCTCTATATATAGAGAGAGAGAAAAAAAAAGAAAGGAAAAACTGATGGTTAGTGTCGTATTATTTTACTTATTAACTGGTTAGTACTAAAGTGCTCGATAAGGGAAGAGACAAGAACCAGATCTCTCTTATTTTTCTCAAATTTTTTACCTTTTAGTTTTTATTTTATTAAAATATGATTAAACAAAAATTATTTTATTATTTAAAGTATGTACATTTTAGTTTTTTGTACATGGATATATTGTTATTAAAAAACATTTAAGAGTTGGGTGTCCATAGAATATTCTAGCCCATTGTTTTCAAAACCGCTCTTCTAGACCACAGATTCAAGTCCACCGTTTTCCAAAAACCGCTATTCGAGAACATTCCACTCCACCTATAAAATTGACTCAAGGCAATTGGTTGGTGTCCGCACCAGCGTTCATACATCCTAGCCTAATTTTCTAGTTTTTTCTTTCGTAAAGAAAATGTTCACCATTTATGATACCACTGAAGGCCAAGATGAAGAGGGAGATGGTGCGAATGATGAGCTTGGCGTACTATTTTGAATTAATCACCGGGACAATGATTTACCAGAGGTATATAAATACATCTCGTTCAATCATTCATATGGTTCTAATCTTGTCCAAATTCATTTGTTTACACACAAATATTTATTTAGCTTGTTGTCATTTCTTGATTTTTCCCATTTGTGTGTGCTTTATCGAAATAAAAGTGGTCCAAATAATTTTTTCTTTTAATGAAGTTAACATAAAAGTTAAAAAATGAAGATCAGAAGACAATTTTATGTTTATAAAAGACAAAAATGGTTTCGATAACAAATAAATAAAAATTAGTTAAACAAATTTTAAAATGTTTTATGTTGGTCTCAAATTTACATGACTTCCCTTTTACACATGACAGATTTCGTGCAAGGGTTCAGTCAAGGACAATCAGATACAAATGGACAGGAGCTTTCTGCAATTTCAAAGCCACAAATGGCGACCCCTTGGTTAGTAACACAAAGTTTTTCTACTAAGGCTATTTTCGAAATACATGAGAACTCAAAAACCAGCTATTTTAAAATCATTACAGATTCCATGATGGAACTAAGGCTACTAAGGTGACCTTTTGATGGAACTCATTCTCCATCAAACATTACTGATTCCATGAGAATTTCAACTATTTTTTTAAATTTTGATCAATTTTATGAATTTTAAAATCTATTAAAATCTGAGTTGATGACACCTCTAATTAAATGAAAGAATTTGCTCATTTCATAAAAACTTTACCACTTTACCAATTATACCATCAAATTTTAGAATCAAGGTAATCAAAGCTTGACACCAAATATATGTGTTGGCCAAAAAAAGAAAAGACCAAAGACAATTGATTTGGGATTTGGATTTCCTCGAAAGAAGTGCATTTAATTTGCCAATTCTACACATATTTGTTTGGAGAAGCTCCCTTCCACAGTGTTCAGTTGTTCACATACTTGTGATATTTATTATATAACACTAAATTCATTACATTCTAGACGAACTAACTCACAGACAAAATATTTGGCTTAAATAGTTATTTTCCTTAATTGGGTATTGTATTGTTCTCTAAATCTATCCTGCCATTACATTGTCTCTGGACGTTTTTTGTTGGCCAATTCTACACTTATTTGTTCACTTACTTGTCATATTTATTATATACAACTAAATTCATTACACTCTAGACGAACTCACAGACAAAACATTTGGCAGAAATAGTTATTTTCCTTAATTGGATTGTCATTAAAATTATCTTGCGATTACATTAATGTCTCTGGGCGTTTTTTGTTGGCCAACACATATCTTTGCTATTGAGCTTTAATTATCTTGAAATTTAATGAGCCTAACAAACCTAGATATTTTTTAAAATGGTAAAGTTTTTAGTTTTTATAACAAAATGAGCAAAAAATTTTCTTTTAAAGAATAATACCTTTTTATCAAACTTTTTCAAAAATAATAGTAAGAAAGGGGAGGCAAGGCATAAGCACCAAACTGATCAATTGGATTGTGTTTTTTATTACGCATATTCGTGCAAATACCCTTGAAAGTAACTTTGATTTTCACTTTATTCTCTGAAACTTCATTCCACCCCCCACCCCCTACCCCCACCCCAACACACTTTACAAAATACTTTATTATGTCAAGTCCGTCTATTGGTCCATCAAAAAAGTCTACGTGGCACTTACGTAGAAGCGGCAATTAAGTCTTTTACTCCAAGCATTTCTTCATCAATGAACATACTAAGTTATACACACTGTTAGAAAGATGACATCCCGAAAAATTCTACTGTAGTCCGAACTGGTTACTTAGATTAGAGCTTTCCATATCTTGTTGAAATTCTGTTTTAATTAGTTCCCTGAACATTTTGTCTTGTTAACAAATTTCTCGTCCAGCTTGCACATACCTACGTTCTAATGTTTTCATGGATCACTTTGATACCTGATTTTCAATATTGTTTTTTTAAATCCATAGTACCTGGTTTAATCTTTGATGGCTGCAGGAACAATCTCTTCTTAAATGGAGAGCAATAAAGATTCAACAGTTCGCAAATGTGCAGACATGGAGCGTGATATCCTTCTAAAGATATTCATGCTTCTTAATGTCATGGATTTGACTTCTGCCATTTCTAGCGTGTGTACATCATGACGTGCAGCTTGCTTCAACCCCATCCTATGGAAGAAGCTTGATTTCAGTACGGTAAATTCCCATTTCTTTAACGTTCCTCGAAAACCGAATGCTTGGTCTGATGATGAGGAGTCGAGTGACAGAATGATGGGGATCTTAAAGAGTGCCTTAAATTTTAGTCGTGGAAATATATCATGCTTGATTTTCAATTTCCACGTGTTCATCACAAATGAGCACTTGCTCTATGCAGCTGAAAGGTTAGTGTTCACTTCCCTAAATTTACTATATAAAACAGGTTTTATTGGAATAAATGGTCTGATGCTCTCTTCCTTGCAGAAGCCCCAATCTCAAAAAGCTTGTTCTACCAGCCTGGACTCAAATAACAGTGGTTGGATTTGAAAACGCTATAAAGAACTGGAAAGAACTGGAGTCATTGACTGTTCCAAGTACTGATGATCCTGTTGGCATCATGAACGTGATTGGTACTTATTGCAAGAACTTCTCCAAGATAAAAATAATGTGCCCTTTAATTTGCCGCAAAATTTGCAAGGGCCATTGTTGCCTTTACCCCAAGACTTAAGATCTTAAGTATTCGGTACACAATGGTGGGCAAAGGATCTTTGGCTTATACAATGAAAAAATTGGAATATCTAGAAGTGCTGAATATATCTCATTGCCTGCTTATGGATGACTCTCAATATCCAAACCACATTGTCTTATCCCCAGATCTTGACAAGTCAATCACTGAACTATCCTTGCGGCTCAAGAAGTTTTTAATTGATTTGTCAGAGAGAGTCCTGCTTGGTATGTCCGCATATGATAAAACACGATGGGATCATGTTGCTAATTGTGCTTGGTTAAATTTGTATCCTGATATTATTCTAGAAAATTCACCTAAGAGAGAATGTTCCATTCCATATGTATATATCCAACTTTTTATAGTTGACCACTTCCTCCTTTTGTAAGTAATATATTAATACATGTCAAACAGTGATTGTGCTAGTAAAGAGAATGGAACGTACACTTATATATGTAGATGGAGCTTCATTGCAATTCCTTGCGAGGAATGGGAATAACCAAAGGCATTTTGTGCAGACCAATTAAATGTCATCTCCCGAAAGTAATTAAACGACCTTTGAAATAAGGAACAATCTCCCGTTAACTAATTACATGACTTGTAAGGAAGAGATAATGTCTTTACTGCAGAAACTTTTCCTTCTCAGGAGTTAGTAAATATGTTTTTGTTTTGTATAGACCCGTGCATATTTGAAACCTCTAAGTCTCATTGGTTTAGTTGACAACTTCTATCACGCGTATATATTGGGACCAAATTAAGCCTCATGTTCTTGAAGTTGTGTATGACTTCTCCACTAATGGGACTTGTGTTTACTCAATCATACTAGCTTGGGTCAATTACAAATTAAATACCTACATTAACTATAGTGTCACTTTCAATTTGGTACATGAGTTTTAAAACTTGGCAATTAGGTATATAATTTTTGCTCCATTTGACAATTATATATATACCTTCCATCACATCTCTTGTTAGATCGTCGTTTTATGCTTATATGTCTTTTTTAAATGCTATGTAGCACTAGGGGGACACATCTTTTCGACATTTTAGATTCCAATTTACTCTTTTCCCCCCATCAGATGGGTATTTTAGACATAAGAGTGAGCTGAAATACTTATTTGATGGATAAGAAAGAGTGATCGAGCTGGAATTCAAAGTATCGAAAAGATGGGTCCCACTAGTGCCCACGTGACATTTAACGTGGACACATAACCAGAAAACGGCGGATCTAACAAGAGGAGTGACGAGAGGTATTTAATTGTCAAGTGGAACAAAAGTACATTGTATATGTATTTGTCTAGTTTTGAAACTCATGTACCAAATTGAAAATGACATGCACTATAGTTAATGTTGGTATTTTGTAATTGATCCATCATACTTCATCACATAGCTTTAATCTAAGTCTCTTTTTTTTGGACAAGATTTAATCTCTAAGCTAGGTTAATGATTGCCAATCCTAAGTCACTAATCGATCATTACAGACCTATTAGTCTTCGCAAATTTTTCTTGCAAAATTATTTAAAAAATAATTATTTGTTTCAAAGGATAAATAAAATATTTGTTAATCGTGTTTGTCCTTTATTGCCAAAGTGTATACAAGCTCAATTAACCAGTTGGAGAAGTGAGGGTACAACTACACTTTTGAAAACTTTGCCCATTTTTTATATGCAAGATGTTGAAAGCTAGTTTTTAGTTTTTTGGCCAATCATGATGTCGAAAGTTTGATTTTGTAAGAACAACGTTTGTACATCCAGGTCAAACAATTAAAACTCAAACATTGGCGCAATACAATAAGAGTAATAGTTAATAAAAATTGAAATACATGCAACATGACTTAAGATTGGTTCTCTCAAGTCTATATATTGAAATGACTAGAACTAAGAAAAATTATTCTGAAAGTCAGCATATTGAAGCAGTAAATTATAGTTATGATAAAATCATAGGTACACAAGAGTTCAAATTTTAACATACATTACTCTTATTTTCATCATAAAGATGTGCTAATGGTCATGTTATTTTATCACAGTAAAATTTGTGGACCATTTTTGTATTTAACCTTACTCATATAAATGTAACCACAACTTCACAATACGTATATTCATCAATCATCTTTATTTAATATATTATTACTTTGATCGGTTATTCGTTAGAGTTGTTAACTTTTTTGCGAATTTGTAGAATGATATGTTTGGGCAATTTGGATAGTAGAATGATATGTTTGCAAATTGGGGCGAAGATAGGGCATATGTCATTTCACTATAGAATTAATTGTGAGTTTGTGGCTCTCTCTTTACCACAGGTTGCCCGATCCCATATTAACCTGCTTCCTTTTTTCTTTGTAAGAATTCCTGAGATTCTTTTTCATCTTATGAATCATGGTATCAGAATATCAGACTTCCAAGTATGGTCTTGATGATCATGCTCATGATCAGTCAGCTGTCAAGTTATCATCACAGTCACAGATTGACAAGTGAAGGAGCCAAGCAAACAGATAAAACTGATTTCTATTACAGGTTTTCATGGCATTTCTTTGCATCTCACGAGCTCCAGAGGGATCAGCAGAGATGACATTGACCGACATAATGGTTGTTCTCTACAAGCAGTTCCAGCCGGGAGACAAACCTACTTCATAACTGATCATCCTTGCAATTATGTGTATTCATTTAGTCATACAAAATTCTTGCAGTTTATAGTATAACAGATAGAAGTAAATACTTGAAAAAACATTTATTAAAGATGTCTTTGGAGAAACGTTTATATGTAAATCCTTTTCTTTTTGTTTAGTCAAAGATGTCACAGTCTGATAGATACAGTTGGTATATAGTGTGAGTCACTAGTTTTTGAAGAAACTGTAGAGGAAACATTAAGGATCCGTTTGGATTCTCGGATTTGAATTTGAATTTGAATTTGGATTTCAAATCTATGCATTTAAAATCCTTGTATTTGAAATCCTTTGATTTGAAATTCTGTTGTTTCGATGAAAATTTAAGGCTAAATTTCAATTTAGACACTAAACTATAGGGGTATTTCAACTGCATTCATCATCTATAAAATCATTCAAAAACATACCCCATCTAAAATTTAAATTGAAAAAAATGAATTTTTCTTCTTCTTTTCCTTTTTTACCCCTCTCCCAACCCTCCTAACCTAGTTCGTCCCGACCTTACCCCACCACAACCCACCGGACCCTCCCCTTCCACTTACCCATGTCTCTCTATCTCTCTCTCTCTCTCTCTCTCTCTCTCTCTCTCTCTCTCTCTCTCTCTCTTCTCTCATTTTTCTTCTTCTTTCTCATGTCTCCCTTCTCTCTCGCGTGACTTCGCACAGTCCGGTCGTGACCAGGCCAACTCTGGCCAAGCCCAGCCAGTACAGCACCACCAACGTACCACTAGCCCACAGCTTCTCTCTCCCCCCAACCATCCATCTCTTCCCTCTCCTTTCTCGCGTGGCTCCCTCCCTATGCGCACACGGTCATTTCTTGGTGGCCCAAGGCCACTGGCGGGTCCTCCTAATGCCAGCCATCCCTCCACGAGCTATAGTTGGGGTCAGGAAGGTTGTGGTGGAGGTGGGGTCGGGAGGGGCTGGGTTGGGAGGGTTGGTCAGAGAGAGGGAAGAGAGAGAAAGTGGGAGGTGAAGAGGGGTAAAAAAGGAAAAGAGGAAGAAAAATTCATTTTTTCAATTTAGATTTTATATGGGGTATGTTTTTGAATGATTTTATAGATAATGGATGTAGTTGAAATACCTCTATAGTTTAGTGTCTAAATTGAACTTTAGCCTTAAATTTTTTAACCAAACAATAGAATTTCAAATAAAAGGATTTCAATTTAGCCAAAATTTAAATGTGAAGATTTCAATTTAAGAAATTTTTTTTGACAGTTTAGAAATTTACACATATGATTAAGAATAAAAAAAATGTGAAATGTGATTTTTATTTTCATATAATTAGCAATATAAGATATATATTAAAATAACAAACACAAATTCAAGTTTAGCTTAGTTGATTGAGGGTTTTATTTGTGTGAACAAGGCTGGGGGTTCAAACCCTAGCAACCACACTTTCTCTTCATTTTTTAGCACATAAAACATGCATGGAGCAAGGATGATATTTGTTGGTGGTGGTTGCTGGAGATAGTCGCCGAAGGTGGTGGTTGGCGATGGTGGCCGGTTGTGGTACGTGGCCAGATATGGTCACCGAAGGTGAAGGAGAGAGAGAGTGGGGTGGTGGCTGAGATTTCATATAACTAGTTTGAGAAGGAATTAAAATCCATAGATTTAGGCCTCTAAAATCCACTCTGGATTTGGGCCAAATCCAAATTCATTTCTTAAATTGAACCCAAACAGGATGATTTGGATTTGAGGAGCCCAAATCCAAATCCTTCCAATGAAATTTCTCCATCGATCCAAATGGACCCAAATTAAACCTAAACAGGTGTATTTGGATTTGGATTCCCAAAATCCAAATCCACCCCACAAAAAACCTTCGATCATCCAAACAGGCCCTAGTTAAGTCAATATCTGATGTTATTTGAAAAAATTCACCCCATCATAAATCAGATGATTGACAACCATCCGTCAATTTATATTGGAATTTTGGACAAGTTTTTCTAGGGGTGGACATTAAGACCGAAAATACCAAAATTATACCGTTCTGTGTCATTCCGTATCGTTTGGTCTCATTCCGTTTTTCTGTTTTCAAACCCCGTATCGATCCCATACCTTATGGATTTCAAACGGGATGAGATCGGTCCTGAAGGTTTAATACAGAGATGGTCTCGTTCCGTACCGATTAATTAAAATTTAATTAAAAATTTATTTATTTCATTTAATGGACCCAAATAATACTAAGTCCAATTCATTTTTTAACTTGTTTTCATAGCCCAATAAATAACACTAAGCCCAATTCTTCCCAAGTAACACCACTGCTAGACAGCCGAATTGGACAAGCAAATAGGGAACACATGTGATAGGCTTTTGAACTCTTCTGTTTTCATAATCTTTGCTACTTATTTGGACACTCATTTATTCACAACTAATCAATGCATGTCCAGTATTTTGTACAGCTGTACATTGCAAAGCAGTCAACCAATCAATTGATTTTTTTTTTTGTCTGGGATCGAGATGGTACCGAACCAATTTGGTGCGGGACGATATGGTACCATAATCCCAAAACTCTCATTCCATCTCGCACCGATCACGAACTCATATCAAGATATGAGAACGGGATTAGGTAAGTCTCGTCCCCTTCCATCCCGTGCCCCCCATAAGTTTTTCCCAAAAAGGGCATTAATTAGAAGACATTCCTTTTCGTAGTTCACTACATATCTAATATTTAGTCCTTTTCTTTTTTCTAATGACTAATTCCTCCTTATAGCTTAATACATGTCAAATTGTGATTGACTAGTAAATAGGAATGGTTGGATTGCTCGTAAGAAGCCAAGCACTGTCCTTTTAAAAAAGTAGTTTCCCAATTATGTATGGAACACTGATATATGTAGATGGAAATGCAATACATAGTTTCACTTCTCATTGCTCTAGCATGCAACTCTTTCGAGAAAGCATTTTGGGGATATTCTTTTTGCCAATTGTCAGTTGTTCGTCAGGAGTCAGATAAAAAATTATAGCTTGTTTGTTTGGTGAGTCAAAAACTATTTAAAAAAAAAACAGTATTGGAAAAGAATAGGAAACCGACCCTTTCCTAATGTCTTTACACCTATATATTTAGCCTCATGTTTACTCGATGGTTTACATGACATCTTCTATCCCTATCTTTCCACGCCTATTGGGACCAAATTAAGCCTCATGTTCTTGAAGTTGTCTATGACTTTTTCACTAATTAATATTGAGACTTGGCTTGACTTAATCATACTGATCACATTGCTTTAACCTCTAAGGTTGAAGTTCAGCTAGTGATGGTGATTTCCGGAAATTTTGTATATTTTCTCAGCAGGGCTGCACTATGTGGTGAATATCTTAGTTAAAGATATAGATAATGCAGAGGTCAATAAAAAAGAAAAAAAGACACAGATAATGTACTAATCTAAATAATATGATCTTCTTTTTATTACATGAATAAAATTATTCTATCATAGACAATTATAGGTTAAAAGAGTTCAAATAAAGTCAGAACCTACAAAGCAAGGTCCTTGCAATCATACAGGAAAGGTTTGAAGTACAAGAGATCGATGACCAGTTAATTGGAGTTACATCACCAACAAGAATATTTGTACTGTGAAAGTTGCTGCAGTGGTTTGCATCAGAAGTACGCATGCCAGTGAACATCTAATTAATTAATTTTGGCATGAATGGTGGGGCAGAATTTTGGCTCTTCTGTAGCATAAAATAGAATATATATAATAAAATATTCATAATCCGTTGCATATTTATGTGTACCGTACTTCCATTAATTTGCATATTATATATTCATAATCTGTTCTTTCCCTATGAGGTCAAACAATATATTTGGAAGGATTTTATGATGTAACTTCCATGTGATCGAGGAAAAGTAAATAGGAAAGTAGAAATTTTTATTACATATGGCAATGCAATATATAGATATACACACAGACATATATATCCTACCATATGGCTGGTACACACTTTTCTCTTATGATTTCAATCCATTGATTATATCATTATATTGCCTAAATTTCCTACGTACAAGGATTTTTAAGTGGTAGCTGGTCGTGACACTAATAGGTTGCCTTCATTTTCATTAATTTAGACATGATGGGCATAGTTTCTAACTAAATATTAGTTTCTAACTAAATATATGTTTCTGCTCAGCCACAGTTATCAATCATATTGTGGATATTATTTATGAAACCGAGCAGAAAATTTTTTTTATATTGTGGATATTACTCTTGTTGAAGAGAGTCGCACCAAAACCTAACCAAACTACACTATACTTGAGGAAAAGAAACAAATTAAAAGTGTGCAAAGAGAGGATACCTGGTCCAGCAACAAACTAGATACATATATATATATATATATATATATATATGAATGCATAGGAAGGGGACAAGGAAAAGGGAAAAGGAAGCTCATGGAGCGTTCGAGCACTTCTCAAGGGGAGCTCGAGGGAAGCTCGAGCACTTGTCAAGGTGAGCTCGAGCACTTCTTAAGGAGAGCTCAAGCACTACTCAAGGGGAGCTCGAGAACTGCTCATAGGTCAAATTTCTAAAAATAAAAAAAATAAAAGTTAAAAATCGTTAATTGACTCTAATTTATATTAGTTTTCCAAATTTCTCTTGTTATTATTACTTTGCACAAAGAGATAAAATCTCAATAGCTTGCCTTGCTCTTTATTTCTTAATGGTTACAAATTAACTTAATGTGCCCTTTAGAGTCATCTTAAGTGTTTTTGTACAATGGTTTTTAGCATCTGTTTGCATGTTTGTCCTAGTAACCGTATTAGGTTACGAGGTGTAATGGAATCCTTTTTTTTTTTTTTGGCTTTTTCTCATGCTTCTTTTATTATTTAAGAAGATCCAAACTCTAGTTTTCTCGGAAAGCTACTTCATTTTAACATTCAATACGCATATCCATTTTGGCCTGCTCAATTTGGAGAACATAGCTTTTCTAGTCACTTTGTATTTAAATGTTTCATTAGTTGATATGGTCAATCCGGAGAAGACAAAACACTAAACTAGATATGGTCATAAACTCAAACTATCGAAGAACATTCTTTGTTTTCAAAATGTTGAGAGAAAGATCTCACATCGAAAATGTGAGGCCTTGCATAGTGGCTTATAAGGATTTGAGCTACTTCCTCCCATTTCCAATTGGTTTTAGGATGAAGACCTAGATTCATTCATGGTATCAGAGCAAACTATATATACACGTGTTAGGCCCAACGGCCACACGTGCTTTCATGTTACTCAAAATGAATTATCCATGTCTTAGGCTTGAGTGACGCCACAGGTGCGAGGGCTTGTTGAGAGAAAGATCTCACATCGAAAATTAATGTGAGGCCTTATATAATGGCTTATAAGGATTTGGGTTACTCCTCCTATTGCCAATTGATTTTGGGATGGATGCTTACAATTCTTTACAAAATGATTTCTTGGGATCGAGCGCATATCTATTATCATGCTACAAATGGAAGTTTATCCTTCACTCTTCCTTGTAAACTAATATGTTTTTTTCCCTTCTATTTTAGCCTTCTCTCTCTCTCTCTCTCTCTCTATATATATATATATAGAGAGAGAGAGAGAGAGAGAGAGAAAGAGAGAGAGAGAGAGAGAGAGAGAGAGAGAGAGAGAGAGAGAAACAAAAAACAAAAAAGAAAGGAAAAATTAATGGTTAGTATCATATTATTTTACTAACTAACTGGTTAGTTCTAAAGTGCTCAAGAAGGAAAGAGACAAGGACTGGATCTCTCTTATTTTTCTCAAATTTTTTACCTTTTAGTTTTTATTTTATTAAAACCTGATTAAACAAAAATTATTTTATTATTTAAAGTATGTACATTTTAGTTATTTGTACATGGAGATATTGTTATTAAAAAAAAAATTTATGATTTGGGTGCCCATAGACTATTATAGCCCATTGTTTTCAAAACTGCTCTTCTAGACCACATATTCAAGTCCACCGTTTTCCCAAAGCCTCTATTCGAGAACATTCCACTCTGCCTATAAAATTGACTCAAGCCATTGGGTTGGTGTCCGCACTAGCGATCATACATCCTAGCCTAATTTTCTAGTTCTTTCTTTCATAAAGAAAATATTCAACATTTATGATTCCACTGAAGGCCAAGATGAAGAGGGAGATGGTGCCAATGATGAGCTTGACGTACTATTTTAAATTAACCGATCACCGGAACAATGATTTACCAGAGGTATATAAATACATCTCGTTCGGCCATGCATATGGTTCTAATCTTGTCCAAATTCATTTGTTTACACACATATATTTATTTATCTTGTTGTCATTTCTTAATTTTTCCCATTTGTGTGTGCTTTATCAAAATAAAAGTGGTCCAAATAATTTTTCTTTTATTGAAGTTAACATAAAAGTTAAAAAATGAAGATCGAGGACAATTTTATGTTTTTAAAAGAAAAAAATGGGTTCGATAACAAATAAATAAAAAATTGGTTGAACAAATTTTAAAATGTTTTAGGTTTGTCTCAGATTTACATGACTTCCCTTTTACACCTGACAGATTTCATGCAAGGGTTCAGTCAAGGCCAATCAGAGTTGTTACTCTGGCGTTACAAATGGATAGGAGCTTTCGGCAATTTCAAAGCCACAAATGGCGACCCCTTGGTTAGTAACACAATGTTTTTTCTACTAGGGCTATACTACTGATTCTCTTATCCTAACATGGATTTCATGAAGCTCAAAAGGTTGCTTATTTAGCCTTCTTACTTTGGACATCTCCTCCATATTAAAAAAATATGGTCGCGCGTTTGAAATTATTTAAACTTGGATTCTTTTTCACACTCCAATCCAGCTCATATTCCTAAAACAAGTATATGAAGAGCGCATTATATATTGTGAATCCACTCAAAAAACATGCATTTTTCTTTTGATGATTTCTTTATTTTATATCAAATTTTACAATATTTTGATCTATTTTCTCTAGAGTTGAGGCGAGCCGAAAATATTCACAGACATATAGACAGAGGCAGCACGTACAACAAAAGTTCCGAATTGACATGATATCCTTTAAGGATATTCATAACTTTGTTTGATTTCTGTTGTTTCTCGCATCTGTACCTCATGGTGTGTCGCTTGTCATGATCCCATCCTATGGAAGAAGCTTGACTTGACTACGGAGAAGTCCTACATCTTTAATATTCCTCGAGAGTCGAATACTTGGTCTCATGATCGATTAAGAGTCAAGTCAAAGAATGATGGGAATCTTAAAGAGAAGTAATAAGAACTAAACTCTAATTTTCTGTTTATTGAATGTAAATGTACTTTTGCAAACTAGATTACAGGGGAGGTGGTTCAAGTGCTTGTCACATTAAGTGTAAATGTATATATAGTGTTTCTTGAGTACTATACTTTTCCACAAACTCCATCATATATTGTTATATAAGATTTTCATATAATGAGAATTATTGAATTGTTTTTCTGAAAAGATGCAATGAGAAACAAATTGGTACATTAGAGGCACAACTAGCTCACTTTGAATTACTCAACTCGTTCTATATGGAGTGTCCAACAGCCTCATATTCAATTCCCTTTAATTAATTGATTACTCATTCAGCTATATGAAAATTTTCCTTCACTGCAATTGGATCCAAACACTACTTAATTAGGTTCCTGCACCACCTCCTTCAATTGTATTCCATTTTGGGAAATTCTACAAGGAGCTCATTTTTTTATTTTTAAACCAAAAAATTTGTTTTCCTAATATTTTCCAACTGTGCCCCTTCACAACTGTATAAAAAAAAAATTTAACCAAAGCCTAGCAGCCCCCCACCCACCCACCCACCGGTGTCACCGGCCCCCTTTCTTCTCCCCTCTCTCTCTCATGCCCTCTCTTTCTCTTTCCCTTTTTCCCTTTCTCTCTCTTCCCTCATCTCTCCCTCTCTCTAGTCCAATGCAAGGGGAGACTGGCAACCTTGTTAATTAGCTTTCAGATCAAACAACGGCGACCTTCGATCTAAAGGCTAGCTAGGTCACTGAACTCCGCTTGCACTGAACTGGAAAGAGAGGGAGGGAGGGAGGGGGGGAGGGAGGGAGAGAGAGAGAGAGAGAGAGAGAGAGAGAGAGAGAGAGAGAGAGGGGGGGAAGGTGACACCGGCCGGTGGGGTGGGTGGGGCTGCTGTTTTTTTTTTTTTTTTTTTACAATAAAGGGATAAAGTTGGAAAGATTTGAGAAAAAATAGCAAATTACAACTTACACCCCTGAGGTTTGGAGTGTTTCACAACTTGCACCCTATCGTTTTAATTTTTAAATATAGTACCTAAGGTTTTGATTTACTTACAATTGACTACCATTATCTATTTGACCGTCTAATCAAATATTAATTAATGACGTGACAGTTGCGGATTCCACATTTTTGCTGACTTGTAAAGTTGAATGACCTCCCAATTAAAATGCCCCAAAGAAAGTGCTTCAGAGGTTTGATATGGATTTTTGTTTTTGAACGGCGTCCTAAAATCCATAACGAACTTTGATTTACCAAAAATGCCCATGATGAAGAGAGGTCATTCAGCCTTATAGTTCGGAAAAAATGTGGGCCTCGCAACTGCCACATCATCATTTAACATCTAATTAGACAGTCAGACAAATGGGATACGTTAGGTACTAAAACGGAAAAATTGAAATGATAAGGTGATGGTTGTGAAACACCTCAAACCTTATGGGTGTAAGTAAATGGGGTCCTTTTACAATTTCCTTCCTATTTTGTGCCAATTAATAATAATGCTTGGACATGTTCACCTATTATCAATTTGTTTTGGGTTTAATGCTCAAGATCTTATATTCTATTAGGCAAAGCTTTATTTCTTCAATAAGGGATTTAACTCATGACATGCCTTCTCATGTATGAAGTCAGTCCTTGGTGGGTCCTATGTATCCTTTTCCTACTATGTTTTTAAAATTTCATAAAAATGTGTTGATATATTTTTTTTTTTTTGGCCAAAATGTGTTGATATTCTTTAAATGAAAGAATTTGGCAATTTGCTCATTTCATTAAAAACTTTACTACTTTACCAATTTTGCCATCAAATTTTAAATATTTGAATTTCTCCTCCCCAATCAAAGAAAAATAGAATCAAGGTAATCAAAACTTTTCCCCAACTCAAATTTTAAAAGTCCAACGAAATCTAAGTGTTCTTAATTAGGATTTTAATAAATTTCATAAAAATCTAGGTGTCTCAATTAAACTCAAATTTTAATGGATTCTTTAGAAATCAAGGTGTCCTAAAAAACTGATGGATTTTATTAAGTAGTGGATTTTAATGGATTTGGATGAAATTTAATGGATTTTTTACACATTATAGATTTCATGAGAATTTCAGTTATTTTTCTTAGATTTTGATAGATTCTATGAATTTTAAAATCCATTAAAATCTGAGTTGGAGACAATCCTTAAATGAAAGAATTTGCTCATTTCATTAAAAACTTTACCAGTTTACCAATTATACCATCAAATTTTAAATATTTGTATTTGTCCTCCCCAATCAAAGAAAAATAGAAGCAAGGTAATCAAAGCTTGACACCAAATATATGTGTTGGCCAAAAAAAGAAAAGACCTAAGACAATTGATTTGGGATTTGGATTTCCTCAAAATAAGTGCATTTAATTTGCCAATTCTACACATATTTGTTTGGAGAAGCTCCCTTTCCACAGTGTTCACATACTTGTCATATTTATTATATAAACCTAAATTCATTACATTCTAGACGAACTAGCTCACAGACAAAATATTTGGCTGAAATAGTTATTTTCCTTAATTGGATATTGTATTAATTGTTCTCTAAATCTATCTTGCCATTACATTGTCTCTGGACGTTTTTTGTTGGCCAATTCTACACTTATTCGTTCACTTACTTGTCATATTTATTATTACAACTAAATTCATTACACTCTAGACGAACTCACAGACAAAACATTTGGCAGAAATAGTTATTTTCCTTAATTGGATTGTCATTGTTCTCTAAAACTATCTTGCCATTACATTGTCTCTGGGCGTTTTTTGTTGGCCAACACATATCTTTACTATTGAGCTTTAATTATCTTGAAATTTAATGAGCCTAACAAACCTAGATATTTTTTTAAATGGTAAAGTTTTTAGATTTTTTAACAAAATGAGCAAAAATCTTTCTTTTAAAGAATAATACCTTTTTATCAAACTTTTTCAAAAATATATAGTAAGAAAGGGGAGGCAAGGCATAATTAAGCACCAAACTCAATTGGATTGTCTTTTTTATTATGTAAAACTAAATTCATTATAGAGTAGACAAATTGACAGACAAAAACCTGGCCAAAAAAAAAAAGACAAAACATTTTGGGGAAATAGCCATTTTGAATTGTCTCTGTCTTTGGCCTCTTTCTTTGCCAACACATCGCAACCCACGTTAATCACCCTAGATAAGCCTGTATTTCTGAAGCCTCAAGTGCGACCCTAAAAAGTCCAAAACCTCACTTAGACAATTAGAGATCTAAATCATCTAGGCTGAAAAATGTACATGGCCGGAACACACATACCAATTTACCAAAAACTGTTTCCATTTCAACCATACTTACTCATTCAAGCAGGGTCTCAACACGCGTACGGTTGTGGCGGAGCCAGGTTGGGGTCTTGGTGGCATGTGACCCCAATAAGTCTATTGTTTTGCCCACATGTATATAATCTTGAACCCATAATCTGTTTCAAATCAAAAATATAGACCCCTAGCTTGCAAATATGCAAATTACATTTGTGAATGTGGAAAAATGATACTAAATAAAATATCATACATTTTTCAAAAGAATCTAAAAACCGTCTCTCTCTCTAGAGCAGAGCTTCTCTCTCTAGTTTGTTATGAGATTTTCCCGCGCTGCAATGGCGTTGTTTGGCTCGTGAGCTTCGTCTCATACCATCTAGTTGCATTGATCCTCTACATTTCTCCCATTTTCATCTTCCTGATCTCCTTTTCTCCTTGCTGCTGGATCTTCAGGTTCTCTCTTTCCCTGACTCTGTTACTGGTCTGTTTGGCTTATTTGCGTGACTTTGGTGTAATTACAGAGAAGTTGATTATGGTGATAGACTGCGATGGAATTGTTCATACTTCTTGTGATTAGAGAACTAGGGATTGTTGTTTAGTTCTCTTTCCTTAATTCGATTACTGGATTTTTGTGTGGCGATAAGTGTCGTCGGTTTTGAGCTATCTGTTTGATCTATTTGTTTGCGATCGTCTTCGCTCTATCTGTTTTGGTGAATTTCTTTCGTTTTGGCGAAATACAAAGGTGTTGTCATCTTTTGTTTTTGAGCTCTGGAGTTGGTTGATTGAGATCGTATTGGTGTGTTTGGGAAGTGTTTGTTGCTTTGTCGCTGTGAGGTTTGGTGTGTTCTTGTGTTGTGTTTGGTTGTAGTTTTGGTGGTTATGGCCTCGAGTTCTTCTTTGCGGTCTCGTGATCCCTCTGATGTTAGTAGTTTTGAAGAGGATGAATATGTGTGTTTGGCTGCTGCAGTTATAGCTGAAAAAATACCTAATCGAGGCTCTGTTATTCATATTCTGTTAAATGCTTGGAAGGAGTTTGGAGATATTAAAATGGTGGGGGTTAAAGATAGGTTGTTCTCCATTACCTGTCCTAATGAAAAAGTGGCAGAAAGAATTCTAAGGGGTGGACCTTGGTCTGTCAAAGGCTATTGTGTGAGCATTGTTCGGTGGCCAGACCATTTGGCAATTGGTGATTTGTGTTTTTCTGAAGTTCCTTATTGGATTCAAATCACTAACTTGCCAAGGGGTCTGATGACTAAGAATGTGGCCCAGAAATTTGGGGAACGGTTGGGCACTGTTTTGGAGATAGAAGATCCTAAATTGTATCCAAGGGGTCTTTTAAGAGTCAGGGTGTTGATGGATGTTACTAAGGCTTTGATTAGTGAGTTGTGGGTTCCAGATGGTATTCATGGGGATTTTAAGATCAAATTCAGATATGAAAGACTTTCTGATTTCTGTTACAACTGTGGCAAGCTTGGCCATTGTTTGGCAGATTGTGAGGATGAAATTGTGAAGGATGATCTTGGACGTTTGAGATTCTCTGAAAAGTTACGAACTACGACAGCTCCAAATATTAATCTTTTGTTCAAGAAAAAGGAGGAGAGGAAGAAAGATTTATGGAAGAGCTTGGGATCAGTTAAAGTTTTGGAGAAGGCTCCTCTGGTGGAGCAGTTTTTGGATCTTAGCGAGGAATTACAGGTGATAAAAAATAAGGTGTGTCAGCAGGTACAGACCTCTGATCAGAAACAAGGGGCAAATGTACTGAAGCCTGTGGGGGTTGTTGTCTCTCCAAGCTGTCAGCTCCTGGATGATATTGAGCAAATTACTCAATCTGATCCCTCTATTTTGTTACACCATCAACAGGGTGCTGTCTGTACAGCTACTCATACTTTGAGGGTGGAATCTAACTCTCAGTTCACTAATTCTGTTGAAACCTCATCTGTAGGTCAGTTTGGAAAATTGGAGGTTGTTTTACCTTTTCCTGAATCTATTGTTTCTGATAAGCCTTCTATGGTGGATTTGCCTCTGGTGGTTAGTACTCCTGCTTCTGATCAATTGCCTCCTCCCAGTTTTGATGAAGATATGTCTGATAAGATAGTAACTGTGGTTACTCTTACTCAAATTTTTAGAACTTTGGGGTTTAAGAGATTAGGGGAGGATGATTTGAATTATCAGACTTTGAAAAAGCAGAAACTTGGTGATGATGTTCTTAAGCTCCATCCTCATGGTGGTTGTCGTTTACCTATGAGTGCTTCTGGTTCAGGTGGGAAACGAAGAGGTCGACCAAGGAAAAAGAAAGTTGTTTCTCCTGTTGTTGATAATTTAGATGCTTCTGGTGCTATAGGCATGCTCAATGCTTCTTCCTTCCAGGATTGTTCGTCTTCTTTCACTGAGGGTTGTGGTGGCTGGCCTAATGCAGCCACCCAATCTCCATGAAAGTGTTGAGTTGGAACTGTCAGGGTCTTGGGGCTGACCTGACAGTAAAGTCCTTAAAAAATTTAAGGAAGAAGTACAGCCCTTCTCTAGTCTTTCTTATGGAAACTAGAGGTCATGGAGATAAATTTGAACGATTAAGGAAATCATTGGGGTTTACTGACTGTTTTTATGTGGATGCAGTTGGTTTGTCAGGAGGTTTAGCTTTATGGTGGACTCATGAAATTGGTGTAGAGGTTTTAGATTTTTCTAAAAATCTGGTCAATATTGCAGTAAAAGATATGGCTACAAAGTCATCTTGGAGGGCTTCTTGCATCTATGGCCCTCCAATTGAAGCTGAGAAACCACGATTTTGGGAGGCTTTAACTTTGTTTGGTCAATCAATGCAAGAGCAATGGTTATGTTTTGGTGATCTTAATGTGATGGCTTGGCATATTGAAAAGGATGGTGGTAACTTGGTTTCTGCTAGAGATCTCAGTTTCCTACAAAATTTCATCAGGGAGGCCAATATGATGGATTTGGGATTTCAAGGCTTGAGTTACACTTGGATGAGAAATTGGAATGGGGAATGGCTAAGGGAGAGGCTGGATAGAGCTCTATCTAATCCTAGTTGGCACTTTGCTTTTCCTAAAGTTCAAGTGTTTAATCTTCCCATCATTGGATCTGACCATGCTCCCTTATTGATTGACTGCCATTTTAAAGAGCTTATGTCTCCCAAGTTATTTCGATTTGAAGCTAAATGGCTAAAGTATGAGGAATGTAGACAGGTAATTGAGAAATGTTGGAAAAATGATCAGTTTGATTTGCCTGCTGTTATTTGGTGCAGGAACTTAAAGGCTTGCTCTAAAGATCTTTTGAAGTGGCATTCTAAGAAAATAGGAAATAATCTGCAGCAGATCAATAATACTATGCATGACCTTTTATTGGAGCAAAGTAAACCTATTGAGGAGGTTAATAAAGATAGAATTTGTCGTTTACAGTCTCAGATTAAAGTTCTATGGGAAGGTGAGGAATTATACTGGAAACAAAGATCCAGGGTTGATTGGTTGCAGCATGGAGATAAGAATACACGTTTCTTTCACTTATCAACCATCCAAAGAAGACAATTTAATAAAGTGCTACGTATCAAAGATGAGAATGGTGTGTGGCTTGATAAGGAGAAGGAGATTCACAGGGGTTTTCAACAGTATTTCCAACATCTTTTCAAGAGTTCTGGTCCCAGGAATTGGGATTCTGCTCTATGCAGTGTTAGGAGAGTGGTTTCAGTTGATATGAATGAGTCTTTGCTAGCTCAAGTGACTCTTGAGGAGGTGAAAGCTGCTGTGTTTGACCTTGGCGCTTTAAAGGCTCCAGGACCAGATGGTTTTTCTGGAATTTTTTACCAGAAGCATTGGGAAATTGTCTCATCAATTATTACCAAAGCTGCTCAAGATTTTCATGAATATGGGACCATTCTTAGATCAATGAATCAGACCAGGCTGGTGGTAATTCCTAAGGTGACTGCTCCTGAGGATTTTACACAGTTTAGGCCAATTGGATGTTGTAATTTTTCTTATAAGATCCTGTCCAAAATCTTGGCAAATAGATTGAAACCCTTTCTGCCTGAATTGATTTCTCCTTGTCAAGGTGCTTTTGTCGCTAAGAGACAAATTCAAGATAATATATTGATTGCTCATGAAGTTTTCCACCACCTGAAGTTAAAAAGAAATGGTGTGGCTGGTCAGCTTGGGTTAAAGGTTGATATGAGTAAAGCATATGATAGAGTGGAGTGGGATTTTTTAGAAGCAACTATGGTTAAGATGGGTTTTGATCTGAGATGGATAGCACTTATTATGAAGTGTGTGAGCTCGGTTTCTCTCTCTATACATCTCAATGGAAAACCAGGACCTTTTTTCTCTCCTTCCAGAGGACTTAGGCAAGGAGATCCTTTATCTCCTTACCTTTTTCTCTTGGTTAGTGATGTGTTGGCCAATATGGTACAGGATGCAGTGTCTCAAGGTCATCTTCATGGCATAAGGCTTAGTCGAAATGGGCCAATTTTGTCTCATCTGTTCTTTGCAGATGATTCTTTATTTTTTCTTAAAGCTACTGTGCCTAACTGCCTGGTTATGAAAAGAATTCTGGAGGACTATGGTTTGGCTTCTGGTCAGGTAGTGAATTACAGTAAGTCCACACTTTATTTTAGTCCTAACACTTCTGCAGATACAATTGAGGCTATTAATTCTGCTATGAATATGGTTGCTTCTTCTAATCCTGGTAAGTATTTGGGCCTACCAACCATTTGGGGAAGGTCTAAGAAAAGGGCTTTAGCTTATGTTTCGGAAAAAGTTAAACAAAAAACTAAAAGCTGGAAGCAATTGTTTTTATCTAATGCTGGAAGAGAGGTGTTGATCAAGTCAATAGCTACTGCTGTGCCTGCTTATCCTATGGCAATCTTCAAGTTTCCCCAAGCTGTCATTGATGATTTGAATTCTACTATTTCGAGATTTTGGTGGGGGCAGAAGGGTGAAGAAAGGAAAATTCATTGGATTAGTTGGGAGAAGCTTGGCTTGCCTAAGAAGGATGGAGGGATGGGATTCAGAGATTTTGAAGAATTTAACTTGGCTTTACTGGCCAAGCAGGCTTGGAGATTGATCCATGAACCTGATGCTTTATGGTCTAGAGTTCTCAAGAGCATTTATTTTCCACATACTGATTTTTTACATGCTAAGATTGGGAGTAGATCCACTTGGGCTTGGTCAAGCCTGTTGAAAGGAAGAGATATACTACTGGCAGGAGGAAAGTGGCAGGTTTCAGATGGAGCTTCAATTCGAATTTGGAGGGATGTGTGGATTCCAGGACAAACTACTCCTCTTTTTGCTGCTGATATTTCTGGTGCTTCTGATGTCCCTCATAGGGTCTCTGGTCTTATTAATCAAGACAATTGGTCTTGGAATTTTGATTCTATTCAGTTTTATATGGAAGAGTCTTTAAGGAAGAGAATTTATGAGATTCCATTGGGACCAAGGACTTGTCCAGATAGATTTATTTGGCCATTCACGAAGTCTGGTGTATATTCTGTGAGGTCTGGTTATCATTGGCAGCATGCTCAAAGGCCAGGTTCTAATATGGTGTCTTCTCATTTATCTCACCAAATTGATTCTGGTATGTGGAAAGCTATTTGGAAACTGAAAGTTCTTCCAAAAGTTCAGCATTTTGTGTGGAAACTAATGCATAATGCTTTAGCAACAAATTATAACCTCTATAAGAGAAAGATTATAAATTCTTCTCTCTGCCCTATTTGTCATCGATATCCTGAAACTTTGGAGCATTTATTCTTGTTATGTGATTGGGTGGAGCCTGTTTGGTTTTATTGTTTGGGGTATAAAGTTGATAAAGCTGCTATTTCTTTTTTGGATTCCTGGCTGTTGGATGTGTGTCAGGCTTGGAAAAATGATGATGCGTCATTGATGGCCAGAATTGGTTTTATTTTGTGGCATATTTGGAAAATGCGGTGTAAATCTTTTTTTCGAAAGCTAATTCCTGATCCTGCAGTGGTTTGTTCTAATGCTTTGAAAGCCTTTACTGAGTTTATGGAATCTCTTCCTTCCCAGGTTCCTAAACCTATGAAGCAGGTTTCCAATCCTATAATTGATGCTGAGATGTGGTCACCTCCTTATGGAAATGTGGTTAAGGTGAATACAGATGGCTCTTGGCTTAAAGACTCTCATATTGCAGGGATTGGAGTGATTATTAGAAATCATGGCTGTCAAGTTCTGGGGGGTGTCGCTAAGCCTTGTTCTGCTGAGTCTGCTGAATTGGTGGAGGCTCTGGCAATTAAGGAAGGACTTCTTTGTGCCAAGAATTGTGGTTTTGCTGAGTTGCTGGTGGAATCTGACTCTAAGTCTGTCATTATGGCTTTGACTCACTCTACTCTACCTATTTCTTGGCATATTGCTCCTGTGGTTCATGACATTAAACTATTGCAGCAAGGTTTTGTTTCTGTTAGATGGTCATGGATTTCAAGAAAAGCCAATCAGGCTGCTCATGAGTTAGCTCAGCTGGCTCGAAGGGGAATGTGTCCTGAGGACTGGGTTTCTAAACCCCCATTCTCCTTGCTTGGTGTGCTGTTAGCAGATGGACTTCCTTTGGATTAATTTCTGCATATGTTTTTCTGCATTATGTACGCTGCTCTGTTTCATTGTGTTGTTGCTGTTTGTTTTAGTTGGTTGCTTGTTGTTTAATTGGTTTGAACTTTCTGCCTTTGTGGCTTGTTAATGGAATGGTTTCCAATTGGTCAAAAAAAAAAAAAAAATATCATACATTTTCATGGCATTTCTTGCAGCTAAAAAATTTCCTATTGGATGATAATTAATAATATTTCCTTGTCATGGAATTCATTTGGCTGCTGTTTTACATGTTTAGTTGTATTTATGGTGTTTTGTTTATGATTGGCTTGTTGGTATTATTGAATGCAAATCACATTTTTTATTTTGTTTAGCATACCCCCATTATGATAGAATCCTGGCTCCGCCACTAACTGTTGGAAAGATGGTCAATACATACAAACCAATAGTTTTACTTTTACTCCATTAAGTAAACATAAAAGTGAAAAAGATGAGGACAAACTCAATTACTTTTGAAGATAAAAATGGGTTCATCAAATTTAAAACTGTTTTAGGCAACCAAGTATATACAGCTGACTGAACCAGGCTTAGCAACCAACTGGGCTTTACATGAGTGCAACATGGCTTTGCTTCTACACCTGTCAGATTCCATGCAGAGTTCAAATGAAGAGGAAACAAAGTCTCAGATGCCTGAACACACTATCTGTCGCTGACTTGTTAAACTCCCAGTAGTGCCACATAAACTAACCATGCTGGGCTCATCGCTAGCTCTGGACAGACTGGATTCATTTGAGTCAAGGCCAGTCTGAGTTGGTGCTGTGCCGTTACAATTGGAAAGGACATTTCTGTAATTGCAAGCCAGAGCGACCCCCAGAACGACCCCGATATATATGAATCTTTCATTTCTTCTATGTGGCGTCACAGAGAGTCCAGGAGAAGAAAACAGCTAGCTAGCACAACACCTTGAGAAGGTTCACTCTGAGTCTTTCCTTTCTTTTTTCTCTTGGATTGTTTTGTGTTCTTGCATACATTCTTATTATTCTCATCTCTCTGAAACTGAGAAAACCTTTCGTGTTTGTGTTTGAAATGCTTGATGCCACAGGAATTGTACGTGGCTCAGAGTCTGATCACTTGAAAAAGTAATTCCTTTTCAAACTTTGAATTATTTTGGGTGTGTTTTTTTTTTATTTTTTTTTATAAGTTCGAAATTGAAGCTCAAAAGTTGTGATTTTGACACAGATATATATATATATATATATGTTTTTTGATCTTGTTATTGCTAGTTGGATTTACTAGTTTCTTGTTATTGCTCAGTCAAATGTATGCGGTCTGTTTGATCTGGTTATTTTCTTTTTCTTTTTTGCATGTCATGTAGATGTGGGTTAGTTTGAACTTAATTGCTAGATGAAATGGTATTTGTTAGGATGAATAATGCAGTGGATTCATTACAAGGTAATAGGTTCTTCTCTTTGTACAGCCTTCGCTAACAAAATGAACTAGTTAGATGTTGAAATCTCCTATTCGGTAAGGCACATTCAACAAGAAAATCTAATAATGAAGTTAAAACAAAATCTAGATTTTTGTGGTTGCACAAGATCTGATTGCAGGGTTATGGTGAAATATCAATTACATGTATGCATTTTTTTTCTCCAAGAATTAAAATGATAGGGTTATGAGTGACTCCAATGAAAATATTCGAAATTCTCTCTGCGGTCTCATCTGAATATATAGAGTTCATTAGTGTCGAATAATGAAGGTTCTTTAGTTGGCTCAGGAAATCAATGTTGAAATTAATTGTTGAGTTGCCAATGAAAAGCAGATATATGCTAACAGAAAGCTTCTTATACTTAATGCAGCATCATTTATCTTTAAGTAGGTTGTCGTTAATGAAATCTGACTCTTTCTTGAATTATTAAGAATGTTCTCGAACCTTCGTTGATAATTGTAGTATGTTCGTTCTCGAACCTTCGTTGATAATTGTAGTATGTTCTCATGTACGTCATGTGAGCCATTATAGAATTACTATTAATTTTTCGGTGCAAGATATCTTATTATGTACTGCATTTGTTATGTTAAGTACTCATGTTTGACACTTTGCCTAACAACTCAGTAAAATAACATGTCGTTACGTACGTATAGTCAATTTAGGGTTTTTCAATATATTAATATATGCCTCTAACATGAGGTATTTATACAATACAAGAGCCTATCCTATTCTAGGAAGGAAAGCTAATCTCGGCAAGGCCCAAAGTACAATCCCATAACAATTGGGAATTCCCTAATTACAAGATATTTATTTACACACTAGTCAATGATTCAACACTCCCCCTCAAGGTGGTGCATAGACATCGCAAATGCCCAACTTGACAAGCGAATCGTTAAAAACCGAATTTGATACGGCCTTGGTCAACACATCTGCCAACTGGCTTGTAGTACTGACATATTGTACCTCAACTATCTTTTCTTCCAACTTTTCATAGATAAAGTTCCTGTCAATCTCCACATGTTTCGTTCTATCATGCTGAACCGGGTTCTCAGCAATTTTAATCGCTGATTGATTATCACAATACAACTTCATTGGTTTCTCAGAGGAAAAACCCAACTCCCCCATAAGCCTTTTAAGCCACAGCAATTCACAAATACCTTTCACCATTGCCCGGTACTCAGCTTCTGCACTAGATAGTGAGACAACCTTTTGCTTCTTACTCTTCCAAGTGACCAAATTACCTCCAACAAAGGTAAAATAGCCCGAAGTTGATCTTCTCCTATCTCCTTTACCCCCCCAATCTGAGTCTGTATATCCCAAAACATCTGCATGCCCATGTTTTGAAAACAATAAACCCTTTCCTGGTGCGGATTTCAAATATCTCAAAATCCTTACAACTGCTTCCATGTGTTGCTTCCCTGGATTATGCATAAATCTACTCACAACACTCACAGCATACGCAATGTCAGGTCTAGTATGTGATAAATAAATCAAACGCCCAACTAACCTCTGATACTGTCCTTTGTCAGCTGGAATTTGATCAGAAAGCTCTTCTAAACCATGGTTCTGTTCAATAGGAGACCCAATTGGCTGACTCCCAAGCATGCCTGTTTCCTCTAGCAAATCAAGTACGTACTTTCGTTGGGACAAGAAGATGCCTTGTTCAGACCGGACGACTTCAATTCCCAAGAAATATTTGAGGCCACCCAAATCCTTCATATCAAACTCAGACGACAAATAGTTCTTCAATTTATTCATCTCTTCAATATCATTACCTGTGACCACCATATCATCTACATAAATAATGAGTGCTGTTAATTTGTCTCCCACTCTTTTCAAGAATAGAGTATGATCTGCATTACTCTGTTCATATCCATACTTCTTCATGGCAAGTCGGAATCTACCAAACCAGGCTCGTGGGGACTGCTTCAAACCATATAAAGCTTTTTTTAGTCTGCATACAACATTAGAGCAATTCTGAGTATCATAACCTGGTGGTAACGCCATATACACTTCTTCCTGTAAATCACCGTGTAGAAATGCATTTTTTACATCATACTGTTGCAAGGGCCAACCAAAATTTGCAGCCAGAGATATCAAAACCCGAATGGTATTGATCTTTGCCACAGGAGCAAAGGTTTCCTGATAATCAATCCCATAGGTCTGGGTAAAACCTTTAGCAACAAGCCGAGCTTTATACCTATCAATTGAGCCATCCGGCTTACACTTAACAGTGTATACCCACCTGCAACCCACGGGTCGTTTGCCTTCTGGCAATGGGACCAACTCCCAAGTCTGATTTTTTTCTAGTGCTGTCATCTCTTCAGTCATTGCCGTGGCCCATTTTGGATCTGACAAGGCTTCTTGAACTTTAGTGGGAATATGGACGACAGTCATATTACTGACAAATCCTTGACAAGCCTCTGACAGTCTATGGGCGGATACATACTGAGCAATAGGATATTTCACCTTCTTCATAGCTTCGGGTGAGAATCTATCAGGTGGTACTCCTCGATTACTCCTTGGTGGCAACTGATACCTGTCAACCTCAACATGCTCATGTTCACAAATATTGTTAGTATTAATCACAAAATCTATACTTGCCTCAGGAACCTCAGGAATAGCTGCACGAGGAGAATTGGGGGTGGGTACTGTTGATGACGTGAGAGAGAGGCTTTCGGCAATATCCAGATCCACACTAACACTCGGCTGAACCTGGTTGACGACTTCAGTGGCGGCTTCAGCGGTCCCTTCTTCATGTGCACCAACAGTGGTGTCCTGAATTGGACCGGTTGGAATAGAATCCGGAAATAATTCTGTCCAATTCAAAGCTTCCATAGTGCTCTCCCTCGGAAGCAAGGAATGGGATAGCGGAGAAGCAAAAAACATCTCATGTTCAGAAAAAACAACATCCATGGTAACATAGTACTTACCAGTAGGAGGATGAAAACATCTGTATCCCTTTTGTAAGGGATGATAACCCACAAAAACACACTTGAGAGCACAGGGATCAAGCTTAGTACGCATATGCTTCTGTAAATGCACAAACACGACGCAACCAAAAACCCGGGGTGGAAGTGTAAGATGTGAAGGAAGAGGTACAGAGGATGCCAGTGTATCTAACGGCGTCTGAAATTCCAAAACTCGAGTAGGCACACGGTTGAGAAGATAAACAGCCGTGGTAATGGCTTCCTCCCAAAACTGTGGCCCCATATGTGCGCCAATAAGGGCAGCCCGCGTAATTTCAAGAATCTGTCTATTTCGCCGTTCAGCCACACCATTTTGTTGTGGGGTGTAAGGACACGTGGTTTCATGCAAAATACCATGAGTCTGAAAATAAGTGCGTAACTCCTGATTAACGAATTCCCCACCATTATCAGACCGAAGCACTTGTAAATTTGCAGAAAATTGTGTCTTAATCATTTGGTGAAACGTGCGAAATATTGCAGCTACATCACTCTTATGTCGCATCAAATAGAGCCACGTCATTCGAGTGCAATCATCAACAAACAAAACAAACCAACGGAAACCAGAAGAAGTAGTAACAGGAGCAGGTCCCCAAACATCCGAATGAATCAATGAAAATGGCACAGATCTTTTATTAGAACTATCAGAATAAGTAGCGCGGTGGCTTTTTGCCAAAATGCAAGTATCACACCGAAAATTTGAAGGTTTACATGTTGAAAATAAAGTAGGAAATAGATGCTCTAAATACCCAAAAGAGACATGACCCAACCGGTGATGCCATAACCAAATCTGATCCTCAGATGCCCGAGATGACCCTTTTGCAGATAAGGACCGCCCCACGCAGACATCGTCCACATAATACAAGCCCTCTCTCTTAGTACCACGCCCAATGATCTCCCCGCTGCAGAGATCCTGAAGAAGACAGAAATTGGGATAGATTAATACTAAACAATTTAATTGAGCAGTAACTTGCGGTATAGACAAAAGATTATTAGAGAGAGCAGGAATCAACAGGGTATGGTCCAAGGATAAAGAAGGAGTTAAGTCAACTCTTCCAGCGCCAGTAACAGGATATGATATGCCATTTGCATTGGCTACAGTAACACAATTAGGTAAGCAGTTATCACGTAACAAAGATGCATCGAAGGTCATGTGGTTTGTTGCACCAGAATCAAGAATCCAACCCACATCTTTTCCAGAACTAGTTGTAAGGAAAGCATGACCAACACTACCTGATTGTTGAAGAAGGGTAGAATCTACCACAGAATGAGACATATCAACTGATGTAGCCGGCATGGCAGCCACTGGAGCACACGGCGGCTGGGTTGCAGATGATAGAGGCACTGAAGCCGGCGGTGGCATGGAGGTACACAATGCCACTTTTCCACTTTTCCGAGCCTGCAAACGCTCTTTGTGAGCCGGCCACCAGTCAGGATACCCATGTTTCTTGAAACAGGTTTCCACAGCATGTTTGGTACTTCCACAATGAGTACAATGACCGCCAACAGGCATAAGAGAAGGTGATGTGATGGGATGGTTGCCAACCTTCTTAACTGCCATAGCCATCTGAGAAGTATCACCTTGATTCATCATAGTATGACGACGAAGTTCCTCACGTCTCACGGTGGAAAAAGCCACATCAGGCCCGGGAAGAGGATCAGTACGGAGAATATCTCCCCGAATAGAATCATACACATCATCAAGACCAGCAAGAAACAAATAAACACGATCCTCACCAATTTCAGTCATACGTGTATTTATCACATCTGCTTGAGTAAAGGGAATAGGTCTGCGATGATCAAGCTCCTGCCAAATAATTTGAAGATCAGAATAATAGGCAGCGACCGATCGCCCAGCCTGTTTGGTTGCCATAGCCTTACGGGATAAATCATATAAGATAGATTTATCAGCACCCTCATAGTAGGTCTTGGACACTGCATCCCAGACATTTTTTGCAGTAGGTAAACGGATAAATAACGTCATCACATTCGCCTCCATGGCACCAATAAGCCAACCCTTCACAATGGCGTCTTCCATTACCCACTTGCTATAGGTGGCACTTGTCACCGCCGGTTGAGGAGTGGTGCCATTAAGATATCCCATCTTTCCTCTTCCTGCAACAAACATGGTCACAACTTGAGACCAAAGAGTAAAATTCGGGCCATTCAATTTGACCCCATAAGGAATGGATGTTGGCTCCGGTGCCGTCATGACCACAGGTGGAATAGTAAGAGCCTGAGAAGTGGTGGAAACATCATCCATTATTTTCCTAGAACTTTAGGATGTTTAGAAAATCGGGTAGCAAGAGGGAGAAGCAATCGGCTTCTAGGATAGAACTGAAGAAGAAGCAGTCGGCTTCTTAGAGACACTTCAGGTAGAGAGGAAGGGCAAGCAATCGGCTTGCAGTGGAGAACTGGGCGGAGCAATAGGCTCTGGCAGGTATTAGATTGAAGATAGCGCCTAGGACTAGCTGCTCTGATACCAAGTCAATTTAGGGTTTTTCAATATATTAATATATGCCTCTAACATGAGGTATTTATACAATACAAGAGCCTATCCTATTCTAGGAAGGAAAGCTAATCTCGGCAAGGCCCAAAGTACAATCCCATAACAATTGGGAATTCCCTAATTACAAGATATTTATTTACACACTAGTCAATGATTCAACACGTATCACGTCATTATCATATAGAGAAAGTTTTCGTTCCTTGGCTAGGGCTTTTTGCATGAATTGAACTTGTTTACTGTTACTTTGCACAAAGCAATAAAATCTCAATACGTTTGCCTTGCTCTTTTTTTCTTACAATGGTTACAAACTTTATGTGCCTTTTAAAGTCATCTTTAATTGTTTTTGTACTGTGGTTTTTGGCATCTGTTTGTATGTTTGTCATAGTGACCCTTTTAGGTTAAGAGTTGGTGTGGCAACATTTTTTTTTTCTCATGCTTCTTTTATTATTTGAGAAGTTTCAAACTCTAATTTTCTTGGAAAGCATACTTATAATATTGAACACGCATATCCATTTTGGACTGCTCAATTTGGAGAACATAGCTTTTCTAGTCACTTTGTATTTAAACGTTTTATTGGTAGATATGCTAAATCCAGAGAAGAGAAAACACTGAACTAGATATGGTCATAAACTCAAACTATTGAAGAACATTCTCTGCTTTCAGAATGATTGCCTGTGAGGATCTTTATTATCATGCTGCACATGGAAGATCATACTTGTAACTCTTCCTCCTAAACTAATTAATATGCTTTTTCCCATTCTATTTGTTCTCTAAATATATCATAACTGAATTTATGTTTTATACATAAACAAAGTGCATGTGGATATGCGTAAGTTTCCAAGCATTTCTTCATCAATGAACATAATAAGTTATACACACTGTTAGAAAGATAACATCCCAAAAAGTTCTATTGTAGTCCGGACTGGTTACTTAGATTAGAGCTTTCCATATCTTGTTGAAATTCTGTTTTAATTAGTTCCCTGAACATTTTATCTTTTAACAATTTCCCGTCCAGCTTGCACATACCTACATTCCCAATCATCAATTGTCTTGCAAGTCTGACATATATATATATATATATATGGTGCTTTGAATTTTTCTTGAAAAATTGTTTTAATGAACGATCTTAAATATCCAGCAGTATTAAGTGCTAGCAGATTCTCTTGGAATACTAGAGAAGAACAAAGTTAGGTTCTAATGTTTTTCATGGATCACTTCGATACCTGATTTTCAATATTTGTTTTTTTCAATCCATAGTACCTGGTTTAATCTTTGATGGCTGCAGGAACAATCTCTTCTTAAATGGAGTGCAATAAAGATTCAACAGTTCGCAAATGGGCAGACATGGAGCGTGATATCCTTCTAAAGATATTCATGCTTCTTAATGTTATGGATTTGACTTCTGCCATTTCTAGCGTGTGTACATCATGGCGTGCAGCTTGCTTCGACCCCATCCTTTGGAAGAAGCTTGATTTCAGTACGGTAAATTCCCATTTCTTTAACGTTCCTCAAAAACCGAATGCTTGGTCTAATGATGAGGAGTCGAGTGACAGAATGATGGGGATCTTAAAGAGTGCCTTAAATTTTAGTCGTGGAAATATATCATGCTTGATTTTCAATTTCCACATATTGATGACAAATGAGCACTTGCTCTATGCAGCTGAAAGGTTAGTGTTCACTTCCCTAAATTTACTATATAAAACAAGTTTTATTGGAATAAATGGTCTGATGCTCTCTTCCTTGCAGAAGCCCCAATCTCAAAAAGCTTGTTCTACCAGCCTGGACTCAAATAACAGTTGTTGGGTTTGAAAACGCTGTAAAGAACTGGAAAGGACTTGAGTCATTGACTGCTCCAAGTACTGATGATCCTGTTGGCATCATGAACGCGATTGGTACTTATTGCAAGAACTTCTCGAAGATTAAAATAATGTGCCCTTTTGTCGCAAAATTTGCAGGGGCCATTGTTGCCTTTACCCCAAGACTTAAGATCCTAAGTATTCGGTACACTATGGTGGGCAAAGGAGCTCTGGCTTATACACTGAACAAATTGGAATATCTAGAAGTGCTGAATATATCTCACTGCCTGCTTATGGATGACTCTCAATATCCAAACCACATTGTCTTATCCCCAGATCTTGACAAGTCAATCACTGAACCAGCCTTGCGGCTCAAGAAGTTTTTAATTTGTCAGAGAGAGTCCTGCTTGGTATGTCAGCATATGATAAAACATGATGGGATCATGATGTGGCGTGAAGAACGAATTTTGCAAATGGATGAGGTAATTTTGCTTTCACATTGAAAAGAATGGTTGAAATTTATTAGAACAATCATTTCTGAACTCTAGACGTGCCATGAATAAACTTTGCCTTCATAGAAAATTTCCTTTCCATGCCATTGGTAATAAAATATTGTCCAAATATTTTTTATAAAGGCTTTGTTTGTTGTTATAGAAAGTTAAAAAATCAATTCCTAGAGGTAAACCGACAAGATTGGAGGTTTGCTGAAAATTGGTGTCTGGTTTCTGAAAAATCATATATATTAAATGCGCACATCTCATGCTAGAAAAACTGATGATAGGGCATACGTCATCCGTGTTTGGTTGTACCTGATTAGTACTGTTTTTTCCCTTTCCAGCCAATAGTACCATTTAATGTGGTATGAGAAATAAACTTTATTTCTTCTGTAGATTTATAAGAGAATCGCATAGCAATGCCCTCTGTCAATTATCCATATCGGATATTTGATCCATAATCGGCTCTTTTCCTTTGCATTGTACTTGTGCATTACTTGATTTTTCTGGTACTTGCAAAGATCACTTGTATATATATCTTGTACAAGAAAACTAGCTAGATTACATACAAGGTGGATCATCTGGGGTTCAATTTATTTTATTGAAGGTAAATGTACTTTTGCAAACTATATTACATGAGAGGTGGTTCAAGTGCTTCTCACCATTGATCGAGTGTAAGTTTATATAGTACGTGTTGTTCTTGAGCACTGTTAATTGCCACAAATTCAATCATTGCTTTATAAGATTTTGGGAATGTGATTTATTGAATTGTGTTTCTGAGAACATGCAATGAGAAACCAATTGGTGCAAAAGAGGCACAACTAGCTCGCTTTGAATTACTTGACTCGTTCAGCTATATGAAGTGTCCAACCTGTCTCATCTTTTTAACATGACCTTGCCTATTTATCTTAGATACTTATACTGATCCTATATTCTTATTGTACTAGTTAGTTATGATTATTTGACAAATTTTGCTTGTATTGTTCAATCAGCAGCAATCTTGTCGCAGAAGGACCTCTGCTATTGCCGGTGCTGCTGCAGATTCAACATCTATGGGTCCGATTGTTGGATCTTTTTGTGGACAGTTTGCTGGCCTTGATGGACCCGGAGAGGAATCTTCCTCAATAGGGATTCAACTTTCTGGTGCTGCCATGGATGGTATTTATGGGGACCTTAACAATAGCTCTGATGATGAATGATGAAGTCATCATCATGGAACGTCAACTGGGATTTCTTTTTCCAACAAGGTCTTTGTGGATTTGTAACTTTTTTTATTAGACACTAGGGCTGATGCTTATGATGCATTTTATATATATGACAGATAGAGTGCCTTGTGATAATAGTTCTTATTGACTTAAATTTTGTTGTGAGTTGGTTTGCATAAATTCAGTATATATGTTTATCCTCAAAAGGAAAAGCAGGCCATATATAGTTTATGGGAGGAAGTTCTCAATCTGCATAATAACATTTGAGACCCTTGGATGAGAAGTTTGGTGGAAACATAACTAACATGATAAAGTTCATGGACTTATAAGGAAATTTATTTGGTTACCTTTTGTTGCAATTCCTAATACTTGCTATAATTTACATGAGGACGATACCCTTATTTATGAAAGTTTTGTTGCTAATTGTGCTTAATTGGTTAAAGGGGTCTTTTTTTTTTAAGTCCAGATTTAGACCCCTCTATTCCAGCCGGCTCAGTTGCAGAAAAACCGGTACCCAGCCGATCCTATATTAATTAATGCTTGCTTGTATTACGCAAGGAGTTAAATTTCGAAATTTTCGGCGGAATTTCGCCGAAAATTTCGTTTTTTTAGGGTATGAAAATTTTAACACTAGTTCATCAATTTTTCAGTAGTATTTCGCCGAAATTATCAAATTTTGCTCAAGAACCCAGCCACCTCCGTCTTCTACATTCTCCTTGCTGGCGGTTATAAACCCAGCCACCGAAGTGATTTGGGAGGGAGGAGAGAGAAGGGAGAGATCAAGAGAGAAGATCAGATCGGGGAGGGATAGAGAGATTGGCACAGGAGAGAAGGAGATCGAGAGAAAAGAAAGAGATGATATATGATATATCACAATGGCGGCTGGGAGCCTATATGCGCACAGTGGGAGAGAGAGAGAGAAAAGATAGGGAAGAATTGAAGAAGAAGATCGAGAATCACGGGAAGAAAAGAAAAAGGAAAGGAAAGAGAAGAAAAAAAAAAGAAAAAAAAAGAAAGAAAAGAAAAGAAAAAAAAAAGAAGAAAAAAAAAAGTTTGGGGTTTCGTTTGACTCTTTTAGGGTTTCGTTTAGTTATTTTTAAACTTTAACCATAATACATTTCTATATATAAAATAATAAAAAAATACACTGAAGGCCTAAACCCTAATATCTTATACTATATATATATATCCTAAATAATATATAGTATATAAAGTTTAGCGTATAGATTATAGAATATAAAGAGTACTATAGTATATAGAGTATATAGAATTTAGTATTAGAGTTTAGTGTATAGTGTATAGATTATAGAGTATAAATAATATACTAATTTTATTTAACAGTATTTGCCTCCAGCACGCATTATGTTTATTTTATATCACATGAAACCTACTATAGAATTTGGTTTCTTCAATATTTTTTTATCAATGTTGTAGATAATATGTTAAATAAACATATGGTAAAGTTTCATTCAAAATTTCTGTATTTTGATAGCAATTTCCGTCGTTTCCGTATAATTTTTATCGAAATTTAAAAATCTTCGAAATTTCCGTCGAAATTTTCATCGAAATTTCCTCAAAACCTGAAATTTTATTCCTTGGTATTACGTACCCTCCTCTTCTGTTTGTCCGTAGTCACATATATATGTCAATAAGCTGTAATTGTAACACGAAAAGGTTCTTCGATCACTTGCTTACTTTTGATTGACAAACTAGTACTCTCCCTTTACTAACCATATGTATTTATTCATGTTTGATATCAGGAATTCAACTCTTTATTTTGCAGGAATTGGATTCTTAGGTGAGAGGTGGTATTTTGATTTCTGGAGAAATAACCCATCAAGAGTCCATTTAAAATAAGGAGTTAAATTCTTAGTTGGGGGGTGGTATTCTGATTTCCGGAGAAACAACCCATCAGGAGTCCATTTCTTTTTCTTTTTTTCCATTATACTCTCACATTATTTCTACAATTCCAAGTTTGCCTAGCTCATTCACTTTAACCCAACCTAATTTATTTAGAACAAGAGCATTTTAGTAATCAAATTGGTTTCAATTCCGATTCAAGTGAATTAGTAAATAACTTATATGGAGTCAATACCATTCCTATTATGATCCTAGATAGTTTAGTAAAAAGCTTCAATGAGAATCCAGATTCTGACTCCTCCTCAATTCAATTCCTCGTAACTCGATTATGGATTAGTAAGCATGTCATAGAAGTAATAGTTAATAAAAATTGAAAACATGCAACATGACTTAAGATTGGCTCTCTCAAGTCTATTGAAATGACTAGAAGTAAGAAAAATTATTCTAAAAGTCAGCATATTGAAGCATTAAATTATAGTTATGATAAAATAATAGGTACACGTACACGAGTTCAAATTTTAACATACATTACTCTTATTTTCATCATAAAGATGTGCTAATGGTCATGTCATTCTTACCTATAATCTCATATGGGTTAAATAAAAAAATGGTCCACGAACTTTACTGTATTCTTAATTTAATCCATTAACTATAAAAAGTGTCAATTTGGTCCACGAATTTCCCAAATTGTACTAAAGCAGTACAAATATTAATTTCTATCAAAAAAATTAACAGAACTAGTCATGTGCACAACATGTGACTGCATTTTCAGGGGTATTTCAGTCCATTTGTCACATTTTGGCTTAAATTTATTTGATGGAAGTTAACGTTTGTACTGCTTTGGTACAACTTAAGAAATTCGTAGACTAAATTGACATTTTTTATAGTTAATGGACCAAATCGAGAATCGTAATAAAATTCGTGGACCACTTTTGTATTTAACCCTACTCATAGAAATATAACCAAAACTTCACAAAAGAATCTTTTGTGTGTGAAAAAATAGAGAAGTAATGTTTGTGTGATACTTTCTACGTATATTCATCAATCATCTTTATTTAAATAGAAAATTATGATTAAATACCAAATATCAATAGTTTTTTAATAAAACAGCAAGACACTAATTTTTTTTAGTTTAGGTACTAACCTAGAATAAAACATTTTGGATTAGGTCACAAATTAGTTTGTTATATAGTTGTGACTGTCGAACAGTTACAATTGTAATTGTCGAACAGTCACAGTTGTGACTATTTAAAATTTATAAAAAATCAAAATTTTTAAGGGTTTCATACTTTTGATTTTGGTTTGGGGGATGAAGTCCTATAACCCAAAGACTAAATATTAAAGTTTAAGCCTTGCAAATATTGAAAAAATAATAAATCAATAAAAAAGTTATGTCTGTTAGACAATCACAGTTTGATATAACTATGTTTTTTAAAGTTGGTACCTAAACTGAAATTTAGTACTTAAAATGAAATGACATAAATGTTTTAGTAGTTGAAATGAAAAAACATTATAATTTGGTACCTAAAGTCAATGGACCTTTATTTAAAACATTATTACTCTGATCGTTTATTCATTAGAGTTGTTAACTTTTTTGGGAATTTGTACAGTGATATGTTTGGGCAATTTGGATATTAGAATGATATGTTTGCAAATTGGTGGCGAAGATAGGGCATATGTCATTTCACTAGAGAATTAATTGTGAGTTTGTGGCTCTATCTTTACCACAGGTTGCCTGATCCCATATTAACCTGCTTCCTTTTTCTTTGTAAAAATTCCTGAGATTCCTTTTCATCTTATGAATCATGGTAATTTAGAATATCAGACTTCCAAGTATGGTCTTGATGATCATGCTCATGATCAGTCAGCTGTCAAGTTATCATCACATTCACAGATTGACAAGTGAAGGAGCCAAGCAAACAGATAAAACTGATTTCTATTACAGGTTTTCATGGCATTTCTTTGCATCTCACGAGCTCCAGAGGGATCAGAAGAGATGACATTGACCGACATAATGGTTGTTCTCTACAAGCAGTTCCAGCAGGGAGACAAACGCACTTCATAACTGATCATCCTTGCAATTATGTGTATTCATTCAGTCATACAAAATTCTTGCAGTTTATAGTGTAACAGAAGTAAATACTTGAAAAAACATTAAAGATGTCAAAGATGTCTTTAGAGAAACGTTTATATGTAAATCATTTTCTTTTTGTTCAGTCAAAGATGTCAGTCTGATAGATACAGTTGGGATATAATGTGAGTCACTAGTTTTTGAAGAAACTGTAGAGGAAACATTTAAGTCTGTAAACAATACTTGATTGAATGGTAGAAACTATTAGCAAGCACACATGCTATGCACAGTGCATGAAGTTTAATCATGGAATTTTTGTATGCTTTCTCAGCAGGGCTGCACTATTTGGTGAATATCTTAGTTGAAGATCTAGATAATGTACTAATCTAAATAATACTATTATCTTTTCATTTACATGAAAAATACTATTCTATCATAAACATTATAGGTATAAAAAGTTCAAAATAATGTCAGAACCTACGTAGCAAGTTCTTTCAATCATGGAGGAAAGGTTTGAAGTACAAGACATGACCAATTAATTGGAATTGCATCACCAACAAGAAGTAATTGTACTTTGAAGGTAGCTGGAGTGGTTTGCATAAGAAGTAAACACATCTAAATTGCTTTTGGCATGAATGTTGGCCAGAATTTTGGCTCTTGCGGAGTATTAAATAGAAGAAATGTAAAATATTCATAATCTGTGTGCATATTTATGTGTAACTTCCATTTGCATATTATAAAATATTCATAATCTGTTATTTCCCTATGAGGTCAAACAATACATTTTGGAAGGATTCTATGATGTAACTTCCATGTGAGGAAAAGTAAATAGGAAAGTAGAAAGTCGTATTACATTTTCCAAAGCAATATATGAAAAATTAATTCCTCTTATTCAATTTGGAAGCACATTTGTGGAAGTTTGTTAGTCAGACATGCGACACATACCTGAATACAGATCAAAATTGTAGCGCCTAAGTCTTTCATGGAACATCTCTCACAATGAGGTGGGTCCCATGTGTTAAGAGGCCCACCTCATTGTGAGTCGTGAGAGATGCCCATGGAAGACTCACTCGAAATTTTAACTCCATAAATTCTTCACAAAGATTTTCCTATTCTCTAACTTCTAACTTTAGTTGATTGGCTATCATACCAAGAAAAAAAAAATCGAGACATCCTACCATATGGTAAACACTTTTCTCTTATGATTTCTAGGATTGCACTCATTAGATTGCCTGAATTTCCTACATGGATTTTTAAGTGGTAGATGGTCCTGACACAAATACATTGCATACTTTTTCATTTAGACAGGATAGGCATAGTTTCTAAATGAATATATGTTTCTGCTCAGTCACAATCATGAATCTTATTATATATGGATATTATATATGAAACCAAGCAGAAATGATTTTTAATAAATTTAACCAAACTGAAGAGAGTTGCAGCAAAACCCAACCAAACTGCACTGTACTTGAGGAAAAGAAACAAAGGTGTGCAAAGAGAGGATACTGGTGCAGCTACAGACTATATATCTATATGAAGGCATAGGAAGGGGCCAAGGAAAAGGGAAACAGAATAAGTAAATAGTCTCCAGAAAGAGCAGAAGAAAGAGAAACCAACCGGCATGCTAGTTCTTTAATAGTAAAACAAATTGGGCAAGAATGCATGCTGAAAAACCTGCACGGAATATATGTAACTTATAAACTATTAAAAGGTTCTACTATAATCCAAAGCATAATATATTTATCTAAGCTGCAGCCTGCTCCAGAAAAGCAGCAGCAAAGCAATATACACCAATTATTTTTACTTTTATTTTTAATGAAACAAAAGAAATATACACCACATCAAAATATGTTCAAGAGAAGTTTGAAAATATTATTACACAAGGAATCTGTAATTTACATTAAAAAATCAAATAAATTGATTACACTGTCATGCTATTCAATCTTCAAGCACATATCTGTTTCTTCTTGCACCAAAAGCAAATCTCTGTGGATCAAGTGAAAGGGAAAAAGAACGGTCACCATTATTTTCAAATAAAAATGCTATAATAATGAGATAAGGTATTTGTCATGGTCTCCTTAGTTGCAATGACATTAGGGATTCTGGGTTTTTTTGTTTACTTAACTGAAAAAATCTGGGAGTACGCTTTCATCCCAGTAAGGAAACGAATGTATGTGGGCTTCATTGATCCATTGGCAGGGATGGATCTTATATTTGGAACAAGATACTCAGCAACCTGTGACACCATGTCCAACCCACAAAGAAGATTTAAGGAAAGAAAACAAGATACATAATCCAGGAAGAAGGGAGATCAGAAAAAAAAAAAAAAAAAAAAAAAAAAAAAAAAAAAAAAAAAAAAAACACACATTGATATGATCTGCACCCATGTTCCCTCTATATATATATACTCATGTGTATGTGCAATTTCTTTTGCAGATTTAACTCTCAGACCCAATGGGATTTGAATCCACTACCTCACATTCCATCTATACATACCAGAGACCAAATTTCATTTGCAAAGGCCCTTCACTTCTCTAACTATACCAGTATATCACTAACATTATAAACCATACAACATAATAATAACCTTGGTAATTTTATAATCAGAATAGATCAAATGGCTTGTGAATGACCACAAATCATCCTATGGTAAAACAGAAGCATCATAGAGAGGACTCATACATCACAAATTCTTGGATTATGAAGGATTTCTTACAACTTCAGGTGGCTCTGCCAAAACATTAATGAAAAACTTTGCCTGCAAGAAACAGGTTCTTTTAATCAGACACAAGCAGAAGATGAGTAAGACATCAATTCTATGAGGCTTATATGACCTGCTTCGTAGTTGCACCAGACATGAGAAGATCAGTTGTAACCATTCCTGGCTGCAACACCACAAAATTGGCTTCAGTAGAAGAATGAAATATTTTTCCATAACCAAAGAAACTGAATCACATCTCTCTCAAACTACATAAGCCACTGCATTTGTTCATGGAAAGAATATTTCACCATGAAAGGGTATGATAAAGAGGCAAGATTAGCTGATAGTAAGATATATACATAACACAAACTTGAAACATATGGAAATTGGGTATTAAATGGGGAAGGCCATACATTGGCAAAGAGTTAGGTTTCACATTGCAGATTGTGAAAGACTATGAAAAATCATGATCATATGGTTTATGCCATCTAATTGATCTAGTTTTGGAAACCATTTTATTATGCTTTGAATTGGTTGATTGCTCAAACAATAGAGCCATAATGAATTATCATTTTCTGTAGTTGTAAACCACAACTATAATACTTTAGAAATTAATCCTATGACCATCTTATGTAATGTAATAACTAGAAGATTTTAACTCGTAAGTTTAAAAGAATTATAATATAAAACTGTAGGGTTACTTAAAAGTCCACTAAACACTGTATTTTATCTTTGATCCTATTGCAAGTGAACAAAAAAATTAACAATTTCAACCTGATCCAGTCAAAAACCTCCACTTTTATAATAACCCAAAGAGCATCTACAAATTGAAGTTTTCAGCCAATGACAAGCAAAGCTGAGAGGGTACAATTGATGCTGAAGGAATCTTGGTATCCATCCCAAAATCAATTGGCAATGAGAGGAGTAGCCCTCCACGTGTTAGGCTTGAGTGACGCCACACGTCGACAATTTATATTGGCTGATGTGGAAGCACGTGTGGCCATTGAGCCTAACATGTGGATAACCTGCTCTGATACCATGAAGAAATCTAGGCATCCATCCCAAAACCAATTAGCAATGGGAGGAGTAACTCAAACCCTTATAAGCCACTATGCAAGGCCTCACATTTTCAATGTGAGCTCTTTCTCTCAACAGATGCATCATGGGGTAGCATAATACCAACAACACAAAGATTAAATCTCATAAGTTGACATAGAAGTGTTTGAAAAATTAATTTTTTTAAAGAGAGAAAAAAAAATTCATTGAGTGCAGAGTTACATACCGACAGGTTATGTACTATGACATTTTTGAAATCTTGCATCTGCAGTTCTGCCTGAGAAAGTCTAAGAGTTATGTATTATATAGAGTTATTTGGGAGCAGAATTTCACAATATAATGGCATAAAAAAATAATGAAAAAAACAGAAACTGTACCAAATAAAACCCACAATTTCTACGTCGCACTGAGTATTGATCTTATATTTCTTCCTTTCCCTTTTAGCACTCATATATGGTGGAGACTGATTCATGCGTTTGGAATTGTGGGTGTGCTACCTAAAAAAGGTTACTCCTTGTTGGCAGAAAACCCAATGGGGGTTATTTCGAATAAGAAGGCTAACATTTTCTGGCATTGTGCGGTTTTGGGGATTTTTTGGGCAGCTCCGATGGAAAGAACAATATGATTTTAGAAGACAAGAGGGAGGAGGTGGATTTTCTGCGAGGGAGGAGCAGACTTTTGGCATCCTTGGGCTTCTTTGTCAAAACATTTTAGAGACATTTCTTTTAGTTTGGTCTTCTTGATTGGGGAGGGAGTGATGTATTGAATGTGGGTTTGTCTATTTATCTTGTCTCAATTCAATATCTTATGGTTTCCAGTTTGTCTAATTTTTTGTAAGGATAATGCTTGAATGAAGACCTAAAAATTAGATGGTTTCAATCTTCGAACTACAATTTGGAGTAGTCCCCACTAGAGATCCGTTAAAGGTTCCCTTAATGGAAGCTCATATATATATATATATAGAGAGAGAGAGAGAGAGAGAGAGAGAGAGAGAGAGAGAGAGAGAGATGGAAGAATGAAGTTATCAATCAGCATGTGACAAACACATGACAACTAGAGCATATATAAACTAACTCCAATTCACCTAAAAACTGTAACATGGATGAGAGTTTTACAATTTTAACTATTTTATTTTTATATTCTCCAACCTAAACGGCTAAACTAAATTTTCATTCATTTTATTTCATGTATGCCCTAGACCCTAGGTAGTCACATCCAAGTAAGGTGCTAAGAATTTTGTCATTTTTATGAACATTGGGTGTACAGGGGTCAATTTGCCTATTTTCTGTAGTACAAGTGGTATGTTGCAAATATTGACCTTTGGTTGTATAGCCTTGCAGGAGGGTGTGTATTTTTAGCCTAAATTTTACGAACAAGATAGACTTAAGCAGCTTATATAAAATTCAAATGCAACGTTATACTAAAAATGAACCTAAATTGATGGTTCAGAATTGCTACTTTTTCCTGATGGTATACACAAAGTACAGGCAGGTTAGATGGTAACCATACCAGCAACCATAACAGTCACCTTTCAAACCTGTTGGAAACCATGTGTAGCATAGTTTTTTTGGTTTTATCTATCAGTGTCTTTTATCGGTTTTTATTTGGGTTTCACTTTTAGGGGTATTTCTGTCATTATGGTGTAAATATCTCTAATATAAATATGTATAGCTTGGTCTCATATTGAGTCAAGCAATTTTATAGCCATGTTATTTTCTTCTAAACCTAAAAAAACTCCATGACACAAAAACAGATTAATATTAGCACATTAATATATTTATTATAAGTACAAAGAAGACAACAAAACCTTGTGACCTCATAATTCAACAGCATGCAACAATCAACCAAGTCGTCAGGTGTACCTGTAATGATTTTGTTAAATGCACCACACTACGCTTTGTTGCCCCATATGCAGCAAACCTATGGAAATAAACAAAAAGAAAGAAAGAAGTATCATGAAACACTGTTCCAGAAATTGCATCTTGACAGATTCATGTGATAGATACCACTTATAAGGAAGGAGAAGGGTAAGATTAGTTTTCGCCATTGAGAAATTAACAAAAAATAAGGAAAACAAAGATTTTAGTTATATGGCTATAAGCTCCATTATAGAAAATTAAAATTTTATGTTCCCCTTAATTTCACTTCTATATAGTGAGAGATACCACTTGACTAGATAGTCCAGTGGTGCTAACTGGATAACCATTGGTAACTCAGATCCAGGGTTGTAAGATCTTTCTTTAGATCTTATGTAGGTAGTTTCAATGTTGCCTACTTATGTGCAGCCATTTACCAGAAAAACGTCCATAAATTGTTTCCACTATTTCAAGAATATGGTTGTCAAGACAAGATAAAAGCAAAGAAGCAGCATGACACAAGTCATATGAACCAAAGCTCTCTACCCAACTAGGGATATTTAAAGCTAAGAGAAACCAATATAGCACCTCGGGGTTGGTCTTCCATCAGAGCCAGCTCCATCAATGTTGAAAATATGACCACCACGAGGCTGGTTCAACATCATCTTTATTGCCTAAGCAACAAGACAATAATCTTTCATGAGAATCAGTTTAAATACAGGCCAATTGAAAACAGAAGGGAACTTTCTACCTCACGGCAACATATCATCAAACCAAGCGTATTTGTAGTGACAACTTCACTGCATGTAATGTGTCAAAATCATGAACAATTGAAAGGATTACATATATGATTTGAAAAATTTTCAATGAAACTAAAAAACAAAAGAAATGAGGGCATGAAACTCACATAAGATCTTCATCCGAAGCCTCTGCCAGTGGTTTATAGCTATATGCATTCGATCCTGCATTATTAATCTGCATCATTCTCACCATAGAGTAAGATATAATTAAATCTTCCTCAAAACACATGATCAAATCTTTTTAATGAAGATAAAAGAAAGAATCATCAAGAGAACTGACAACATTGCATGCCATGTTTATAGCACTTGTGCGATATGAATTGAGAGTGAGGGAGGGAGGAAGGAAAGAAATAGGGAAAGGAAGGACAGCAATTGGTTGGAAAAATATTAACAGCTACGGCAGAAAATGGAAATCCTAGCATTAAATTAACCCACCACATGATCCATCTGTGATCCAGCAATGGAGAAATACATTATTGAGTTGGAATTTTGGAATTGTGGATAATTTCTAGTTTGATTCAGCTAGGAAGTACCCGGAAGAAGTATCTGACTCCAAATAATAATATGTGATATGCAGCAAGTGACTAACTTAAGAATTAAAACTAATAGTTTTGCATGCATATATTCCTTCCCAGACCCTGAAACGGTGGAAGCTCCGTACACTGGGCCACCCATTTAGTTTTTCATATCACTGTTTCTAAGTTAGTTATTTCGGTGCTAGACAACCAAGTTAACAATACAATTGTATATGATTCTTCAAAAACATTCACACTACTCTTTATAGTCGAAAATAGTGCTCGGGGTAATTGGACATTACTCAGCAGTCAGCAAGCAATATTGTCTTAAAGGATTGCGGCATCAGAACTATATGCTAAAGGATATTTATATGAATAAAATAAAAAATAAAAAAACAACAAGACTATCGAACTTATAGGCACTTGGAAGACTGAGTTCATATCATTAATCCACAGGAACGGCTAGCCCAGTCTTGATTTTAGTAAATAATTCTGAACCAGCTATAAATAAATAACAGAAAAATAAAAATGAACGGTTGTGGGTGACAAAGACAAGGATCTGACATTAATACCCATATATCAATATATTTCAAGTTCTTTTGTGCAAAAGCAACCAAATCCTTCACATCCTGCCCTTCTCTAACATCACATTTGGTACCCTGCAAAAGGAAGAAGTCAAAAGTGATTTAGAGCCAACAGTATGAAGTACAAGCAACAATGTAAGAAGCCAGGAAGGAGAACACAAGAGAAAACCATTGTGCACGCGCGCGCGCAAACACACACACATACAAGGAAGAAAATTATTTAATAATTATAATGAAAAGGTCATAAAGGAGGTACCCACGCATGTTGCTCCCCAAACTCTTCTCTAAGGCTCTGAACAGCAGATTCAACCCGTTCAACTATGGATAAAAGTTTCAAAAGAGAAAAATAAGATAAGCTAGTATAAAGACCAACCATTTGGAACTTCAAAGTAAATTTGAAATACATTCTCAAATCATGTCTCCTCTATGATAGGATTTTATAATCCCATTGAATATGTAACATAAGTATCAGATTACATAAATTCATTGAGAAAGTAAATTATCTAGTAAACTGTAATTTAATATCAACAATAAATATTAATAGAAGAAACTTGAATAAGATACAACAAAAATAGGCAACATGTGCAGACAGAAGGAGATAGGGATAATATAAATACTGTATGTATATACATGTATATATATACATATATATATATATATATAGAGAGAGAGAGAGAGAGGGATAAATGAGAGAATGACTAGGAGTGAAAACCACCAAGCCTTTACATCCTAGTTTACAATTACTATTAGGCAATTTCTATTTGCACACAACTAATTTATTAACACACTCAACTGTTCTTCACAACCTCTATATAAATCCAAAAAAATTTTGTTTTGCCCAAAACACCCCTATAGTTCCCAAAATACTCTTTGTAGACATTTTTTTCCAGACGGCCACAACCACCACCATGGTACCATGACCAACGTAGAAGATGCTAGCACAAGATGCCCACCATAAACAATACAGTTGTAGAACCTGAATCTACTACAAACAATACAACTACAGAAATCTCAATTTCAGGCCAACATAAAATTTCCTAACAAGCAAAAACGAAAAAGCTAACACTAAGGCGCAACTGCTCTCCAATCATTAACCGAAATTCAGAAGATACTGAAGCCCAAATAGAAGACTAGAATCTAACTTTCTCCCAAAGTTCCTCCACTCCAATTCCAGTGGAATCTTCAAAAGTCCTCTTATTCCTCTTCCTCCAAACATATTGCCACTTTTGTCAACGGAATATGCACGGACCACTAAGGAAAGTGGAATCAAGGCCAAACTACAGGGGCTAAAGACAAATTAAGGTCAAACTATAGGGATGGAAAATGTGATAGATAAAAATTGGCAAATCATGCACGTTTTATAACAAAAAACTGATGCAACATCTTATTTGGATAAATTTGACACTGTTAAAAAACTTTAAGAGTATGTTTGTTGAACTTTAAACTATAGGGACTAAATTGGAATGAAAGCCAAAACTACAAGGATGAAAGTGTAAATCACCTACATTTCTAGAATCCATGTAAAATACAATATAATGGTTGCTATTAATACCCATGGGAAAAATTATATTCCAAGGGAACCTCTAGCGATGAAAGGTCCTTACTTTAGTCCAATGTTTTGAAAGGCAAAATATCACAAATGGTCCTCGTGGTTTGCCTCATATTTCAATTTTACTCTTGTGGTTTCAATTGCTACAATCATACCATTTTGGCTTAAAACATTTTCAATCTTGCTAAAAAATTTCCGTCAAAATAAAGCGCGCACACAGGTCACGTGGGGGTAGAATCATGATCCGCATGTGCGGGATTTGCAACTGATGGCCTGAAAGGACGATTCCACCCTCCACGTGACCTGCATGTGCACCTTATTTGATGGTCTTTTGAGGAAATTCTGATTTTTTAGTAGGATTGAAAACATTTTAAACCATGATGGTACGATTAAACATATAGAAACCATGAGATTAAGATTGAAATATGAGGGAAACCACGAGGACCATTAGTGACATTTAGCCTTTTGAAACTTGTTGCTTAGTTTTCCAAAACTGGAATGTCAAAAATGCATCCTAAACCCAATCCCCTTGTCACACATGTGGTTTCTGACACAGGTACTTTACCAACTTTGGACCCATGTAGCATCACGACAAACCCATAGGAAATGACTATTTTAAAACCATATTATTCTAAAATTGTATCCTAAATTGCTTCGAGATTAAACATTGGAAGTGATTGTTTTCTTACTAGTTAATATGTTCCAATAAGCCTTAATAGCCCATATATTATGAAATTTATTGATCATCAACACTTGCATATATTGATTTGATATTTTTTATTTTGAGGGTTGGCCAAGTGAGCCAACCCTATGGAGGTACCACAAATTATACCAGCCATATGTCTTGATATACACACGGCACTCACCCAACAAAGGTGAGTGTGGCATATTTAGCCAACTGACCCTTTTTAGATTTGACATATTAACTACAATCAGAAGTAAAACTACCAAAATGGATAGAGATACATCTCACCCAACCACAAAACTTTTAACCATGGATCAATGAAGTCAAATTCCAAGGAGCTTTCAGAATAGGCACACTAAGACGGAACATACCTGATCTTGAGCAAATTATGACATTATCTCCTGCTTTTAGAAACTCTTTGGCCAGAGCATATCCTATTCCTAATTTAAAGATAAGGGGAAAATAAAGGGCGTATTAGAACGAAAAGACATATAAAATAAATAAACTTGTAGAACACATAATAAATGATAGCGCGGGTCATGTGCAATTTTGATGCATGACATTGACAAGTATAAGCAGAATACAATCCAATATCCAAATAAAGTTATCGAGTTGGAATTTCCCTATATAATAGTGTCTTGTATTCTGTTTCTAAATTAGTTTAATATGTATTGTACAGAGTGCAGTCTCCACACCAGAAAAAGCCAGTCACAAGTCAGAAGAAAAATATACAATGTACATTGTACAAGAACCCTATCAAAGATAAATGAAAAGCATATCAAAAACACTCAAAATCAGCAAACCCAAAATTATATTTTTGGAATAAAAAGAAAAAGGAAAATATGGAAGGGTGGTGGTGAGTGACCTTTGGTTGAACCAGTGATGAGCACATTGTAAGGAGGAACCATGGGCTCTCTTGTGTTCCCAGAGGCTTCGGCTCTTACTAATGAAGCATTCATAACCCATGTACCAGACCTGCTCAGGATGAGGGGGTTTTGGCGCGAACTAACGGTCGGAAAACTACAACGGTGGAATTTAAGACAATTGGGGTGTGGGTTAGAGCGAGGGAAGGAGGAGTGATGGGTTTTGGAGAAAAGCAGAGGAGGAGAAAGAGATGGGGAAGTGGAAGTGGAAGTGTTAATTGCCATTGATGACTAGTGAGTGAGGAAGCTAAGACATGAGTGAATGAGAGGATTCGAGTCCACATAAATTTGGTTAAATATCAACTTGAATAAATATGATGACTCTGATTTAAGATGATACGCACGTTTAGTTTTATTTATATTTTAATTAAAAAAATTAAGATTAAATATCAAATATTAATAGTTTTTCATCAAAGCAGTAATACACTAATTTTTTTTAATTTAGGTATTTACCTATAACAAAAATTAGGTCACAAATCAATTTATTATACAGTTGTGATTATCTGTAATTGTTTCAAATTTATAAAAATGCAAAATTTATAAAGGTTTAATGCTTTTGATTTAAACTTGTGGGATGAAGTCCTAGAACTCATAGACTAAACATTAAAGTTTAAGCCTTACAAATATTGAAAAAACAATAAATCAATAAAAAAGTTATGACTGTTAGACAGTCACAGTTTGGTATAACTATATTTTTTAAAGTTGGTACATAAACTGAAATTTAATATCTAAATTGAAATGACATAAATATTTTGGTAGTTAATTATAATTTGATACTAAAGTCAACAAACTTTATTTTAATTAATTAGACACACAACTTTTGGCTTTGGAGCAACTTTTGGAAATCCAGAAATGTCTTTTAATGAGTTAGTTTTAAATTACCACACGATTAATTAAATCTACATTAGAGCTCTAAGTCTACCCATCAATTAGTAGGGGTTGCTATTCATTATCGGTTCATAAACCAAACCAAGCCACTATTTACTATTCAATGAGCGAATTAACTATTTTTAAAACTACTTTAAACCAAACCAAACTAAACCGAATAGGAATTTTTTTAACATTATTATACGCATTATATATTTTATTTCCTCCCACTCTTTTCAATTTTCATTCCCTGTCCCTCCTCAATCTCAACCTCCCTTCTAGTCCATGTCTTAATCCATTTATCTTTTTGCAACATCTCTATATATTTTTCTTTAATTTCTTCATATTTTCCTCTCATTCTTCATCTCTCCAATTTCTTATTCTTCGTTTCATTCCCCCCTCCCTATATTGCTCAACTGACTATGAATAGATTAGTTTAGTTCGGTTTATTATATGGTATGGTTGGTCAATTTTACACAAAAACTGAACCAATCCAGAATATGCCGACCCATACCAATTAGATCATCATCACATGGAGGAGAAGAGAAAGCCGACACAAGGCCCAAATACAAACCCAACTCAGCCAATCTGCAAGAGGATGGTTATCTTCAATCAAGGATAATACGACTCTTTTGGTCTTTAATGGAAACCAAAAAGGGCTAGTTTTCAAAATTTTCCTTTTACTTAAAAGGGACAAAGTGTTACCGAATTATGAGACAAACTAAAATTTTCATCAAATGGCGCTTTGCGGCAGTAAAGAGCCATGTGCTATTAATTACAGAAACATGTGACTCAACCTTTTATATATGATTTCTTTCAAGCAATCCAGTCCCTCACTTCCTCTCTTTACAGAATAGACTTTAGAGTGCGAAATGGTTCTGTCAGCATTTTGGTGGAAATTTTGAGTTTCATGTCTAATAAATCATCAATCCACAAATAATTTTAGAAATATCCACAAAAAAAAAGCCTTTAAAAGGTAAACAAATGAATAATGGATTGAATAACCAAAAAAAGAAATACTTGAAGCTGAAAGTTAAAGTTGTGCACCAAGACTACCCACTTATATCAAAATACAGCACATTACAAATATATACGTGGAATAACACAAGACCATGGAGGCAGGACTACAGAAGCATAAGCCGAAAGACAGAACACTCTTATTCAGTGTGCTATTTAGCACCAAACCAGCATCTACTAATCTTTGTTTTCCACCAAGTCTTTCAAGCAACGAAAAGAATAAAGAGATATGCCCAGCTTAATACCACCTAAACAAATATACAGCCATTGAAACCATGCAAGCATTTAGCCGCTAACCTCCCAGAGAAGGGCAGTGAACATTCCACAGGATACCAAAGTCCACAGAAAACATCTCTGGCTTGTCATCGAGTGAGAGCGTGTGAGAGACTAGTCAAATCTATCGCTTGGGTTCATTCACATTCTTCCCCTCAAAGAATTCACCCAACATTCGTTCAAGATCTTCAGCTGTGTATCTGCTGTACTTTTGGGGGTTCTTACCATTATCAATTAGAGGCCTGTAAGACAGAAACATAATATATATAGATTTTCGCATGAATACTCCCATCATAACCATTTTTGAGAAGTGAAAAAATTGACATGAATAGGACAAGAAAGAAGTAAAATGAGCTGTGTTGGGTTCTTGTAGAAAAAATAATGAATATTTTAATATAACTTTGTATAATAGATCAAATGCACACAAAAGTTCAATTAAAATGATCACTCTAACGTATTATTAAACTCAGATTTTGTGAATGATTTAAAACTTATCAGAATTTTATGGAAAAGAGAATGATGCATTAGCTACAGCATGTTTAGAAAAGAAGTATTCTCTCTGGAAGCCCAAGACTAAGCTCATTGACCCAACTCCACACTAAAGCCTTTTTGGTCCAAAGAGAAGTGCCCATGGTAGTTTCAGAGTTGGTCATTAAAAAAACAAAAATAAATAAATCAAGATTCAGTCTAGAGCTAATGTCAAGTTTATTAAGAGTTTTTATTTGAGTCTAGTGTTATTAAGAGTCTATTTATTTGGATGTTAGGAAAATACAATGTCTTTGAGTATCAATGAGTTTTTTTTCATATTTCTATGATATTTAATGAGTCTTTTAGTATTTTAGTAAGTCTTTTGGTATTTTAGTAGTCTTTCAGAGATGTGTTTGAAGCCTATAAATAAGGCTATTTGCTGTAAACCTAATCAGATTTTCAATGATTGAAAATCTAAGTGTTGTAGAAGGCTTGGTGCCTTGGTATCTCCTCTAACTTCTACTCTCTTTCCCTTCTACATTCTTCTCTATCTTCTCTTATTTCTCTAAACTTCCAGCATCCTTAAGCCCTCTATGTTCTCTATTGTTATCTTATTTCTTAAATTGTCTATCATCCTAAGCCCACCATAACCCTAGGCAACACTCACCTAGTGTTGTCCTGCATCAGAGTATAAATCTCACCTGTTAAAGTTCATTGAACAATTTCTTCCTTGTTCGGTAACTTTAAAGCCGTGCCATAATTTGTTTTTAAAGCTAACTTGATGTGGGTGATTCTTGAGTTATGCATTTATCATATTGAAAAACATTATGGACCAGGGAAAGGGGAATAGGACTGCTTTGTCACCCACATAAACTGATATAGATTTTTTGGAGGTGGAAAGTAGGGAAGATGTGCTGTGATGGCAATTTTTTGGGTGGTTTGGTTGGAAAGAAATAGTAGGATATTTGAGGGAGCCGGGGGTGAGGAGGTGGATCAGTTATGGGTAAGGGTTCACTTTTGGGCTTCACTTTGGGCATTGGTATCTTCAGAGTTTAGGGATAGTTCTTTTCAGGCATTTTTTTTACTAGAATGCAGATGTGCTTCAGTTTACTGTTTTTATGAATTGTTAAGTTCATAGTTGTAACCAATTTTTTTTTTAAGTTCAGTGGACACCTTGTCCTCTGTATTGTACCTTTCTTATTTATTTTAATACAAATTTGTTTCTTATAAAATAAAAATAAAATAAAAAACAAGAGGTGGAATGAAAACGAGGATTTCTGAAGATTCTATTGAGGGAAGAAGTGGAAGGCTTCTGGGACATACTTCGTTATTGGGCATCACTTTGATTTGCTCTGATTCTCAGGATATACCTTTCCTCCTCATTCATCTGGATCATTCAGTCGTATTCTCTTAAATTTTATGTTAATATGTTATGTAGTTGTGATGACTATGCTTGTATCTTTATTATTATTCCAATATAATCTTTGTGCTTCCTATAAAAAAAACAAAATGTTGGTCCCATTTAAAAATTAAGAAACAATATTTCTAGCTAAAAAGCTTTTTCTAGCAAATCTCAAAACCCTTTTAAATTACCCCACTTTCTCCCTAATAACAACAGCCTCCCCCGTTTCTACCTCAGTAATTTTTTTTTTCTTCCTAAGATTACTCTTCATAAGACCAATTACAGAGAATTATTGTTTTTTTTTCATTAAAGTGAACTGCACATGTGGAATATGTGTGTGCAAGAGAGGCTAGAGGATATTGATAAAACGCACCCATAACGTTTTAAGAAAGATCTGTAGGCAGGCAACAAGACTTCAGCAACTGCAAGTCTCAGTGACTCTCGCAACTCGGTATCAGGAACTGTCCACTGAGACTGCTTTTGATGAAGTTCCTCGAATTGCATATTGAATGTCTTGAACCTGAAATGGAATGCAGTCCAGCTAGTTCAAAAGGTCCATGACAAAGTAATGCATGACTCAATAGATAATTAAATTAATTTTTAAGCACATATTTAACAGGATACTAGTTGAGGTCAACCTATCTTTAACAATTGCTCTTGAAACTCCACTGCTATTTCCTCCGTCACCGGCTCCAGAACCGCCTCCAGATGAGGTCAAGCCTTGAATTGAGAGACACTGCAGAATCTGCACAGGAGAAAGCAACAGCATTCAACAATTAAAGAGAACCCATATTTTTCATGAAATTAACTCAAATCTCCTGGTGATATAAGCAATAAAATGGACTTAGAAAGGGGATATCAGGCAGAATCACAATCCTATTATTGTATAGCATTAAGCTACAATTAAAGGAAGATATCAACGATTGGGGTTTTATAGGTTATAACCAATTAGCCCAAGAAAAGAAAGAAAGAAAGAAAAGGTCGCAGCCAATATCCAATGGAGAGGAGAAAATCTTGAAAAAATTTAACACATGCATATCTAATAAAAATCCGTGCAAAAACATATCTAATAAAAATCTGCCACTAAATATCTTTCAACTTAATTTAGAATATAAGCAAGGTAAGTTCCTTTACATCACTTGTCACCAGTCGTGAAAAACTTCTTCCAAATACCTTCCAATGTTTAACAGATGTGCAAATGACATCAGGCTTGTATATATAAAACACATAGGACATGGATTTGGAAGGAAGTTGAATGTATAGTTGTTTACAAAAAAAAAGGTAGCTAATTTTGATAATAGAATCAACAGTCCAAACTAATGATCGAAAATACTGGCCAACACATGACAGAATCAACGCACAACAGGACCAAAGCACGCAGTATCAGATTATGTAAATTTCACATATTATCCATTCTCATTGAATTATTGATATTCACACAAGTTCATACATTGAAAATATACTACCCATTGTCTTTAAACCAGTTCACCAGCACATAACAAACAGATTTGAAACTGGAAAAGGGAAGGCAATTTTTCAGAATTTTCATTTCCACAGAAACGCTAGATGCTTGACTATCATCAATATACAATTTGGTCCAGGAATAACCAAGTAAAATAGGAAAAGATAACATGAAGGCTTAATTAGGTCAATAGGAGTATAGGACAGAACCTTTCCCCAAGCATTTCTTTTGTATTGATTTGCATGCTGCTGCACAATCCTCCTGTGTCTTTGCACCCAATCATCCCCTAACAGATCTTTGGCTTCGGATCTGATAAATAAAAAAATAAAAAAATTTCAGAAGCAGTGGTAGCACAAAAGAAAGGACTGCCACGCTTTAACCAAAAAGTCCAAGAAAACATTTATGAGACGAACCTGCGCACAGATCTGACCATATAGTGAATATTGTTCATGAGAAATAGGTGTGTTAAAGCAGGATCTCTATACTGCTTAGATTTCCCATCCAAATTGGTTTGGAGAGCATGCATTATTTGCATTGTGACAGAGGCTAACTGTGAGCCACCTTCATCTCCCTTCTCCAACTCTTTAAAAAGTTGCTTCAAGGTTGATTGGTAACTGTAAAATAATAGTTCTGGTCAACTAAAAACCTATCTGATAAAAGACTAAGAAAGAGGCATACTTAGTCAAGAATTTATACACAGTGGCCAAAAAAAAAAAGTCAAGAATTTATACACACATATTACATATATGCATATGTATGTGTATGTTCTATGTACTTTGTTATATGCATGTGTATATTCTATCTATTTTGTACAAGTATGCGTATATTCTATGTATTCGATGTGTATCAGACGAGTTTCTGAATGAAATTTTCCCTTTTTTCTAGGGTAAGTAAGCTGCTTGCTCTTTGCTTATTCTCTTATGCACAAAACCAAGGGCAATCCATTGAAAAAGAGTACCCAATATAGAGGACTAAAGCAACATAAATATTCCACAAATCATAACATGATTAGTTAGATGTGAATCATTGGATACTACTTATTCTTTTCCCCACTCCTCGATAAAAACAATGAGAAACTAATTAAAGGCATAATAACAATGGATCATGTGCTTAAACAAGTTAAATCAGGCAATTACCAGATAGGTTAATGGATTCAGGTTTTAAAGATGAGGAAAAATCTTGAACAGCAGGCTTCAGACTTGGTTCCAACTTATTTAAGAGTGATAACTAGGTTTCCAGCTCTGTTGTAACACACGGGTTTAAAGTGATTTTAATTTTTTCTTTAGCAATAAAAAGTTATAAAACTATGATTCAGAAACATAAATAATATCATATTGCATATCTGATAGATAAAAAAATGATATTTAATGAAAAACAATAATTGATCAGATATTATTGACGTCAATCTATAACCAGTAATGCATCCCCATATAAATCTTATCAGTATTTTTTTTTCTTGTAAAAAAGCGAATGATTGATGATAAAAGGTAGATTTAAAATTTAATTTAATAGTATATTTTTAGAAAATCTCATGACTAACAATTTTATTTTGTCAAATAATCATCATTAGGCATGACAAAAAATTATTTTGTCAAGTATACGCTGAAATATCAAATATGGAGATGTGAATGAAATTAAATGCAAAAATATGAGAGTAAAAAAAACATAAATATAAATTAAGAGTTGATTAGTAAATAAACGACTTCATAATCATGTGCCCCATCTTTTAAACTAATAAACAAGAAAGAGAAAGAAAGTATAAGAAAAATTATGTAGTTTTTGATTTTGAAACTCATTTATCAAAACTAGAGAGTTTTATTATATAATAATTAGATTTGTTGAAGTAAATATCACTGGAAAATAGATAGATGGGTAGGTTTTCCCCTACAGTTGTGAAGACAACTTACTACATTAAAGGTTCACAACCAATGGATTACATTGAAAAGATTTGTAATGAAATACTGTATTGAACTACGTATATTATTTTGCTTTTGGCAGAAATCCTAAATGCAGTTGTATCTAGTAAAAACAAAGTGCAGAACTAAACTAACAACCATACTAGAAGGGAGTTGATATGGCTACAAATAAACTTGCAACTTCTTAAAATGAATTGAATTAAGTGTACCATTCAAAGTATATGAAAATTAAGTTGAAAGGTTTTAAACTAGTCTCAGGACTTAATTTGACAAGAAAATTAATATTACTCTTAAATGAGTGTTCGATCCAAAGGAAGTCCAAAGAGCATGTCCTCTTTTTTTTTCAAAAAAAAAAAGAATGGATCACATGTGGGCCCCACAAGATGGTCGAATGATCCATACCATTTTTTTAGATCATCTTCAAGGATCATCCTTATAAAAATAAGTGAAATTGGGAATCATTAATCATCTATTTCTCATCAAATAAATAATGTTTCCGACAAACACTGAAATGGCCATGATGATAATTAAATAGCTAAATGATTTCCAATTTAGCTAATTTTTTTTACAGGGATGACCCTTGAGAGGTCCTTCAAAAATGGACGGTTCAGATCATTGGATTACATTAAGGAGTGAACCCCAAAATGTCGTTCTTTTTTTTTTTTTTTTGGAAAAAAAAAAAAAATCCTCTTTAGAAGCTCTCCCTCTGTGTGTGGGGTGGTTGGTGGGGGTAGAATCTTCTTCTAAGGAAAGAAAGAGACAACATTGTTGAAACAAATCCAACAACGTGGTCCAATGATCCGAACTATCCATTTTTCAAGTGTACCTTTAGGAATTATCCCAGTAAATAGAAATTGTTTAGCCACTTGATTATCATTATGATCATTCTTAGTTTCTATTTATTTTATCACAGTTATATAAGTATACGGTTTTTGATATACCTGATTCTTATAAAGATGATCCTTAAATTGGAACCTAAAAAACAGGATGTTTTGGATCATTGAATCATATTATAGGGTGGGTCCGCCCATATGTGATCCATTTCTTTGTATTTAAAAAGACGGATCCTCTTTAGAGACTTCCTATACACAGAATGAAAGATTTCACTCTAGAAAATAACAAGCCCTTTTTTTGACGTGAAATCATCATCGAACAATAGAGCAACACTATCAGACAAGGACCAGGGAATGATTTAAAGCCTAATTAGCTGAACTTACTCAAAAAGAAACTTCACATAGTTGATCACATAGCTTGTCAAAGGATGGACAGTTCCATCTGTTACAGCAGTTTTTGTTGCATCCCTTTGAACTGCATCTTCAAAATCACCAAAAGTCTCTTTTGCAGTCAGGGCAAGCCGTTTTGTCAGACTTGATGCTGATTCTCTAATTGCTGCACAAGCTTTACCTATGAAGATTGTTTCGATCTGCACATGAAATCAGGTATCAAGTTAAAATTTGAATCTGTTGCACCAGGCCATCAAAGTACCTGCTATCTAAAACACACGGGCAAGAGATGATTTTCAAGATAGCTCTTACACAGGCAATATTTCATAAAGTAGTATTACACCTAGTGCATGCTTTATAAATTTGTTATATCTTCAAACCTCTGTGTGAAGTTCTCGCATTATCTCGTACATGTCTAAAAGTACAAATAACTTTTCTGGAGATCTCTTGCTGTTGGCAATTGCCTCCCCAAAACTAAGCAGCACTGAGACGCTACTTCTGGTAACTTCAGCAAAAGATTGGTCAGCGAGAGAATCAAAGGATTCAAACATTTGATCACAAACTTTCCGTTCTCCAGCAAACAGTAATTTGACCTGTGAAAGCATGATTAGATATTTTGGAAAAAAGAGAGCATAAAAAATTGAGTAAATGCCACAAAGTCCTTACGGCTATACGCATGTAATGAATCCAGTTCCCAATCTTGGCCTCCAAAATCTCCCATTGCATTTTCTGAACATCATCCTTGCTAAGTTTTTCGACCCCCAATTTAAGGAGGCTCTCTTCCAAAACTGAAGAGCGGGTATCCCTGCAAAACGTAAAAAAGTGAGAAACTATATTTTAACAAAAATAATTAAGAAAAACAGACGCACGCACACACACACACTCACACTCAATGAAGCACATACAACTAATACAATGAGGGAAAATAAGAGTCTATAAAAATTCTTCTACTGCATGTCTTGGCACCATGCTTTTAAAATCAGCTTTCTTCTGCTCATTCAAAATTGTGCCTCTATACCATTGAGGAACTTTATTTACATACAAATTAGCTTCTCATTAAAACTTATATCTCAATACAGTATGGACCTTCATCATTTTTTGATGAAAAATTCTCAATTAACATATGCATAAAAACACTAACTGTTTAGCAAATCATGCGACCTTGAAAATATATGAGATCTTAAAATGACCTGTTGTTGTAATGATAAATAGATGACTAGGAAAGGAAAGCTGACATGCTACCATTGATAACCAAATTGACCAAAGAAAGACCTTTCTTTACCTGTAAATAATTAGTAACTGCTGTGTGTGGCCAGCTTCAAACATTTGCTGGGCTAAATCATGTAGCAGTGGAAGAACACGTGGTGGTATCAGAGTAGGAGGTGTGTAAACAGCAGTTTCTAAGTTACTGTTGTGGTGTTCAGAGTGGTTATTGGAAGAAGGATTTTTGCCACTATAATCACCGAGGTTCCCAGGAGATCCTGAGGATGGCCGCAACGAGTTTGGGAGGCAATCAAAAAGACGTTCAGGCTCCACAGGCTTACTGAATTCAAAAAATAAAAAAAATAAAAAAACACACACAAACAAATAGTATAAATGAAGCATACTTGCAATTCTAAATAAAGGGCTGCTACGGCTCAATACACAACCTAATAACCCATCTGAAGATCATCAGCAAAATTACCATTTCTCATAAATACAAAAGCACATTGAAAAGGAAAACTTTATTATTCAAATAAATAAAACAACATTTTCTTTATCACAAAGTTAATCAATAAAAGCTGTTTTTTTTTTTAAATAATAATAATTTACACAATAAAGCAACATTTCAATGTTTATGAGGTTTTAGCAATTGAAAAAATTAAAAAAAAAAAAAAAAAAAAAAAAAAACAAGAGAAAAACCAACATCCCTGAACACACACACAAAAGACAAACATGGAAACTGAGGTAAAGGCAAACTGAGTTGGTGCCAAAATTAGCAATTAATTTACCACCTAAACATCGTGGAGCCCATTTCCTTTTAAGTCATTGACCTTCATCTTAAACTATAGCTAAAAAGACTTTAAGTGTATTCTAAATTTGAAAGGGGAATCATATAGAGAAAATATTTTATCCAAAAGGAAACAAAACCTATTTATCACTCATAACTAGAAATCTATAGTTTCTCCTATGTTAATGCAGTAGCAGTGGTTGGTTACAGGAGAAAAGGGTGGTATTCCCAATAGAAGAACAATACAAAGTACAGGAGCATCGTTGTGCCTTAAAGTATAAACCTGTAAGACAATAACAGCTGCTTGAACTCCTCTTCCAGCTTTGAAATAGCTTTAGTAAGCAAACCATTCGCATGATTGAGAACCCCATCACTACTCTTAAAGCCTTTGTTGCTACTAAAGAACCGTATATTGCTTCTTAGCTGGTCAATTGCCTCCAGATAACCTTCTAAGTCGTCATGTGGCCCTCTAAGTATTTTTGTCTCTGCCTGTGCATTGAAAGGAAAATGATATCAAAAACCATATATGGGCAGTGTACATCATTAGACATAAGAAGTAGAACTACAAAGATGAGCAAGACAAGGTTGAATCAATGTGGTTATCTAGTAATATCCCAGTTGTTAAAACTAAGTTCTCAACGAAAATAAAAAATAAAAATAAAAGCATTTCTAGTGCTGGAAAAGATTACTATAATTACTATCCCCCAGGTTTTTACTTTAACAAAGTATATTTTTTGGATAAGATAGAGTCTCTACATGATCAAAACCTCTTAAGCATCTTGAAATCATTACAGACAAAAAGACAGAAATACCATTTTTATCAATGTTATAACAAAAAAGAAGAAATATGTTTTGTAGTAAAAAAAAAAATTAAAAATAGAAAACCCATGAAATTTGGCCACAATGATGGCATCATGCAGTTACTACGGAGATGTTTCTATTATATGACAACAAATTTGGACAAAAGTTTATAAAAAAAAACCCCGGAAAGTTCAAAAAAAAAAAATGCACATTAACAAGGCTAGCTAAAAAATTTGGAAAGAGGGTACAGAAAAAAGCCTTTTCCTTCTAGAAGTCAAAAGAAGTTTCATTCGATGAATTGAGGACCAGTTAAGAGTGGGTGTGGAGTTGTGAGAAAAAGTCAGATTCTGGTTATCTCTTCGGGCCTCGGTTTCGGTTCTACAGTAAGGATCTTTCCTTTTCTGATATTTTTTAAATTGGAAGGCAGCTATGTGTTACGCCTTTATTAGATTTTCTTGTAAAAAGAAAGTAGATTGTCATTTTGTTTTAGGTCTTTTTTTCTGATCTGTTGTATTGGACTCCTGTTTCTCTTCAAAGAAACAAATAAGGCTACACACTGAGCTGATGTAATTTTAGTTGAATACATATCACAAAGGGAAAAACAGAACATATGCTTATTGATGGTGTCACAAATAAACATACTAGTACTATTGACTAGGTATTAGCTACAACACTAGACACAAAACTCAAACTGAGTTCAATTTGCATGGAGTTGACATTGTTGAGAGATACATGTAAATAATTTTTAACATCTTCAATGCTCTTTGAATCAAACTGAGATGTAAATCATAAAAAATGCAGAGACTAGTAAAGAATGAGAAGTAAAACTAAAACGTCTCTTGTAAATCATCAACCATGTTCATGCTGTTTCCGTGTCCTAAATTTTTTAGTGTTGTTGTGTGACTCGTGTTACTGTGTCTTTGCCATGTCATAACCTATGTCCTCTGTCAGTTCCCATGCTACATAGCTTTCAAGCACCATGGCTGCTTCACAACCATTCACCAAAGCCAAAACATTACATGTCTAATTGTTATTTAGGAATACGTCCAGCAACATATACCCAAAGGCTCAACACCCCAACAATATTTATAGTCTTGGTAAGAAACAAATTCTACACTCTTTTACATATGTGATAGAAAGCTAAATTTAGTCGTCTTGTATGTCAGCTTTTTCTTTTCTAGATTTTTCCCACATGGTTGGCATTATCATAATGAAATCGTTCAGTTAAAGAAGTTACACCTTCCACTCAATGTTCAAAAAAAGGAAACAATGCTCATGCTCAATAAAAGCACCATAAACACTGGGAACAAAAAAGGCCTATTTCAGTCCAAAAATGTAAGCACGCCTTGCGATCGCAAACAATCAAGTAAAAGAAAATGCAGGGAATATGAATGAAGCAACATGGTTCTCTAAAAAAAACGAATCAGCATGTTGTACAAATACCATTTCACAATAAATGTTAAACTCATCCTGGGTACAGCCAGTAACTATGAACATGAATTTTCTAAAAGCAAATAGATAATCCCAACTTGAAATTAATCAAAATAAACTTAAATTTAGTCTGATCTAACAATTACAGGATAGTCTTACAAATTAAGCCTACAGGAAAGTAAAGTAAAAAAATAGATAAATTTCGGAGACCAACCTGACGAGAAAGATCGAACTGGGCCAATATAACCTCAGCAGCCTTCAAAGTCTTGTCAATATTCTCATGGGCTTTCCGTATAGAATGCGTTCTAATCTACATTACCCAAAATTCAAACAAACCCATTAAACAACATTAAGAAAAAGCTCAAAAACAATGAAACAAAGTCAAAACCCAAGCACTTCCTTAGAGATCGCTGTTTGGTTACTCAGAAAATAAAGGAAAATAAAAGAAAGAAGCAAAACTCAGAGAGACCCATATGCTCCTTTTTGGTTCTGTTGTTGGGAAAAGTAAAGGCAAGTCAAGTCAAAATCAAAATGATCCCAAAGACCTGGTTCTAAATTTTTTGCTTGGTAAGATTTTACTTGGGAGACAAACAAACAGAGAGTTAGAAGAAGATGGAGATGAAGAAGGAATAGGTGGGACCCACCTGGGTAGGACGCATGGCGGTCTCGAGGGCGGAGAGGCGGTGGTCGAAAGAGCCGAGAATGGAGACGACGCTGTCGGTGATGGTTTGGCTCTTCTGCAGCGACTCTCTCATCGTTGCTGCTCTCGCGCTCAGTGAATCGCCAACCATTGCTGCTGCTGCCACCACACCCATCTTCTTCCTTCTTCCTTCTTCCTTCTTCCTTCTTCCTTCTTCTTCTTCTTAGACAGAGAGAGAGAAAAGAGGAAAGACAGGGATTGAATTTTTTTAATAGTTTTAAGTTGGCGAGGTGATGGTGGGTCCCAGTGACAGTTTGACATTTCCTTCATTCTTTGAGGACATACTCGAACATTATGATAAAAACTTCCTCTGTCAGTCTGTCTTACTTTGGACAGCGCGTTTTCTAAGTCTTCTCTTTCTCTTGAGGAAGTCGTTGGGCTGGGTTGGGCTGGGCTGGGGTTTTTTTAGACTTCGTCTTCCTTGCTTCATAACTGTTCATTTTGTTTTTTGTTTGGACTAAGGGTTGACATAAACCCGCCCAACCTGTCAAGCTCGGGTCAGGTCGGGTCAAAGACACAAAAAACAATGCTCTGGTTATAATTGGCTCCACCCGAATACAAACGGATTGGGTTCTCATCCGCCCGTATGAAACAGACCTGCCCAAATCATAGATTATATTTTTTTTTTATATTTCCTAATATAGAAAATTAGGATTATTTTTTGCTACGTAGAAAATTATGATTAAATATCAAATATCAATATTTTTTCAGTAAAACAATAAAACATTAATTTTTTTAGTTTAGGTACTAACTTAGAGCAATACATTTTGTATTAGGTCACAAATTTGTACGAAATGTAAATTTTTTGACACCCAGCACTAGGCCAAAATGTTGAACGCTTGATGGTTTTCTGTTAGTCTTTTTTTTGTTTGCTATACAGTTATGACTATATGAAATTCATAAAAATTCAAACTTTATAAGGGTTTAATGTTTTTGATAATGTTTTTGAGGATGAAGTCCAATAACCTATAAACTAAACATTAAAGTTTAAGTCTCGCAAACACTGAAAAAACAACAAATCAGTAAAAAAGTTATGATTGTTAGACAGTCACAGTTGAGTTTGTAAAAAAAAAAAAGTTTCTCCCGAGCGCTCGGCACTGTTCACCAAGTGCTCGATAGAACCATGTTTTTTTAAAGCTGTTACCTAAACTGAAATTTAGTATCTAAAGTGAAATAAAATAAATGTTTTATTTGCAGCTTGCATCCTTGGCTCTGAAAAAGACAACTTAGCTATTTCACATCCTTACCCTAAGATGATGTTAGTGCTATTAGTGTTATTGCATCAATAGCTCTTGAGATGATATTGTTGGCACCAGTGTATGTTTCCATCTTCAAGTAAGGCATTGACAAACTAAGAACTCCCAGTGTGTTGATTTGGCATAGCTTAGACTGATTTTCGAAATGTTGTTGCTTGTGTCTCATATAGCGGAGAAGATTGAATTTCCAAATAAGGGACTAGCAAAGTGAGAATTGTGTGAATGTTTGAATTTCCAAATAAGAGCTTCTTCAGCACTTTCTTGTAACGTTTTCCCACCAACTATTTGAGCTTTTGGCCTAAGATCTTTAACAAACCGCATCAAGTTTTCTATGTATCCAGTACTATTCTACTTATTATGCACTAGTTGCATTGAGTTGTATGATTATTTGCTCACAATATTTTAATAGTGAAGAAAAAATATCTATCATAGTGTAGGCAAGATATTCTTAAAGATATGGATCGAACCAAGCACGACCTTGGATATAGCTTAACATGCATCAACGTACGCATGCAACTTGGAATTCATCAACGTGTTAGACAGGCCGTTGCATGTTATATACGTGGTGTGACATAGCTGGGTTTGGTGATTTTATTTCTTAAGTTTTCTTGTGATTTTTGCCTTTAATTATTAATTGTTTGGGATGTTGGAACATTGTTAGTAATTTAAATCAACCATGGATTTTGAAGTGCATTCACATAAAAAAAAAATGTAAAAATACTACGAACAAAGGCACCCAAAAATAATTTCACACATAAGAAAGGTAAGACTACTTTTGAAGGAAATAACAATTCCAAAAGGAAGACATAAGTTCATGATCGAACTTGAAAAAAGTAAATAATCTGACCAAAAAATAAAGGACAAAAAAAATTAATTGTCAAAACAAAATATATATTTATATATAAATCATCCTAGTGAAAAATATATAAAATAATGGGTGAAGTTATGAAATAGATAAGAAAAAAGAAAAAGAGAAAGAAATTGTAAGCAAAAGGGGATTCAATACCCAAAATTTGGCCAAACACTTGGATTTTTGCGATTCGAAACAATCTGGGTTTACTAATCATTCCTAACATAAAAAATAACTTAGTTAGCATATAATCAAGAAGGTAACACTTTAAAAAAAATATTGACATGAGTGTTAATTGAAGAAATATGAGTTTGAAGGGAATTTATCTAAACTACTATAAATTTATTTATTAGGGGATTTTTGACTTGATCAATAGAGGGTTTAGTAATTCGTCGACTCCTTTAGTGTGAATGTTTAATTTGATTTAGGGGCACGTTAAGAGAAGGTGATCATCACTTTGGCATGTGGATAATATGTGGAGGTTTTCAGAAAGTAGTTGTGATCTACGTACTTATCACAGGTATGACAATTGAGTCAAGGTCATGCCACATACTTTTAAAAGAAAAAGCCCTGACAATAACCCGAACCCACAAGGTACCACATTTTAGCAACAAATGTAAAAAAACTTTTATCATGGCAGGGACAATTACCCTTAAATGAAAAAAGAATCTATTTTTGCTCACCCCAGTGACGAATCATAGTGTAAATGTAAGGACTGGTCGCAGGCGGGTGGGGACTAGCCGACAGCGACTTGTAGGCGGGTGGGGCGGCGGTAGATGGGGCTGGGTAAGGGGTTAGGGTTTGAGAAAATGTGAATTGAGAATAAATGATGAACACTCAGGCTCATGTTTGTTTCTTTACATAGTTTTTTTTTTTTTCAATTCCTAGCTCCAAAACGACATCGTTTTGGGTTAGGCTTTAAAAAAAAAAAAAGAAGAAGTGAAGAACGCCACACCACCTTTCATACATTTTGTCAAACAGGTTGTGGACGTGCTTGCAGGTGGTCATTCCAGGAAGTCAACCCGACGAGTTTGGCAAGGCTTTTACGGCGAGTGGATGGTCAGGCGACCACCCTTGTCCCTTGGTGGATCCGCCCATGGCTCATCCTTACCCTTGAGGATAGTGTAGCATTACCGCTAGAGGTGTATAATGGGCCGAGCTTGGCCGGCCCAGATCCGGCACGAGCACAGCCTGTTAAAAATTTGCTCGGCCTGACCCACCCGTACTTATGGGCCGGGTTTGGCCAAAAGTTTTCTATTCCGTTGGGTCGGCCCGTCATAGGTTGACCGGCTTGAGCCAGCCATTTTACATTAATTTTTCTCAATTTTTTTCAAATTTTAAAAACTAGTATTTTTCTCCATAAATAAATAAAAATATGTATTTAAATTCAAAGATTTCCCAAAAATTATATATTATGTTCCAAAGTTATTCATTATTAATTGTCAATTTATTAACAAGCATTTTATCATAATGTTTGGTTATAAAATTGTTTTTTTATGTGGTAATATTCAATTGTACAACTAATCGTTATAAGTGAAATATTAATTTCCCTCTAATTTTATTGAAAGGATATAATCAAGGAGTAAAATTTCGGATTTCGCAAAAATTTCTATGGAAATTTCGAAAATTTTTAAATTTCGACAAAAATTAGACAGAAACAACGAAAATTGCTATCAAAATACGGAAATTTTAAATGAAATTTTACCATATGTTTATTTAACATATTATCTACTACATTAATAAAAAACATTGAAGAAACCTAATTATATAGTAAGTTTCATGTTATATAAGATGAATATAATGTGCGCCGGAGGCAAATACTCTTAAATAAAATTAGGGTATTCTTTAGAATATGGTATAAGATATTAGGGTTTAGGCCCTTTAAAGAATTTTTTATATTAAAATTAATGTATTAGAGTTTAGGATTTAAAAACAACTAAATGAAACTCCAAACCTTTTTTTTTTCTTCCCAATTAACCAAAGACCCCAATCCCCAATTTTATTAAATTCCTGAACCCTTTTTTTTTCTTTCCTTCCTTCCTTTTCTTCCCGTGACTTCTCTTCTGCCCTCTAGCTCATTTCTCTCTCCTCTCCCAGTACATTGCATCTCTTCTCTCTCCTCCCTCTCCCTCCATGATCTCTCATTCTCTTTCTCATTTCCCTCCCCGATCTCTTCTCCCTAGCTCCCCGCCGATCTCTTCTCTCTCCCAGAACTCTTTCACAAACTTTGGATCTCCTTCAAGACCATCTAGTAATCTGAGCACAAAAACCACAAAACATAATTACCAAATTCAAAAACTGAAGAAATTTAAGCTTAAAAAAATGATGGGTACCTGAGAAATAGACAGGGTAAGAGCAAGTGGTGCAGTAAGTGAGCGAAATTTCGCCAAATTTCGTCAAATTTCGATAATCAGTGAAATATTAACGAAATATCAATGAATAGGTGATAACATTTCCATGACCCCAAAAATCGAAATTTTCACTGAAAATTTTGATATTTTATTCTTAGATATAACAACTTAAAAAAATTAATTAATAATTTTTATTACATAATTATTAAAATTTTCAAATAAATAATCAGGCTGGCCTGCCCTAGCACGACCTGTTATGGACCGAGCCATGGGTCGGGCTAGGCTTATGGTTTAAGATAATTGGGTTGAGCCAGCCTGACCCGATTATTAAAGAGGCCAGCCCGAGCACGGTACGAATGGGCCCATTTTAAATGGGTTGGGTCGGGCCCGACTCGACCGTCCTATATATTGTACACCTCTAAATTATATGGCATCATGATCATTAAACTGTATAGTGGATGTGTGATCAGTAACGAGCTTGAGATGTCACTACTTGTTTATTGTTGATGATGATAGTGATGTTTTACCACTATTTAAATGTGGTTGTTTATCAGCTTTGATATTACTTCATACTAAATTTTGATGGTTGTTGCCACTATTTATGTGTGTGATAACCTACATGTTGATTCCGGGATTGGTGTTGCAGCGTATTTTTATATATCATACTGATAAGTAATGTTTGTTTATGTTTGTTTATGTTTGCTTGTTAGTTGGTTCATCCATACGAGCTTTCAAAAGCTTACCAGGTTTGTTCTTTAACCTGGTGCACCATTCAACAGTGCAGCGGTTGGTTTTGCAGGTTAAGTAAGATTGAGGTAGTAGTGTGGAGGAGATGTGGCAATTGGTAATCCAAAAGTGGTTTTCTCTTTTAATTTATAAAGAGTGATTTATATTTATTTTAGCTCATTAATGTTTGAAAAATAGTTATACAAGGTTACGATTTATTTATGTAATTTTGGGGGTTGGTCTGAAATCAAAGTATTTGATTTATTTATTCTGATCCAACCCAGTATTTTGTTTTTAAACTCAGCCTTACATTGATTGTTTGGTTCTAGATGTGAGTTGTCGAATGGTCAGTGTGGCGTGTTACGCATCCAAATCTTCTAGCCAAGGGTTTGGGGCGTTACAAAAGGAGTGAGAGGTGCATAAATTTAGCATGTTTAGGAGATCGATGGGCAACCTGGGAAGGAAGTGATAAGAATCAAGAAAAGGGGAAGATAAAGTGGGAATTTAGCATGGTCAGCATATATCCATGCAATTCAATGTTTCATAACTTGTAGTAGATAGGGCATACATTTAGGTGCATGTACCTGATATTGACAACTACAAAATATGACAAGTATATGTGACCAGCTGGGATATGAAGTTTATATTTATTCGATCTAGCTTCCAGGATAGGAGGGTTCTGCCTCTGATTCTAGAGTATTATGTGTTGTGATAAGTAGGCCTTATGGGAACTAAGATGACATATCTTAAAACTCTCAAGTTTCCAAAATTGTTAATAAACTAATGTCCAATTGTTTCTTGTTTAATTGTTAGGTTACTATTACCTTCTAGATGACAAATACATAAAGGTTGAGGGTTTTCTTACATCATAAGAGAAACAAGGTACCATATATCATAATGGAGAGATGTATGTGCACTTTCAAATTTGAGGAATACTTTAATCTGAAGCATGTAGCTGCAAAAAATGTGATTGATTGATGTTCAGTTGCTTAAGATGCGTTAAGATATCTTAAAAAGTTTAGGTTCGTCTGTTAATGTTTTACAAAACGATTTTCTAAAAACAATTTTGAAAAATGAAAACGAAAAATTTAATTATGATTTTCAAGATCCGAGAACATGTCTAATAATTTATTACTACACAGTTTTATAAAAACAAAAATAGTAAAAACGTGTATGGTGCTAGTATTGAAAATAATAAAACAAATATTTGGCAATATATGAAAAACATTAAATAGCATCTTAAATAAAGAACCCAACAAACATAAAATAATTCTAAGCATATTAAAATTAAAAAAGAATTAATTAAAAAATACTAATAAAATTAGATTAATATACTAAAGTGCACCTCTTCGATTTGCTTCTACAGGAACCTTTAATAAAGAAAATTAAAAGAACAATGAAAAAACTAGAGATGGAAGCTTCCAGATTTAGAATTGGAGTCTTTATCATTGCTTTTCACATCCCTCCTCCCTAAAAAATATTTAGAAGTAGAGGCGAGATTTGGGGGCAGCTTGATCATCCCTCATCTTTATCATTACTTCTCATAAACCCCAGTCAACACTTCTGCAATTAGTAAAGTTGCTGAAAGAAACAATAAGAAATCATGGTTAATGCAGATAATCTTCCATTTAGTTAATTTTGCAGATCTAAAGAAAGAGATTTTGAAGCTTTCATATTTAACTAAATTTTGGGATTTGGTGTAGCTTTTTTTTTTTGGGTTAGCTTAGGTAGCTTGACAACAAATTAAGTCTACTAAAGGTAGTAAGTTTATCTCGCTCAATAATTAGTAGAAGACGGCAAAAAAAGAAAAAATTGAAATAGAATTGAAATCATGTGTCTCTGTATTTGAAGAATACAGAAAACACAATTATATCGTTTTCAATTTTAAGCCGTCATTTTTTTTCGTATCCTGGAAATGGTATCCCGTGTTTTCTAATATTAGCGCACCAAACACGTATCGCATAGGATTTTAGTTTTAGAAAACAAAAAACGCAATTACAAAACGTTACCAAACGCGGCCTTATCTTTCTATATAATTAAAATACAAGTTGAAATAATTAGTGCATACTAATATACTATCTTCTACACGATCTTTATCAGGAGAGAAATGTCATTCAATAATGCTATTTCAGTAACCCTGCAGATTGAACTCATCGAGAATCTTTTGTTTGATTATATCATATATAACCCATCAAGATTATCTGTTAGTCTTATATATTTTTCCATCAACTATGTAGATGAATGGCCTCTGACTCTAGGTATTACATGGATCATGGATGATTGGTCAGAGTGTAAATTCTGGAGCCTTTTAGCGATAATTTGTTTATATGGTTTTTAACTTTCTGAGAAAGATTAATTTGTTTATTATATATGTTTAGGCATTCATATTAAATCAAAGAAGCTAAGATTGAAGGGGATCGATATGGTGGTGATCGTCACTTGGTGGTTTCTGAAGGGATAAGATGAGTGGAGGGAAGCTCATCGGTATGGACTGAGTGAGAGTCGGGGCTATAGGTTATGTACAATTAATGTGTGAATGAATTTAATATATTGATTGCTCTGTTCATAGTATGAATAATTGAATATCTAAGTAAGAACGCAAAATTACAGGATATATAGGGTCTGGTCTCATATTTATATCTCGCATTAAATTAATTACATATTGGGTGATGGAATGATTGCGAAGATCATATTCTTCACCCTACATTAATTGGGCTTGCTCGAGTATCTCCATACATTGGTCTTATACTGAAAAATTAAAATATTGCATAAGAATTTAAAAGGTCTTGAACCTATTTATCTATTTCCAATTACATGAACAAATCTAACTATTGGGTTTAGGGTAGGAACAAATCCAGCTATTGGGCTGCATGAGATACAGTCCATGCAATTTTTTTTTTCTTTTTCAAGTTTTCTAATTAGTAATAGCCCATCCTCAATATAATCCTAGCCCACCCTAATATATATATATATATATATATATATATCCCAATCTATGCTTAATTAGTTTAGAAACCTGATTCGTCCGTCTTGTTTAATATTGGATTGAATACTCCAATTTCTTAAAAAAAAAAAATTTTGTTTGGGTGCATGTAAAGATTTCTTTTTATTTTATTTACTAATGAAAGAAGCGTGTTTAGTTTTTATTTTTTTTATTTTTTTGTGTGATGGCGGGTTTACTTATTTAATGTGACAGTCAATTAGAGCCATACTTGGCCATAGAGTAAAACTTAATTAGAACACACAAGTGTATGTTTAGCTAAAAGATGCGCGCTGCATGATTACCAACCCGAGAAACACGAGTACAAGAAAGAAAAGAGTTAAAGAGAGACTGTGCTCTCTCAATCAAGGCCCCATTGGAAGACCAGCAAGGGTCGACATTATGGAAGTTAGTGACCACCTCCAGGCGTGGATGTGTTAGCTTGTTATGTGGAAATGTTATTCTTCTATTCATTGCATCAAAATGGGTTTTGTGTGTGGTGCAGACACTCCATTAGGAAACTCAATTCAATTCAAAAATAAAGGCTTTTTTACCCAAATAGCACTTGAACTATAGGAGGTGTGCTCAAATACCACCCAAACTTTTTTTCTTGTCAATTTACCACCTGAAATTATTAATATGTGCTAATTTGCCACCTAACATCCATTTTTCTGTTAAATCATCAAAAAATTTCTCAAACTTCCCATTTTGCCCTTGAATACAATAAAAAAAATATTATTATTTTAAAAACTTTTTAAAAAATATAATTAGAAAAAAAATTAAAAACTAAAAAAATAGAAAATGGAAATACCCTTTTTTTTAGGGGGTTTAATTAGATTTTTTTTTTTAATATTTAAAATGCTTTTTTTATATAAATGACGAAAATACCCTTGAAATAAACAGAAAATTTAACTAAAATGACGGTAGGTGGTAAATTGGCCAATATGTGAAAGTTCAGGTGGTAAATTGGCAAGAAAAAAAGTTTGGGTGGTATTTGAGCACACCCTTTATAGTTTAGGTGGTATTTGAGTAAAAAAGCCCAAAAATAAATGCCACCTAACTAGTTTCTGTACATTAATTAAGGTGACAGCTAGGGTGCATGAGGGGCCGAGAGGGCACATCATCAACATGAATGTGGATCTGGTTCCAACTGCAAGATATAAATAAAGAGAACAAATTAATTTGCTCACCACCTACTTATCTTGACATATGTTATCCGTCCTTTAACCTAACCATATAATAGCTAATAATAAATACATTCACATACAGTCATATGTAGAGTGTTGAAAGTAAAAATAAGTAAATAATACAAAAATACTTTTTATCTTCCCAAAAACCTGTCAACCCCATACCTCCCCAATCTTTCCAAGTGACCCATCCTCTCAACTCCGGCAGATGATGTCCATGGCCATGGGTGGAGGAGCTATGTGTCAGGCTTTGAATTCGTCCTTGGTTGGGATTCAAGTTAAGCACAAAAATACCCATTTTATATTTTTATGTCACATTTCTGCTAGGTCCATGCACTGGTTCCTCGCACCCATTGCAAAAAACTAGCTAGTCGAGCATCACATGACTGACTGCTGTTTCTTGAACATCAATGGATGCTGTTGACCAAAATGTTGAAGCTCCATCCCTTGCAATCAGCAACTGCAAGGTGGCCGGACGACGTCGGGCAAAGAGACCGCCGGCGAGGAGCAGATCGGGTATGGAGGAATGGGTTCTTATTATATTATCATTTTTTTATGTTTTTGTTGAGAAGGTCTTACCTGTTATTCCCTCCCCCTCTTCTCTCTCTATCTCTCTCTCTCTCTCTCTCTCTCTCTCTCTCTCTCTCTCTCTCTCTCTCTCTCTCTCTCTCTCTCTCATTTCATACCACCTATCTCCGAGTTTACCTATCCCGCCTCTAATACGGACATAGGTAAGTTATTCTCGTTTTTGTTTTAATGCTATAAAACTTTTTGGAAAGACATACAACCAAGTATTTTTTTATTGTTTAATTATTTTATTATTAACTACAGTGAGATATTTTGAGATAGGTTGTGTTGTAGGGCTCTCCTTGACCTCCCTTTGTAACCAACAAAAAAAAAATTAAGGTGGAAAGCAAATTTGATCTCTCTATATATATACATATATACCAAAATTCTAAATATCAACACAAGAACGTACTAATTAAAATGGAGTTTTGGGAAGGAGTAGAACCAGTGAGTCCTACTGGCCAATACTTCAACAGCTCTGTGTTATCCATAGCAATTCTTGCTGTTTTGGAAATTGAAATTCCAATCAATGATACTCAAACTATGTCTCTGCTTAAAGATGTTTTCCTCCCTATCAACCCACGCTTCTCTTCAATCATGGTTCTCTCTCCTCCGCTCTCCCGCATTATAATTTTCTTTTCTCTTCTGCTTGACTTTTAATTTTTGCCATATATTATAAATGGTTACATTCATAGATTCTTAATCCTTAAATTAATTTGTAAACAAGCAGCAAAAATAGTTATAACATTGATCGTTAATTTATACAATATATTAATGGATTATCATAAAGCTGCAGGTTGACAATGGATGTGAAAAGAAACTGTGGAAGAGGGTTGAAGTGAAGCTTGAAGACCATGTTCATGTGCCTATTTTCCCCTCTGGAATGTCACCTCTATCATATGATAAGTATTTGGATGACTACATATCAAGCATAGCAGCAGAAAAATTCCCACAAAACAGGCCATTGTGGGAAATTCACATCATCAAGTACCCTACAACCCATGCAGCTGGTAATATAATCTTCAAGCTTCACCATGCACTTGGTGATGGTTACTCTCTCATGGGTGCTCTTCTTTCTTGTCTCCAAAGAGCTCACAACCCTTCTGTTCCTCTAACATTTCCTTCGCTGCTGGGCTCCGGAGGAAACAATAGTAATTACAGTAAAAGTATGTTTGAGTCTGTGTCTAAAATGTTGTCCTCAGTTTTCTCCACTGTATCGGATTTCAGTTGGAGTATTTTGCAGAGCATTTTGGTCGAAGATGACAGAACACCTATAAGGTCTGGGAATGAGGGAGTTGAGTTTCGGCCAATTACAGTATCAACCTGGACTGTCTCTATCGACCAAATCAAACTTATCAAGAACAAGCTTGGAGTGGTAAGATCATTAATTAATTACACCCACCAATCTTTTAATTACTTGCTAGTTGTTTCTCGTATGTGACTGCTCCTGTTTAATTAATTTGTTTATGAATTTGGCATGAGATTTCTGTTGAAACATTAACGTACCTAAAGATGAAAGATTTATGCATAAACCTATATATTTGCAGCCCTGTTTTATCCTGCGCTGATAGGTACTCTAAGAGCATGTACAATGGGAATTAATAGCTAAATGCTATATTTTTAGCTTTTTTGTTATAGTTTTTGTGATTTTTGCTCCGATTATAAAAAACCTATAATCTTATGTTCAACCAATAAGGGCAAGTCATATGTATAGAACATTGACTCTAACACTCACATGAAGTTTAACTTTCTCTCTTGCGGGGCTCACATCTTCAACAACCTCTCTCTTTTCCATCTTCTCTCAACTCCCACCAACCAATACCTCACATGCTTTTTCTGATGTGGGGCCACAAGTTTCTTAGCATCCACAATAGTATTTGCTATATTTTTTACTATATATAGTATAAAATATAGTTTTAGTATAACATATGCTAAATATAGCCATGCTATTGTAATTGATTTTTTATCAATTCCACTATATATGGTTTTTAGTATAACATTTAGCCATATTATTGTACATACTTTTAATAGGTGAGTCTTATCTTTATTAATTAGAGAAGTAGTACCGATGTGTATTGAAAAAAGAAAGTGGTACCTACTACGCACATGTAACATTACTTAAAAGAGGTCCATTTTTTGCTCACCACCTTTAATTTATGGTGAGCATCACTACCGTATTAAGTGTACGTGCGTGTGTGTCTAATTAACTATGGTTAATTATTTAAAATTGATATATTTATTTAAGTGTTATTATGATGAGATATAAAAATAATTGAAGATTAAAAAATGAAGAAATTAACCAATCAGCCCAACCGATCTGCAAGAACCCCACCCTCCCCCTGCCATCTTTCCCAGCATCGATCAATTTGATCATTTTCGAATATTCTTCTGAATACTAATGTATTGTGGTTATTGATCAAAATTTATGTTTACAATCGCAGACAATAAATGATGTGATTGCTGGAATCATCTTCTTGGGCACCCGAATGTACATGCAAGATATTAGCAAAAAATCAAGTAATGAGCGGTGCACGGCATTGGTGTTAATGAACACTAGAAACACTGGAGATTACATGTCAATTAAGGAGATGACCCAACCTAATAATTCTGTGAGGTCTTGGGGGAACCGAGTTGGCTTCTTGCATATATCATTGCCCAACTCAACTCAACTTTCAAACCCACTCGACTTTGTCTGGGAAGCACAAAAATTAATCAAGAGAAAGAGAAGCTCTGCAGCTTTGTACCTCACTAGTAGGTTGTTGGATATCTTGAAGAAAGTTAGAGGCCCTCAGGTAATTAACAAGATTTTTTTTTTTTTTTTTGGGCCATGGTAATTAACAAGAATTATCTATTCCTCCATGTGCTAAGCAATTTATTTTTTTTATATAATAAAAAAACAACTTAATTTGTAATTAATATATTGCAAACCAAAAACTTGAAACTAACTTATAATTTGTCTGGGAATCATGGGTGGCCGCTTGCAAATTTTGCAAGTTTGCAAACCAAATCGAAACGTTTCGGACCTTCGGTTTGGCTAGCTTGAAGAGATTTAAGTTGTTAAGTCAAAGCTCATTTGGTTTGGTTGGTTTGAAAGAGTTTTAATTTTGAGTTGTTTCTTGATTACAGTATATATCAAATTTCGTTCAAGTCAAATTGAAGGAACTTTGGTTAGATGCGGGCATCTGCTTTAGGCAGGGCACAAATATTTTGGCAAAGATAAAGTTTACGAAAAACATCATAAATCAAAGTATTTGTGTAATCAATTCAAGCGGCTTAATTTAGAATGTTTCATAAGGTATTGGTTTTGCAGGCAGCAGCTAGATACATCCATAGCACACTCAAAAAGTCGAGTATGACAATCTCAAATATGATCGGGCCAGTGGAACAAATGGCTTTGGCTGATCATCCAGTTAGAGGCTTGTACTTTATGGTGCTTGGTCCACCTCAGGTAAATTTTTACTAGTTAGTGATGCAAACATCTATTGCAAGCTGAGCATGCAAAAACACAACTAGAAACGAGCATGCAAAAAAACCCCTTTTTTATTCTTACAGTTAGATAACTATTATCTATGTTGTCATCTCAAATTAAGTAGATATCTCAATATCTCATATCACTTACTGAAAAGTTTAAATGTCTAATGTTACTCCCGGAAACTATATTCCATGTGTTGCACATAACCTGATTCCATCAAGTCTGTCAATATTCACCGTTAGAAGTGTTGAGCCACGTCTTCATGTACTTAAATATTATTTTGAGACTCTGATATGTTTAAAAAAATTTAAGGTAAATTTCAAAATTCAATAAAATTACCACACAAAAAAAAAAACTCTCAAACCGGCCTCTCTCCACCATTGGCAACCCACCCACCACCCTCCTCTCCCTCTCACCCACCATCTGCACCGGCAGGGCCCACCACCATTGCCAACTGGTGGACCCCTATTCCCCCTTGTCGCCGTTGATGGTGGTGGGAAGGAGGGGAGGGGGAGGGGGAGGGGGAGGTGGGTGGGTGGGTGGGTGGATTAATTTTGTTGATGGTAGAAAGATGATCCTTCCTCCATAAGCTTATCTTGTCTATATATATAATTCCGATGTGTTTATCAGCTGTAGTTTGAATGTTATGTACTCTTTCTAGAACTCTTGCACATGTGACTATATATACATGAATATACCTCATCTCAAGTATCTGAGTGGCTTTACCAAAAACTCTTAGTCGATCTCACTAGGATAAATGTGATTACTAGTATATATTAAGTTCATACATAATTTTTTGTAAAAGTTTATGGTTAAATTTCTCTCTTTAAGTCAGGGTTTGTAGCTCCAGTGGTTAGAGCATTCCCTACATGTACCCAATGTCTCGATTCCCCCTCCCCTTTTGGCCTTCCATGTAACACAAAAAAAAAAAAAAGTAGTCTCTCTTTGATACATTGGACTAATATCATACATATTTTAAAGGGTAATTTATGTAGCCTTACCTTTTATAATAATTAATAAGATGCTTTTTAATGGGCTTGCAGAGTCTTACTATAACAGCAATGAGTTATATGGGCAAGCTGAGAATTGCCTTCGGAGCTGAAAAAGGTTTCATAGATTCACAGAAGTTTACGGCATGCATGGAAACTGCCTTTGGTTTAATACTCAATGCCACGAACGAGATTTGATGGACTCCCCACATCTTGCGCCTTTGGATATTTGATAGATTATGCCAGTAATCAAAATACACATAATAACTTATTATCCATCTATTATCCATTTACTATTATAACTGTAATAGGGAGTAGTGGCACGTCGCTTGCATCTAGGCAGTCCCTCTTGCTAGGGTTATCTCTTTCTTTTTTAAGATCATTTTTTATATAAGTTCGTTGATTTTAGGTAATAAATTGTAATATTTTTCATTTTAATTACCAAAACGTTTATGTCATTTCACTTTAAATACTAAATTTTAGTTTAGATACCAACTTTAAAAAATATGGTTATAACGAGCTGTAACTGTCTAACAGTCAAATTTTTTATTGATTTGTTGTTTTTTCAATATTTGTAAAGTTTAAACTTTAATGTTTAGTATCTGGATTATAGAACTTTATCCCCCAACCCTTAAACCTTTATAAATCTTGAATTTTTATGAATTTGAAATAGTCACAACTGTATAGCAAATTGATTTGTGACCTAATCCAAAATGTCATGTTTTAGGTTAGTACTTAACAAAAAATTAGTGTATTACTGCTTTACTGAAAAATTATTGATATTTGGTATTTAATTCTAATTTTCTATTTTGATATTATGTGTATTTCATAAGGATTTTCCCTTGTTTATTTAATTGAGAGTTTGAGTATTTGCCAAAACTTCCTACCTAGATTGTGTATAGAGTCACTTATCGATTGCTTCGTTTGCTTTGATCAACTTAATTTGATATATTATTTAATTTTTATATTTATTTCATATTTGTATAGTTAATTAAGTCTCGTATGACTCAAAATCTATGTATTAAGAAATCTATTTCCCTTTATTTAAAAATAAAACTATTTGAATCATATTTACTTACCACGTACCTTACTAACTCTCAATAAGCATGATGATATCATGTGTTTGAAATAGCGACAAATCCTTTTTTAATCCATATCACTATTGATGATGAGGCATGGCTCTCTTTTAAGAGCTCCCTCATGTTCAACAATTTCTCATGTACGTTTGCGGATTTTCTTACTGGTCTTGGACATGATCTTCCCCATCTCCAACTTTGGACATGCTAATTTCTCTCCTCTTCTCCGGAGGTTGTTGCTTTAGAGGTTTTAGAAGGAATAACATTATACTCTTGTGTGATGATGCCATATTATGGATTTGAACCCACTCGAAGCTGAAAGTTTGAAGTTGCATTATGAGGATTAAGAGCTTCTTCAACACAATTTTGAAACCTTCACACATCAACCATTTGTGTTGTTGGCCCAGATTCTTTAACAAACAGAATCAAGCTTTCTTTGTATCCAATATTATTCTCCTTATTTTGCTTTAATTGCTTTGAGTTGTATGTTACAATATATTAATTGTTCAAAAAAAATATATTCTTTATAGAAACCTACTTTCTGTTTTTGTTGTGGGGAAAAACAGTTTTTAATTTTTTTTACCAAACACCAAAACTGCTGTAGTGATTAAGAATTGTCATTCACAACAACTTTTAGTTCCTCCACTGCAATCCTAAACGGGGCCTTAATAAAATTGTGTTGGAAAGGGACCAAAGGGTGTTATTGGTGAGGGTGAAGATCCAAGAAGTGCAGCCATCAGGGAAGTAAGAGAGGAGACATGAGTTAATTTAGCAGAAATTCTTGCAGAGGTAGGACTTTTTGAGTATTGTTGCACTTGTATTTCCATTCCTAAACTTATTTTTCTCTGAAATATTTTTCAGTACAATGGCGGACGAAAGCCCGAGAAAAGAAAACCTATACAGGGATGAGTTGTGTTTGCATTTTGAAATGAAATGGAAGTAAATTTTTTGAGTCTGCATTTAGTTGAAGAAAGAGCGAGAGAATGCAAAAATCAGTGAAGATGCTAAAAAAGCTGTTTGTATGTTGTTTGAATTTTATTGATTGTTTACATTTGGTTATTATCAGACATTGCTGACTTGCAACTCTGTGTCAAGGACAGGGCTGAAAAAATTCCAACTTGAATCATGAAAAGCACCAAAATAATCATCCGAAACAGTTTTAATTCTAAACTCATCTGTGAATCTTCGAGCAGCCAAGATATGCCTTGTCGAATCAACAATAGTTGAGTTCTTATACTCTGACAGATGCTGCTCATATGTCTCAAAGCTATTCCCAAACAATACTATAGAATTCAATAGCCCCACTCCCCAATTTTCTTGTAGAAGATTATTATACAACTCTGCCTCACAATGTGGAGCCTAAAAACCAAAACAAATCTCCTACAACATTGAGATGTAGGAAACACATAAGGACTCATGCATACATTTGATTCTTAATAACAAGAAGTAAACAAACCCAATAAATAAGAAAAGCCAACTCATCTCAAACTCAAGTACCCAAGAACTAGTGTCATCATTGAATCAAAGCATTTTAGTTGAAAAGAAAAAAAAAAAATCTAGGAAGCACTCCAATCTAAACTAAGGAAAACCCAGAATAGGAGAGCAGGGTAATCTAATCAAGAAGACAATCAATAGAAATATCCAAACCCAGAAAGCAGATTACCCAAGAAGATTAACTGACAAACACTTCCCTATGCACCAACACAACACCAAATAACCGAAACAATAACACATTGAGACCAAGGAGAGCAGACACAAAAGCAGAAATAACAAAGTGGATCTTCTAGACTAACTTGGAACTTGCACGAAGAAATGTGGAGCTGTTCAATCTGCTAACGGGGATGAGTGGATTTGGTACATTGCTGTAGAGATGGTGTTTGCTTTCCAAATGGGTTATATTGTGGCAGGAGAATGAACTTTGTGAGCAAAAGGGTTTTTATTAGAAGTTTCATAATTTTCATTTAATAAGCGCGGAATCCTTCGACAAAAAAAAAAAAAAAAAACGCGGAATCCGATGATTAATTATTGAGCATCTTTTTTGTAATTTTGAAGAAGAAGAATAAAAAGATGGTTTTTTTTTTTAATTATTATCACAAATGCTTCTCTAACTTTGACCAAAATATCAATTTGATCCTTAAAGTGCATTTTCAATAAATTTGGTCATTCATTACCATCGTATATCAATGTTGACCTTTCGTTGAATTCGATTGAATTATCGTAAAAAGTGGTCACATGCACTGCACAAAACCTTTTTACAAGGGTAAAAATATCTTAACACACCCATAGTCGAGTTGGGGATGCTTTTTTTTCTTTTGTGTTTTTTAATTATTTTTTTAGTTTTTTTAAGGGTAAACTTGGAATTAAAGAATTTGTAGGGTTTTTTTTTTTGGATAGTTATGAGACGTGTGAATACCATTTTGCCCCTGAAAAAAATGTCACGTACAGTGCATATGACAATTTTTTACGAAAATTCGGACAAAATACAATAGAAGGACACCATTGATGTGCAATAGTAAAGATGGAGGACCACTTTGAGTAAAAATGCACTTTAAAGACCAAATTGATATTTAAGTGAAAGTTGAGGGACCACATGTGATAAAAAGATTAAAAATAAGGAGACTACCATCTATGTCCTTTAATTTTACATTTTACAAACTAAACTTTATGATTTTTAAAATTCTAACTAAACTCCAATAATATTATAACTATTCTACATTATATAATATTGATCCACTAGTTTCTAATTTTTTTCAAGCATAATAGGCACTAAGTGTGGCAGTGCATTTTTACTTCTTCTCCGAGCCCTCATAGTTTCAATTTTCTCAATGTTTTCAATCAAATCCTCATAGTTTTAAATAATAATACTCGTTGACAAATTATTCATTATCATTTCTTATATAGTCACGAACTGTGATTCTATCAGTGCCAATATGTACCAGAGCGCCAGATTTAAAAAGGAAAACATAAAGCTTTAGTCCAACTACAGCATCAAATTGTGATATATGGTGAGGTAAAATAGTCTAAAATGATTTTTGAGCAGAGAGAAAAAGATAAGAAAAGCCCTGGATATTAATCCAAACCCTAATATTGATCCTCTGTAATTATATTCATTCATTGCTGACACCATCAAACTATACCTGGATTAAATAAGAATTGGATTGTTTTAAAAGGAAAGTATTCATAGCTCTAATTTTTCGGTTGTTTAGGAGTTCCAAACTTTATTCATCACATTTCAATTCATTATTCTATTTACATTTACAACATTTCTGATTTCTAAAGATTGTGAGGTTTGACTTTAGAAAGATTTTGTATGCTGCAACAGCTGACAGCTGAGGTAGAGTTATATCAAGAGCTTCAAACATTGGGCCTAGAGCTCTGTCTCTTACAAATATATAACTACATAAAGGGTCAACACTACATCTTTGACCAGAAACGGCTTAGGCTAGCTTCTATTGATCCATGCGGTTCATCTGTAGGTAGATAAACGTCATCCTCAAACTGCCAAAGATAGAAACAGAGAAACAAATGTTCATGAGTCAGTGAAAGATAACACATTAACTTGTATCATAAATAATAATAATAATAATAATAGTAATAACACATTAAACTCATCATAAAAATCAACATATAATGACATTGCAAACTATGTTACCATTATCCACTATATTTTAGTTATACCAAAGCTTTTTTAATAGGATGCAGTGTTTGAGAAATGTCCTTAATGTTTCATTGACATTGGAAGTCATGCAAACTTGCACAGTATTGTGATTGTCTCATTATGATAATGCATGATATCGGAAAATGTCCTTGATGTTTCTTCAGCATGAAGCACCTACTTTTCTATGTGATCTCCATGTGACTTAAACCCCATAAAGCACAAGAAACAACACTTGCCAACCAACATGTGTCACAGAACAACTGACAAAGTCAGGTAATGGGTTGTTATATCAGAAACACCAAAAGGAAAATAACTGAAATGCACACTATGCTCTATTAAATTGGTCAAAGGGCAGTCACCATCAAAAGACCAGACTTCAGCTGAGCTTGAAGAAGCTATGAAGCCACCAGGAAGGCCAAATATAACATGGGTACAGCATTTTGGGGGAAAATGAGGGCATGTGAGTTAAAAGCAACATGGCACTAAGCACAATGACGGGAAAAGATATGTGCTTGTTGAATCATCAACCAGACAGTGGTAAGAAAGCGAAATCATGTTCACGTGTGTGAGAACACACTCTTTTAACACCAGAGACATTTGGATGAGCTATTCAAGATTAGTATCCAGTTATTTAAGCCCTCATTGTCTCAGCTCATCCATCTCTTTAAGGAAGAGAAACTAAAAGGCCACATAATATAATTCTTTTTTTCCGTTTCATCCAACTGAACAGAAGTTCATAAAAGCAAAAAATAAATAATAAAAGAAAAGTAAACTGAATAGAAGTTCAATCCATTAGTGCTGATTAATAATTATATAGATTTTTACTAAACAAGACTGCATCCACAAACTCTTAGATTAACATGCAAAGAAAGAGTCTTACCTTCACTATAGTATTAACCTTGTTTGATAGATTAACAGGTAAGAAATGGAGATTCGGCAATTTCAGTTGTACTGCTGCTATGTCAGGAAAGCTGAAAACATGAACATCAATAACTAATTACATTTACAAAATGGCATATAGTGACATAGAAAAGCAAGCACATATGGGTGTATGCAGGCAAGAATGCATGTGTGTGTGTGTTTGAGAGAGAGAGAGAGATGGTTCAATTATACACTGATTATTGGGAGTTTGAGATCCGAGAATTAACAAAATGTCAAATAGAAAGCAAGAACACGGGGGTGTATACAGACAAGCATGCATGTGTGTGTGTGTGTGTTTGAACGAGAGAGAGAGAGAGAGAGAGAGAGAGAGAGAGAGACCTCTTGAGCACGGCCTTTTCCATGTGATAAAGTGTGCTTTGAACAGATGGACTATATACTCCTTCTTTTGGAGGACCAAAGAAAGTGTCAGCCAAAACTTTTTTCACACTCAGGTATCTTTCTGTGAAGTACAGTGGCTTTTGAGGGATGCTAGAAATAGATTCATAGTGATACCTGCATCCCTTAACCATTAATCACGATAACATGGCTGTGGAATTAAGTTTGGAATCAATCTACCCATTAAAAACTATTATATACAGAAGAAACCAAGAGGGAAAGCCAAGAATATTAGAATTCTACTTAACACCCATTATATAAAGTCACCAAAATGAAAAAATGCATACGTCCATGATGCCGTTATCTCTGTAGCCAGAATCCTCTCTCGTGTGTCAGGAAGAGCTGTGTATCGGTCCCTAATAAACCCCTCAAAACCTGACTGCTAACACAGAACCCAAATTAAAAATCAGCAGTATTGACCCAACAAAATTAATAATCAGAAGAGAAATAAGATCACACATGTACACCAATATATAAACAGCAGTTGAGTCTTCCCAGATTATATTTGCTTGCAACATCTGCAATGCAATACTTTTTTGCCTCCTTTATTATTTTCAGGACATCGATTGTGGATGAGCTTAACAATGCAGACTATGTGGATGATATCATGTTAGTCAGAAAATACTAAAGGGCTTATTACTGATAGCTACTCATATGCCCCAAACCTTTTTCTGGCTTAACTATCCAAGAAACGTTGAAGATGAGACTGAATGTTTTTTCACTGATCGATTAGAAGTTTATAACTATATCCTCCATTAAATCTTCTGCGAGCATATCTTTCCTAATCAGTTCTACCCATGTCATTCTTGGTCTCCCTCGACCCTCCTTGATTCTTCTACTCCAGTTTTCTCTCTCTTTTACAACAGTCCATTTTTATCTATGTTTCACATGACCAAACCATCTTATATGACTTTTCTTCATCTTATCCTAAATTAAGGGTAACCCCATTGAAGGATATTAGTGTTCATCCACCTTCATGTTTATCACTTTCGTGTTTATAACTTTCATGATTTTCATGTATTTTCTGATAACCTAGGTATTTATCTAGGATTTTAGTGTTTATCTCATATTATTTTGCAAGTGTTTATCCCGTTGTGTTGGCCTCTATAAAGACGGCCTTTGTGTTCCATTGTTAGCAGACTTGATTATTGAATAAACCTGAATTTCTTCTCTCTCTCTCTCTCTATTTATTTTCTTTGCTAATTCTCTTAATTTTCTTCTTCCAGAGTATATCCCAAATGGCGACCACCAGATCTTTGCATCTATGCTCGTTGACGACACCAAGCCTAGTTAACATCTCTTCTGCATTCTTCAATCGACAACATCAAGTTCTTTGTCACTTGGGAAGAATGATGGAGGTTAGTGTTCATCCACTTTCATGTTTATCACTTTCGTATTTATCTGTTTCATCATTTTGATGCATGTTCTTTTCTCATATTCTAGGTATTTATCTAGGATTTTAGTGTTTACTTTAAATTATTTCACAAGTGTTTATCACTTTGTGTTAACCTCTATAAATAAGGCCTTTGTCTCCATTCTTGGCAGACTTGATTATTGAACAAATCTGAACTTCTCTCTAAGTTTCTTCCGTCTGATTTCCTCCTCCATCTACAACTTCTTCCCTCTGTTTAATTTTCTTCTCTCTTTTTACTGGTGCTACATCACCTGCCTTATAACAAGTATCCTTACTTCGTACTTTATATTTCCGCATGCTACAGCTTATTCACCTCTAACATTCTCATCCTCACTAGATTCATTTTATTGGTATGCTTTGTAACATAAACATTTTTTACCATAAAGCATTGTGAGGTATAAAATTAATAAAATTTACCCTTTAGCTTTAAATGTATCTGACTATCAGGAAAAAATCCAGGTGAACTTCTTCACTTCATCCACTTATCCCTATTTCTATGAACTACATCCTCCTCAATCTCGATCATTTTGGATTATCAATTGAAGATGCAAAATCATCACTCTTGGAGATCTCTTGCCTATCAATTTTTTACTACGCCCTCACCATTTTCCTAGTGATGCACCATTCTCCTAGTGATGCAGGGAGAAATTATTGTGTGTAACCGTAACACCACGTGGCATGATGACGTAGCGTTACCATTCCACTTAAATTGTAACACGTGTACAATCATTAAAATCTAAAACCTTAAATCCTAAAACACACCCTTAAAATCGTACACGTGTTATAATCTAAATGTGGATTGGTAACACCACGTCATCATGCCACATAGTGTTACGGGCACATAATAATTTTCCTGATGTGCAGGAATAGACCAAAATAATATTTTACATGTGTATATAAAAAAAAAAAAAAATTTAAAATCTTACATAAGATCCTTAAAGAAGGTCTTTTTTTCAATTGTTGAATCATATATGGATGGCTGAGATGCATCTCACCGGCTTTGAAATTTAGTTGTTCATTTATATACATATATGGTTTCTTTTTGTTTTGGCTGTTGCTCATCTAAGACAGTACGCAACGAATATGTATGTGGGTGTATGTCATAATACTATAGCTCCTTGTTTCAGTTAGGTGTTTGTCAGTTAGTTTTGGAAAGGACTCAAAGTCAATCCTTGATGTAAGTCCACTATGATTGGAAATTCAATTCACTCCCAAAATTTCCATTCACCAAGCATCTTATTAGTCGTTGAAATAATTAAGATGCTTGTCAACCACACTGCAGTATTTTTCAAAACCATGCTTGCCTTAACCCATTCGAAGGAAGGTACCAATAACTCCACATACATTCACCCTCTCTCTTTTCTCTGAAACCATTATCAGTATATTGTAAGTTTTTAAAGAAATGTAATTGAAATGAGTAATGAAGAAGGAATGAAATTGGAAAGATTCCAGAAAGAAAGGAATAAAGGATACAGTCTTCCCTTCCTGCTTTTTAGATGGTTAAACAAGAGATAGAAGAACTTTTGTGTGAATTTTACCATTGCTGTAGTTTGTGGGTAATGTTGGAATTTCATAAAATTTACTAAAAATCTTTCCCCATTGTCCTCAAAGTGGAGTTGTAAAGGAATTCCACATTTAATAACATTTCAAATCCTTGTTATCAAACATCCAAAAAAATGCACCCACCTATTTTTCCTTATCATTTCATTTATTCCTCCCATCCAAATGAACCATAAAAAATATTTTTCATATATTTTATTGTACAAGGGGAATAGAAGAATTTGATAAGATCCTATCATTTTTTCCCTCTGCCTAGCATACCATCAGATTATTGACATATTTTTCACAAGTAATGGATTTTTTTTTCCAGATTTTTCTTCATTTTCTAGCCGATGGAAAGGCACATCCAAAATTTCGTAGTTGAATTGACTAGACATACATATATACCCAAGATCAACCCAATACACATGTAGGACTCACAATCTGCCAAATTAATTCCTTGGTATCCTTATGAGGAGGGGATCCAAACAATAATCATGTACTTATACATTATAGAAGCCCAAAATGCTCCAAGCCCATATGACAATGGGTCAGGTCAATTATGAAACCATATGTGACAACATACATCCTAATCTAAGAAAGACTAGCCATAAGTTAATCTGTGCTCAACCACAAGAAACCACCAATCAATAAATGATACTGTTAGAGTAGTTATTTTATGTTGCTCTGTTATTTTATGCAAGACTATTAGGTGTATTCTTGTAATCTCTAACTTATGTTGTATCTCTTACCATATAGATATACATTGTTTAGGTGAAGGGGACTGATTATCAAAGCCTAAGCCTATTCTCTTGGGGTTTTAGGGTTAGGGTTTAGGTCAGTCCCATAGCAGCCCTTGGTATCAGGAAGAGCAATACTCTTTCAACTTGAACCAAATTGGAGAACATCAAATAAATTAGTGAGTAATAAAAATGAAGCATCATTAAGGAAAAAAAATTTCCATAAAAATGCATTAAATTAGTGATTTATTGTTAAGAATGAACTAAAGAAACTCATTTCATTGTTCATTATGATATGCATTCTGGCATTACACTTTCACCTTTAAAAACATTGATATTAATAAGGAATTGGATAAGATTACCTTTGTTGTCTTTAGCAGAGCCAGTCCTTCAATACCAGAGGTCACCCTTAATGCGCCAGACTTCTTGAAAATTACCTCTGTTGTATGCTTCTCAGATCCTAGTTTGAAACCTTTTAACAAAGAAGACAATGAAAAAAAATTTAAATAAAAAAGAAAACCCCATTCCAGGCTATTTTCTGGATTGATAAATCAATAACTTATTTGAGAATATTTGCACAGTATATGGAAAACACAAGGAATTCTACTCATACTTGGATGAGGAAAATAGTGGCAAAACCAGATTTTAGGTTGAGGCAACGAAGACATGGACATGCCATCCAATATGTCATCCCTTGACCCTTTCTCTAAATAGAAAACTAGAAAAAAGCCGCAAAAAATCCTGGAGTTTCAGACAAAAACCCAGGTAAGTATTTTTTTTCAAGCCCCAGTATTTTTTTGGCATCTGTCCAACCAGTCGGTTGTCGTTTAACAAAGAAAAATACGTTTTTCAGTTTTTTATAATCTTTGTAACTTTTTTTCTTTGTTTAAATAAATGTCTTGTTGGGTTTACAATTTATGGTTTTTTATAAGTCATTGGGGTTTACTAGTGTATAATTTAATATGACTCAGGGCAGTGGCATTGATGGATTCTTACTAAGTTACATTTTGGCTTATTCTATTATGGTTTAGTATGGTGTAGGGGTTAGCATTTAGGATTTAGGATTTAGGGATTTAGCTCTAAATCCTAAAACTTGAGCCTTAAACGAAATCAAAAAATGAATTTAACTAAAGGATATAAATCTCAATGAGTTACATCCCTAAATCCTAAAGACTAAAACCTAAGCCTTAAACAAAGTCGAAAAATTAATTTAAGGATATAATTCTTAGTGAGCTACATTGTGTTACATGTGTAATTCTCACCAAGTCACAGTGAGTTATAAGGATCTAGTAGGGTGTATGATCTAGAGCCTTAAAACCAGTCGGGGTCGAGCAAAATTTGTGCCTAGGAAATAAAGACCAAAAATTTCTGGGTCTATTGCTAGAGAAAGTATGTTTTTTGTGGTTCATTGATAAAAAGCCCTTCTCTAAAAACAACCTGACAACAAATTACTACCAAATAACTTTAATTCTTAAAAATGCACTTGAAAAAATAAATTCTTAAAATGCCCTTGACCGGTTGGTTGTGCGAGTAGTTACAAACTTTCCTTTAAAATTATCCAATTTTTTACCTAGCTCACCTATCAGTAGTTTTTTCTTTTTGTATGTAACTATTAAAAACTTAGTTTTCATGAAAATGAAAATCATATTCAACAAGCCTTCTAATCGGAAAAAAAAAAAAAAAAAAAATGAAGTGGTTCCAGTCTCCACACCAAGGAGGCAGGGACAAATGTACCATCAAAGTAAGCACAAAGCATAAGGGCAAAATTTCAAAATGTAATAATAATAGAGAGTGTGAACATCAATGGGACTTGTCTTAGGGGGGAAAACCACCCATTGGCCTTAAGATATGGTTGCTTTTCCGGTTAAGAAAATGATGAGAAGTGACTGTCTACAGTCTATTTTCCCACTTTTACATGCATAAAAAAATTCAAATTTAAATAATAAAAATGTAAAAGTGTTAAGAAATGAGGGGTTCTTGCAATTATAAATTCCCAAGTGTTTGGTTATAAAGTCATCACGCAACAAATCCAATTAGATATAATATATAATTGCCTTCTAGTTTCCCCACACTTCTATGCAAGACTGAAATTAAACTAACCATGTTCATGTGGTTGACCATCTAGAGATACACGCTCCCATGGCTTCTCCACAATCTTTACTATGGCAGTAGTGACCTACAAAAATAAGAACAAGGACTGTATTTCTTTCACCAACTATCAAAATATTGATTACAATATCAAGTACTAGAAAAGAAAAATGTCATGATATAAGTTGAAGAAAACACATTCCAACTTCATGTAATCATATAATGAATAAAAAAATTAAAGTAATAGCACAATTCACTAGATGAAGAATCAATTGTGAATATCCTCTGAATATCCTGCCAAAATACTTCTTATAATCATTACTAATAATCTGACAAAGCTTACCCCTTAAAAGAAAAACGTATAAAGATAAAAGTCCAGGGATTTAAGCTTCCTCGGTTTCAAAAGCGTACATTGTCATTATCATTGCATAACAGTTGAAGGCATAACTACAACCATGGAAAAAAAAGGCTGGCGCTGAAGAGGTAAAGAGAATCATATTTTTGAACACCCCACATTTCTAATGCAACAAAATCTCCAAACCTCAATTTGAAATCCCAAATTGAGATTGGAGCACCCCACATATCTAATGCAATAAAATCTTTGTCTATCTCTATTCTCTATAACAAAGTCTCTCTCAGGGGAGACTAGTAAAATTAACAATAAATATGGTGGCAAGGAGGAAGCTTTTCTCTTTTTTTGGTAAAAAAAAGGAAATTTGTTTTGTTTTTTTATAAGAATCACAAACTTTATTAAATAATTGAAGCAAATGGATGAAAAATCCATCATCAAACAACTAAAGCAACACCCGTGACAAAAAAGCAGATGATACACTCAGAGCACCACTCCCCCACCCCCAGTCAAGAAGAATTACACAAAAAGGGATGTATTTAAAGTGTTTTGACAAAGAAGCTTAAAGAGAAGCAAAAGTCTAATCCTATACCAAATACCCCTGACATCAACAAAAAACAGCTTCTTTCTTTTCATATTTTAATATTAAAAGCATTCAACAACGCCAGAAGAAGGCGCTGCAGTACTACCCAGGCAATAAGTGCAAAATTCTCTGTTTATGTGTGGGTGAGTGGGTTTGTGTGTGCACGCACAATAGGAAGGGAGAGTGGGGGAAGGAGAGGAAGAGGGAGAGGGAGTGGGGGAGGGAGAGGAAGAGGGAGAGGGAGAGGGAGAGAGGGGGGGGGGGGGGAAGGGAGAGAGAGAACAGAATTGAAGTCCAAAAATTAAGGCAAAATGGAACCAATTTCTACAAAGGAAAGATTAATTAAGAGCCATGAGAATGATGCCTTCAGGAACCATTCTCCAATAAATTTGACTCCTAGTATAAAATTTAGTTCTCCAACAAACCAAGAGCCAACCATAAAACCCAAAGCACCATAAAAAAGAGAAATAACAAAGGACAGTGACCAAAGTGTTCTAGCGATCTAGGAATGTAAAATGCTATCATGCGTCTCCAAATTCTCTTATGTGAGTATGAGGTTCAAGCAACAATAACAAACAACCATCATATCAGCAGCGATACTACTAGAAGTTATCAACCATTTTATCATACTAGTAGAGTATGGGATTAACTGATGGTAAAAAGAACTTTTATTGCATAGTATTTACATATTTACCTGCTGGTAAAGAGATGTGAAATGTTTAGCAAGGCGAACTGCAAAATCCTCCACTGAAAGTTCTTCTACACATTCCTTAGCCATTGCATATACCTGTACTGCAACTAGGTTAAATCCTGAAAGTGGATAGCAGTCTAATTGCTAGAAAATATAACAGGTTCCAGCAATGGGATATGGCTAATTTGGAAGTGAAATCATCGCCAAATTTTTTCTTCCTTTGTGGCAGGACGACATTTTACAAACATGGATGTCTATGTACATATATGTAATCGGGACTTCAGTCCATACACAGCTGCTAGGTACTTTAATCACTCCTCCTAGTTTTTTTTTTTAATTATGTTCTTCTTTGTTGACCTCTTACATACTTTATGGCTTTATGCTCAAGATTCCAATATATTCATAAATTTGAAACAGAAAGACAACTGTTTCTTTTATGTCTCTAAAGTTAGCTGAAAAAGCTTAATATCTTCACAGTTCCAATCAAATTTTCAATTTCCAAGGTGAAAATCGTTCTCAGCTGCTATGTAAGCATTAAAAACTATCACTCATCAATACACTTCATATGTAACACAGAACATTCATCCATGGACGAGCACTAGGTGTCAGTAAACTCCTTAGGAGGGTGTATTCAATTAGGATTTTAAATGACTTTGGTGGAATTAAAAAGTCTGGTGGTATTCAATCAAAACTTTTAAAGAGTTTATAAAAGTCTGGTGGTATTCAATCAAGACTTTTAAAAAGTCTATGGTATTCAATTAAGACTTTTAAAGAGTCTATAAAAGTGACATGGTATTCAAAAAGTCATTGACTTTATTAAATGATAGACTTTAAAAGACTTTCATGGACTTTGTAGTGTAAATTATGTTATATCAAAGTCAATAATTCTCCAGGGTTCTTCATGCAGATTTCAAAGGATTTCAAATATTAAAAAGCTATTAAAAAAGTTGTATTTATTTATTTTTTAAAGAGTGATGCTAAACTCCCTAATCTTATTTTTTCACCCACCTCTTAATTTATTTTTTTCTAATTACTATATCCTCTTATATTAATTTTCTTTTTCTCTTATATTTAATTGACTCCTCATCTTGGGTTGGAACCAACAGCGTTGCCACAATACAATGTAACAGCAAGATATTCAAACCAACCACTTCATAGTCTTTAAGTTCTCAACAAAATCACAAGATTATAAATTCATAATTTGAGAAATAATGTTACCACCACATCATATAATGTTTTTAACCTGTCAATTCAATTAGACAAATTCTAACAACTCGTTAAAACACAATATTTGACAGTCTAACAACATAAAAACATAAAATTCAGAACACTTATAATAAATTATAGAACAAAATAATTTTGGTCCCTACAATTTTAGTCCCAACTTTTTATATTGTTTGCAATATTAGGACAATTTATAACACATGCATCTCGGTCTTGAAGCTCATCCCCATTTCATTCACTCACGGAGGACAAAAAAATAAAAAACATATTGGAGAAATCTTAAAATAAATAATAAAAAATTATATCAAAGTTATTAGAAGTCTATAAAAATCCTTCAAAATCTATGAGAAAAGTCAGGGAAACTCTAAATAGAATTCTGTCAAAGTCTATGTGGAGTTTATGAAAGTCATTAAAAATCCATCAACTCTACCAAAGTCAATGACTTTTAAAAACTCTACAAAAGTCCATTAAAATCTTAATTGAATACACCCCCTTAGCCTACAATTTGAAATTTGTCCAAAAAATACAATCATGTTTTTCATAATTAATTATTCATTTATTAAAGGTACAAGTACAACATAAACAATCTTGTCATGTATTTTCTTTTCCTTCAATTTCTCAGCAACAAAACAAAGGGAACCCAATTCAAGAGTAAATCAAACACAAAAGATAAGCCTTACCGTGTTCTTCATGGTATCGGTAGCGACGATGTCAGAGTTGTCGTTGCGGGTATAGGCAGCGAGGCAATCTGAGAGGAGGTTGATGCCGACACTCCATTCGACAATGGAATGGCGTCCGTCTTTGTTCCGCCAAACCCTAGCCACCCTCACCCTCTGCTTGCCGTGCCTCTGCTCGAAGTTGAAGCCCTCTATTTGGTCCGCCATCGTCTGTTTGTGTGACCCGAGTCAGAGGCTCACAGCCAACTTATTTCAGTGGCAGTCCACAAAAGCAGCACAAGCTGTCTTTACTATGGAATATAAAATATAAAAAATAAAAAGTTAGACCAAATTATACGTTTAAGGTAGGCCGAATTGTATAAATGTCAATTATGTCATCTAGACCAGACTATGAAGCTTGTACGCAAATCCAATCTTTCAATTGAGATAATTTGTCATTATCATTCAATTTTTCAATTGAGATAATTTGTCATTCAATTTTTTAAAATTATGTAAATTTATCATCTACCGTTATAATTTCTATTAAATTAGAATATTCTGTTAAATCTGAATTTTAAATAAATTTTTTATTTAAATATAATAAAAAAAAATTTAAAAATACAAAAAAAAAAAACCCAAAATTAACATTTTATTAACTTTGAATAAAAAAAAAGTTCTTCTCCACCCAGCACCACTCGCCCCCTCCCCCTACCTGCCTGCTCTCCCCTTAATCCCTCTACCTCGGCGCCCCTCACCCCCCAGCCCTGCCCCACCCCACCCCACCCCACCAGCTCCATCGCACCCCCCCACCCCAAGCCCAGCCCCATCACACACCCACCCAGCAACAGCCCCCCGCCCCTCTATCTTCTTCCCTACCCAACATCAACCCCCCCGGTGTCACGTCCCAATTCATAATTAAGAACTAATTACGAATTAAGGTGTGAATTATACTCTAATTATAGAATTAACTTCTATAACTAGAATATGGCTGAGAATAATAAAATAAAAGAAGAAAATTGTATACTATTAACATACCATACTAAATTCAAGCTTAGTTTACAACACACAACATGTCTCAGTAACTTAAGTTTAACAGAACTTCCAAAATAAAACGAAACTAAATTTCAAAGTCTGTTCACACTTATTTACACAACATTCTTCTTCTTACTTCTTCTAAAGGTTCTAATCTTCGGTATTTGAACCTGCAAAGTATATAAGGGGGTGAGCTCTAACAATAGCTCAGTAGGGACATTTCACCTTAACATGCAAAATTAATTATATTGAATCTCAATGAATTATACAACATGAAGCAGATAATATATATTTAATAATATTATAGATGCATGAATGTTATGCTGCACTTTCTTAATAATCCCTTAAAAAAAAAAAATTACAATTCATCTTAACTTTCGTCTCTGTCGAAGGTCCCAATGCGCTTTGGAGATGTTAGATCGTTTTATCAGTCTCTGTTGAAGGGGCTTCACTCCCCGCGCACTCTATGAATTTAAATTTAACTCTTAACCCTTTCTCACCACCAAAATCTTCATTTCTCAATAAATCATGCTTCACGTTCAAATAAATGTTATATTCAAATAAATGCACATAATTATATAATAATTAACTAATTCATATCATGTTCAAGTAATTCAAATAATTCATATAATTCACATATTAGCACACATATTGCATTTCTCAACAAACATTCAATAAAATTAAATTTTGCAGTTTAAGGTTCCCCAGATCCCCCTACCTCGAAAACGAGCTTAATCTGCCGCTAAAAATAGTCTCGTGTCTCCGAGTCGTTCTCCGAATCTAATCTCGTACAAGAAAATCACAATTAATTATGGAATAAAAATCGCTCACTCTCTAATTTTAGTGTGTGTAGTGAAAACACTAAGTTAGGGGTCTCGGATCGCAAAACATAGGCCACCATTGGACTCATAATCGAAAATACAGTGGAGAGGAACTTTCCCCGGTCACTGGAGCCGCCGCACGCGCTACCACGCGCTAGTGGTGCGAGTGGTGGTCCGACTTCACTGTTCATCATCTTCAACATCTTGCCAGTTTTTGCTTATTTTTTTTCTAACTTTGGCTCGCTGTTTACCCTATCAAATCAACTCCAAATCGAGCAAACTTATACTTGTTTTAAAGCTCTGCAACTCCTCTTTACAACCATTCAAAGAACACTCAAAACGGATCTCTACAACTCAATATATAAGGCTTCAAGGCTACCCGAGCACTGTCAAAAATTGCAGAAATTTGGCAGATTTTCCAAAATTCAACCAAATTCATTTCTCTTCAATTCCAACCACCCAAAACGGTTCCTGAAGCTAAGAAATGATAAATTAAAACTTAAACTTCAATCAAAATAAAAGGAAACACAATAAAAACAAATGAAATTCAAAAACTTTAAAACTGAAAATTTGCTCTCTACACCCCAATCCGAAAATCACTTCATTTCTCCTTCAAACTCTAGGTTGTTTGTGACCTTAAAGACAACTCTAACAATCAAATAAAACTCACCAATACAGATATCATCACCTAAATTCAAAATCACAGAAAACAGAGTATCTATGGAAAATTGAAAATTATCTTCTCTTTCTCTCCTTTTCTTTTTCTGCGTTCTTCTCTCTCTCTCTCTCTGTGCTTCCTCTCCTTTTCTCTTCTTCTTTCTCTTTCTTTCCTTCTCTCTCGGTTTCTCTGCTTCCTTTCTCTTTCGGGTTGGCTGGGTTCTGGGGTTTTGCTGGGTTTGTTAATCAAACCTAGCTTATAATTCTCACACACACACACACACACCACCGCCACACCACCGCCACACCACCGCCTCAAACACAAGCACACAACTCACCTAAATCTCAACCACTCACAAAACTAACACACATAAACTAAAACACACCCACACAAAACTAGAAGGTGCTAGACGTAAGTCCAGCAACTTAATTTTTTTTTTTAATTATAAAAATAATGAAACAAATATAATTAAAATTAATTTAACAAAATTAGAAACTAAGTAATTACACCTGGGCTCTCTTCCCCAACCCTACCCAACCCAGCCCCTTCCCCTTCCTCGGCACCCCTCACCCCACAACCCCCCCTCCAGTGCCCCCTCTCCCAGCAACACCTCCCAGCTCCCCCTCTCCCCACACACTCACACTCACACCACCCACTCTTCCCTCTTCCTCTTTCTCCTTCTCTTTTCGTCACCCACCCAGCCACTGGCCAAGAGAAACAGAGAGAGAGAGAGAGAGAGAGAGAGAGTATGTTTTTGCTAAAAAAAAAAACTATATTATATTTTATATATTTATTAAATATTTTTTTAGATGAATTGACAAAAATACCTCTAATTTTAACTAGTGAATGGATCAAATTGACGGCAGATGACAAATTTACACAATTTTAAAAAATTAGATGAAAAATTATCACAATTGAAAGATTGGATGATATTTGAGCACAGGCCTCAAAGTCTACACGGGCATTTTGTGCAATTCGGCCTTTTAAGGTATGATACTATGATATGACTTCTGAGTATGACACAAACTTGAATAGGCTCGGCCCAAACCCGACACAAAGTACTAGAATTAAACGCGGCAAACCAGCCTCCGTGCTGTCGCGGAAAGAAAAAAGCGTCTGAGTTGGTAACATAACTGGCTTAACTGAACCGAAAGCCGCCAAACGCCTAAATCTCTGTTTCATTCTCTTCATCTCTCTCAGATTGCATTGAATTCAGCAAAAGGGTTATTGGGTTGCTTTGCGATTTCATTTGCAATGTGCTGGTTGAATTTAATGGTTGGTGCGAAAGAGCCAGGTGGGGAGAAGAAGAGGGTGGTGGTGATTGGAGGTGGGGTTGGTGGCTCTACTGTGGCGCAGTCTCTCCAGTTCTGTGCTGATGTTGTCCTCGTTGATCAGTAAGCCACTTTTTTCCTTTTCTTTCTTTACTTTTAAATCCCTTTTTTGTTGTTGTTGAACATGTTCATAGAACTGGGGTTTGGGTTTGGAATTTGTCAATGCTTTGTAGTATATGGTTCTTGAATATTTTCTGCAATTTTGATTGCTTTTCTGTGTATTTTGGGACAATATGGCTGCTGAGTTGGTGATAAATGGAAATTTGAAAAAAATTTCTGTGTTGAAATGACAAGATGTGCAGAAAATGTGAACAAAATTGGTTCAAATTGGTCCTATAGTTGTACCTATAGATTGACAGAAAAGGGAACTTTAACAGAGGTTGGCTTTGTACTTCTTGTAACATCTTATTTGAGAAAACACATTTACTAGGAATAATATATGAGGAAGCATTGCTTGGTTTCAGATTACTTCCATATATCTTTGCGTGGCCTTTATGGTACTGGTTATATAGCAATACTGGCAACAACATAGAGTGCTATTGTCTTACTTTTATGTTTTATTGGGCTAATCTAAATCATATATGAATGCTAACTCATATTTGTTGGACAAATTGTACAAAATTAGTAAAAACAACATATAGGTGAAGGAACTTGGATGGGATTAAATTGGAATGTTAAAGCAATCTACCATTTTCCCTACCTACATCACGAAGTTAGGCAACAATCAAGACCTGTTTATTGGTTTCCCTAATTTTAGTTTCATTATTTCTCCCTCATCTTATTTACCATTAAGATTAAGATATTGTGTTTTCTCTGATTTATATCTTGTGTACTGCTTGTGTACTTGGGTGATTCTCCCTCGGCATTCTTCAACAAATGTTTTTATAATAAAAAATAAAAAATCATGGTTCGTTTTCTGTCATTCCTTGTTTCTTGTCCATTTCTTCCTCAGTATACACGATTTAGCGGCGTTATGGCTGTAACTATATCCAAAGCATAATCGATTGAAGTTCAATTTTATTGTTTAATTTTGTAAGGGTCCCAAATACCATTGACAAGTCAAGTTCTTTTATTCTTCTTTTTTTATTTTTTATTTTTTTTAAATTTTTATGGTTTTGCCTACCATGTCCTTGAGTCTTTCAAATTATATGATAACAGGAAGGAGTATTTTGAGATCCCATGGGGCAGCTTGAGGGCAATGGTGGAGCCAACATTTGCTGAAAGATTGGTGATTAATCACTCTGATTATCTTCCCAATGTGCAGATTGTTGCATCTACTGCAGCTAACATCACAGACCATGAAGTGGTTACCACCGATGGCCGTTTTCTTGCATATGAATATCTTGTTATTGCCACTGGTCACATGGAATCTATTCCAAAAACCAGAGCTGAGAGGCTCAGTCAGTATCAGGCAGGTAATAAAAGATGCATAACTAGGATTGCAGTTGTGCTCTTGAGCTCTGCTTTCATGATAGCTATTAAATTTGGTGGCTCCACTAAAGTGAATGAGAGGGTCAGTCATTACCAGGCAGATAATACATAATGATGCGTAATTAGGATTGCAGTTGTCCTCTTGTGGTCTGTCTTCATGATAGCTATTAAATTTGCTGCTTCACAAAAGTGGAAATTTAATTTCACATGAGAGAATGGGGAAAAGGAAAAATGAAAGCTGAGTCATTATTATCTTAATTAAAGTGAATGTGTGCCTACAATACTTCTTGTACACTGATTCTAAGCCTTTCTTTAATTGTAAGAAGCATTGGGCATCAAGTCTAAATTTATTCTCTTTCCTTGCACAGAGTTTGAAAACATAAAGTTCGCTAAATCAGTTTTGATCATTGGAGGGGGCCCCACTGGGGTTGAACTTGCTGGTGAAATTGTTTTTAATTTTCCAGAAAAGAAGGTGATACTGGTGCACAGGGGATCAAGGCTGCTAGAATTCCTTGGTTCAAAGGCTTCCCAAAAGGCACTAGATTGGTTGACATCAAAGAAAGTTGAAGTTATTTTGGATGAATCCATTAATTTGAATAGTATATCTGATGGTATTGTTGAAACATCTTCTGGAGAAATTATCACAGCTGATTGTCATTTTGTGTGCACGGGTAAACCAATAGGTTCAATGTGGCTTAGGGAGACATTTTTGCAGAATAGCTTGGATATGCGAGGAAGATTGATGGTTGATGACAACTTGAGGGTAAGGGGTCATAAAAATATCTTCGCTGTAGGAGATATAACTGATGTTAAGGTAACCCATCCTATCTTTTCCTCTTATGGTTTATTTGATGTTGACAATCAATCTTTTGTTTATAACTTACATTATGTACCAAGCAACTCCTTCATTGAGTCATGTGGTATGTTCTACCTGTAATATACAGGACAAATTAATAGGTGGTCATAGTTGATCCCATCTTGTTGAGTTCCATGAGATGACCACCTCTTTTGTGTTCTGATTTGCATTTTGTTAATGTAATTTTGTGATTTTGGTAGGTCCAGATTCTGGATGTAAAAAGGAGTTACCCACTTACCCTGTGACATAAGAAATTGTCAATCCTTTTTCACTTTTATCTTGGTCAAATGTTGCTAATAGTTTGTATTTACTGTTATTAATGTTACTAGTTAAACTCCTGTGCAAGACAGAGTTAAAATTTAATAAGAAGATAAATGAATTATTTGATAAAAAATTTTACTGAAATATATATGTATGAAGTAACATAAAAACTAGTGTACATAATATATATTATCAAGTAATATCTTAAACATCCCGATCAATACCACTTTAACGAGTTACAATAAATTTTATCTCATGACCAAAAAGGAAGTATTCATGAGAAACAGAAATTGAACTTAGTGTTATATTTTCTTTTTATGAAAAAGTAAGTAGGAAAAATATTTAAGAAATAAAGTATAATAGGGAAAAGTTTAGATACAACCCTTGTGGTTAGGCCTATTTACATGAAACCCTGGTAGTTTTTTTTCTTTTGGTGACACTTGTACCTCCTGTGGTTTAAAAAAGGAAAAAGTAAATGAAATCCAATTTGATAGTAGAGGGAAAATTGCTATCATGACCTGATAATGTTTTTCCTCAAACTTAGTTCAAAATTTAACAAGTTTGAAGGATTAGGAGGTCTAGAAGTTCCTTTTTTCAGTATATTTCTTTTTTGGTGAAAATGATTAAAATCTTTTAGTTTTCAGGTAAAGAAGGGGTAAAAATATCATTTTATAAATAACTTAATTGCTTCTGCAGGTGTCACAAAAGAAATTAATAAAAAAAAAAAAACACAGGGAGATTGGTAAATAGACCTAACAATAAAGACTGTGTATTAACTTTTTAGAAATTTATTTTATCAAATTAGATGATGACCATACAATTAATTATGTTAGAGAGAGAGAGAGAGAGAAGATATTTGATGGAGAATGAGAACTAGAATATGGAAAGCAGCAAATGGGAGGGGAGGGGGAGTTAGTATAAGATGATGTGGTTCAATGAAAACAAGGTGGATACCATTTGGCTTATATAAAGAAACTAGAGTGCTATCTATGAGAGAGAATAAGATGAGTTAGAGGGTACAACTAATACCTCCTACAAGCATGGAGTAAGCGTGAGATGACCCTAAGAAAAATATAAAAAATGAAAAATTAACTAGGTAGTTAAAGTTTAATTGATAAGGTTGAAGAAGTTGGTTTTCAGTTGATGGCAATTTTTTGTCGAGAATATGGGTGACTAACTACTTAGCAGTTTTGGAGAATGTGAGATTAATACTTTCATATTTTGAAATTCCACAAGGAGGGAAATGGCCATTTTAATATAGACATATGTCTCTGTCTTCTTTTGTTTATATGGTCATATTATCTAATACAACTTATAGTTATTATGTTAATCAATGGTAAGATGAACATGGATATAAATCGGTACATATCCAATTGATTTGGGTAGAACTAGAAGGAGATAATCATGCATAGCAAGATTTTTATTTGCGACTTGCAGGCCATTTTATGAATCAGGTATAGATTTAAACTAAATATGAGAAATGTTCTCTTGTCAGTCAGTCTCATGCACAATGTTGTCAAATTGTCAATCTCGACCACACATTGAAATAAATCCACCTGATCAATGCTTTAGAATAATAATCTAATAGGCAGAACAGCATATATATATATGTGTGTGTGTGTGTGTGTCCCTTTTTTGAGAGTAATACCCGACGATTCCCATGCATTGAAATGTACTTTAACTTATTAACAGATCTTATGTTGTTTAACTAGATTACAGTGTTGAATGGACCCCCTATGTGACATTATAGCTCCAGTTTATGTTTTTCTCAACTCAGTTGTAATTGACTTCCTTTTTTATTAGTGTCCAAAGTCATTTTAGCAAGAATAACAGCCTTATATTGCCCAGTGTAAAAGTTGAGTCAGTATTCGTTGCTCTTTTTCAATATATCATTCACACTATTTCAATCTCTATGACTTTTTATGCTTTAGAGAAAATCTGTTTTAAACTGATAAACCACGATCTATTAAACAGGAGATCAAACAAGGCTATTTAGCACAGAGACATGCTGAAGTGACTGGCAAGAACCTGAAGCTTTTGTGCAAGGGTGGAAATGAAAGCCATCTTGCTTCTTATAAGCCTGGTTTGGAAATTGCAATTGTTTCACTTGGGAGGAAAGAGGCAGTGGCACAATTCCCCTTTCTGACACTTAGTGGTTGGATCCCTGGCATGATCAAATCTAAAGACTTATTTGTAGGAAAAACAAGGAAACATCTTGGGCTAAAACCTTGATAGACCATATGCTAACATTAAAAAAAAAAAAAAAAAAAAAAAAAAAAAAAAAAAAGGAGGTATCAAGTTCATTGTTCCTTTAGAAAATGCAAAGTAGGGTGGTGGGAGTGGGATGTTAGGTAACAAGTTTCAAGGCAATTTTTTCAAGATCATAAATTTATTGTAGATGATTTTACTTTCCTGTAGTTTTAAGGGCCTTGTGCATATGCTATTTGATTTTATGTCATGTGACACTAGATTATTGCAAGGTAGGATGTATACATATTAATGTTTATTGTGTGATTGGTGCGCATTGAGAATTGCAAGGTAGGATGTATACCCTTCTAATTGAGAATTGCTTATTCTCATTGAACAAGATTGAAGAGTCCTACAATCTTTAATTTGATTCCAGTATCATTTACCAGAATTTGTTAAATTAGTGCAGTTAGTAATACATTTAAACTGTACTCGTATATAATTCTTTTCTACATCATCAAGAAGCACACCGTAATGTGATTAAGATATACATCAAGAGGGCTTGATTAAAACTAGCCTCTCTTTGGCATGCGCTCTTGCTCGTGTGAATAGGCTTTTCTGCATTCATCAAAGGAAAATTATAACTTACAATTTTTCGAGGAAGAACTGCAACCTTTTGGACCTAGTCATGCTTTGTTCTGGGCTCGGGCCACTCAACTTAATAATCTGGCTTTCCTGCCGACCGCTCGACACTAGTTTTTGTCCTGGGACGTAATAACCCAAGTAGTTATCCAATGAGTAATTAAATTAGTGGTCTATCTCTTATCGTTAATGGACCCTATTTGATTTGCATACTTGCCAAACACCACTTGTTAGCATAATAGGAATCTAATTAAGTTTTCAGAGTTCAGACCCAAGTTGTTCCAATTTCAAGCCATTATAGTATGAGAAATTCTATACATATTCAAAAATTTTCTTATTTTACCCAACTTCTTAATTTACCCAACCATCACCTTTTTGAAATTAACATTTTCTCATTTTACCCAACCTAAATTACCATCATACCCTTACTATCATCACCACATTCTCTCTCTTCTCCATCTTTTTCACCGCACGCAGCACCACCCCGCAGCTGCACCACCTTCACCTCGGACCTCCACGAGAACCACCAACAGCACCACCATCCCCTCTCTCTCTCTCTCTCTCTCTCTCTCTCTCTCTCTCTCTGACCCACCCCGTGCTCAGCTCCTCTCTCTTCCTTGCCCTCCGAACACCAACTTAAAAAAAAAAATGCAGGTTCAGCGGACCAATGCCGAACCTGAATGTTTTCTCCGGCAACAACCCGCCGAACAAGCCTCTTCTATTCGGTAGATACCCACTGAACATGGAATTCGGTGGGTGTCATCTGAATAACTTATTAACATTCGGTGGGTGTCGTCCAAATAAGTTATCAACATTCGGTGGACTTTGACCGAATATTAGCATCGTATTCGGTGCTGGTTCACCGAACAAGATGCAAACCCAGATTTTCTCAAGCTTTTAATACCCACGAAAAAATACATAAGAGGTTGAAGATGAAGATGGAAGAGGTTGGGTAATTGGTCAATTGCTACTAGAAGTCTGGAATTGGAGCTAGTTAAGTTAAACTAATTATTGGTGTTTTTAATTTCGATTTGCTTAAGCTTTTAATTCCGAGCTTGTTTCGCGCGTGTGGGTGGCTGGCCGTAGCAAGTGAGGAAAGGCGGAGGGAGCTAGGTGGGGGCGGGTGAAAGGGGGGAGGGGAAGGTGGTGTCTGCTGGAGCTGAGAAGGGCAAGGAGAAGCAAAGAGAGATGAGAGAGAAAGTGAGGAGAGGCAGAGGGAGCTGGGTAGGGGCGAGGAGCTGGCTTGGCCAAGGTTGATGGCAAGGTGGAGTTGCGAGGGAGAGAGTGGGTTATGGAAACAAAACTATGGGGAGGGTGGTCTACGGGGAGGTGGTGCTGCGGGGACGAAGAAGAGATGAAGATTCAGTTTTTTGAATGAAATGTCCTCAATGGTCATTTTAACATAGGATATAATTATGAATAATGCTATAATTATCCATTCAAGTATTAAATTAGTATCGGGTAAAATAAGAAATTTGTTGGGTATGAATAGAATTACCCTTATAGTATTATACCCACATCTATATTTTCCCTCTTTTTGGCTTAAAAAAAAAAAAAAACTACTTTCGCGGAAGACTAATGGTGCGTTTGGATGAAGTAATTTGAAACTACTAAGGAATTCACAAATGACGAAATTAAAAATGACGTGATTTAAAATTCTAGAATTTGTAAATTCTCTTGTTTGGATAAATGTAATTATAATGAAATTTAAATACGAAATTTATAGTAGGTTTATAAAAGAGTGATGGTGATGGTGGGAACAATAAAAATGATGTTTGTGGTAAGTTGATGATGGTAGTAGGGGTGATGGCCCACGGGCGGTGGGAGAAATGGTGGTGGCAAAAATTGGGGTATTAGAGGTGGCGGCAACGGCGACATTGGCGGTGATGGTGATGGTGGTGGCGACGGCGACGGCGATGGTGGTGGTGATGGCACTGGTGATGGAGGTGGCGGCGGCGGTGTCAGTGTCGGTGGTGGCGGTGTCAGTGGTGGTGACGGTGGCGGTGACGATAGTGGTAATAGTGGCGGCTGTGGTGGTGGTGACGGTGACGGCGACGATAGTGGTAATAGTGGCGGCTGTGGTGGTGGCGGCGGAGGTGGTGTTGGTGGTGGTGGCAGCGGGTAGTGGTAGTAATGGTGGCGGTGTCGGTGGTGGTAGTGGTGACGGTGGTGGCAGTGGTGGTCGTAGTGGTGGCAGAGGAGGTGGTGGCGACGGTGGTGGTGGCGGCGGAGGTGGTGTCGGCAGAGGTGGTGTCGGTGGTTGTGGTGGTGATGGTGGCGGCAGAGGTGGCGGTGGCAGTGGTGGTGACGATGGTGGTGGTGGTAGCGGTGACATGGTGGTAGCGGTGGTGGTATTGTAATTAATTGGCAAGGTGATGGGTGGACACGACTTTTTTTTTTTTATAAAACTTGGAATTTTGAAAATGACACCAATTTAAGTGGAATTTGAACTTGAAATTTACAGCCTTCAAATCCCAAGTTTTTTTCCACATAGAATTTACGAAATTCTATATTTATGGACCCAAATAAGGAAATTAGAGCATATAATTTCTTAAATGCTGAGTTTTGTTTAAATTCCAAATTTTTTTTCTCTATCCAAACACACCATAAAGGAGTGTAGGAAATACAGTATCAATTAGTATCAATTAGAATATGCGCATCTAATTAGATTGAAACTTTACCATTGGATCAACTTATATCTAAAGATTCAAAAATGTTGTAAGATTTTGTGTAAAATAGTTTGTCCCAGTAGGATCCTAACCCTATACATAGATAGCTTAACTAAACCACAATGGTGCATTTGTCATCGACTTTGAGGGGCAACCACTAAAAAGGCATCAGCAGTTAAGCCCTATAACATCTCCTAAATCCCTTATGATGTTTGACATTTTTTATTTTCTATGCTGGAAAAGATTTCGAATCTACAAGCAGCATTTTGATTGAGTCTACTTCCATTTTCCACAGCTTTAACATATATATTTGCTTCAAATATACGTGTGGGACGATAAGAAACACAGTAAGCAATAGAAACATGATATGAGCAGATACACATGCAACAAAATGAATGCAATGAAGCAAAATAACCTCATAACAGATAAGGACTGCATAGAAACTCACAGTTACCCTATTACTGTTTAAGAGAAGATATCAACAAGAACACTATACTCTATACAGAGCAAAGTTCACTTTGTTAAAAAGTTATGTACATTATTATTCATGATTACTTCCAAAGGAAAAGTTTATCAGGTAGTGCAGATCACAACTTCAGCCCTAACGGGTGCCCTCAGTCTTTCTGCAAAAAGAGAAACGATACAGTTAAACAAAATTCAAATCTTGAAGCAAAGCCAGTAGTACAATAAGTAGAATGCTGTAAAAGCTACACAAATTAAGATTAGAGTAAACAAGTAGAAACTCACTAGTCAGTACAATCCTATAACTTGATCTTTTAGCACAAAATAACCTAATCTATTTCAAGTATTATCATAAGAATTTTTTCTCTAAACATTGACTCATGTCTCAATTCAGTACTTGTACTCTGATTTGTCCCAATTTAGTCCCTAAACTAAGGCCTCGTTTGATGCATAGGATTGGATTGGATATGATAAATGACTAAATTCATGTGTATACAAGGAAGAAGCTTCTAACTTTAAAGAAGAAGATGGACTAATCATAAGGGAAAACTTATCCCTTCCAATCCCCCTAAAAATGGTGGGATTAGTGGGGATAAGTTTCCCCTTATAGCTAATCCATCTTCTTCCCATCTTCCTTCAAGTTAGAAGACACCCTTAATCTTCTTTCTTGAACATGCATGAATCTAGCCATTTATCCTATCCAATCCAATCATATGCATCAAAAGAAGCCTAATTGTTTGTGTCTAATAAGGATAAAATCAAACTTTCGATAGCAATTCCAATGATTATCTTAGTTCATATCTATCTTTCACAACTCTAAATCAGTGACATGTCAACTTTCTATGAATTATGAGATAAATTGAGACAAATTAGAGTTTGGGTACTGAATTGAGACACAGGCCAAAGTTGAAAGACCAAAGGTGAAGAAAAAAAAAAAAAAACACCTATAAAGGACTACATATCCTTTAGTTGATAAGAAAGTGAGAAACTAGAGACGAGTATTATAATGCATAGTATTTTGCTAGATTATGAGATACTGAATCATCTAACAAATAAGCTATCATCTTGACAACTAAACAGGGGATCAGGGACTGAAAACATAATCAGAACCATGCCAAATAAGATGAGTCAATTATAGAAAGCAGAACAGGCTATACAAGAGCAAACAAGAATTGGGGAATACACCATCATGAAGGCATATTCAAGGATCACCTATTCAGCTTAATAAGTTCTAAATTTATAACCTTGGAAAAATAAAATGCATAACATGCATAACAGTGAGCATACACTGTACTATGTTTATACATCTGTCTTTAAAAAGTTAAATGCATTCCACAAGGGTTCATTATCATCTACAACACAAATTTTTGTGGTTAAAATTTTTAGACAGAATCAAACACAAAATACGCTATGAGTCTACAACAGCAGTGATCAAACATTTCAAGCTCGACTTAATTTGCTGCATTTGACTTCTCCAATAACAAAATCACAACTAAATACATGAAAAAACTTGTGTGTGTGTATATAATTATATGTATACACACTTCACTAAAACAATCACCAAATGGAGATTAATGTGTTGTGTTTAAATCTAGTAATTATGCACATACTAACATCCCATATATTTCTAAATCCCTAAATCTGTGTCAAACACTCAAACCCATTTTGCAATAACAAAATAACCCACACACACACACACATATATATATGCAGAAATTCTCTCAACAGGATGTCCGTACTTTAGTTGACGCATATGTTTTATGGATATTTTTTCACCATTTGATCTTAAACTTGGCAGGATATAATTATTAAGATATAAATCATCAATGGAGACCTATTCCTTGGTTTTAACTCTCATGATTTTGAATACTGGTTCCTCGGTTATAATTTAGGTTTTAACTCCAAAGTTTTGGGCCATTCTATAACCTAAAATATAGAACCCTAAACCCTGACATGTTGAACACTGTAAGAAAAAGCCTGAAAAACGACAAAATGTCATAGAAATACCCATGTCCGTTCTTTAAACGTCCTGCAAAGAGAATTTGTGTATATATCTGTATACTATTATGTATATATATAAATATAAGAAACATAAGAATGGTACCTTGTCAGCATTTTCATTCGCTTTCTCGGCCTTTTCTTTCTCAGCCTTCTGCTTCAGCTTCTCCGACCTCTCCCTCTCCCATTTCTTCACAAAACAAAACAGAATAAACGATCTCCATGAGAAACCAAACCAAATTACCAAAAAAATCGTAATATCATTTTGATCCCAAAATAAAAAACATACTCGATTAGTCGCATAACAAATCTGAATGAAAATTATTGAAAAAAGAAAGTGGAAGATCAGGCCGTACCTTGATGTAGACGTTCTCAGCAGCGCGTTCCTCCTCGCTGAGAACCTTGCCCTTGCCGTCACTGAAATAGCGAGTGGCTCCGCGAGACGATTCCATGGAGCGAGTCAGCAAGGCCCGAGTCAGCGCTGCTTGGCTCTGAACAGATCTCATAGCCATCACTATTGCGTGTATTGCCCTTCGTTTTCAACCGAATATTAAGAAAATATTTTGAGTGAACTGCCAGTGAATCAGTGGTTGGGTGTATCTGTAAATAGAGAGCGCCCTAGAAGTTTCGACGTTATATAAAATGGGCGGGTTGATTTCGGGTCGAGTCTTATCGGGTATGAAAGAAATGTCTGGAAACCGGGTTTATTTTGCTTTGGTTATTCAATATTCTTTAGGAAAGTTCAAGGGCCTGTATGATACAGGCTTTCTATGCCCATTGCCTACCTAAAAATGATCTTGCTGACGCTCAAAATGTGGAGAATTTTTTTAATGTAATATAGTGTAACTAATTCAACGTATAAAGACCAATGTTCATTGCTCATCGAATGATATGTTTATATTAGCAGGATATTGTATTAATAATATTCACCCACATTATAACACATATACTGCTCACACCATGTGGCGGTGTATCAGTTACACTAACAAATCTCTTCAAAATATGCTATGCTTAGCAAAATAATAAAAATAAAACAAAAGTAAATGTGCTATGAATGTACTATTTTCAATCCTATACAAATCACTTGTAGGATTTTGTTACTTTGTGTCGTGTTTAGAGGTTGTGTTGTTGTACAATATATGTCTTTTATAAAATTTACTTGTGTAAATTTTGTCATACAGTCGATATTGATATTTGAGTACCTTATATTAAGGTCCACGTAAGCAAATACGTCATTTCATATCTACTCTGCAAGGGCAATACCAAACACTAATTAAGGCCATCCACGTGGTTTTGAGAGTGTGGTAGTCATTTGAGAGTCGTAAGTGGCCTTGAAAAGTGATTTTGTGACCTGAGAGTAATAGTCATATTTGCTGAAACTGCACTGGTTCTAAGAGTCATATCATTGTACTTGTACTTATTTAAATTAAGCCTAATTGAGATTAAGTGATGATTTAGTTATAAATTTTAACTTAAATATTTATAAAAAATTATACCATTGGTTTTATTTTAATTAGATCTTTAATTTAAGGTCAATATCGAATATATTTGAATATTTTATTTTATGACCCAAATTATAATTTCTATATATTCTCTCCACCAAATTGTCTTTCAAGTTGTTTGGTATTTTCTAATGTGTGAAATGCATAAAAATGATTATGTTGATGCTCAAAAATGGTAAAACAGTCAACGTCGGGTCGAACCACGTAGGCCCGTTACCCACCACCGAGTGGATGACACGTCGAAGTGGGGCAGGAACGAGTAGCTGGGTCTGACTGGTGAGTAATGAGAGAGAATGATATCCAAAGCACCATGCGCAAGTACACAAAAGTGAGCGGGAAGGACACCGGTGTGGTGCCGGCCAAAGCTCCTCCGACGCTCAAGTCAGTGTTCAGAGAGATCTGAGAGCAGAGTGAGTGAATAGTATAATATTGATTGAATCGTCCTTTTGTGACAAGAAGGTACCTCTTTTCAACCAATCCCGTGATGACACGTGTCCCTTGTGATGACTTGCACTGTAGGAGCGCCACGTGTCACCGGTCTCGAGGATCCGAGTGAGTTGACACAGGTCGGGAGCCCAGGAGGCTTGAGCTTGGGAGGCCGGAGCCTAAGAGGCCGGGGCCCAGGGGGCCGGAGCCTATGAGGCCGGAGCCTAGGAGGTCGTGGCCTAGGAGGCCGGAGCCTGGTAAGTCAGGGGCTAGGAGCCTAGGAAGGGCTTAGGCCCAAACAGCATGATGTTAAGCCTTGTATGACTTGTCGTTATGCCTAGATGAGTAATCATACGAACAGAAGTCCCCCAAGTTTCCGAGCAGAAGATACTTCTTGGTTGGGAACTTTGTACACACAGAAGTCCGAGCAGAACGACAAGTGTCCACATACTTGTTCCTGCTTAAGATACTGTCTAGAAGTCCCCCAAGTTCCTTAGCAAGAAAAGCTGTACTGCAGGAAAGCTTGGGGGTTACATATGAAAGATCCGTTTTTTTTTTTTTTTTTTTTTTTTTTTCTGATCACCCTGTATTCCGAGCAGTAGACGCTTCATGTACTTCCAGTAAACCTTCGTCCGATTTTAATGGTGGGATATTGCCTGTAAATAAGATTCTGGAATGGAGTGGTAGAGCCCAAATATAAAGATTCCACACCCATATCTCCATTTTTTTGTTTTTGTTGTGTGACTATTTTAGGAGAGAAAGGGAGAGCTGCCTTTTTTTTTTTTTTTTGAATGGTAAAGTAGAAAGAGCAAGTTAGGTGGCTGGATTTTAGGAGTTAATCATCCGAACAGAGCCCAAAAGAGCCTATTGTAGGAGAAAGAGCCCACTGTGCTACTCGGGTGGGAGGGTGTGCTGCTCGGGTCGGCGGCGCGGAGCAGAGGAGCCATCGTTCGGGGCTGGGAGCTCTGATCGGGTCAGAGGCGCTGCGCAGCGGGCTCGGATCGGATCGGGCTCGGGCCGGATATTTTGCGCGGGGCGGAGGTTAGGCTCGAGTTGGTTTTGGCGGTGGCTCGGATTAAAGGGAAAGGCTCGGGCCGGAGCTTGGGATCACCGAGCTGTAGGCTCGGGTCGGGCTCGGATTAAGGAGTGGGCGGCTGGGCTTGGTTACGTGTCGGAGGCGCTGCGCAGGGGAGCTCGGGCCGGAACGGTGCTGCTCGGAAGCTGTGCAGGGGACGGCTTGGACGTTGCGCCACGGGGAGGGCTGCTCGGAAGCTTGCGCAGGTCGGGCCGGATTTGCTGGCAGCGGCTGGGTCGAGCTCGGGCTATGTGGTGCTGCGCGGAAGGGCTGGGCTGCTTGGGGTTTGGATCTGTGGTGTGCTCGGCTCGGCACGGAGGCGCTGCCCAAGGGGCTCGGGCCGGAGCTGTGCTGCTCGGATCGGCGCAAGGGGGTGGCTGGTCGAGCTGAAGGGCTGGCTGCTCGGCTCGGACAGCTGCGCGATGGGCGCGGGTCGGCGGGGCTGGGCTGCTGCGCGGGTTTGCTCGTTAGGCTTGGGCAGCAGCGGCTTGGGCTGAGGTTGTTCCGAGCACTTGAGGTGGGCATATTTTGAAATTCTTCTTAACCATCTAAATGATTGACTTTGCCTTGAAAAAATTGAGAACTGTGAGAAATTGTAGTCGTGCAGCCCAAGGCGGACCTTAGAATTCGGATTATGAAAATTGTGAGTAGGGGCAGGTGGGTATGAGCCTTGCCGAGCACTGGGTAGGCGACAAGCCTTCACTTTTGTACTTGTAATTTATTGGGTGTTGTGTTATTGTTGGCCAGGTACATGGAAACAAAATAAGTGGGTCGGAACCCGTCTGAATTGTTGAAGCCGCGGAGTACGGGTAAGGCTTGAGTTGTTATTGCTCTTCCTGTTGATTTGATTTTGTGAATATTGAAGTGCATGATTGGTAGCTGAACATTGGAAAATGATAGGGTGAATGTTGTGAATTGGGGGTGGAAGAGCACATATGAGGGGTGGGAAACCATTAGTGATCTGATATGTCCATGGTGTTGTCTTGGTATTCCGAGCACTTCCCATCTTGATTTTTTTTTTTTGATGGGCAGGTGTGGTGGGGTCGGACATTTCATGGTTTCCTTAGACGATTCGTGAAGGGAGGGCAATTCCATGGATGATGGAGAGTCCGACCAGGCGTCTACAAGTGATGGGACACCGACGAGGCCAAGTGTGCCCCCACCCCAGATGGGGTGTGGAAGCATGGGGGTGGGCAAGTGGTCGGGCAGAACAATGCATTGCAGGCCGAGCTACTGCAGGTCAGGAAGGGGGCGGACCAGGCTAGGCAAGAGGTGGAGCAGTGCGGGCAAGAGTTGAGCCAAGCCAAGCAGGAGTTGGACAACGTCCAGCTGACGCGAAACATTTTGGTCCCTTTGGGGGGGGGGTTATTCCTCTCACCACTCCGGAGGGTAGAGCCCGAGGATGAAGCATCCAAAGGTGGAGAGCATGATATGGGAGATGATCCCAAATAAATGTTTGAAGCAAACATGGCCCGGGGGCAGGGGTGGGCGAACCATCGCCCTATTTGTATTTTAGTTATATGGTCGGGTCGGATGTCGCCTGTACCAAATTGCAAACTCTTTTGAGTATTAAGTTTGTACTTGAGTATGTGGATGATGTGGAGGGTGTCCGACCCGTTATTGGGTAGGATGCCCTTCCTTTTAATACATGGTATTGTGGAATTTTTCTTGAATGCATGGTACTTAGTTTCCCTTGAATGTATGTATGATACTGATTTTCCCTTGAATGCATGGTACTTGATTTCCCTTGAATGCACGGTACTGATATGGGTAGGGTCGGATGTCCGATGGCCCGGGTGCCCATACACACAATTAACGCTTTGAATGAAAAGATGTCCGTGGTAGGACTTTCATTGATTAAAGCGATAAGATAGATGAAATTGAAAAAAGTCCCCGGGGGGTACAACATTTGTCTACTTGTAAAAGTAGCGGAGGTGCTCAGCGTGCCAAGGGTGGCCGAGTTCCTTGCCGTTTGTGGCGCGGAGCCTGTATGTGCCCGGACGGACGACCTCAAAGATTTTGTAGGGTGTCTGGGGTAGGGCAGGTGTTGTAGACATAAACAGCCATAGAGGGTATGACCTCTTTTTTCTTCTTGACGGAAGTCATATAGCAGGACCTGGCTGATACTTGGTTGCCTTTGACTACCCCCGTGCCACATGGGGTCGGGAATTTGATCAAAAGCAAGTGAGTGGAGATCATAGCCTTCAGCTGGTTAAGAGCTTGTCGTCCCAGGATGACGTTATAAGCTGTGAGGCAGTCGACCACCAAAAACTGAGTAGTTGTGGTAGCGGATGAAGGATACCGTCCGAGGGTGAGTGGGAGGTAGATCCCGCCAAGAGGGGTGACCATATCGCCCGAAAAGCTAAGTAAAGGAGCAACCGACCGGTCAAGCCTCTCCTGGCCAATCCCAAGAGCTGTGAAGGCTGGGGCGAAGAGGATGTTGGTGGAGCTACCGCAATCGACAAGGATCCGAGCCACATCGAAATTAGCTATAGTGGCCTCAATGACCAAAGGGTCGTCGTGTGGAAAGATTAAATCACGTTCCTCTTCCTCAGCAAAGGAAATGGGCGACCACCCGAGCTTAGGAGTCTTTTTGCCACGGTGAAAGTCTACAGCCATAACGCTGGAGCATTGCTGAGCACTACGGGCGTATTCCTTCCTAGCCCTGTTGGAGTTGCCCGCGAGGGTCGGGCCCCCACATATGGTATTGACCCACCCCCGTCGTTGTCCTTCGGTCTTGGCCTTCTCAGTGGCTTCCTTGTCTACAAAACCATCCAGCTTACCTGCCTGTACCAAAGTTTCTATTGCCTCCTTAAAGGCTCTGCATGCCTCGGTGTCATGGACATGGTCATCATGGTAAAGGCAAAAGAAGTTCTTGTTAGCCCGGTATCGCGTTTGTGGTGGGCGGGGTGGGAGCTTAGGAAGTATGTCCTTCATCTGGGGATACAATTCTGTATAAGTAACAGTGAGAATTGTATAGACTTTGAACCTGGAGGCATAGGATGTCTGATAAGTTTCTTCCCTTCGTTGTCCTCCGCCTCTACCGTCACCAAATTGTTTCTTGGTGAATTTATTGAACTTTTTCCCGGACCCCCCATACTGGTTACCCGAGTAGGGCTTGGGCTGGGGTGGCACTATGATGGCCTGGTCGGTACTTGGGCGATCCATGGTGGGCGGCTTCTTCCCATATGTTTTGAATTCAGCAGTAGCATAGGCAATGGCCTCTTGCATGAGTTCCTTGTAGGTGCGCGGATTGCGGCGGTTGATTTCAAACAAGAAGTCCCCCTCTAGGAGACCACCCTTGAAAGCAGCGAAGGCTACCTTCTCATCACAATCGCGATACCGAGATCGCTCTAGCTGAAATCGGGTGATATATTCCCAAAGGGATTCCCTGCTGCCCTGGCGGACCCGAGTCAGGTCATCCGTGGTGTAAATCCTATCGGTCTGTATGATATACTAGCCTAGGAAGAGCTCTCGGAGCTCGTTGAAACAATCAACCGAGCCCGGAGGAAGTTGGTAGAACCAGTCCCTTGCACTGCCAGAGAGGGTGGAAGGGAAGATTCGACACTTCGTAATGTCATCAGCACCTTTAGATTCCAGAGCAGATCGGAAACTCATGAGATGGTCATATGGGTCTTCCTTCCCTGTGTATGGAGTGATTTTGGGAGGTCGGACGTCCCCAACCGGAGGAGTGGATAGGATGCGAGCTGTGAAAGGTCCATGTAAGTCCCTTGTTTCCAAAGATGGGTGTCCACCATGACTTCCCCCCTCCACTCTCCTCAGGCGCTCACTGATGTCTATGAGAAGTTGTTGGAGTTGGTCTGGTGGAAGAGATCCGCTGTTACCGGAGTCAGCGACTTGCTCACCTGTGAAAGCATCGTCTCCTGCACGGCGTCTAGCCGAGAAAACCTGTTCTTCTCCCCTTCGTCGCTTGGGACGAGGAGCCTGCTCTTCCTCCAAGTCTTGGGGACGTGGGTTGGATTCGCCTCGGTTCGTCCGCTGCTCTTCTCGCCGAGAGCGGTTGTCGTCGAGCAGATGATGACAGTCCCGATAAATGTGGAACTCTTCAGAGCGGGTAGGATGCTCGCCAGATCGAGCCCGGCTGACCGGGTGGACAAGTCTCTTTTGGAAACCTGGGGGTGGGCGGCTACCTTCCCCTGCGTCCAGCTGACGCGAAACATTTTGGTCCCTTCGGGGGGGGGTTATTCCTCTCACCACTCCGGAGAATGGTGTGTTCTTCCCTGTCGTGGGGGTTCCTCCTCTCACCACTCCGAGGAGTGGTATGCTCTTCCCTGTCGCGGAGGAGTCTCTCGTACAGCTGTGTTGTACCCTTTTAGAGGTCGAGCTGTTCCTGGGTTCGTTGGAGCTGAGCCTCCAATCTTTGGATGTATGTCTCCTGATCAGATTCGGCAATCTTCTTGCCTCGCTTGTCACCCAGCGGGGTGTTGTCGACTTGGTCGAGAATAGGACCTCCGTCAGACATTGTGGGGGTCGGAAGCTCAGAAGCTAGGAAGCTCGGAAGCTCTGAAGCTCGGAAGGTTTTTTGCACCTCAACTGAGGGTAGAGAATTTAATGGGGAAAAGTTGTAACTTTCCCACAGACGGCGCCAAACTGTTGATACTCAAAAATGGTAAAGCAGTCAACGTCGGGTCGAACCACGTAGGCCCGTTGACCCACCACCGAGTGGATGACACGTCGAAGTGGGGCAGGAACGAGTAGCTGGGTCCGACTGGTGAGTAATGAGAGAGAATGATATCCAAAGCACCCTGCGCAAGTACACAAAAGTGAGCGGGAAGGACACCGGTGTGGTGCCGGCCAAAGCTCCTCCGACGCTCAAGTTAGTGTTCAGAGAGATCTGAGAGCAGAGTGAGTGAATAGATTGAATCGTCCTTTTGTGACAAGAAGGTACCTCTTTTATAGTACCTTTGGAAGAGTGTCAACCAATCCCGTGATGACACGTGTCCCTTGTGATGACTTGCACTGTAGGAGCGCCACGTGTCACCGGTCTCGAGGATCCGAGTGAGTTGACACGGGTCGGGAGCTCAGGAGGCTTGAGTTTGGGAGGCCGGGGCCTAAGAGGCCGGGGCCCAGGGTGGCGGAGCCTATGAGGCCGGAGCCTAGGAGGTCGTGGCCTGGTAGGTCAGGGGCTAGGAGCCTAAGAAGGGCTTAGTCTTTTGGGCTTATGCCAAAACAGCATGATGTTAAGCCTTATGTGACTTGTCGTTATGCCTAGATGAGTAATCATACGAACAGATTAACACAACACAATTCAATTTAGTTAATGATACGAACTACGACAAACATATAAAGAAAGCTACATTAACAACCAAATACTAAAACGAGTACATAAAATTAACAACAACAACACTCAACAACAAAGAAACGACGATACATAAATGTGTGAAAAAATAAGGTGTGAATGCTCAATTTATAGGACAGTGATGAAATAGCCGTTGAAATTTTTTAGTTAATTTTTCCAATTTTTTATGTATTTTTTAGAGGGAAATGCACCATTGGTTCACTTACTATTGCGGTTTTCCCATGTTAGTTCACAAACTAATTTTCGTCTCATGTTGGTCCACGAATTAATTAAAATGCCTCAAGTTGGTATGATCCGTCAAATATGTGTCAACGTCCATCAAAAACAGATCACGTGATGTACACGTGGATTTTTTGGAGGGCAAATAAGGGTTTTCACACCATAATTGCATCCCCCTTTATTATTATTTTTTCTTCTTTCTCTCCTCTCTCCTCTCTCCCCGGCTCTCTCTTTCCACAACCTCTGCCTTCGCCGTTTTAAAGCCGATCTAGCCAGCAACGTCGAGCCAACAGTGAGAGAACCCTTTATCCTGTCTCTCTTTTCCGGTTGGGTTGGTTTGCCTGAAACCCACCACGGTAACGCATTGGAGAAGTAAACCTGATCGGCTTCTCCGGTGACTTCATCATTTCTGGTAGCTTTGGGACCTTTCACCACCCTTATCTTCTTCGTATCAACGTGGTGAGTCTGATGGTGACCTCCAATTGCCAAGCTGACACTCGAGGCGGCGAATTGACCAGGGAAAGGCCATCGGCTTCCTCCTCCTTTTCTTGCGAAACTAGGGGTGATCTCGAGCCATCAATGATATAATCTCGAGCCATCAATGGTATAATCTTGCTTTTGGGTGGATTAATGAGTGAATTGTGGCAGACAAAGAGGAAAGAGAGATGTGTGAGGAAACAGATGTGCAGAAGCTCTTAACTTCCTTTTGCTTTTGGGTGGATTAATGAGTGAATTGTTGCAGACAAAAAGGAAAAAGAGATGTGTGAGCAAAGAGATGTGCAGAGGTTATGGAGAGAGAGAAAGAGTCGGGGAGATATATGTCTCAAAGAGCTTACTAAAGGAATTCCCTCTGTGTTAGGATGCTTAAGCTTTCTTAAAGAGCTTACCAGCCAATTGATCAGGAATCTGCCCTGTTAGTGCTCGGTATCAAACCTAGTGAATATTCCACTTGATCCAAGCCCCTGCATTCAACCTCTAGGTTTCCATTCTGCTGAGTTTTTTTATTTGGATTTTGGTTATTTTATTTTTTAATATTTTTGTGAAAAACCTGGTATAGTGTGAAAACCCTTATTTGCCCTTCAAAAAACCCACGTGTATATCACATGATTTATTTTTGACAAACATTGACACATATTTGATGGATCGGACCAACTTGGGGCATTTTAATTAATTCGTGGACCAACATGAGATGAAAATTAATTTGTGGACTAACATGGGAAAACCGCAATAGTAAGTAGACCAATGATGCATTTTGCTTTATTTTTTAATATAATTATAACAGTCAATTAATTGGAACTGTTAGATCACCAACATATTTATGAAAATGAAGGCCTAGATTGTGCCACGCATCTGGGCTGGTTTTTTTTCTTTAAAATAAAAAAGGGTAACAGTCGAATAATTAGGACCTTCCAGATGCAACGGTCCTTTAAGCTAGACTGTTAAATCAATATTAATCAAACCTATTTTCTAAACATTAAAAAAAAAAAAAAGTGAATTAAAGGGGACCGTCTAGATGCAACGGGCAATGCATCTGGACCGTGCGTCCTTTTCACGCGCTGGGCGGGCGGTGCTAGGATAGCCACTGACGTGAAACAGTGGTCTGTCGACCACTTTTTGCCTCCCCCTCATTTTATCAAATTGGCCCCCACCTTTTACTCAATTCCTTTAAAAGCCGACATCCCCAATTCTGTGCAAAAAGGCTTCTCAGTCATTTCGCCTCTCCATTTCTCTCTCATCTATGTGTCCAAAAAGTGGTGGGCTTGACTTTTATTGCACTCAGCCTCTATTGCTCTCACTCAGATCCATGCATGGGTTTCACCTATTGCTATCAAATGGGGATCACTCTCAATTTTTCGGCCCACTACAAGAGGGTGAGGGTCATGTAATAGCCATACATGGCTCTCAAATGGGTTTGGCCTTTACCACTGTGGAAAGCCTGAGCATAAGGGGATGCCGATATGTTACCCAAGGCCGGTCCTAGGCAAATAAAAAAAAAAAAGAGATAGAGATCGAGATTCAGATTGTGAAATAGGGAGGGAGAGAGAGAGAGAGAGAGAGAGAGAGAGAGAGAGAGAGAGAGAGAGAGAGAGAGAACCACGTTTATATACAATTAATGCAAATAAAATATTGGTCAGACTTAGTGGAAGCCAGCTGGAACGGTGATTAAAATCACATTGGGCAAAAAGGCTTCTCAGTCATTTCGCCTCTCCATTTCTCTCTCATCTGTGCGTCCAAAAAGTGGTAGGCTCGAGCTTCTATTGCTCTCACTCAGATCCATGCAAGAGAGTAAGTGTAACAGCTATTGCTATCAAATGGGATCACTCTCAATTTTTTGGCCCACTACAAGAGAATGAGTGTAACACCCTGGATTTTTCAATCCTAATGTGTGTTGACATGTGTTTTTTAAATTTATTTTTTACTTAAAAGCTTAAGGTTTCTTAAAGAAAACTTCAGGAAATGGAGTTTCCTTTGTCTTTTGAGTAACGAACTTGTACCATTAGAGGTGTAGAGTTGAGCTCTAATACCCTTAAGTATGATTTTGGTGATTATCAAATTAGAATTAATTTTTGAGAATTTAATTTATTGAAGTTGAATTTTCCTTGATTTTTCTAAAGAATAATTTGTTATTTTGAGGATACAGGAAATTAGTATTAATTACTACAAGTTCATAGGAATTTTTGAAAAATTATTTGGAGTCCCAAGCTATTTTTGGTGAATTTAGGAGTTTGGAGAAATTAGAAAATAGAAAAAGAAATAAATTACAAGAGTTGTTGACTGGGACTGACACGTAACGCGTGGCGCAACACAATTTGTCTGCTTGCGCAGAAAAGGTAGGCGAGCTCACGCTAAGCTCCGAAGGGCGTGTCACACCGAAAGAAGAGATATACCAAAAAGGAAAAAATTTCTCATTGTTTAAAGTTTTGGGAGTGCAAGGAGGAGTCTCTAAGAGTGAAGTTTAGCTTTGGAGGTCTACAACCGGGTAAGTATTTTATTATTTTTAGGTTTTAATTTTAAGATGCATGTTTAGATTAATTAAGTTTGATATTAGTTTGGTGGCAATTGTTAGATACATAAGAACATCCAAATTTTTAGCAATAGCCTCTAACAGCCAGAAAGGCCCCTCTTCGAGGAATAATTTTATAAGAAGGGTTACAAGGGCAAAATTAATAAGAAGAGTGTACCGTATTGATTCTTGAATAAGAGAACACTACACATCATCTTTTATATATTATTAAAAGATAATTAATTAGCTGAAGTCTGAATTAAAGTATTAGTGATCTTCTGGGAAACAATGGCATTTAATTAAAGTCTCATATATTCAATGAAGGTAATGCTGAATCGTATCATAAGCTTACTAATCTTAATGATTTCCTAGCTAGCCTGCTGCAGATTTTGTTCTTAATACTTAATCAATTTGAAAATTAATTTTTTGGGTCAGTGGCATTCTTGAAGTTTGTGGAAAAAAGAGGAGCGAATCACATTCAAATAGCCTTGAAGTGAGAGAAATTATCCCCACGGAAATGTATGCCCAGAGACACTTGCAGACCCTTTACTCAGAAATCTGTAATAGAAAATGACACTGCACTGCAACCTTTATCTAACTCAATACGTACTCCATCACTCACAAAGCACATGAGGCTTTTAGCAGGGACGGAGCCAGGATTTAGAAGTCAGGGGGGCTAAACTAAAAAAACTTCGACGGTACTAGAAAAAAATTTTATTAATAAATAAAAAAGATACATTTACTTAGAGGAGATATAGTGAGCCACACTCCTAAAAATCCATATCTATACAAAAATATAGACTCAAAACCAACAACAAAACAATACAACAAGCAATGCAAATACAAGAGAAAAGAAAATGTGTTTGCTCTTGCTGAAATGAAAATATGCTTGTTGCTGGGAGTGATGGGTGAGTGGGTGATATTTTGTATTTTTTTAATTGGGCTGGGCTGGGCTGTAATAGATACATAGCTTTTTAAAAATAAAAAAAAATTTAGGGGGTGCTGGAGCACGTCCAGCCCCCTACTATGATTCGTCCCTGGCTTTTAGGCTTTTAGCTACACCTAGCTAGCCTATTTCTGAACCATTGTATAATAGGTGGATCAGTCTTACACTTAGATATGGACCACATCAATAATTACTACTCTAGGTAGGCAGCCAATTAATGAAGACACATCAATATAGTAACCATTTACTGGGTTGAGTTAGCTAGGCTGGGGCGGGAATGTTTGCTTTGTTTTGGCAAAAGGGAAAAATCTGAGTTTCTGAAAAGGTATAGCTAGTTTTTGTTAAAGTTACAAGTACTGCAGGCCATGTCTTGCTTGCTAGCTCGGTTGGACTATCACTTTTCATGTATACGTACTAGTCTTTCACCAATAAAACATTGTGTCATTTCACCAAATTTATGAGAAAGTTTATAATATTATTGTTGCAGTCCTGCCGGTGACATTTCACCGAGTGAAGGTGGCTGAGTTTACACTTAACAATGAGTGTAGTTTATTCTTATTATTATCTTTGATTGGTCATCTTTTAACACCATCAGTTCAATGGCGGATTAGAAAAGTTTTTCTCGTAAGAGCGAGATGTATGAAAGATTGGAGACTGAAGTGGAGTTAGAGAAAGGGTAAAGAAATAGGGCTGCAGGGTTGGGTGGTGTACTGGGGTGGGTGGGTGGGTGTGTATTTTGTTGGTTTAATTTGTTTTTTAGTGATACTGTTCAAAACCACGTCGTTTTACGTAGGTCAGTTAGTGAAAAAATTACCTTCACATTTCGACCCGTTTGGTTCAATTTTTGGAGGATTAAGAATGAGAAATCAATTTCATTCCCACGTTTGATAAGTACAAGGAAATGAAATCAATTCCTGACCCAAGGAAATTTGATGCCCTTATTGGGGGGGGGGGGGGGAAATGAAACCATTGCTTCAACTTGGGTTTTGTTTTCCTCTTCTTGGAAAAACATTTATTGCTTCATTTTCGGACAAAACTAAATCTAATGTTGTTTCACGTTCTTTTATTCCTTTTTTATTTATTTTTTTTTCTAAACGCCAACGTTTTTTCTTCTTCACACCCAAAACCCAACGTCTATTTCCTTTTTGTCATGCCAAATTTTATTGCCCAAAAGAGAATTCATAGTTTTTTTTTTTTTTTTTTTTTATAATTTGAGAAGCAAAAGAGAATTCATAGTTAGGTATTGTAAAAAAATTAGTTACAACGTTCACGAAGGAGATATAGCATTATGTTACATACATTCATGTTTCATTAAAAAAAAATGTCACATATCTTCATTCCTTAAATAAATAATAAATGAGGGTATAATTGGAAAACTGACACTTTTCATTACCAATTCCTGCACAACCCAAACATGGGATTGAGAATAAAAATGTAACTTCTGGTTTACTTCTCAGGATTATCAAACACAGGAAATTGAATTTCACATTCCCTTTTCCCCCGGAAAATGCAAAGCCAAACGGGAGATAGAGCACACATGAAAAGTAGTTGCCTCATACTATTACCTCTTAGGGGAAGAGGTTTGAATTCGTGGGGTCAACCGACCACTATTGCTCCTTGCTCATCAATTGACTGGCCGGTTTGATGCAGTGGTGGAACTGCATCAGACTAATCATTAGATACCTTCAAATTAATAGTAGCATAAATAAAAAGGGTGCCGCTCTTCGAACCCAATTTTTTTATCAGTAGTCCCAACAATTTAATGAAATGTTAATTACTAATTTTATTCTAATGTGAATTAACTGTTAAGGACAAACATTGTAAATTTCATTCACCCAGTCTCAATTGCAATCGAACAAACCTTCCAATTTATTTCTTCGATCTTCTAACAATGGTAAGATGAAACAGATCGACACCAATGGAAGAGAAAAGATATATTCTTCAATTGCAATATTCTGAAATTAATTTAAAATGGATTTGACCGCCAAATTTTTTTTGAGAATTTTGACTCTCTCTCTCTCTCTCTCTCTCTCTCTCTCTCTCTCTCTCTCTCTCCCTTTCTTTCTCTTCATTGAGTGGCGGCGGCTGGTGGGTAGTGGCTGCTGTTGATGGTGATTTTCGGTGGTGATGGTGTTGGGGTTGGGAGGGAGTGATGGTGTTGGCCGGTGTACATGGTGTTGGGGTTGGGACGTGGTAGTGATGGTGTTAGGTATAGGAGGTACCGGTGGTGGTGATGGTGTTGGGGTTAGGTGTGTTTGTTGGGTATAGTACATGTAAGTAGAAATTATTGGGTGTGATATTGGGTTTAGTTAGGTTTCAGTAAGGATAGTACGTTTAGAAAAAAATGTTGGGTGTACTAATAAATTTTAAAATTTTTTTAAATTGAAGGTTTATATAAAGAGTACTGTGTTGGATCTAGATACTGATAAAAAATTTGGGTCCAAATAGCGGCACCCAAGTGTTAAATTGACTTTTTTTTTTTTGTAATCAAGGGTGTCCCAGGCCAGCTTTTGCGCATTGATTTAACTGTAGTCATGTGACTTTATTACATATACATAGGTACATTATGATTTGTAGGTACATATTACTAAGTATATTATAAATAAATTATGAACATATACGAAAGTATTTCCTCAAAAAAAAAAAAACATATATGAAAGTACACTAAAGACATATTAATATACTTAATAATGTACCTATCTATACGTAAATGCATATATATGCTTTAATCACTATACCATAAGTTTATGAATTACCCGAGTTCGAGTCTCTAGTTCAACTCTTGGAGCCATACATCAAGGAAGGTAAAATTCTTTGTGAATCCCCTAGGCCCGGCGTGGATTGTCTGCCTTTGACCGGTACAAGGGATTAGTCTAGTGCGCGAAAGTTGGTCCAAGACACTCTCAGTTATAAAAAAAAAAAAAAAAAGTTTATGAATTAATTACACCATCCATAAGCATTTATTAGAATCTAGTCAAAATTAAATATAAAAAGAGGAATGCTAGCTATCTTTTATTTCGACTTCAGATATCTTATCACTCTAATTTTGCAGTGTAGTCTCACGATTGAAATTGGTTATTTTTATATATATAAGTCTTTAAAAAGCATCTATCTCTGTCAAAAAAAAAAAAAAAAACCAAATCGAAAATTATTTGGTTATGTAATTGTTATCAAATAAATATATGATGAATTTAACTGTTATCAAAATTGTATGTTTATTTCATAATAATTACAAAAAAATGAAAATAATAATAAAAAAGGTCGAACAATTAGGTAGCTAGAAAATGAAGAAAGTAGCTAGTATTTCTCATATTAATACATTCTCTCTATGGTTAAAAAAAAATAAATAAATAATACATTCTCTCTTCTATTTTCAAAAAGTAAACTCGAACACTTTCCATAGAATATTTAATATTTTACTATAATTAAAATTTGATATTAGTTTGGTAACAATTGTTAGATGCATTATGAACATCCAAATTTTTAGCAATAGCCTCTAACAGCCACAAAGGTGTTATTAAAAGATCTTATTAGAAGGGTTAAAGGGCGAAATTAATGCACCCCAATCTTTTAAGAAGAGTGTACGATCTTGATTCTTGAATAAGAGAACACTAGACATCATCTTTTATTATTAAAAGATAATTAATTAGCTGAAGTCTAAGATCGATCATTCTTGGGTGGTGCAAGTGAAATGCCGCTCATAATTAATAATAAACAACTTTGGTAGAAATTATTCGATCTTGTGTATCCGATACACCATCACAATAGTATAATCAATTTAACATATCATAATATGAATGAATATTATTAATTGTATACCCTATTAATATAAGTATACCGTGATTGAGTTTCATGCAGTTTTATAATTATTGTTCGGACCGGCCATAGGCCTTTTCAGTCTATACACATAGAATGCATGTGCAACTTGTATAGAAATTGTGAAGAAGATTGTCTTTAGTTAGCAGTTTAGTACATTCATAGTCTTGTTAAAAGCACGTACGTACTGCAAGTTTTAGTGATCTTCGATCTGGGAAACAATGGCATTTAATTAAAGTCTCATATATTCGATCAATGAAGGTAATGCTGAAGCGGATCATAAGCTTACTACCCTTAATGATCCCCTAGCCTGCTGCAGATTTTGTTCTTAATGCTTTAATTTGAATATTGAGTTTTTGTGTCAGTGGCATTCTTGTAGTTTGTGGAAACAAGTGGAGCGAATCACATTCAAATAGCCTTTTCTTAGAAATCTGTAACAGAAAATGACACTGCACTGCAACCTTTATCTAACTCAATACTCCATCACTCACAAAGCCCTAATTATTATATAAATTAATTAATTAACCTTCTTTTTCTTTCAATTTATCATAAAAATATGCCTTTTATATATATATGGTTTCCTCTCTGTCTTCGATCCATTTCCATCTTCAATATATCCCACACACAAACTCATAAAACCAACCATGAAAATAATAAATTAAAAAGAAAATAAAAAAACATCTGAAACAGGTATCTCTATGAAAGCTAGCTATCTAGAGTAGCTAGTAATGTATCTTACACATCAATGATATGTGTGGCACTGGCACACCCTTTCTTCCTCCAACAGAAAATTAATAGCATATATATGCAGATCTGGGCGCAGACACAAAATGTGCATATAATCCTTAATTTGTTGTTGGTCAAGATGGTAGTGTTGGACCATGCCCAAGCCTAAGCTCTAAATCAAGCTCTTCATTGTCATTGTGATCATTACCAGATGTTGAGGGTTTCTCAGCTAATGATCTGTTTGAGTGGCAATGGGATGAAGAATTGGTACTTCTCTGTGGCACAACTGGGAAGCTCATTAAGTAGTCAGGTGGATTACTGGGTAACATAGAAAGAAGAGCTGAAGGTGATGATGACTCAGCACATGAAGAGTTGAAAGCACTTGTGGGAGTAGTCATGAAGGCAGCTGCAGCACCGATATTAGGGCTTGGCAATTGGTAAACAAGGCACAATCCCCCATTTGCAGTGACAAATTCTTGAGTTGAGATTATCAATGAGGAAGTGGAGGATGAGACCGCTGCCGGATTATTTGGGTGTGCTTGGTGGAGCCGGGCACGGTCGCGGCGGTGCACGTTCATGTGGCCGCCGAGGGCTTGGGCGGACCGGAATTCCCTCCGGCAAAATGTGCAAGTGTAAGACCTTGGAGGCCATGTGGTTCCCATGGCATTGGCAGTGTCTTCTGCAAAGGCTCTCACTTCCCATGACTCCTCTTCTTGATGAGCTTGCTTAGGGTTCCACATCCAGGGACTTGGGGACAAGTTAGGGTTTAGTTGATTTTGTTGCTGTGATAGAGCCAATTTTTGGAGTTCGGTCAAGTAGAGAAGGCCAAGGTCAGCCATGGTTGTACTTGTAGTAACATTTAAGATATAGATGATGATGATGTTGAGTTGATGTGGAAGCAAATTGGAGTAATGGGTTAAATAGGGGATGGGCTAAGGAGGGAGAGTAGAGACAAAATGAAACCCTAACACCGAGTATATAACCAAAATTGGGATACAAGCCGTTGGATTTTAGTCCCATGGACATTAAAATATGTTAGGCTACCCCCACTAGCTGTGTTCTGTATGTACCAGGACATTGATTTGGCTTCAACTTCAGTCCATATATATGTGTTTAATTACTTGTTCAATTTATATCTCAAGCATGCAGAAGGCATTGAGAAATAAAGAGGAAATTATTAACTACTTGGAATTTAATTATATATATATTAAGCAATTATGGTAATGTTAATGAAATTTCTTTGGCCTTGGTTCTTTGGGCATACGTACGTACCATATATGTTCAGTGATTTACTTTCGAAATCAGTACTAATGTGATACGATTAGCTAGTTCAAAATATCTGGAATTAATATTCTCATGCTTAAGATTAATTTCCATTTGTCAGAGATCGTTCACAGAATTTATCTTCGTCATTTGGAAGCCTTTTTTAATTTATTGCAAATATATATATAGGTACAAGGTAATAGTGTATATATATATATATATATATATAGTAAATTACAATTTAGTATCTCAATTTTACATGTTGTTTCAACTTAGTACCCCAATTTTGAAAACTTGTAAAAAAGTATCTCAACTTTTATTTTGTGTCAAAATAGTACATCCGTTAGTTTTTCTGTCAAATAAACCGTTATTTGCTGACGTGGCAGGGATATTTTCATCTTTTTCTCAAATTTTAAAAATAATAATATTTTAAAAAAATTTTGAATAAAAAAATTTCTTAATATTTTTTAAATTTTTTTAATATTTCTTAAAATTTCTTAACATGTAAAGTTGAGGTACTAAATTATATATATACATATACACATTGTTTTTGTTTTCTTTTTCATAAAGTACTTACATATTGTTAATATATATATATATATATTAACAATGTATATATATAATATACAAGAATGCTCTAAAACTAACTTGTTAGTAAGTTAATATAAAACTAACTATCTTGTTGGGCCCACTGCACAATGTAATCTTAAAATCCGAACCGTCTATTTTTTAGGCCCTACTTCAAAGATCATCCCTGTAAAAAATCTCCAAAATCGAAAGTTATTTAGTTATTTGATTATAACAACAACTATTTTTATGCTTTTATCGAAAACACTGATCGTCTATTTATTTGATCTGAATTAGATGACTACATAATTTCCGATTCAGTTGATTTTTTGCAATGATGATTTTTGAAGTATGACCTAAATAATTGACGGTTCGGATTATGAGATTAGTTATGTGGTAGTCCCAAAAGCACGGTTAACTTCGTATTAATTTACTAACCAGTTAGTTTTAGAGCACTCCTACATATATATATATATATAAACATATATAATAAGGGATTAGGGAATAGAAGTTTCCAACCCAGACTTGTTAGAACCATATTAATCAATCACTAAATTTCAAAAAACTTGGAGAATGAATTAACAATCTATATCAAACTAAAAAATGATCTCAGCAAGTGGAAAGTGGAAAGAATATATATATGAATTGAAAAACTAGAGCTTAATCATGCTGACAAGTTTGTGCCAAGGAATCGAACTCTTACTTACTAGCTAGTGACCTGCTCAAAACAAAATGTTTATACAACCCATGGGGCCGCTCAAGAAATATTGCAGACGGATTCTTATGAGACCAAAAAGTCATATTTATTATAGTACGATACTCAAGTTCTCAAAATGCCAAATGGTAAAGGGTGGACCACTCTAGCTAGCTATGTCCCTTCCACCACTGACGCATTGGTTTCCGAGGAGATTTATCTTTATATTGTTCTTGATTAATTCAAGTTATTTATATTCCAATCGAAACGATATATGCTTCATAGCTAGTGATCAATTATACTAATTTGCTTATATCCTCTCGACACAAATATATATCTTCATTTTAGCACAATGAGGTACGACTTGTACTTATTTCGTTTTGTAATTTGATGATCAAAATCATCTACTTTTTAAGTCATGGTTAAAGAATTATTTTTGTAAAAAATTAAAAAAATCAGAAATCGTTTCACCATTTGATTAAAGGGTTATCATTTCAAGTGTTTAGTGAATTACTATATTCGTCTCTTAATTTAGTCAACTACAATTAGATGTTTTAATAGTTTTTGATTTATTTAATATTTTGTAAAGATGATACTTATATAGAGACTTAAAAAATAAACTGCTTTGATTATCAAGTTAAAATGTTGAGTGATGTATGTAATTTCTTCTAAATTGGTACATAAAAATGTGGCAGAAGAAATCAAACATTCAGAGTTTAGGGTTTGAGTTTTTTGTTTGAGTTTTTTAGATTGAGTAGTTATATTTTCACCCCATTGTCTTATTTTCTCACCTATGCATATTTTAATAAAATTAATAATAAAAAATTTATCCTTTTGTAAAATGACTTCTAAGGACTTGACTAAATAAATAAATCTACTCTACCCACTCATTCTCTACTCACTCACCTCCCTACAATGACTTAAACTCCATAAACCCTATAATCTTTTTCTCATTTTCTTATATCATTAATCATTTGATTACTGAACATAAAATCATACAATACAAACTTAGATGATATGACGACCAAAATCTAGGTTGTCAAAAGTCCTAAATATTCTTGATTTAAAACCATAAATATAAAAAAATTAAAAAGTATGGTATAGAATAATCATACATTTTAATAGATGTATAGGCATAAACCAAATAGTATCATTGATTTTGAGTTTTTGTGAAGAACTAGGGTTTATAGAGGAAAGAAAAATTATGAAAAAAAATAGGTGCATGGGTGGGATGATAATTAAGGGGGGTGGGAAGAGTGTTTAGTAGGTGGGTGTTTGAGTTGGTATATCAAATTGGGTATATACTGTAGGAATAATGAGAGGTAAGAAGATCAAGTGTTTTTATATTTTTAATGGGGGTGTAAAAATAACGTGGGTGGGGAAATATGATATAGGGTTGAGAATATAATCACTCTTTTAAATTTAAACCCAAACAGTAGAATGACTATTAGATTTAACCCAAGGGTTTTTTGTTTTTGATTTAGGCCCATTTCTTAATTTTGTATGTCTATTTTACTCCTTAGGGTAAATATATAATGGAAATCAATTAAGAATTCATAAATTTAGGCATTTATTACTTTTAATTTTAAATTTTTAAATTTTTTTTTATTTCCTAATATTTTATGACGCATCTATATTATCTCAAATACACAACAACTATCATGAGCACGTTAAACACCAAATATATATGTATAATTTACCTATTATATAGATAGAGAAAAATGAACACAAAGTAAGCCTCCAAAATTTAAAAAAATAAAAAAGTAATAATGTCAACACAAATTCGAACCTATTTCGAAGCTATATAATCATCATATTTTTACATAGGAAAATTTCATTAAATATACCTTTTAAATACAACTCTTACTTTTTTTACTCTTTGGCCACTTTTGAGACAAAAATGCCCTTTTTGTCGCCACATGGTCGACAAAAAAATTGATTTTAACAAAAATGTAAAAAAGAAAAAAATGTGATGAAGAGTTATTTACACTTACATCCCCTGAGGTTTATCGTCTTTTTATATACAGCCCTTAGGGTATCAAAAATTAAACATACACCCCCTGAGGTTTCAAAACTGTTGCACATAACCCCCTACAGCGAAACGAAAAATGATGAGAAAGTATGAAAAAAGACATGCTAAGGGGGTGAAATGACCTAATAAGATTACTCAAGGTGTAAGGTCCAACCTCAATACAAATATTTTTTCTCTTTATTTATTTATTGTTTTCTTTTGCAGGGGATTATATGCAACAGTTTTAAAACCTCAGGAGGTGTATATGTAATTTTTGAAACCTTAGAGGGTTTATGTGAAAAGACAATAAACTTCAGGGGGTGTAAGTATAAATAACTCATATGATGAACTAGTTGCAGCACTATCTAAAGTGGTTATAGCACCATGTGTCGACTATTTGTCGTCGACAATCAAATTTCAGATCTGAAACAACAAACCCATGTCAAAATTTCAGATCTGAAACAACAAACCCATGTCAAATTTTCATATCTGGAACAACAAACCCAGATCAAAATTTCATATTTGGAACAATAAAATAAAGAGAAATTAAGATTTAAAACCCATATAAATCAACAACCAAACCCAAAATTATCCATTTATTATACATGAATTGAGAACCCCAGATCTACTACACAAAGAACTTAGATTTGCAAAATTGAGAACTCATTTAAGCAAACCCACAAATTCAGTCTCATATATATATATATATTGATACAAGAATAAATTGATAAAAAAAAAAAAAAACACCATAGAGCGCTCTGTTTGGGAATTTTGGAAGGAACCCACTGCAACCCTTGAGAAATCGAGAGTAACCCAAAGGCATTAGGTGGTATATTTCCCTTGTTATATTTTCCAGTGAGCACACCAAAAGCAAGCGGGCTCCAAGTGGTAAGACCCAGGTCATAGATGGTGTATAGAGGCAGGTACTCGAACTCAACCTGCACCCATATAATAGTGAAGGAATCATGGATATGAGAGAGAGAGAGAGAGAGAGAGAGAGAGAGAGAGAGAGAGAGAGAGTATTCAGCTTATGTGTTCGATGGTCCTCACAGAAGATCGGGGTTTAGAGAGAGAGATGGGGGTTTGTGGGAGAAATTTTGAAAAATTGTTTGATTTCTTGGTGAAAATTTTGAAAAATTGTGTTAACATAATATGTAATTTGGTCTCAAAAGTGGCCAAAGAGTAAAAAAAAAGTAAGAGTTGGCTGGAAAAGATAAAAAAAAGTAAGAGTTGTATTTAAAATGTATATTTAATGAAGTTTCCCTTTTACATAGTCATACAATGCAACTATACACCATAAAACAAGCATAACTGTATTAATTTCATTACCTAATCTATAGGTAACAAAGCCTTTACTTGTGTAATATATATCCCCAAGGGCAGATCTACATAGGAGCAACAGTGGTCAATTGACCCATAAGCTAAAAATTCTTTCCTTTGATCTTACAATATTCTTGACCCCATAAATGTTAGTTTGAACCTTCAAATTGGGGGCAACGTGTTTGTACATAGAAATGCTAGGAAACTGATTTTGTAAGAAGAGTTTTGTTTTGATCAACACAAAGTTATATGAGTTTGTTGTTTAAAGAAGCAATAAATACAAAAGTGGAACAATTATCGTTCAGGAATTTGAAGAAATGCCTAGACCTTAATACCTTATAAATGTTGGATATTAATGTAACCTATCATTGTTGCTGACATTGTGTGCATTGTATCATTGGTACTTTTGTCACATCTTTCCCCCTCAAATTTATTAAGAGCTCCATCTAAAATTTGGCAACCACATATGGTTAAGTTGGAGTTGGTTGAGGGTTTTTAGTTTATATTTCAAGACTTTAAAGTTATTTTTTCTCACCTCTGATTTGTTAAGGAGAAAATGAGAAGTTTGATATTTTTTCATCTTGCCCCCATGTGAATACATTCTTGGATCTGCCACTGAATATCCCCGTATACAAACTCACCCAATCTCCAACCTTAAAGTCTTAAACCATTATTATTTTTTCTCAACCTCCCCATAAGGTATACAAATCGACAAAAAATTCATCACTTTTCATCAAGTATCTAAAGAACATCACCTAACACACTCCAAATAGCCATCTAAACTATATATTCAACTCCACTAAAAATTCAACCTTCTCATGAGGTATATAAACCAAAGGTATCCCAACCCAAAATAGGTATATATATATAAACTCAAAAGTATAAATTAAGTATCATCACCTCTAACATAGGCAAAAAAGGATAGAAGAATAATAAATCTCTAGATCAGGTCAAATAAATAAGAAGATGATACATTTGGCTCAGGTATAAAGAAAAAGATGAAAGAAGGAGAAGATACCTTTTGCTCAGGTTAAAATTAATAAAGGTAAGAACAAGAATGAGACATAATTATAAAGAAGGAGAAAATTATAACTCTAAATCAGGACAAAAAAAAATGGAAGATGCAAGTGCAACAAGAAGAAAGAATAAGAAGACGATTGAAGAAGAAGGATGACAATTCTATTTACCTTGTTAATAGAAGTTCTGAGAAAAAGATACAAATACGCCTTTGAAAAGTGATGACACACAACCATTATTTAAGAAAGTTCAAAATTCAAAATTCAAAATTATAACTTGAAATTGAAAAAATTTAATTGTTATAATCATAATTGTTAATTGACAATTGCTTAAAATATGGTATTCATTAATTCAACATTGAAATTTACCATTTGAAAACATATGGGCAATATGGGACTATTGAGTAAAAGGGTGACTCATCAAAACCTATAAAAGGAAAGCAATCCAACGTGGCATCAATCAAAATGGATTTAAATTGAAAGCCAAAAACCCTCTGGTTTTACCCAAAGTCATGTATACCTTTTGAGTTTATTTCTAAGTAATTTTTTTTTTTAATGTATTATCAGTGAGACACTAGGGTTTAATTTCTTTTTATTTAATTGAATATGTGATCGACTTTGGTTTCTTCACTAAGGTCTAAGGATAAAGGATCTTTAATATAGAGCGCTAATATTCTCACTCCCTTGTCCTATTTTTCCACCAACCTTATTTTTATACCTTTATTAAATTAAAAAAAAATTAAAACACTATTCACACCATTCATTATTTCTATAATACCCTTTGATATACTAACTGAAACACCGATTAATATATAAGCACTCTTCCCACCCCCCTTAACTATTTTCCCACCCACCCACCCACCCATTTTTTTTCTTAATTTATTTGGTCCAAAATCTCTCCAGTTATATATGACATCATTGATCAAATATCTCATATTCTACAAGGTGTATCCCATGATGCTGACATGCCTAGTTCAATATTAGCATAAAATAATATGCATCATTGTCATTATGTTTGATAGTATATACACAAAATTTATTTATTTTTGGCCAAAATATACACGAAAAAATTAGAGCTAATTACTTTGTACTCTTTCACCCTTTATTATTCCCTATTATAGTTTTGTTTTTATGTCTGCAGACTACTTGCAAATGATGTGGCGATGGATCCAATTTTTGTCCTCTGTTCTAGACAAAGGAAAGGAATGAAGGATACAACTTTGTCTTTACGAATTACAGTACTCCCTCTTCTTAATTTTTCTCATGCCTATTAATAATAAAAAATTAAAAATGAAATAAATATTATTTATTTATACATGTCCAGGCTTGCATATCCAAGCAACCATGACCAAGATGTGCTAAATAAGATCAAGTCCGATCCATTCCTCACCCAGATGAATTGAAAATGAGGTCCTACTAAAAAAAATAAAAAAAATAAAAAAATAAAGAATTGAAAGCATCTCACAAAAAGGATTGTTTTGTTTACTTTTTCACTAGGTTAATTCTCTCTAACATCAATTTAATTGTCCATCACCCAAAAATAGTATAATCAAAGAAATAATAATATGAGAAAAGAAGAGAAAATTTTTGTTGGGTTTATGAAGTTTAGGTCATTGTAAGGAGGTGGATGAGTAGAGAGGAGTAGGCCGTAGAGTAGATTTATTCCTTTTTTTTTTTTTAACCAAGTCCTTAGAGGTCATTTTATAAAAAAATTAATTTATCATTATTTTTTTCATTAAAATATGGGTGAAAAAATAAGAGGGCTGCTATTTGCACACCCTTTTTTTTCTTTTTGCACACCCTTTTATTAAAAAAAATTTTTTTTTTTTTAAAAAGACACATTTATCCTTCTCACACCCAAAAACCAACACCATTTTTTCTCTTTTGCACACCCCATCAACAGACAAAAAAAAAACACACACCCAGCCACACAGACCCCCCATTCATCTCCCTCACCCAACCACACACACCTCCCTTCATCTCCCTCACCCGACCACACCCACCCACGCAGCCACTAACCACACCCACCCACGCAGCCCTCCCTCCACCAAGCTCCAACCCCGTCGCACCTTCCCTCCAGCCCCGACCCACCCACCCAGCCCCCTCCCTCCCTCACCCGACCACCACAAGCAGCACCCACGAAGCCCCCAACCTCCTCCTCTTCTCTCCTCCCTCCCTCCCTTTCTCTCTCTGCTTTCTCCATCGTTCGGCACTGGTTTGCCAAAAATTTGAGTTTCCTTCGGCAGCCACCCACCGAACACCCACAAACCATTCGACAGCCACCTGTCGAACACCCACAAACCGTTCGACAGCCACCCGCCGAACACCCACAAACCATTCGGCATATATCCGCCGAACCTAGAGGGAGGTGGCCGGGTGGGTCGAGGCTAGAGGGAGGGTGCGACGGGGTTGGGTGGGAGGGGGTGCGATGGGACCGGGGATGGGTGGAGGGGAGGGAGGAGGTCGGGCTGGGTGGAGGGGAAGGAGGTGGGCTAGGTCGGGGCTGGAGGGAGGGTGCGACGGGGCTGGCGCTTGGTGGAGGGGAGGGAGGAGGTCGAGCTGGGTGAAGGGGAAGGAGGTGGGCTGGGTCGGGGCTGGAGGGAGGGTGCGACGGGGCTGGGGCTTGGTGGAGGGGAGGGAGGAGGTCGGGCTGGGTGGAGGGGAAGGAGGTGGGCTGGGTCGGGGCTGGAGGGAGGGTGCGATGGGGCTGGGGCTTGGTGGAGGGAGGGCTGCGTTCGGGTGTTTTTTTTTTTCCGACCAAGGGTGTGTTTTTTGTTTTTTTCAGGGGTGTGTTGGGTAAGGGGTGAGTGTGTCTTTTCTTTTGATTTTTGATTTATTTTTTACAAAAGGGTGTGCAAAAAGAAAAAAAAGGGTGTGCAAATAGCAGCCCTCGAAAATAAACAGAGAGGTGAAAATAAAACAACTCTTATCAAGAGAATCTAGCAACTGCAACTTTCCAATCTCTGGAGGTATTTAGACTGTTAAATGGTTTCTCGACAGGTTTAAAGAAACCAACACAGCAAGATCACTGATTTCACTTGGAATCTCTCCATTTAATTTGTTGCTGGAGAAATCAATTCTCTTGACGAGCCCCAAAGTATTTTTTTTATAAATACATTCTTCCTTTCCATATGAATCTTGCATCATCTTCATAACTGTCTAACTGAAGAGTAGGAAGAGGTCTTGTATAAGAATGTGAGATGGTTGGAGTTGAATATCCATTTTGAGACAAAGTGGTCAAATTATTGAGGCATTTGGGTACCCTTCCAGAGATTTTGTACGTTCACAGAGAAATCCAAAATTTGAATGTGCATTAGATATATCGGTTAAAACACATGGCAATATATTAGTTATACATAATAATTTTTATCCTTAAGTTTAATATTTAACTTAAGTTAGTGTTTTCATTTAAAAAATAAAATATTTCTTGGGTTTTAAGTTTTATTGGGATTTGTTGTTGGGTTTTCTCCATTCTTTCCAATTACGAAGAGGGTACTGTTAACGGCTGGAGAAGTACTTTGTGTCTCGTTCATGTGCTAGAAGATTACCATCTTCTTTCCTTATGTTGGGTGGCAAATGGCAATACAGATACCCTTCTCCACCTCCAAGTTCCAACCATATAGAACTCCACCTCAACAAATTTCTCCTTTATACACAAAGAAACTGAGGCAATAGAGATGACAATAGTGTTCTTATGGTAAATATAAACATTACAGACCTCTCAAATGGAAGTTGCTGTCTGCCCCGCTTCCTCTGCTCCGCAGCAATGTCAAATTGTGAACCTTTTCCGTACGCAATGCAGTCGAGCACTCTCGAGTCTCTCAGCTTCTTGGTGATTAACCAAACACTCTTGAGGGTTGTATCTAGCTCAGTAATGGTAATAGGAGTATTTCATGTGCTTCTTCCTGTAACTCTACTTTTTATTCTTTGTAAGGGACTAATAGCAATGGGGATTGAAATTCAGAACTCTGGATGCTAATACAATTCTTTGATAATTGTCAATTATATCAACTGTGGATCCCTTCAGAATGTGGGAGAAATCGGTGATGTTGATACCTGTGATTTGCACTGTAATTTCCCCCATTGATGGTCCGATCAGATCCACCCCATCTTCATGTTTGTCATCAACTTATAGGGGAGGAAGTCACCATCTATAGACTGCTACCTTAATCTCTTTAACCGGAACATTTTCAAAAGCATCTGGAAATAGAAACAATAAAACATAAGAAACAATAACACAAGATTCAAAAGAAAAGAGAAATATAGAATAGAATAGCAAACATCTGCATTCACAAAATGGATGAGAATAATTTCTTATTTGCTAATCTGATGAACAATAAATTGAACATGAAATCATTTAAAAAAAAAAGGAAATACATCTCTGTTTTTTTTTTAAAAAAAAAAAGATAAACATATATGTACATATATCATTAGCAATTAGCAATGCTTCACCCAAACTTATTCCGGTGTCTCATTGTTATTCCTGCCATTCTGTTCTGTTAGAACTTATGTCAAATTTGATCATGTGCAGCACGTGACCCTTTTTAAGGGGCATTTTTGTCTTTCCAGTGATCAGCAAAGCCCCACGGGGCCACACCCATCTGATTTTTTTGAGGATGTGATACTGTATGACTATGAGGGCATTTTTCTTGCAGTTTCCCATTGCCCAAACACATCCTTCCTTTCTCCAAAGCCCACACCCTCTCGCCACCGCTATGCTTCACGACCAAGATCAAGATGTTGTCTACCCAAACCATCGAGCATGTGGCCCTCGACTTTTGGGATTTCAGAAACACCACAAATCTTTGAATCTCATGAACCAAGGATATGTTACTTCCACACAATACCCATAAAACCCCAATTCTCATATTACCAATAAGCCCTAGTTCCAATTGCAATCGCAAAAAAAAGCAATTGAAACAACGATTGGTAAAGAATTATTTTCCCAAGAAAAACAGAAAATTGGGAGAGGAAGACTAGGAGAAATAGGGGAAAAATTGAGCAAATAGAATAGAGTATTCCATTATGCAGACTTTCCATTATACAATAGAAGCAATACATGCACAGGGTCTTTATCATCAAAGCAACACAGGGCGATCATTCCGATAAAGAAGTTAATCATTCTATGAAATTGTGGACACAGTCTTGCATAATGGAATAAGCAACTGGGTCTGCGACTATGCCAATAGTGGTTTGTGAAATTCGAGGCATAAAATTCATAGGCAATGTGTGAGAGAGAAGATAGAGATGGGTGATGAAGAAGGGAAGGGGAGGGAGAGGGAGAAGAAATAATATATTTTTTAATTAATATTTTGGGTTTAAATTTATTATTATACCTTAACAAGTCATTACTTGGTAAATGGTTGTGGAGATTGCCGATAGAGTGGGATTCCTTGCAACATGCTATCACTAGAGGCAAGTATGGCATGGATGGGATGTCAAAACAGTGGTTAGAGGCTTGAGTCACTAACTTTTTCCCTAGGCTTTCATTCTTTATGTTCTTGTCGTTAATTTGTGGTAGGAAATGAGGAGAGGGTAAGGTTGTGGGAAGAAAGTTGAGAGGGTAGTCACCATTGTGTATTTCTTTTCCTCGAATTAAAGATTATTTAACTTTGGCAGTGCAATTTCTCAAATGTCATTTATGAGTTAACTATTTTCTTCCATTTTGTTGGGACTTTGGCTTTAGAAGAATGTGAATGAATCTGAATTGGAGAGCTCACTTCTCTTCTCTCTTTAAGAGAATGTTACTTTTCATTCTTCAAGGCTGGATCAAGGAGATGGAAGTTTGAATTTTCAGGGACTTTTCTTTGCAAATCTTATTTGTGGGATTTATGCTACATTCCATCTCTTTCTTTGATCCAATCCACTTCTATGTTTTCGATGGCTAAGTACCACATAAGATATGGATTTGATTCAAAGTAAATGGCCTACTGTCTGTTTGTCTCCATCGCCAATGGTGTATCATATGTAAAAGAGGGGAGGAAAATGTAGATCATTTATTTCTTTATTGTTTCATTGCGTTAAATTTATGGATGAGGTTGTTTAAGAACGCGGGAACAAGCTTGGTTATTCCACCAGATTACATATCATCTTTCAGTGAGAAACATAAGGCATTTGGGAGGAAAGAAGGCAAAGGTTTTAAGGAATTGTGGGATATTGGTTGTATTAGAGAAGAGAGGAGGTAGAGATTCTTTGTGATAGAGTTAAATTTTGGACCTTACTTTGGGCCTCAATTTCTCCTGAGTTTAGGGAACTATTGTTTCTGTTATTCTTGTAGATTGGAGGCTGTACTTAAATAATTTTCATCATTGTTTTTCTTGTATTTTTGTTTGCTGATTAATAAGAAACTGCGGGTTTATTGCATCCAGTGGCCAACATGCACACAACATTGTATTCTCATAAGTAACTAATAAACTTTGTTTCCAAAAGCAAAAAATAGATATATTTTTTTTTAATTTGCTTGGAATAAGAGGAGGGAAGTTTGATAGAGGACACAGAGAGAAACAATAGCGGAACCTATTTTTGTGATTTATGCGAATATCTATGCTAGTTGAACAAGGGTATAGAGTTTTAAGGTGGCTTATGAAGAAAAACTGAAGATTCTTACCATAAGGATCATTCCCCTTTGCAGCATTGGACTCTTGGTAATTGACATTGAATGCCTAATCTGAGCCATATATGTCATCCAAATAAGGGATTTGGCATTGGACCCTCCATATGCAAGGCCAAGATGCAATGAATCCAATCCCAAATCCATACATCCATAGTTATCCAGGAATTGGAGAATAAGATGAATAAATTATATGCACCCAGTGAAGCTTAATGAACCCACTGTGCAAAGACCCACTTCATCCATGTAGACAAGCAATACTTGGAAAGATATTCGGGTAAATCCGCCTACAAAACAGAAAAATTATTAGAATATCAAAAAAACATATAATAATTCCCTTACCTCCTACCTAAACTAGAAAAAATTATGGAAGCAAAAGGATCTTCTAGTTTTAAGGTTAAAAGAAGTTCAAATTCAAGGAACTTTTATAAAAATAAAAAAGGAAACAGAATTTATTCATCTTTTCATCGAAAGGTTAAGTTCAAATATAAAATAAACTAATATCACAGAAAATAAATTAGTGAGCACTTTGTCACTAAGCTATGTGAAATGACACAAAGGCTTAAACTCAACCATCAGATAGAGACAAGTGCTTCAATATGAAATCAGGAATCTAGGAAAGTCAACCATTTGACTAATCAACTGATATATAAGTACCCACATCCTTTTAAACTCATCGTGCAGTTCAATGAGTCCATCTCCTTAACACATTTTCAAGCATGATTATTTGTAACAATAGTAAGCTTTGTTCTACACTACCCATGTTTACAACACAAAAGAGCTTACCATGACCACGTTAAAAGAAATAATAGCAATCACAAAAGAAGAGTTCAAGTAAGTACAATGGTGAAAAGCAATTGCACTGAAATGTAAAGAGGCCAAATAATATGTACAAAGGATAAGTATGAGTCTATGAGAAACTTACCCTATTCCATAATGTAGAATACCCATCAATTGAGAGCCACCAACTTCCCACACTAGATTGCAAATCCAGCCTGTTATTTGTGGAATCAAAATCCAGCAACTCATTACCAAAGCTGTCATCATGATCAAAGTCCCTTTTCCTTTTCCTTCTACTACTATCTTTTTTCCTGTGCTTAGCTTTTTTAGATGCTCTATGATCAGAATCAGAACCACCTTTTTCGGACACTTCATTATCATGTAGAAATGAATATTTATCATATTTTCGGAAACTTATTGCATTATCCAGAAATAATGATTCCCAAGACTCAAGAGTCTGGCACTTCTCTGATAAACTATAATAGAGAACCCAAGACTGAAGTCCCAGCAATATAAATGCTTCTATAGTCTTCATTGTAAAGCACTCTTTGATTATTGAAGCCAAGCTACTGTCATTACTTATTGTACAAACCTTGGACACAATATCTTTGATTTTTTCTTGTTCCTCATGTCCCTCCTCGTCTCGTAAAAGTCGTAGAAGCTGGCGTCCATGATTAAAAACTGCATTTAACAGTAATATCTTATCAAAGCATTGACAATCACTGCACTTAGAAAGTATAACCTCAAACAAATAAGATGAGTCCATAGGATCCTTGTGTTCCATTCTAGGGTTGAGATGTTTATGAAGCATTTTAAGAAAATCACATAAGTCCCACTCCTCAAGAGTAATAAGAAGGTGTTTACACAAGGAAGAAAAACACTCCTCCTTCAGGAACTCACTTATAACTTCCCATACATCTCTTGAATCCTCTTTATACATCAAACCAACAAAATATTCAACAAAAAATTTTCTATCAACGAGTAGAATTTCACCATCTTTAAGTGACTCAGAAAACTCACTGGATGACCAAAATTCAGGCACATTTTCAAGGAAATTTTCCAGAGTCCGATGGACATCCAAATCATGAAAGTAATGGGGCTTTGTAGCAACCACAGCTGGTGATTGCCCATGTTTTCCCTTCCACTCAAGCTCCTCCCAACAAATATCTCGATTTACAAAAGCAAATTGGGATAACGCCTTAGCACCTTGTCCATTCCCCAATCCACCACCAGTTTTAGAAAACCATTGAGATATTCGAGTTGGATTTCCTGCATTTTTCAATAATTATCATTATAAGCAATTATGTCATTATCAGAATTAAAAAACATCCACATTATTGAAGGCTTTGCCTGTCCACCATCCTACCTATCATCATATCCATTAATATGCCAACAGGGATAAACACCGATATACAATGGAAAGGGAACTAAAACTATAACAACAGAAAAACTCTTAAGGAAAAAATGTGGAGCTTCAAAAAACAAGGTGATATTCGGTAGTTCAAAAACTATTTACAAGTAACTGAACAAAGAGAGAAACTAAGTTACATGATGGGAAAATTAACTCAAATGAACTGAATGTACGAAATTTGTAATTGACTTACCTTTAAAAAACTTCTGAAGTACAGAACTTCTCTTAGCTATGATGGACCCTGCCTTATGTGGGCTATTCTCAAATATCATTTGCAGGAGCTGAGATGCTAATCCCTTCTTCAACGGCTTAGATCTCAATAACTTCATAAATAATTCACACTGATGGTGATGAGTAATGGAACTTATGCCAGCTATCGTGTTACAAAGCCACAGTCGAGCCTCCGATTGGCCTCCAGATGTCATCAGCGACCAAATAAGAGATTCCAATTTATTCAATAGAGACACTCTCATCTTGGCAGAGTTGACATCTCCATTGTCGTTCCAGTTGGGCTCTGACAGAAACAAATGATGCATTATATACCCAAGATTATCGATATTCTGAGTTCAAGCACCTTCACCCAACTAAGAATTTCAGGAAAACGAAGTCCTGCATAAAACCCACTAGCAGTATTAACAAACACCAACACAAGAGGGAGAAGTTCAAGAATAAATCATATGATTATCACACAACGAAACTTACACTTAAAAACATAGCAGCCAAACCTCTATCTAAAAGAAAGAATAGGAATTGCAACGACATACCCTACCAGAGCCACAAAGGCACAGATGTGACCTCTTATGATTGTAAACTCAATCAAGACAATTCAAAATTTCACACAGTAAACTATTGTGAACTTTTGATTAAGCTGAAACAAGAATAACAAATAAATTTACACGGAAATCAGAGGTCAGACGCTCATACACGGAGAGAGAGAGAGAGAGGTCGAATTACCTAAATTGAAGCTCCGAGAGGTGACCTTGAGTAGGCTGGGAATTGGGAAAACCGAAACCCTAATGAAGCAGTGAGTGAGAGAGAGATTAGGTTGACGCAGAGAGGGTTTGGGTACCTCAATGGAGCCAAGAAGAGAGAGTTGGTGACTACCGCAATGGAGCCAAGAAGAGATTACTGGCGCAACGAAGGGCTTCGCCAACTCTAGTGAAGCAGAACAATTTGAAAAGAGGCGTTCACGTTGTTCACTCGTTTCTCGTTAGTAGTGTCTTTTTGGGCCGTCCAAGTTTTAAAACGAAAAAAAAAAAAAAAAAGTTTATTTACTAGTTTGTTCCTAAAAGTAACTTCAAATCTAGGGTGTGATTTGGATTGAAATCCCAATCTGACCGATTCGAGTTCGAAAATTTTCAATTTTGGAATGTACGAATCAAATTCAAAATCTGAAAATGCCGAATTCTGAAAATAATTAAATTGAAATTAGAATATATTTGTAAATTCCGATCCAATCCGAATTCTAATTCGAAATTTTTCAAAGGCATTCCGATTCGATATTTTTTAGATTATGCCAATTTATTTCGTATTTATATTAATATTATATCATTTATTTAGTTTTTTACTATATGTTTCATTAATTTATTATTTATTTCAAACATACATATATGTATTAAAAAAAAATAACTAATACTATTAATATAAACATATGTATATTATAAATATATGTGTATCATAATAACATAAATGCTAACAAAAGCACCCACATTTTTTGTACGTGTAATTACCAATTTTTTTGTTTTGTTTTTACTAATAACAAAAAGTTACGTGAATATTCCGATCTTTTATCTGAAAATTTATTTTTCTCTAAGACCGAGAGGTTTTTTGGGTACAAAGTGTTCAAAAGAAAGGTAGTGTTATTATTTAAAAGACCAATAGTGCAAATCTCATATTTTTCAGAGTTCTGGGGATTATCTTATGAATTTTCAAAATGTTTAGTGTATTTTAATTTTGAAACACTCGAATGAAAAATTGGTAATTTAATCTCATAATAAATTATTATTAGTCAAGACGAGTTAATGAGAATTTTTCGTGTATTTTTCTGAATCTGAAGTTATTTTTAATTAATTTTTAAAATTTATAAAAATAAAAAGTAAGTAAAATAATACACAAAAAATTAATTTTTAAAAATAATATGATATAAAATAAATCTTAAGAAGTAAATTAAAATTTGAAATTACTAGAGGAGAAATAGTAAATAAATAAATAAAAAAATAGAAAATCTTTCGATATATCTAGGGATGGGCATTTGACCCAATGGGCAGATATCCGCAACTCCACATTCATCCCATTTAAATTTTGATATACTCATACCCATGTCATACCTATTACTATTTTCATGGGTATTACTCATACCTACCTCACCAGATTAATGGGTTGCCCAAACCCAACCCATTAACCCACAATTTTTTTTAAATAAAATATAATTCTAATCAAATAATTCAATTTTTGGAGGAAACACTTTATTATTTCATTATCTCTCGGGTTTTTTTTTCTTCCACTTCTAGCTTTCAAGGCTTTATATTAATCTCAGTATAAGACAAACTTTGAAAAATTAGTCTATTTTCTATATAGCTACCTTTGAAGAATTTTCAAAGATCATGCATGGAAAATTTTCAAAAATTAAAATTATCTATTTTGCACCTCTTCCATCCATCTTATATCTTCTATATCTTGTTAGTTAAACCAAAAAATAAAAACAATACAAGACTAATTGGTCTTAATCAAGGTCATTAGCAATTTTGTGTTCATATATCTAATCATCCAAAACTCTGTAAGTACAACTCCAAAATGATGTGAACTTGATGAAGATGAAAGAACCGAAGAAGATTCATTATTGGATTGAGCCCTTAATTGATATTGTTTGACCAAATCATAAGCTAGTTTTTGAATCTTCTCAATTTCCAATGAAGCATTATCTACATAAATTATAGGGAAATAAAACTCAATCAATTTCATCTTAAACCTTGGATCCAAAACATTATCAATTGCCATTATCCCATGAATTGTGTTCCAATACTTATCAAACTTAGTTGCCATCTTTGTTGTCATCTCAAACAATAATTAACTCAACACAAGCTCAGAGTTCAATGAATCAAATTATAATTATACATAACTTCATGGCTTTCAACTATTAGATTTTAAACTTATCAAATCCTAAAGAATCAAAAGTTAATCAATGAGCTCTAACAAACCCAGTTCAGTATTAATCCACAGCAACAAGAATGAAAAATGATTCTAATAATTAAAAATTACCCCAAAAGCAATCACAAAGCACCCAAAACGCTGCAAAACCACAAAGACACCTATATACCCATCCAATGTGAATGTTCCACTGCCACCAATAGAACATGAATACCAACGTTGAGCAAGAGAGAGAGAGAGAGAGAAAGCTCACAAATAATCCTTACTTTGTAATCTCCGTTTGAAATATAGCATACCTCTGTGGCTCTATGTTAAGATTTTGGCATAAATTGAATTTAGATACATAACTATATATGTTATTTCAACGGGGTTCACAAACTTTCAAATATTTCAAATATACTATGATTTATTATGTAAATTGAAAAATGAAATTTTGTCCATCAATTTATTGAAAGATTAGTTAAATGTCAGCTTGGCTTTTACTAACGAGAATTAATTGGCGACGTGTCACCAACTCAGCATACATTTCCCACCAAATGAGCAACACATGTCCACTTGACACGGGCTCACACACCCATCACCTCTTTCCTGCTCGTCAAACGCTTTCCTGGCCATTTAGTCTCCAAAAAACATCACGTTTTTCCCAAATTCGAATATAAATCTCTCACTTGTGTTCAACGAGCGAGAAAGAGATGATGCGAAATGAGCGACACGGGTCCACCTAACCCCTGACATGGGCCCACAAACTCTCACTCTCTCTATTATTATTAAATTGTGGCCCCGTGTCGCTCATTTGGCGGGAAATGTTTGCTGAGATAGCGCTACGTCGTCAAGTAATCCTGGTCAGCAAAAGCCAAGCTGTCATTTAACTGATCTCTCAACGAATCAATGAACATAAATTCATTTTTCAATTTAGATAATAGATCGGGTGTATATTTGAAATATTTTAAAATTTATAGACCCCGTTGAAATAGCTTATATAGTTATGTGTTTAAATTGAATTTATGCCTAAAATTTTTTGTTTTGTATATTTGGATACCCATGGGTATTACCCAAACTCACTTTATCTCTAAATGAGTTTTATAAAAATCCCCGTACCCCAAACCCATTAATAATGTCCTCAGTAGTGCTAGATATACCACATTTTTATACCATAATTTTATACCACCTTATGTGGCAACTTACATGGCATTCATACATTGGATACTAAAAAATAAAAATAAAAACCCAAAAAAGAAAAGAAAAACTTTGTCCAATAAAATAATAACACGTGAGATGATATAAAAATGTGGTATAAGAATGTAGTAAGTATAGCATTATTCTAATGTCCCAAACCCATCTTAATGGAATAGGTGTTTCGGGTACCCACACCCATGGGTCAAATGGCCAATCCTAGATATATCCCATGATCGTTTGGGGCACCCTCAATTGTTTTGTCACCAAAGCCTTCCCTACACCACTGCGGCGCTTGTATCACCGCGGCCGCCAATCAAATTGAAGACCCATTGGCATTGAGCTCGGGCGTTGCTTTCCCCTCAAATCAAAACATAGGGCTTTCTCAATCGGACATTCACCCTCCTCCAAAATAAAAAAACCCTAACCGTCTCGAGAATCCAAACCCACTGAAGCCCCAAATCACTGGTAATCTCTCTCTGTTACTTTTGATTTTGTTCTTATTTCGCATATGGGGTTTTCAAAATTGTTAGGATTTTCACTCATTATGTTTAATTACACATCCAAATTTAGAATTTCCTGGAATTAGATAACCGATTGCATGCGCTTTTCAGATTCTGTGAAGGTCTTGGTTCAAAGGGACGAGCCTAGTGCACTTAAATCATTGATAAAATTTGAACGTGGTGCTCTTCTATGTCTTTTATGTCAGACTGTTTTTATCTGTCATAGCTGGGATCTCTTTGCTGATGGTTTGTTCTTTCTGGGTGTACCCATTTTAGTGCTTAGTATTCCCATCATGGACAAAAAGACTGAACCATGCACTAGCATAAGTTTCCATGTATATATGGAAACTCGAATTACCATAGCTGAATTTTTCTTCTTTAATATTATGACTATAAAAATTGCTTCTCGTGTATGAAATGTAGGGAAGTTTGGATTTTATATCTTTCCTTGAGTATCAATTACAGATAACACCATGTAATCGATCATCGTGGTCATTCCTTTGATTCTTTCCATTAATACTCTTACCCTTCTTCCTCATTTAAGTTCTAAGTAGAAAATATTTAAACAAAAAGAAAAGAAGAGAGAAAGAGAGAAGGAACAAGAGAGGTTTCCTTCTAGAAACATGTGGCATTGGTTCCATAAGTTATCTTTATGATGATGTCATTTTTGTAAAATCAGTTAACTTGGATATGCAAGTTTCAAGGATTTTAGATTTTGTATTTACTGCAAACAAAATTTACTTAGTAAGACTGTTTCAATTATTTATTAAAACTTTTGGGTCTCCATTCTATTTATGTGTAATGTTGTGCACAGATCACAGTGGCTGCCACAATATGGTTTAATTGTTGAAAGTTGAGGGAAAAACAGTAAAGCCAGAAAGCATTAGTGGTTAGATGTTATCTTTTTCAGTAATATGTTCTGTTCAAAATGAAAGCAGAATTGTCATGTAGGAGTTTGTTCATTATCATTTTTTTTTTTTTGGTGTGACTTAAGAAGTATTTTTCTCAAAGAAGCTTCAGATTATATTTTTGTTTTTCAAATTTTCACTCAAAGCCTTCCGGTTGTTGATTGCATATATTTAAACATGTTATAGGTTTATTGTTTTTTTTTTGTTCTGTGTGTCGTGCTGTTTCTCCTGTATTTCGTCCACTGCCCGCTTGCTCCAAAACTGTGGTGGAGGCTGTTTAAGATGGCCAATGCTAGTTGGGTTATTCCTAGAGGCTGTTTAAGATGGCCATTGCTAGTTGGGTTTTTCCTAGGGGATGTCATGCTTTGATTTGTGAGCATCATAAGGTCTTAGGAAGAAATAAGAAAGCAAAGATCTTATGGGGATGCATGGTGTTAGCATTTTTTTGGGTTATTTGGTCAGAGTGTAATAGGAGGATTTTTGAGGACTATAAAGGAGTGGGTGGGGAGGAGCTCTGGGAGAGGATTAGATTTTGGTCGGCATTGTGGGCATCAGTTTCTTCAGATTTTAGGAAGATATCTTTTTCTACTATCTTCATAGATTTTAATGCTGCTGTATGTTAATGTGCTAGTTTAGAGATCTTTAATGAACTGATTTAGGGGGTAGCATTCCTTGGTGTAAGAGGTTCTGTTGTTGTGGATTCCTTGTCCACAACATGTATTTGGATGTTTTTCTTAATAAAAGTATCTGTTTCTTTTCAAAAAAAAAAAAGTGCTGTTTCTCCTATACAGTCACTAAATTTTCTCTTGGTTGTTAACAGAGTTGAATATATATGTTACACCACTTTGTTTTCTTAGGTTGGTTAGTTCCTTTGGCTTGTTCTCCTTTTTAATATTCAATCGAGACATGCTGATGTTCTAATTGCTGTTGTGTTGACAGAATTACGTCTTGCAAAATTGCCCAACTTTGGCACATCCATCCCGACAAACACAGAAAAGGGTTCCTGCTGATTGCTGAATATAGAAGCACGTAGGTTGAGACATACAACATGTATCATCCCACTAGAGGTGGCGTTCGTGGTGGTCGAGATCGTACGTCTTCTCTCTCTCTCTCTCTCTCTATATATATATATATATATATATATATATGTACATATGTATGTACAGAAACAGCTCCTAAAACGGACATTTGGAGTTTGGTATAGGGTGAGAGTTCAAACGCTCAATATTGGGTGTTTGAATTCACTGGATTTCCGGTGTCCGTTTTAGAAGTTTTGTTTGTATTGTACGTATGTGTTTATGCATTCATTTTGTAGGGATTTCTCCTCCAGTTATTTTTTTTTCTTTCGTTTGTCACAGTGTAAATAATGGAAATTGTGATTTATAACTTAAAGATAAATTTTCTGTTGAAATTCATGTAGTCGAAAAGGGAAACTTATTTACTCAGTATAACTTTTTAAACTATTGGATTCACAAAAGTGCTTGTGTATTTTTGTTAATGGTGCTCGGTGTTTACTTAGATTGATAGGTTTCTTTTCCAATTATTTTTCTTTTAGATAGTGCTTAACAATATAATTTTTCTCTAGAAGCTGCATATGAAGATGTTAATTAGCTACCTCATATATTTTTTTGTAGAATTTGTGATATATGGGTTTGTTATGAAGTTAGTGACTTGGTGAGCAAGTTATTCATTGTTTCTGGAGAAGTGCATAAAAACTAGAACATCAGATGTGAAAACATATTGATGTAGGACAAGAAGGGGAATTGCAGTGGAAGAAGAAAAAGGAATGAATAAGAGATGGAAGGGAAGAGAGGAGGATAGAGAAGAAGAACAATACGGAGGCAATAGGATTTCAATATTCAGCATTCAAGTCTGCTTACTTAGGTTACAATAAGCCTGCCTAATAGGAGCAGGAAAACAAACCGTAATAGTTAAAGAAATGACAATTAAAATTATGCAAGCCCTAAATAATATGAAGATCCCAAAATGAAAATGCTATATAAAATCCTAAATTTACATAATGACCCGTAATAAAATTTCTGTGTATGATCTGCATCACATATTTATGTGCATACTCATCGTCATGATGAATAGACATGGTTCTCTTACAATTTAGGTGCATACTTATGTTTGGATCTTTGGAATCCGTTTGAATTTTGCATATTTAATTAATTTGCTGATTCTCCTTTTATGCACAGAATTTAGTTGGGACGATGTTAAAGTTGATAAGCATCGAGAGAATTATCTAGGTCACAGTATCAAGGCACCTGTTGGAAGATGGCAAAAAGGTGAGATAATGCTGCTCCTTCAATTTTTTATAATGCCATTCGTTCATTTTGACCTTTTTAAATGAACTATTAACCTATTTAATTTAGTTTTAAGTTGTGAGTAGATATGAGCATGAAGGATAAGCTGTCAGTTTTTTTATTTTTCTTAGTTTACTTGGATGCTTTCATTCTATGCATCAATCATGTTTGACTTTATGTTGCACTGATAGAGATACAGGATATAAGATTTGATGCAATACAATATAGTGATACAGAAAACCTTAAAAAACTAGGATATAGATATGACAAGGTTACAACAAGAAAATAATATATATCAAATATATATGTTTTTCAAAAAATAATTTATGCCAATATGCAACCAATGGGAGAGAGAGCGTACTATGAAAATCCCTTTAGGATTCTAACCTATGAAGCATTGAGCGAGATCAATTCTTGGGGCAAAGAAAGCATATAGAAAATCCCTTTACATATTCCCATCCTACCTTCATTCGTAACTAATCCCAAATTTCAGATTCTTCAATTTCCTTTGCCCTTTATTTTTCTTATAAGCTGTCCTATTCCCAACCTCTGACACCACGACCTTTTCATGCTTGCCAAAAAATTACCCACTTGCCCCTTTGCTTCCTCTGTGGAAAATTACCCACTTTTCCCCAAGAATTGATCTCGCACAAGGCATCATAGGTTAGAATCCTAAAGGGATTTTCCATATGCTTTCTTTTCGTTTTTGTCCCTTGGAAGACCTTTGATACATCTATAGTTTGCCTTTGATTCTGCTAATACAATTATTTCCCTTTCATGCTGAGATATATTACTTAATGCATCATTTTGGCTTGTTACATCATTGTAAGATAATGTTTGTTACCAAGGTATTGGCCTTACATGCATTCTTAATGTGACCTTTATTATATTAATTTTATATGTAGGTAGAGAAATGATCATTCTCTAAAGAAGATGTCTGCCTTTTAAGAAAAGTGCCGACATCCTTGTTGGGGCGCACCCCGCAATGTTAACAATAATTTGAATCGTCCATTGTTAGGCCTCCTTCAATCATCATCCTTGTCAAAAATTCGCCGAATCAAAAATTGTTTAGCCCTTAATTATCATCACTATCATTTCAATGTTCAGAAATGTTGTGCTGGTCTATTTACTTAATCACAATTGGATGACTAAATGATTTTCAACTTGGCTAATTTTTTGTGAGGATGATCTTTAAATTAGGACCTAAAATATGGGCAGTTTGAATTAATGAACTGGCAAGGATGAAAAAATGGGCAATATTGGTTTTCTACGGATCGATATTTAAATCACCTGTAAAGGTTTTCTTCCATGATATCGCTGATTTAGCAGAGATATTGGCAAGATATTAATAATTACGGTGGTTATTGGCAGTGCAATTAGCGGTGCAAGTTAGTGGGAGGCGTTACGATTTGTTGCAGAGGCGCTGCCATCTGGGTTTGAATTGCAAAGGAAGAGGAAGATCTGAATAATCTGATACCCTAGACAAAATGGTGCTACATGTTGTTTGTCTTTACCTCCTTTTAATGAAACGCCACTTTCAATGAATTCTGATTTCTTAATAACTTAATTTAAACAACAAAAAGCTGCCCTTCTAAGAACAAGACAATGCGTCTCATTAAATCCCTTTTTTTAGGCATTAAACCACTTAGACTCAGTGACCCACCCTCCTCTTCTTCTCCATCCCACCCATTATAGAAAGTCCAGTCACAAATCAGATTTTGTAAACCTTAAAATTCTCCTTTTGCACCACCATACCTCTCTCTCTCTCTCTCTCTCTCTCTCTCTCTCTCTCTCTCTCTCTCTCTCTCTCCCTCCCTCCCTCCCTCCCTCCCTCCCTCCCTCCCTCCCTCTTTCTAAGATTCCTACTGTACTGTGTTGTTAATTATTACATAGCAAAGAGTTGGACAAGAAGAAGAAAAGATTAAAAAAAAAAAAAAAACACAGTCTGAGAGTTGATTAGTATATACTTGATATATTTTCGTTGACTTACACCTATATATTTCAATATCGATATGTCTGTAATTTTGAGTACCGATAATTTCAACCTTGGTTGCAGGTGGCTCTAACAAGGATGTCCACACTTTTCTTAAAATGTGGACATCCTCTTTAGAGAAAATCTTATATGTATATGTGCATGGCCTCTATTGGAGTTAGATGAATGCTATCCATAATTTTTGTATAAGTTTTTTGTTAAGGAATCCAACCATATTATTGCCTAGGAGGCTAGGACACTAAGTTTTGGATCACCAATTATTCAAAAGCTTGAACTATCAGGAAATTAGCCCAAAATATGTTTTCTTAACATTCAAGGCAAACACAATTCACAATTCAGTTGGTCAGATGGCAATGAGCACATCTGACAGATTTTGGATTTAGTTATACTTCTCTTTATTGTCTGCCAAATTTGCATATTGTATGTGGTTCCAATGTTGATAGCTTTTGGAAATTTTGTTGGTGTACGGTATCTCAAGTTTTTCTAGTATAAACAGAACATCTTAGTAGAAATTATTTCTTTCCAAACATTCAGCATTCTCTTTGACTTGTGCTTTCAAATCGTAGAATGATCTAGTAGATGCTTCTCTTTTACCTGCAAGGAATATTCTATTTTCATGAGTTAATAGGTACAGTATGACACATTGACACGCATCTTTTCTCTAGAAAAAAAAAAATTGTGGCCTTTCCCAAAGTCTATTTTTAGATCATTGACTTTACGGATAGTACAAGTGACTAATCTCTAGGAATTGAAGTTGTTTTCTGGTTGGACGGCTACTAGCAAAGTAGCGTTCATAATATTTTTTATGTTTTCTTCTGATTGGAAGGGCATTGTTTTATTTGTCTTTCATCCGTTAATTTATAATGCAGATTTGGGTTCCTTTATTGATAACGATTTTCACAACTCTTCATTATATTGCTTGAACAGGTAAAGATCTACACTGGTATACCAGAGACAAAAAAACATTGGATGCAGAAATGGAAGCTGCAAAAGACGAGATAAAAAGAATTAAGGAAGATGAGGAGCAGGCTATGAGGGAGGCTCTTGGCTTAGCTCCTAAGCGTGCAAGCCGAGCTCAAGGTAATCGGCTTGATAAGCATGAGTTCTCAGAACTTGTGAAGCGAGGCTCTACTGCAGAGGACTTAGGTGAAGGGCATGCTGAAGCAGCACGCGTGCATGGTCTTGGTTTTTCTAGGTATGTAACTGAAAACAAAAACTTTAGTAGTTTAAATTCTACTATTTGATATTGATATGTATCTCCGGCCTCCTTGCAATATTGCACAACCACTTATAACTTCAATCCCTGCCATTAACTCAGATTTTCTGTCTAAAATGATCATGTGCTGTGCACATGATCATTTTTTCAGGGTTGATTTGGTCAGATCAGGGGACTTTCTTTAAAAAGAATAGAAAATGATAGGGACATAGGGTTTTTTTTCACTTTTGATACCTGAACTTTGGGCCTTGTCTTAACTAGGTATCTAAACTTTTATTTTGTCCCAAATTGGTATATAATGTGACTTTTGTGAAAAAATACTAACAGAATTTGGTCATATATGTTGCACATGTCTTATACCCAGGGTCAATTTGGTTTATTCAAGATCCTAGGTTGATTAAAATGCTCCTAATTTTGATGCATTATTTGAAAAAGTCGTATTATATACTAAATTGGGACAAAATAAAAGTTGAGGTATGAATTAGAATAAATAATAGTATAGGTACCTATTTGGGACAAGGCCCAAAGTTCAGGTACCAAAATTGAAAAAGACCCAAAGAATAAACCCTCCCTTCCCTACTCTCTTTTATCTTTTTTCTTTCTCTATTATCTTTCCTCTTCTCTGTCTCATCTGAAGCACCCATTCTCTCTCATCTCTCTCTCTTATTTCTCTCTATTGTTTTTCTCTTTTCTCTCTCATCTGAAGCACAAAATCCCAAAATTTATCACTCCAACTGTTTTTAGTTAAATCAATATTTATTAGAAAGAAAACAGAAAAAAAAAATTGAAAAAAAAAAAAATCAGCCAAAGAGAGAAGCAAAACCCAAGAAGAAGAATGCACAAACTGCTCAAATTTTTTCTCAAGTTATATTAAGAACAATCAGCGTCCAAGTTTTTCTTTTCCAATCTCCAAGAACCAACCACCTCAATATAAATATGTAAAAGGTGAAAACTAAAAACCATCTGGGGAGAAGAATCTCCTTTTGGGCAATAATTTTTTTATGAGAATCATGATTTCATTAAAAGAAAATAAAGAAGTACATAGTACAATACAGTGGACAAGATGTCCACCATCTTAAAAGTTCCTAGATAACAAGCTCTAGGATGTTATACAGGCCAAAAAAACAGATAAGAATAGTATAGTAAAACGGCCCTAGAAAACACATAAGCTCTAAACCCTAGTACAACAGCAATGATGAAGCCCTAACACACAACAGCCTCCCAGAATGCATCAGGGCAATTATGAACCTACTGATTTCCTTAATAACAATGAAACCCGGAATGCATCAATCAAACTCTTATAATTCCTCATTCCAAACACACACCTTTCCCAACAACAAAACCAATCAAACCCAAACCAATAAATCCCAGAAATTTTACCATAATACAAATTGCACCAAAGATAAAATTGACAATAACCCACTTGGTGACTGCGTGGTGCTTTAGATCAGGTTGTGCAAAAACCCCGTGTGTCCCTAACCTCATTCTTGGTCACGCCATGGACTCTTTGGAAGGCCAAGTTCAAAAGCAGCCGGCATCAAACTAAGCAAACTGTTGCCCGGTGTGAAACAGCATCGTTATGCCCTGCACAATGGACGAGTTCAAGGTGGGGCCTGAAGCTGAGCTTGTTGAGAAGGTTCATGGGGCCTTATGGAGAGAGAAGACTTTGGGTTTGTGGGAAGGTGGAGTTGGGTTTAGTTTGGAATATATGGAGAGAAATGAAGGGTCTGAAAAAGAAAGTTTAGTGGTGGTGGAGATGAGTGGTGATCGTGGTGAGATATGTGTTGCTGGGTTTTCTTTTGGTTATTTTGGGTGTTAAGCACCGACTTTGTTCGGAGAAGAGAGAAGGGAATGGAGAGAGGAGAGGTTTTTAATTTTTAATTTTTAGTTACTATTTAATTATACCCTTGAAAAATCATGATTTTTCAAGTGGAAAATTTGACTGAGTTGACAGTAAGGACCCTTTATACACAAAAGTGAATTGGCCATAGCTTAATGGCATAAGCTCAATCCTAACCTAGCCTTGGGTTAAGGTACCAATTGACATGGGATATTAATAACATTTGACACATAAACTGATTCTCAATATTGATTCATTGGTAGTAGATTTACGGTCCTACCACCTACCTGTTGTGTAGTCTTATTTTATTTAGGTGTTGCCTTTGTCTTTTTATTTGGCTTTTCTTGCTTTATTGTTTTTTATCCATTTTGTGACTAACAAGAATATCTTTTTGTTCTTACTGAAGAGAACCCAGCGCTTGGGATGATTCAAGTTCCCTTCAACCTACAGTCAAGGATGTTCCACCTGAAATGGGAAACATAGCTGCGCCTAACCCACCACCAAAACAGAAAGATGAAGAGGAATCAGAGGATGAAAGCGGTCGAAAGAAAAGGAGGCGTGATGAGAGGAAGCGGGAGAAACATGAGAGGCGTGAAAAGCGTGAAAAGCATGAAAAACGGCATTCCTCAGATGAGAGGAGGAAACACAGGAAAGACAAGGAGAAGAGGAGACATGATTCCGACTCTGAATAATTTTCTAAGCATTTGAAGCATTTGGACTTCTTATGATTTCAGCCTGTTGCTTGGAGGTGAATAATTTCTTTGTAATATGGTCCGCTGGTGATTGACAGGAAGTTCCTAACCTTATGATTTCGGCCTGTTGCAATTGGGGATTTCCAGCATCAAGTTGGTTTTAAATCTTCAGGTTGGCAGATGTTAAAAACCTTGGGTAAAATTGGGACCGTGTCAATTTATTTGAGCTTCTGAAAGTGATGCAAAGTGGAAGAAATTATTGTATTTTGTTGTTAGTATAAATGCTCTGTAGTGCAATGCATTTCAATTTGGACCATCTGGACCAACAAATCATGAAATTCGTTAAATGAGTTGTATAAAAATAGGCTTTCCTGTTAATTGGAGATGGAGAATATTTATATGCTCAGTAGTTTACTTTCTTGTGTGTAAACTATCATGACACTAAGGTAGCGACGTAGCGTGATTCCATGTTCTAGTTCCCAGCTCTACTTTCTGCTAGAGTAAAACATTGAGCTCTATTTGGTCCGACTATTGGTCCATAACCCCATGACAAATTACACTAAAATTTTAAAAATAGCACCAATATCTTTTATCTTTTAGCCGACACCGTTACGTGCACGTTCTTCTCTTACACCCACTATGGAGTTGGATTGTGCATTTTGCGCACTATGCAATGCAAGTCTTTCACGTAAAGCTATAGACGGCAATGACATTTGGGTTGGCCTACCACCTTTGACTGTCACTCTTTAGGGCTCTTTTGTTTATGTTTATGTTCTTAGTTTGAGGAATGCTAGCTACCTCCTCATGTCTACCATTTCCTTCTACTTTTTTTTTCTTTTCCTTCCCATTTTGCAACATAGTTTCGTGGTTATAATCGTTCATTTTTTATATCACTCTTTAAATGTTATCTCTATAAAAGATTAATGACATTGAAAATTATTTAGTCATCTAACTATTATCAAATAGATATACGGTGAATTTAATTATTGTTAAAATTGTATTATTTATTTGATAACAATTAACAATTAGGTGACTACATTTTTAAAGGGTGATATAAGGAGAAGAGAGAATGTAGAAGAAGAATATAGAAAGGAGAAGGAAGCTAACATTTTTCTTTTAATTTTTAATTTTTTGGGCTGAAAGTTTTTAAATTTTTTGATTATGAAGATAGAAAGGATACATGGGATAAATGATAGAAAAAGGAAGAAGAATGAAGAAATGAGGGAGAAAAAAAGGAACAAGGGAGTATTCATAACATAAATATTGAAATTTTAAATACAATTGTTAAGGTAGTTTTTGTTGTTTAATTTCAAGTTTTTCTTTTATCCTCTCACATCTCATTTTCTTTCCCATATTCTTCCCATAAAACTATCAAATGCACTTTTGATCAAGGTTTAATTATAATTTATCCCCCAAAATATTGGGAGGTTTAATTATAATTTTTCATGTATTTAGTTTATGAAAGCAAGTGCAAACACTACCTCCTTGTATTTCCATGCAATGAAAACTTGCTAGATTTTTTTTTCCTGCTTTTCTAGATTTTTTTATGGTATGATGTAGTTCTAAATGTTATTTAAATTAATATTTTCTTTTTTCTTTTTAAATTGGACATATAGTTTTATTACATTTTAATATAAACATTGAAACGCATCAGAATCTATTATCTTTTGATTTTTTTTTTGTTAATTTCATCATTATTCACAAAAAAAAAAAAACAAATCTGAAGATGCTCTAAAATATATTCCAAAAATAAAAAAATGTGAAAATTCAGATTTTTTTTATCTGAAAGTTCCGAAAATGTAATATTCCGAAAAAATCCAAAAATTCCGAATTAAAATAAGATGTTGAAATTTCGATTTTTTGGAATGGAAATTAGAATAAAAATTCCATTCCAAAATTTTTTTATTTGAAATTGAAACACTTTATTTCTGATACGATCCGTCCAAAAAACACCCTTAGCTCCAACTATGAATGAGAAATTAGGTTCTCTTGGATTTAGAAAGTTGAACTCAAAACCAAATGGTTAACGAAGCTCCACAAGTGCTTCTTGCTAGTTCACTCATGGTGGTCTCAATACCCCATATTTGCCCATTTAACAAAAACACTTTACACAACAATAAAACATGGTTTTGAAGAGGACGGTGATGTGGAGATCTCGGGGACCTGTATAATCTGGTCGACGTTGACTATGTGGATAGTCGACAATATATTAAGGTCGAAAAAGACCAATTATGGTCAACAAAGACCAATATATTATGGTCAACAAAAACCAATTTCAAGATCTTTTCACTCTCAACCTCCTCCCTTTTGGGATGACGAATTGTGAGCAAAACCTTGATGTTGGCAACAATTGCCTCTATGGTTGATTGTTTGCATACATATTACATGGTACTTGTTTTAAATGGTTTACACTTTACACCTAATTTGCTGCTGCATTAATTTATCTGGAAGGTTAATTCTTTCATTTAAATATGAATTAAGGAGTTGGTGAGCAAAGGTCTGAGTAGATAAAAAACGAGAGATTTTGGATTGTGGACTGAAATAATTGTAGCCCCCACTGAAATATCAGTTTTGGCTGTTTGAATTTTAGTTTATGGGATTAGAGCGATCAATTTCCCATGCTTCACAGCAAAATTTAAGAGGGACTTATACTCTATTAGTGAAAAGGTAAAATCGTCAATATCCAAGAGTCAAACAACATATACTTGTAAGCCATGTATGTTTGTAGGATAAAAATCATACTTTTTAACAATGCTTTTATGAATTGAGTTATTTCTATTTAAAAGGTCAAGAACAAAGGAAGATGGCAAGTTGGAAATCTCAAATAAAAACTAAAAATTGAGCTAATGCTAGATGGATCTCAGTTCTAGATAGACATGTTAGCTTAGTACATTATATTTTATGTGGAATTTAGTATTGTTAAAGATCACAATTTTAAATCCAAAATGATGTAGTGATATTTTTTTAAGGGTCTATTAATTATTAGGTACTGACACATTTTTTTATTACTCAAAACACACCAAAAGCCTTATACTTTCTTTGCGGGCCATCTTCTACAAATCTGGGCGTTCATGGTCTCTGTTTGTATCAGACCCTTTCTCTTTCCCCCTCTCTTCTCTTCTTCCCTCCCTCTCCCTTTATCTCTCTTCTCTCCTCTGTCCATCTCTCTACTATGTTGCAGCTTAATTGAACTAGTTCATATCTCGAAATCTTTATCAAAGAAACTGGGTAGTACTAGTGGTCCCTCTAATTAATTGAACTCCAAAAAAACTGCAGTTTCAGTTCACAAACTGCTTTCAGTTCACTTTGCAGTTTCAGAAACTGCAGTTTCACTTGTAGTTAGTAATTGCAACTGCAAGCCTGCAGCTCCAATAAACTGCAGTTTCATTTACACTGCAACTACAAGCTTGCAACTCAAATAAACTGCAGTTTCAGTTCATTTGCAGTTTCTGAAACTGCAGTTGCAACTCAAATAAACTGCAGTTTCTGAAACTGCAACTCCAATAAACTGCAGTTTCAACTCTAATAAATTGCAGTTTCTGCAGTTTCAGTTCATTTACAGTTCTAGAAACTGCAGTTTCAGTTCACTTACAGTTTCAGAAACTGCAGTTTCAGTTTCAGTTCACACAAACTGCAGTTTCTGCAGTTTCAGTTCACAAACTGCAGAAAGTTCACTGTAAAACAGCAGTTTTTTATGCAGTTCCAGAAACTGCAGAAAACTGCAGTTTCAGAAACTGAACTAAACAAAAAAATCAAGAACCTAAACATAAATCGGCGAAAGGGGTCGTGGAACTCGCTGATCAGGAAGTCTGAGCTCTCGATCTTGCGACGTTGTCCAGATCGATCTTGCGACGTCGTCCAGAGAGAGAGAGGGTGGGCTGGTGGTCAACGCAGGTGGGGGATGGAGTTACTGATGGAGGAAATGAGAGAAAGGAAGAAGAAAAAAAAAGAAAGAGAAAGGAGAAGGAAAAAAAAGAAGAAGAAAGAGAAACGGAGGAGAGAGAAGAGAGAATGAGATCAAGGTGGGTAGTGGGAAGTATGGGTTGAGTGCATTATAATGTGGAGAGAGAAATCAAATGCAATGACCTAATTCTTAATAAAGTGACCTAATTGTTACATTTTATTGATCATGGTATTACATATTAAAAACAATAACTAGTATGTAGCTTAGGGTAATTAATTCTTTTTTTAATTCATATATGGATTCATTTAAAAAAATTGAGGGTATAGGGGTGTAACTTGTAACTTGTAAGGTTGTTTGAATAAATAGGAGGAAAAGTGAGGGGTATTATGGGGAAAGAGGCGCGAAGTTTTCAATTCTCTTTCTCAGAGGTCCAGTGTGCAGAGGATGCTCATTTGCACAAGCAATAATATAAAACAGAGAGGAAAAAAGAGCATTTCTCTTTTCTACTTTCTTCTCTCTCACTCTCAATTATTTATGCCTTCTAGGACCACAGCCTCTCCTCTCTTGATAAATTATAATACACAAAGAGGTTTGCTTGTTCCATTCATTCTCTAAAACCCCAATTCAGCGATCAATTACGAACCGATTGTACCCAAGTAATAATCATAATAATAATCACAGACGAAAATGGTGACCGCGAGCAAGGAGATGGTGGTTTACTGCTTCGACACTCTCCTCGCTCACTACAACAGCGAACAAGCTCCTCCCCCAGCCTTCGATGACGGCGAACAGTACTCTCTCCCTCTCTCTCTCTCTCACACTCACACACATTGATTTTATCAATTTAATTATATTCAATTTGACTACAAAATGTAATGGGTATGGGCCGTATGGCTTTTATGATTTATCTATGCAATTTTTCTTTATTTATTTTTTTTTTTTTGGGGATTGCATGTATAACTTTTACTTTATTTTTATTTTTTCTTCCAAAAAATACAAATATATAACTTTTATTTGGTTTTATTTTTTTGGTAAGTAAGTTGGTCTCAATGTCTTCTCTGGGGTTGAAATGATTCTTCATAACTTTTATTAGATTTTATTTTTTTAGTAAGTAAGTTGGTCTCGATGTCTTTTCTGGGGTTGAAATGATTCTTAATGTGATTGTTGAAGTTTTCTTGACTCAGTTACTTATCTCAGCCATGTACAACTGTCCGTTTTGTTGACTCAAGCTTTTTAAGCGGAGAATCTTCATACATGCTTATGAATGAAGACCCAAGTTTTCTGTGGTTGCTCGAGTGCTGGCACTCAAAAAAATTTGCATAGGGATGGGTCAGTAAGTGTGGTGTTGGAAGGCCACCTATTGAACCCATGTTGTCTGCACTAGTTAAGAGGGGTAGCATATACAATTAGTTTGCTACTTTGATTGACCTCCATTCAGATTATGAGAATGAACTTGTCGGAGTTTAAACATAAACTAGGATATACTACCTCTTTTCTTTTTCCTTTATACATTATTTTTTGGAAAATTAGTTGCACATTTCAGACCTGCAACTTCACACTCCACCCAATGTTTATAGGGCGAGAAGATGCTGTGTGGCCTAGAGGCCATTGGCAGACTTGGGATTTCATTGCTTTTAATATCTATATCCAAATTCTTAATTTCTTCACTTTGAGTTGACATTTGAATTAGTTACTCTTGATATAGAGCTTATTTCTCTCTATTGAGCTATAGAGATATTGTCTTTATACTTAAGTGATCCTTAAAATATGTATGTAGTGAGCGCCATCTCTTGAGAGAATTTCTATGTGTATCTCAGAGAATTTGTATGCTTGAACATGATGCTTTTGTGTTCACACTTTCTTACCCTTATGAATGAATCTGCAAATTTCTCTCTCTTTCTCTCTCTCTCAGATGAATTTCATTGCATCTACATTTAATCCTTTAAACATGTGTATCTCAAAGAATTTGAATGCCTGAGCATGATGTTTTTTTGTTCGCTTTCTCTCCCTCTTGAATGTGTTAAGAATATATACATATGTATATATATATGTATATATACATATGTATATATACATATATATATATATATATATACAAATAAAATCCCACATTAGGTATTTGAAACCTTGCATCACACTATATAAAATTTTAGGCCTTTCCATTCACTGTGAATTGGTTTTCGGTTGGATGCTCTAACTTTAAGTCTTTAACATATTGAAACAAACATTTGGTTTACTGGAAATCGTGTCTTGTACTCAGAGTTTAGATGGGTGGGGTGGTAAATTTGAGCAAAAGGACCTATCTTACTTAGGGCAGTGGTTGCGGGGGCTTTCTTTAGAGAATAACTCTATTTGGTACTTAGTTATACGGAGCATATACAGTTCACATGCCAATGGATGAGACTCTTTTTTTCAGCTCACTAATCACTAATTGCACCATCCCTATTTTAAGTCTACCCCTTATGATTTGGAAGGCCAAGGTGCTTACCGAGGTCCAATTCTTTGCTTAGATCGTTGCTCATTATAGGGGAGATACCTGTGAGGTTCTTCAATGAGAAAGGCCATAATTTATTTTTCCCCTCACTGGTACATTATGTGCAAAGGGTCTCAGAGAGCATTGATTGACTTTTTCTTCATTGTCCAGTGGCTTTGATTGTGGTATAATTTGTTTCGGGCTACTAGGTTGAGTTGGGCGTTGCCATTGTCTTGTAATGCCTTGTTTGTGGAGAGTTTTTGTGCTTTTGGTGGCAGGGAGGAGGCAAAGGTGCTGTGGAGATCTGGTGTGTTAAGCCATATTTTGGGTGTTATGGCGGAGCGGAACAGTCTAATTTTTTAGGGGAAGGTGGGGAAATCTGTGGTTTTCTTATGGGATAGGGCTAGATTTTGGGCTTTGATTTCTTTAACATTCCATGACTGCTCCTTTTTGCTTCTGTTTGGAGTAGGAAGCTGCTATTTTCTTAGGCTAATTTGATTGCAGTTGCGTGGTTATGTTCCTGTTTTGTTTGGATAGGTGTTGTTTTGTCTGTCTTTTTGCTAAGAATGTTCTATCTCATGTTGAGTGAGGGCTGTTTTCTGTGGATCACTGGTCCACTTTGATTGTAACTCTGAGTTTTTTTTATTAATATACTTATTCTGTTAAGTCTACCCCTTTTTAGGTTAACTATGAAATCTCCAATTATGTGACATATTCTCTATCATATGGCTCTTTATCTTTTGGGTTATGAGTGAGAAATATCCAGCAAGATTAATTGCATGTTTCCTTGAACAATTGCTTTCATGGCGTTTAAGTTATGCTAAAGGATGGTGTGATATATATTAACATGTATGTATGTATGTATGTATGTATGTATCTATATACACACACTGTGGCATTCTAATGAGGACTTAAGTTGAGAACCTAACTGGAGGATTTGCATATTAGTTGTTAGACTGGGTGAGAGTTTAGAGTAGATGAGAGTGGATGGGATGCATCTTAATTGTTCATATTTAATCTAAAGGCCTGAATGCAAGTCCTCAAATTAGGTGATTAGCTCACCTACGTATGCTCTTGCTAATATTATATTGCTTTATGTCTTACAAAGCAGAACCTTGATTTTCTCAATGTTCTCTTCTGATATTAACAATTGCTCTGGTCTCAGTCCATTATTTGTTACTTGGAAGAAAGTGGTGAATGGTAGTGAGTCTCGATTGCGTGGATGTATAGGAACACTAGAAGCTCGTAGCTTGGTTAATGGATTCAAGGACTATGCTCTAAACAGGTATTATCACAAATCTTATACTTTTCATCTTGACCATTTCTGTATTGCACGTGGCCGCATGTGTGTGCATTAATGTGTCTGCATGTTTTCTATATCTTCCTTTTGTTATTTTTAGATAAGTCTTTGACAGCGTGTATATATGTGCTTGTGCTGTGTGTATGTAGGTAATTTTATTTTTTGAAGGCAGGTAACTTTCAATTCTGTTCTAATCATGAATGATGTGCCTAAAATGATAATGTGTTTATGGAAAAGCAGATTGTTCATTATTGGCTACGAGGATTCTATGCACTGGTTTGTGTGTGCATACACACATCTATGTGTGTATGGATTGAAGAGAACTGAAAATGGATGGATGGGCCAACTAAGAGTTCAAATGGACCATATGTAGTACCCTGTAAAAACATAGCGAAGAGAAAGTCAGAAGGGTGTTCAAGATTGTTTCCTTAATGCCATTAGAGGATTTAGTTACTAATTATTTGCTTCCAATGTGGAATCCTCTTGGGAGAAAGTTAGATTATGGACGTCTTTATGGTCATCCATTTCTCCAGCATTCAGAGACTAAATCAGTTTCGCTGATATTATTGGATTGGAAAGCCGCAGTTGGGTACGGGTTTTTTGGGTTTAGAGGGAGTTGTTTCTGTTAGAGTGTTTGTGTATGTGCATTTTAGTTTTTAGGGGTGGCTGGGGCTGGTGTTTGTTTATCGTGGTGGTCATCTTGTCCACTTTCCTTTCTTGTTTCTCTGTTCTTGTTCTTATTTAATAAAGTTTGTTTCTTATCAAAAAAAAAATTATGCATCTAAGTCCTGGCCAGTTGACCGACGTCTGGATTTTGTGTAATTTCATGCTTGCCGTTTTATTGAGCCTTACTCAAATAGGGGATGGCATTATTGCTGGAATCTACTATTCCTAGAGAAAGTGATTTTCCAAAATTTTCTTTTTGATCATCTGAACTTTGCTAGGACTAACCTTTAAATTGGGTTACAAACTTACAATTTATACCTTACACCAAAATTGTATGGTTGGGTGTCTAGGGAGAAGAATTTCACATATGCAATCTTGGCAGTGTGATGTCACAAGATTGAATCTTGAAACTCCTAGGTATGAGTCGTATGACCGAACCTCCCTTCTTGATATTCTTGGTATTATTGCACCGGGTTCCTGTTCTTTGCACCACGATCGTGATCTTCTCCAAGTATTCTTTACTCTTATTATCTTAGAAACATCTCAAGGGAATGGTGGGATAACAAGGGTTGAATCAAGTCTTCGTTTTTCTTCACAAGAATAGGGATCTAACAAGTGATGGCCACACCTTGCTGTTGGAAGAGAGAGTGTGGAAGCCTAATGCCCCCATTTGTGCACACAAATGGGGGCATTAGGCTTCCACACTATAATATAGAACTTTTGATTTGTACTCTGAGGTAATCCATGGTTATTTAGTATCATTTTATATTCTTATTCTGATTCCATGCGAGGAAGACACTTTAACTGGGTTATAAGTTACATTTTAGGCAAGTTTACATAGTGAAGAGCAGTGGCTTGTGCCATGGACATACAGAAACTTGATTTGAAATTTTGGTGAGGTTAGAATAAATAATATGTGTCTAAGAGCTTGTTTTACACTCTTGCCCCATGAGTTTCAGTGATTGAGGAACATATGTGATTCTGTCAAGTCTTTTATTCCTTGAGTAGAAGTAATAGTTTAATAATAAAACAGATTTTTGGGAGAATAATCTTGTGTCCATTTATGGATAATCCAAACTAGTTTTAGGTATGACCTCTGAAACTGTATTCATTAGAAGGATTATTTTTTTATAACTAAATACTTCTGGATATGATCTAGTCCAAATGTCCTATTTGTCCCATTTGTTCAAAAGAAAAAACAGCTATGCAACAATAAAAATCACATTTAGAGTTGATTATGTATTTAATTCCTCTCCATTTTGCTTTTTCTTTTACCCAGTTTCAACTGCTCTTCTTCTTTATTTTTTTTTTACTTTTTAATTTCTCCTATTAATGTGAGCATCTCATCAAATTTATTTATTTTTCAATATATAGTCATTTTTTTTCTTGTTTGCAATGTTCTGCAGTGCTTTGAGGGACCGTAGGTTCTCCCCAATACAACCTAAGGAATTACCTTCTTTGGAATGTACAGTTTCCATTCTGACTGATTATGAAACTGCTAATGACTACCTGGACTGGGAGGTATTTTCAAGTTATTCATTATTGGGAGATTTGTTAGGGTCTTTGTATGTATCCAATTTATCATGCTTTGCAGTGATCCATTTCATGCACCAACAATTTGATTACCCTTGTCCCAAATACTTAATAGGTATATCTTAAAAATCTGGTGTGTGAAATGTACCTGGTGTAGGGAGAGTGTACTATCAGAATTCTTCACACATACACACACATTATTAAAAAGAGAAAAAAGAAAGTTTGACTTGCTCTTATATGGTGGTATATCTTAAAAATCTGGTGTGTGAAATGTACCTGGTGTAGGGAGTGTACTATCAGAATTCTTCACACACACACACACACACACACACACACACACATTATTAAAAAGAGAAAAAAGAAAGTTTTGACTTGCTTTTATATGGTTAATAAGAGAATCTTATATAGTTAATAAGAGAAAAAAGGAAGTTTGGCTTGCTCATATAAGGTTAATAATTGTTTCAGGTTGGAAAGCATGGTATAATTATTGAATTTACTGATCCAGACTATAGTACAAGGCGCAGCGCCACATACTTGCCTGAGGTTGCTGCTCATGAAGGTAACTCATCCCGCTTATTATTAATCAATCATAGGCTTCTGGAAATGTATGAGCAAAGAGTAATAGTAATATATATTTTTTTTGGTCATGGGGCGGGCTCAAGTAATTGTAATCTTCTCAAAAGAAGCAATAGTAATACCTTTGAAAATTCTGGCAGTAAAACTGTGAAGCCTTGGGATGAAATTAATTGGAAAGGGTGATTTTATTTATACCTCTTTATTTGCTCAGTTAGTCCCCCAATTTTTTCGTTAATGAAATTACAAATGACTTATTTCAGTTTTTTCTTTTTATATATGTTTTTTTTAATTTTCACATCATTTTTTCTGAAACTAGAAAAAGGTCATGATTACCATGAGACAGGGTGCATAGTATATGAGTCCCTCTTGGGGCGTCTGAGATAGGCACCACCTATCTGAAGGGAGGGGAGGAGGTGGATGTGTTTTTTTATTTTATCAAGAAATATTATTTAGATGGTAAATTTGGATTTCAAAATTTAGAAAAAAAAAAATTGGTGGGTTTAAAGAGTAAGAAAATAGACCGGTTGGAAATTTAGGAGGGATCATTATTGTCCTGCTATTTGGACAAGGGTCCAGGAAGTGGGTGAACCACAAGCCAAGTCTCTTTTCATATTTTGTTACGTATTTAGTTTCCTGTTTGGCTACCAGCAGAGGTGGTCCTACTACCACTATTCATGGCAAGACATGAACCAATATCTTTTATAAATTAAAGTTGTCATTCCAAGGGATTAAGTTCAGGTTTAGAAAATTGTTTAATGGTCACGGAGTCACTTATTTTGGAGTTTTAATGTCTGATTTCATGGTCTCTGTTATTGTTCATGCAGTGTAAGAAGTTTTGAATAAAAAAAATAAAAAAGCAAGTTACCATCTACCTCCTGCCATGTATTGCAACAAAGAGGCGAGACGAGAGGGAAAAAAAAAATGCTTGTAAACATCTATCTTCTTTCAGTATTTTCATTTTGAAATCAGGTTTCGTTAGTGGCTAAGGTTTGTTATGAAATTTAAGGTAGACCATGCAGTGTGGGTTTTAGTTCACCATCGAGCCAAATTTTTTCTGTAGAATGTTATGTTTGGCTAATTTTTAGTTTCTTGTTCTGGTATGCTTTGGTTTCAGGCTGGACAAAAATAGAAGCAATTGACTCGTTGATGAGGAAAGCTGGTTATAATGGCACCATCACTGAGTCGCTTCGGAAGCGTATAAAATTGACTCGCTACCAGAGCTCATTATATACGATGCACCACGGTGACTATGTTTCGTATGTCAAGGAAACCAGAGGTGCAGCTCCGTCTATTGTTGGTGCTAAGTCTGGCAGTCACTGATTCTTCCAAAATGCTTTTTCTAGGACCAAAAGGTACTTTGGTCAAAACAAATTGAATTATCTCAAGAGAAAGCATCTGGGTTGGAATGGATTTGTTTGTTATTCCAGTCCAGACTGCAATAATTGTGACCTGTCAATATCATTCTTCAAAGTCATTTGATTTTGAAGAAAGAAAACCAAAAACACTTTCGAACTCATCTTTCTCAGATTTCACTGCTCCATTCCTGAAAGCTGTATTTGTAAAAGTTTGTAATTCAAAATTTCCCAGTAATGTTTATCTGCTTAGTTTTATTTCATCCTCTCTCTGATAAAAAATGGTAGTCAATGTCCTAGTAAGTTAATCAGAGTGACAAAAGCTTTGGTTATGTGAATTAATAAACCATACTTGAAAGGTCAGTGGCAATTGCTGTTGAATCAGAAAAAGTTTGAACAATTATTGGGCAGAAGCCCGCCTCCTACTGCATGGTATTTGGTCATTTTGGCACACATTGGATTTGGTAATTTGACGTACATTGAGTTTATGGACCAAATGGAGTTGATTTGAAGCATAACCAAAGATGTAATGACTATTTAGCAGTAATCTTGTTAATTGTGGTTCGTTTTGGAGGCAAAGCTTGTATTTTCAATTTGGCCTTAAAAAAAAAAAAGATGAAGAAAACCTCAGTTGGGTGAATATTTTTCTTCCACCTGTAGATGGGGGGGAAATATGACTTGAAATGCCCTGTGATGCAGCCACAACTCACAAGTAGATCGGCTCGATCCCCATTGTAGTCATGAACAACAAACCCCAATCCACGAAGGCCAAGCTACTTTGCTACTGTGCCGTGAGTTTGCACCCATCGTTGAACAACAGTACCAGAGACACTAGAAGGCTCAACAAAATTGGGGAACAACAAAGGGGAAACCAAAAAAGCATGAAGAGTTGCTTCGGTATGATGTTACATTTGGGGAAGAACAAAAAGGAAACCAATTTTCCCGCAAAAATATATCCCTTATTAATAGAAGGGTAAATTACAATTTAATACTTCAATTTTATCTCGGATTTCAAGTTAGTACCTCAAATTCAAAAAGTTGCAATTTCATGCCTCAACTTTCATTTTGTTTCAAGTTAATACCTCCGTTAGTCTTGCCGTAAAAAATGCCGTTATCTGATGATGTGTCACACCACTAACAAGCTTTATTTCAATTTAGTACCTCAACTTTATCATGTTTTTCAAGTTCATACCTCAAGTTCAAAAACTTGCAAATAAATAAATGTTTTCCAGTTTTTATCTCAACTTCACCCCAGTTTTTTTCCCATCAAATCTCTATCAAAATTATCAATCTTATACTCATTTTGAAGCTATGAATATCCTCTTTACAACCATATAAAAATCATGCAAAAAAGAGTTATGAAACCCAAGATAATTGGTCACAAAGTAGGCTACCTAAAAGCGCCAAATTTTTCAAACAAATTGACAATTTCGGATAGCCTAATTTGTGACTACTTCTTTCGCGTTTCATAGCTCCTTTTTGAATTATTTCTATATGGTTATAAAGAGGATATTCATAGCTTCAAAATGAGTATACAATTGTTGATTTTGGTGAAGATTTGATGGGTCAAAAGTTGGGGTGAAGTTGAGATAAAAACTGGAAAATATTTATTTATTTGCAAGTTTTTTAACTTGAGGTATGAACTTGAAAAACATGATAAAGTTGATGTGCTAAATTAAAATGAAGCCTTTAGTGGTGTGTCACGTCATCAGATAACGACCTTTTTGACGGCAAGACTAACGGAGGTATTAACTTAAAACAAAATGAAAGTTGAGGCATGAAATTGCAACTTTTTGAACTTGAAATACTAACTTGAAATCCGAGGTAAAGTTGAGGTATTAAATTGTAATTTACCCTTAATAGAAACTGCTCACATTATGTATTCTACTTCACTCAAACTCGGGACTAGGTTCAAGCAGGCAGTGATCCTTACCCCCACAGCAACACAACTCTTATGCTAGAATACTGCCTGCAATAAACAACGACCAAGCCACCAAAATTCCACTGATTATTCTATCAAAATTTTTATTAAATTATTAATTCTAATTCTAAACTAAGAGAAGTTCGAATTTATTTATTTAACAACTTGAATCGTATGTCATTATTTTATATTATATTATGTATACCATTGAGGTATACATCATCTTAAACATAGTGAAGTATAGCTTGTGGGGTCAAATTCATGTTGTAATTTGATGATCGAATTCTTCTATTTTCTAAGTCTCTATATAATGGTCATCTTTGCAAAAAGTTAGACGATTCATAAATCGTTTAATCATTTAATTAAAGGGCCATCATTTTAAGTATTTACGGAATCACTATGTTTGCCTATTTATTCAATCACAATTAGATATCCTAAAGGCTTCCAATTTATCTAATTTTTTTGTAAGGATAATCTTTGCATAGAGACTTAGAAAATAGACGATTTTGATCGACTTACAATGTTGGGTAGGTTTCACAAATCATAGTTTATTATGTTTAAGATGAGGTATACCTTAACAGAATGGGCCAACTCTATATTGTATTGCAACGATCCGAACCGTCTATTATTTAGGTATATATTTAAAAATCATCCTTACAAAAAATTAGACAAATCGGAAACCATTAATCTATCAAACTTTGAACAAATAAATAGACGAACATAATATTTTCGATAAACACTTGAAAATTTGAACTAGATAAACATATATATATATATAGGGAAAATTTTTCATTCAGGACACGTACTTTGGGGTCAATCTTAGTTTAGGACACCAGTTTGGGTTTGTGCTAGTTTAGGACACATATTTAGGATTTGTATTAATGTGGGACAATCCGTCACCTCCGTCAAGAATTCCGTTAAAAATAGACATGTGCCATGCACATGACCTATTTTCAAGGGACAAAATGGACAATTCACCATAATATATTAAAATAATTAAAAATAAAACTAAAACAAAAAAGAAAGAAGAACAAGATGGCAGCGCACCCCTTCTCCACCCAGCCCCAACTCACCTCCGGTGGCCATACTTGCCGGCAGTGACCCCACCATCCCCCCTCTCTATCTCACTATCTCTCTCCCTCCATTTCTCTATTCCTCTCTTTGTCTCTTTTTCTCTGCAGATCGCACCCTCCTTTTTCTCTCTCTATTTCTCTGCACATCGCCCCAACCACCTCTAGCGGTGGCCTTACCCACCGGCGACGACCCACCCTCCCCCCTCTCTCTCTTTCTCTCTTCATCTCCGCACCTCTCTTCATTATGTTCTTTTCAAACCTCTCCACCTTCCTATCAGCCAAACGCCTCGATGTTGTCTGCAAAAACCCAATACACATATACATCCCAATTTCAGATCTACCAAAACCCTTTCCATCAATTTAAACTAAATAGTTCACCATCTTCATATTATTACAGATCTGAATCAAAGCATACGCCTTTAGACAAAACCCAAATTACTTGATCTAAAATTACAGATCTGATTAATGAGATTGAGAAACAATCAAACACGAGTTGGGGCTGGGTGGAGAAGGGGTGCGCAGATGGAACAGAGGGAGAGGGAGAGAGAGAGAGAGAGAGAGAGAGAGAAGTGAGGAGACGGCCGGGAAGGTGGTCGGCGTCAGGTGGCTGGGCCATGTGCGCTTGCAGGGGGCGCGAAGGAGAGAGAGAACAGAGGAGAGAGAGAGCGGCGGGCTGGCAAAGGGGACTGGTCTGGGGGGGTTGGCGCCGGCGAGAACAGCTCGCCGATGATCTTGGGTTGTCGGGGAAAGTGGCCGGAGGGGCTGGACTTGGGTGGAGCTGGGTGTGTGCAGGGAGTGCTGCCCGAGAGAGAGAGAAGTGAGAATAAGAGAGAGAGAGAGAGAGAGAGAGAGAGAGAGAGAGAGAGAGAGAGAGAGAGAAGAGAGAGAAGAGAGGGTGGGTCGTCGCCGGCAGTAAAGCCACCGCCGGAGGTGGTTGGGGCTGAGTGAAAAGGGAAAAATTTTCAAAAAGGACACGTACTTTGGGGTCAATCTTAGTTTAGGACACCAGTTTGGGTTTGTGTTAGTTTAGGACATATATTTTGGGTTTGTATCAGTTTGGGCTTTTCCGTCACCTCTGTCAAATCCCCCGTTAAAAACAGACCACGTGACTTGCACCTGACTTATTTTAAAGGGCAAAATTGTCACTCCCTTGCTTTTAAGAACCCTATCATAATTAACAGGGTACAAACCAACAATTAACCCTAATTTAAGTGGATCCATTGAGGAAAAAAAACTACTAAAAAGAAACAAAGAGAGTTTTAACTGAAAATAAAAAACTTTCCATTTCTGGTCAGCCTTGCTTCCCCAGTTCCCCAAAAGGGCCATAACTACTTTGTCAATTACCCACAAACACAGAACCCCTCTGAAAACTTTTCTCATGCTCACTGTAATTTTCCCTCCTCCCAAACACCCAATGATCTCCACACTCCAACTATCATCTCCCAATCCCTATCCTCACTTCAAAAACCCAACTTTCCCCTCTATTCCCGTTTCCTAGGGCTTCTTTATTCGTCCCCAAACCTCATACAAACCCCCCCCCCCCAAAAAAAAATGCTCACCAAAATCATAAAACGCGGCCACCGCAAATCCTTCAAACCCGACCTCACTACCGATTTCGAATTCGGACCACCCGACTCACAATCCGCCGTCACTTTCCCCCCTTGGAATCCGATGGAATCCCTCCCTCTACTCCAAAACGTCGCCGTTTCGGATCGCCCGTCCCTCTTCCTCTGCAAACTCCAAGTCTGCTCGTTCCTCTGCGACTTCTCCGACCCTCTCAAATGCGTGCGAGAGAAGGAGCTCAAGCGCCAAACCCTAATGGAGCTTGTGGACCTGATCGACTCCGGTTCGTGCAAGCTCACCGTTCCAATGCAGTTGGATCTGACAGAGAAGTCGCAGAGGAACGAGCAAGATATATCCAACTGCAAGGGAGTGACAATTTTGCCCTTTAAAATAAGTCAGGTGCAAGTCACGTGGTCTGTTTTTAACGGAGGATTTGACAGAGGTGACGGAAAAGCCCAAACTGATACAAACCCAAAATATATGTCCTAAACTAACACAAACCCAAACTGGTGTCCTAAACTAAGATTGACCCCAAAGTACGTGTCCTTTTTGAAAATTTTTCCCGAGTGAAAACGGGGGGGGGGGGGGGTGAGATCTGCATCTCCCTCTTCAATCCTTTTTTTTTTTCTGTGTTTTTTGTGTTTATAGTTTTAAACTTTTTTAATATATTTTTAGTTTTAATCTTGTTTATTTTTAATTATTTTAATATATTATGGTGAATTGTCCATTTTGTCCCTTGAAAATAGGTCATGTGCATGGCACATGTCTATTTTTAACGGAATTCTTGACGGAAGTGACGGATTGTCCCACATTAATACAAATCCTAAATATGTGTCCTAAACTAGCACAAACCTAAACTGGTGTCCTAAACTAAGATTGACCCCAAACTAGGTGTCCTGTTTGAAAATTTTTCCCATATATATAATGAGGTAAACGTATATGAAGCAAGAGTAGGGTCATGCATGCATGATGTTCTTTTCAATATGTGTGATAAGCTTAAATGCATGTCTTCCCCATTCCAAAAATATTAAATGGACTTGTACTTAAACTTATCTATAGAATTAAGTTTTTTTTTTTTGTTACATCGGAGGGAATTGAACCTTAGACATAGTCTAATCTTAACCCTTACCTCACACACCCTCACCACTTGGGTTAACCCCAAAGGCTTTATGAAATTAATGATTTAATCAAGCATAATGAACAATAATAACTAAGCCAATAAGATGAACAATAATAACATTATTGAATGTGGCTGGTGGGGTTTTGTATGGTTAGTTGAATGTGTTAGGAAGTGACATGATATAAAAGTACCATTCATCCTATATGAAAATTGCATCAGAAAGTGAATATATATAAAACATATGAGTAACTTAACATAAATAAGCTGTAGACTGTAGTATAGTTGGTGGAGACATGATGGGCTTAGGGGAAAAAGGGGTCAAACTCTTTTTGCCTCTAAAATATTTAACTTTTTAACAAAACTAACTAATTTGAGGAAAAATGGAGAAATTTGGCAATATTTATGAAATATCGGCTAAAAATTAAACATATGGCATTTACAAAAAAAAAACAAAAAACAAAAAACAAAAAGTTTTCAATTGATAAATTGCTTATACAAATGAGAAAAACCATCGAAGAAACCTTGGGAGTATTCCAAAATATCCAAACCCTAAAAAACCAAAAATTTCCACAAAATTTAATAATATGGTTTAAGGATTACCACATGGTTATGGCTAATGAAGAAGTGCCTAGAGAGTTGTTTAAGAGACTAACTCAATATTGTGAAAGCCCCATGGGCCTAGCTCACCCTTGAAACCTGCTTATAAGGGGAGGATTGCCCAAGACTTATACATTGTACAAATCAACTGTATCCTGGCGATGCGATGTGGGATATTTAATACTCACCAAAATAGAGCAATGGTAAAACCATTACCATTATATTCAACTACTTAAACTAAAAACACTACAAATTAAGTTTATTTGTATCTAATACCTCTAATTCCCAAATATATAACAAAAATAGGACCTAAAATTTCCATACAAACAAAACCCACTTCTTTTTTCTTCAACTCCATTCACCCAAACATGTCCAAAACTCATCATATATTTTCAATCTCCCTAAAAAGTGCAGACCCAAAAGCTTCTGAAAAAAAGAAGACAAAAAACAACTTTAACAAATCTAAATGGGTTTAATGGGTTTTTTTGGTTGAGTCAGACTCGATCTATAGGACACGATTCGAAGTGATTATGGTTGAATTTTAGTGAATTGATGAAGAAGGAAATGTTGGAAGCTGGGTTTGAACTGTCGGATTATATTTCACTTAAAGAGCTTCATTTGATCTTACCCGCACAATCAATGTCACACCCTAAAACCGGAGTAATGTTTTTAGGCATTTTCCTGAATCGAGCGTGTGATATTGAGCATGTGTTGCCATTGTGGCCATTAAAATAGATTTAGAAGGTATGGTTTCTTGTAATAAGATCAAAATAACTACAACATTTTGGAAATGTAAGTAATTAATACACTGTAACTTTACAAGTCAATTTTCTAATGTCAAAGATCTAAAATACGATAACCTTCTCTCAGGACTAAGTAGTACGTAAGTGTCATATATTAACAAAAAACTGACATAGTTTTCAAGTATAAAATTTCATTCCATGTATAAAAATAGAGAATTACTTATATAAAGCACAAATATATCCTTTTCTAATAGGAATAGGAAATCCTAAACAAGGAAAGAAATAACTAATCCTTGTAAACTAATATTTAACTAATACTTGTTTAGGATCTCCTATTTCTATTAGAAAATGATTTGTGCTTTATATAAGTACTTCTCTAGTTCGTAATTTCATTCAAGCAATTTATAAAAAAAAGGCTTAATTACAAAATGCACCAACCAACTATATGAGGTATTTCAAATTGGTCCATTAATTATAAAACATTTCAAATACATCCACCAACTATCAAAAACCTACAAATTAGCACTTATGTTAAAATTTCCATCCAAAAAACTGTTAAGTGCCACGTGGACAATGCTGATGTGGCATTTATTGTTCACATGACATACTGGTAGGAGTATTATCGGGTAAAGGTGGACATTATCTTATTCAATAAAAAAATTAAGAAATGTGACTACATTGAGTTTTGAACTGCTGACCACCAAGTTGAAACTCAAGCACAACTCCACCTGAACTAACTTCACTTCTTGTTCATTTAGTGACATATAATATATTTATAAGGTTTTACTTACTTTATTCTAACAAATATAAGTAATTTTCTACCTGACTCTTGTCAATTTATAAATAATTGGCCAAATATAAGTCTAGATAATTGGCTAAAAAAAAAAAGGATGATTGGCCAATGTATGTACTCCAGCAAGAATAATCTTGCTATAGATGATTGGCAAAAAAAAAAAAAGATATACTATAAATGAAAAAAAAAAAAATGAGGATGCAGAAACTGTGAGAGCATTGGGAGAAAATGGCGGCTGGGAAAGCATGAAACTAAAAAGCTAGTGACCAAGGTTAGGTACAAAAATACTTATATTTGCTAGAGTAAAGTAGGTAAAACCTTAAAAATATATTATATGTCACTAAATGAATAAGAAGTGAAGTTAGTTTAGGTGGAGGAGTGCTTAAGTTTCAACTTGGTGGTTAGCAGTTCGAAACTTAATGTAGCCACATTCCTTAATTTTTTTTATTATATAAGATAATGTCCACCTTTATTCGAAAATACTCCTACCAGTATGCTATGTCAACAACAAATGTCATGTCAACAACAAATGCCATGTCAGCATTGTCCATGTGGCACTTAACAGTTTTTTGGATGAAAATTTTAACAGAATTGCTAATTTGTAGGTTTTTGATAGTTGGTGGATGTATTTGAAATGATTTATAGTTAATGGACCAATTTGAAATACCTTCTATAGTTGATGGGTGCATTTTGTAATTGAGCCTAAAAAAAAAAACAATAAAATCTGAGAAGTATTCTCTATCTCCGGTGGACTCCGAGGTTTGCTAGTGGATTCTAACTGTTATATTACAGGTTTAGATGCTTGTCTAATCCCTCCCTAATTTCTAGTTATTCATGCTGTGTTAGGTGGTATCAGCGCCAAGTTTGCCTCCTTTGATGGCAGACAACAATCAGACCATCAACACAATTGGCGACACTGGACGCGCGATTGCTACCATCAACTTGTCTAACGACAATTGATATTGGGATTGGGAAAACAACGACGAGATGGAAGATGTGCTGAGGGGGTTGCCCGAAGACACGACCGTCAAGTCGAAGATGAAGAACAATTAGAGGCATTAGTTCTTAGGGAACTTTTTGCCAAGCTACATGGGACAAACTCACTTCAAGAGACTCGCGAAATTAGGTCGCTAATTTTATGACCTTAATTAATTTCAAATAGCAAAGTAGAGCCAATTGCCGAGTCTCTTAGAGATGCTCTAAGAAGGGTAGCTCTATCATTTTAAAAGCACAAAACATACTACTCAACACACATGAGACTATGTTATTGATCCAAGTGTAAAAAAAATCCAAATGGCATTGACCAAACCCAAAATAAAATTTCAATCATTGCATTTTTGTAATTAAGAAAATACTTTTTAATTTAAAGGCTTATTCGCACAAATTCTGCGTGAAAGTACTTTTCATTATCACTTTGTCCCTTTAAACTTTAATTTTCTCACTTTGCTCCCATAACTTTACAAATCTCATATTCTGTCAAATATGTCAATGACTTTGTGAAAAAATCCCCTACGTGTCACTTACGTGGATGAGCGATACGTCAGCTTTTTTGACGAAGTCATTAACGGACTTAACGAAATATGACTTACTGAAATGGTTTGTAAAGTTTGGAGGGCAAAATGAGAATGAAAGTTACTTTCAAGAGCTATTTGTGCGAATAAGCCTAAGTTAAATGTAATTTTGCCTAATTTAAATGTAATTTAGCATTTCTCTATCGGCCTACGCTCAAGTCCAGCCTGTGTAAGCCTGCATGGCCAAGCCCGTCTGAGCTGGTTTGGGCTTGAGTATTGTGACCCAAGCCCGGCCCGGAGTTGGAAATTGTAATTTTCTTTTTATTGGGAAAATGTAAATCTAAAAATGCCTGGACCACGTCGCCTTCAGAACAGAACGTCAGAAGAACCCATACCAATACCAAGTTTCAGACTCTCGCATTCCAAGTCTTGCAGACGAAGCAAACCTTCGCTTCATCTACCACTCGCTCTCGCTCTCTGGGATTTCATTTGCTAAGACTCGAATTGCGTAAATCACTTTTTGATCTGACAAGTAAGTTCCTTCTTCCATACTTCTCTGTGTCTTTTAGATCAAGATTTATAGAAGCTCTCCATTTCTGTCTGTATTTAGGAGGAATCTATGTTTTTTTTTCTTTCTTCAATTTCTTTGATCTTTTCGGGGTTTCGATTTCCTCTGTTTGGTTCCCGAGAAAATTTGAAGGAAACAATGGAAGGAATGAAAAAAAAAATCTGAATTTTATGTTTAATGCTCTTTTCTTTTGGTCGGTTTTATGAACATCAAAAGGTCATTTTAGTTATGTATAACGTTCTTTTCTTTTGGTGGGTTTCAAGAACATCAAAAGCTCTTCTAAGTTAAGTAACACAGTTAGTTATTAGGCTCTATTAACTGCAACTTATACTTCGAGATTTGAATTTTATTCCGGGTTGGCTCCTTCTAATTGCAAATTATAATGTTCAAATTTAAGTAAACTTTGGGGCAATTCATATTTATAAGCTAACCTTAATCCTTGGTTTCGATTTAGTTTATTTGATAAGGTTTTTGATCTTATATAATTTGTTTAGGTTACTGCTGCATTTAAGTTCTGGTGGCTTTTCTTTTGCGGGTCTTCACGAGTTTGAATCGATCATTTGAAGATGAGTCACAAAGGATTAATATATAGCTTTGTTGCAAAAGGGAGTGTTGTTTTAGCAGAACACACATCGTTCTCTGGAAATTTTAGCACCATTGCTGTCCAATGCCTACAGAAGCTACCTTCCAGTAGCAGCAAGTACACGTACTCGTGTGATGGCCACACCTTTAACTTCCTCCTTGACAATGGATTTGGTAGGCATTCTTTTAAGTTCCAAGACTTGCAATTAAAATGGTTTTTAGAATCTAGTTGTAGAATTCATAGTTTAAAATGTTTACTGGGTTTGCAGTATTTCTTGTTGTTGCCGATGAATCGGTTGGGAGGAGTGTTCCGTTTGTGTTCCTTGAACGAGTGAATGAGGATTTTAAGCAGCGCTATGGTTCCAGTATTAAGAATGAAGGCCCGCATCCTCTTGCTGATGATGATGAAGATGATGACTTATTTGAAGATCGATTTAGCATTGCATACAATCTTGACAGAGAATTTGGGTATGCATATGCTTTTTGGTGTTTGAATCCTAGTATCTTCTATGCAATATAGTATTAGCAGTAAATATTGTGTTTTTCTTTGACAGGCCAAGGCTTAAGGAGCACATGCAATATTGCATGGAGCATCCAGAAGAAATAAGTAAGCTTTCCAAATTGAAGGCCCAAATCACGGAGGTCAAAGGTGTAATGATGGACAATATTGAGAAGGTAAAGGATAATACTCTTGGCTCTGGCACCTTTTGATGATGTGGGTAATTTATGCATATATGCAATAACACTTGGTTTCTTACTTGAGGTTATGGGATTTTTACAGTAATACTGGATCTCCATATGAACCATACTGTGGTTTGCTTAGTTTTATTACTTCTTTTGATATTAATTTTTAGGGATGGTAATAGAGGGAGCCTGAACTTCTATAGACATTACTAGTATGTTTCTCCTTTGCTTCATCCTGGATTTAAAATGTATAGCTAAAAATTGGAAAAGTGAACCAAATTTAGAAATAAGCTGTCAGACTGTCAACTGAACAGCTTAATGCAAACCATGTAAAGAGGCTTGTCTGCTGTATTTCATTATTTGCTTTTATTGGATATTTAGGTGTTTTAACTTTTCCTTGTCTGGGCTTCAAATGTAACTTAGCAAGTTGTGGTCACTTGTCATTAAGTTTATTTTCACATAATTGAAAACTTGTAGCATGTTGCTATGTGTTGTTTCTTCAAGCACGTGTTGTTGTGCATGCACTGTGTGCCCCATAAGGGCTCCAACATCTCATGGAAAATTACTATAAATGGCACTAAGGCCCTGTTTTTTCGTGGGAATGGGTATGAGATTCCATTCCCCTGTTTTGTATGCACGCTGTTGGACTTTGTTATCTTTTAAAGGGGAATGTGATTCCCATGCATAGGAATTCTAAACCTATGAGTCCCCTTGGGTTTGCTATTCCCATCATATGAGAATGCATTCATCGGTAGTTTTATGATCAGATTACCCCCATTATAAATTGAAAATACCATTTATGTCATGGAAGCATGAATAACTTAGTATATTCAAGAGATAAGGGTATTATTGGAAAAATAAAAATAAAATTATTTCTATTATTGCACAGACCAAACACTGGAATAAAAGTTATTCCTTGCATGCCATTCCCGACATTTCCAAACACTGTAATGGGAATCATTCATTCTCATCCCCCTGAAATGGGCATAGGAATGGCATTCCCATATGGGGTCTAAAGGTTTTTTGTTTCCTTATTCTAATTAAATTTATTTCAGTTTTGCAACTCTATATATGTAATCTTTTAGTTACACTTTTTAGATTTATTTTGATTTTGTATTTTGTATATGCCATCCTACTTGTTTTGTTTATTGTATATGCCATTCTATCTTTAGATGCTAATCAGTAGCTCTTAGCGTTCTCTAATGTGGACTTTCACTTTCTCAATTGATTTGCTTGTTTGGTTTGTTATTTTTCTCCCTTCTCATATTTACATTTGGCCCTTTTTGGGGGATTGTCCCTTTTTTCTAGGTCATGGCTCGCATTTTCTATTTGTAGTTTTACAATTTACCCCCCCTTTTTATCTGGATCCAGAATTGGTTGTTTGGTTATATTGTGCTATAGGTTGAATGTCCTTGAAGGGGTTAAAGTGTGTCCAAACCAACGATACATGTTCTCTTTCATATTGAGTGACATTTCATTTTTATCTTCTCCCTTAGGAATCCTAACCACCACTTAAATTTAGTGAACTCTTGCCTTTACTCTAATGCAAAGATGAACCAAAGCATCATCTAGCCTATAATATGGTGACTTATTGTTGTTGTAGTTAATTAATATTGTCCCCTCTTGTTTTCTAGTGTCATAAAATTGCTGGATTATTTTACTGTTAGTGAACTGATGGCTATTGTCTTTCAAAAGAAATGGCCTTGTTTAGCGTATGTTCCAATTGTCCTTTGTCATTGAATTAGACCTGATAAAAGTTCCCTAATACTCGTTGCAATTTAATAGATCTTTTTGCTGAGTATAAAGTGGTGACAATACTTTGCCATTAGAGTAGTATTATTAATAAACTATTGCTTGTCAGATTTGGAGTATCATTAGAGTAGTATAACATTTTCCTGCATTGCAATTTCACTAGTCAGATTTGGAGTAGGCTGCTGTCTGTGTTTGGAGTGCTGTGGGTGTGTCCTAGAAATTGTTTTGGGTTGCTATCTGGAATCTTTTTGGGCATTAAGGCTAATAAGAAAATGATTACCCTATGGAGAAGTGCTGTTTTGGCCCTTTTGTGGTGTATTTGGTTGGAGCAGAATAAGCGCAGGAGGAGGTGGAGTTCATTTGGGACAGGATTAGATTCTTAGCCTTGATGTGGGCTTCCTATCCAAGCATTTTAGAGACATCCCTCTAAATGCCATTCTCCTGGATTGGGGTGGAATGATGTATTGAGTGCTATTTTGTTTGTATTTTAGTGTGTTATGTTTTCTGGGTTTCTTGTTGTAGTGGTTTCTTTTTTCCAGTTCTTGTGTCCTGTCTTTGTAGGTTGAGGGTAGTTTCTTTTGTGGACTACTGGCCCACTTCTGATTGTACTCTTTTCCATTTTTTAATATAAGGTTCTCCTTTCCTATAAAACTATTGCTTGTTAGTGGTTTTGGAATTGTGAGCTAGATAGGGATTATTGGTGGGCAGGTATTATGTGTGTAAAAAGGGATGGGTAGTAGTGAATAGCTTGCTTCTTTTATGTGCAGCTGCTTGTGATATGTGGTCTTTGACTTTCACCATCTAAGTTATGCGTGCGAGGGTGGGAGGGGGGGGGGGGGGGATAGTTGTTTAGATTGGACAGCAGTATATTTATTCTTTATGTCGTTTGAATTAAATGTAATAGTGGTTCCTTAGAATGTGTTGAGCTTCCACTTTATAAGCCTGAGAAGGTGCCCATGAGATAATTTTTCTCTCCTTTCAGTACATGCTTGCTTCCACTTCTTGACTCATGAATGTTCTTGATCTTGGACATTGGTTCTTGTTTCTTTTCCTTTTCGAAAATTTCTATTTTGCTTCCCGTCGTATTCCGTTTCTCTTGAATCAGTTTGTTTATGAATCATATAATTTACAATGGACTTGAATATTGCACGTATTTGGGCTTGCCTTCTTTTCCTTGTGGATAAATTGCATTACTTTTTTGGTTATGTGGTGAATGGATTGATTTGCACCCCACTTTAATTGGTTGAATGAGGCTTGTTGGGGGAATGGGAGGAAAGAAAATCAAATTAGAATTACTGGAAGTTGCCACTCTCTCTGATTGTTTGTGTACCCTTGGTTGCAACAGGTTGGTTTTACTTTCTTAATTTCTTTGGGGAGAGGGAGGTATTGAGCCTTGGGATTTTAATATCAAATATTGAGATGTTAGTTGGTTGAATGAGGGATATTGGGAGTAAAAAAAAAATCAAATTAGAATGACTGGAAGTTGCCACCCTCTCTGATTGTTTGTGTAGCCTTGGTTGCAACAGGTTGGTTTTATTTTCTTAATTTGTTCGAGGACAGGGAGGTATTGAGACTTGGGGATTTAATAGTGAATATTGAGATGGTGCAGCTCATCCATGCCCTCTTAATTTTGGCACCAGACACTGGCAACTTTGGTAACTGGAGTGGAGTGCTATTTGACCGCTTTGCTACCTTCCTTTCTTAATTAATTGATGGGTTCCCCTTTCTCCCATTTCCGTTGAGAAAAAAAGAACATCTAAACACATTTGTAAATAACGTTTTGTGCATAAAATTAAGAAAGTCATTTTTCATCGAATGAGGATAGCAATATAAGATGGGGACATTGGTGAGGTAGGACTAGAATTTAGTATGCAAGTAAAATGTAGGAATGTTGAATTGGGTACTAAAGAAAAAGCATCAGCTTGGATGGTTTTGCCATGTGCATTGGATACTTGCAAACTTTTGCAATATAGAGAAGAATGTGGGTGCAACAATGGCTATTCTTGTAGACAGTATGGTATAATCTGCTAGGATGTTCAGCTATGTGCATCAATGGCTAAAGAGTTATAGACATAACGAGTGATATGGCCCTGGGGAGTCTGGATGCTAGAATGGGTGATTGGTTGTTCCCAAAAGTTTTAGACTATAAACAAAATTAGTCCTGAGGTGCTGGCTTGTATGGCTTCTGATTCTACAATCCATCTTCTTCCTGGATAAATAGTGCTCCTCTGTTTGAATAAGGGCTTTATGGGATGCAAGTGATGGGATCTTATGTTAAATTCCTTGAAGCAAGGAAAATGAGTAATCAGAATCATTTCAGTTGTCTAGAATGTTGATACAAGAATGTCATGGACTAAATTGAATGGGAGGTTTGTTACTTCTGGTGCTTTTGTAGAAGGAAAATAAAAGTAGCTGTTTTCTAATATACCATTTGTGTTTCAGTTTAGTAAAGCAATCCAACCCATGAGAAACTACTTTAATTGTGTATTGTAAATTGATTCAATAAGCCTCTGCATCTCTTGGTTGCAGGTTTTGGATCGTGGGGAGAAAATTGAACTTCTGGTTGACAAAACAGAAAATCTGCAGTTCCAGGTACATCCCATTGCCTATCTGGTTGTATAATCTGAAACTGATTTTGAACTTAAGGAGTTTGTAGTTGATGTGCTTCGGGGGATGTTTGTATTGAAAACAGGCTGACAGCTTCCAGAGGCAAGGAAGGCAGCTGCGACGTAAGATGTGGTTGCAGAGTCTCCAAATGAAGCTAATGATAGGAGGAGGAATCGTAATCCTGATCGTCATACTATGGCTTATTGCCTGCGGAGGTTTCAAATGTTAAGTTGCTAAACAACACGGAGCCTTCAACTAGCAGATGGCTGTTCTCTTCTCCACTTGGTGTACAAAATGTTATTGTTCTTGTATATGGAAACTTCTGCAGAATCCAATACTCTAGAACCTATTTTACCATGTAATTAACCTCTGCTACCAGCTGGTTTTGTTAACATTTTGGATATGGTATATTGTTCACTTACTAGTTCTTTTTTTATTCTTCCCTAAATTGATAGTTACTTTTCTACACCCCCCCCAAACAAAACTTTATGTTCTGAACCACTGTCTAATTTATTCAGTAATTATGAGTGACAATTGTTTGTTACCAGCTAGCTTGAAAATTGTTTACCGATTTTGTTACTTGAGGGAATAAAAATTAGAAATGCTATCCTATGAAAGGAATCAAATGTGGACCTAATTATATAAAGCATCTACTTCAATTAGAAATTATTTAGTCATTTAGTTATGATCAAATAAATAGACTACAATGATTTCTTACTAAAATGAACAAGATGATAACCAAATATTCAAAACAATTTATGATTTTGCTAATTTTCTTGTAGGTATTGTTTGTAAATGGGGATTTAAAAATAAAACGGTCTGAATTATGAGACAAAGGGATAACTTGGAAATAATCTATGAAATGAAAGCCTCCTACACCCCAGCAGAATCAATCCTCCACACTCCATGCTTAGTTTTTCTTCATTTCTCTGCTCAGTTTTTTTCATGGAAAAATCTCTTATTTCTATTACCTTCTTGGATCCATTGAATATGAGAGCGTTGTGGCCACATGGGTTCCTCCTCCTTTTGGGTCACCAATTTATTCTTCTGAGCCCACACCTCAGCGGATTATGGATGGATGTCACCCTCTGCCAAGTCCTTTTTGACCTTTGCTCATTTGCTTTTTAATACTGCCAACTCACCAATTTCTTATTTTGAGCCCACGACTCAACCAATGTCGGAACATGGGTTTGGGATATTGAGAGCTAGTTTTAAGGATATTTAAAAATCTCAAATTTTTTACAAATTCATTATAAGAAAATTAGAATTAAATACCAAATATCAATAGTTTTTTAGTAAGACAGTAAGACACTAATTTTTTTTAGTTTAAGTACTAAACTTGAGTAAGACATTTTGAATTAAGTCACAAATCAGTTTGTTATACAATTGTGACTGTCGAACAGTCACAACTGTGATCGTTCCAAATTCATAAAAATTCAAAATTTAAGAGTTTAATGCTTTTAATTTAGACTTGGGGGATGAAACTCTATAACCCAGAGACTAAACATTAAAGTTTAAACCTTGCAAATATTAAAAAAATAATAAATCAATAAAAAAGTTATGACTGTTAGACAGTTACAGCTCAGTATAATCATGTTTTTTAAAGTTGATACTTAAACTGAAATTTAGTATCTAAAGTGACTTGACATAAACGTTTTGATAGTTAGAATGAAAAAACATTTCAATTTGGTACTTAAAGTCAATGAACCTATTCATTACATAATATAACTATTTTTATGAGTATTTGGAGAAACAATGATCCCAATTTTATACTTCGTCTTGAGTACTTAAAATTTCATGATTGTTTTTTTTTTTTTGATCTATAGTATTTATATATGTATGAAATAAGGAAGTAGAAAACTAAAAACATTTTTTTAATAGATACCATCATACCAAATATGGCCTAAGTTTACTCCACCATTTTAATTTCCCACGCCAACCTCTCATCGCACCCATTCAACACGGAAGGACCCCAAACCTCAGCAACAAGTTGCTCCCATTGAGCCAAATGGTGCACAAGACAACTAGGGAAGGACTTTTAACTCAAGATTGATGTGGGCATCATCAAAAAGCTTATGCGCATTGTCATGGTTGTTAATATATGCATACATATATAAGGCATTATGTGCATTCTAGACCATATAAGCTGCTTTGTCAATTGTGAGGGTTTATACTACTTTAGAATTTAGAGTTCAGTGGGCAAAAAAAGAATTTAGAGTTCGACTATCTTTCTACCTCACTTATTTTCTTAACAAGTGTAAAAAAAAAAAAAAAAGCTAACTTTACCACTTTTAAACTAGCTTTATAAAATTTTACTGCATTTCAGTGGTAATTTAGTTTTGAAGGTTAATAAAAAAAATTATTCGACTATACTAATTTTTGTTTGTTAAAATTTTTGACTGTCTAGTATAAATATGAGATAACAAAATAAATCTCAAATTTTGAATATATACCAAAGGTGGCAATTCACATTTACAAATCTCATTTGTTTCTAACAAATAACGTATTACCATATATAAAAAAGCAACTTATTTGGTATCAACTTCAATCACTTAAGATTGAGTTTAACAATAGGAGCAATTCTCTTATAAAAGTATAAAAATGTTGCACATAAGATGCGCATTGAACTTGGGCACTATTGGATTGCAATCTTCTTAAATTAAATACAAATATTCCAACGGCTCTAATTTTTCATGTATATAAATTAGAAGAGCGAAACTTAATCCAAAAAGAGAGAAATTTAACAGAGAGACAGAGAAAGACGAGCAAAGAAACAGACGGAGTTGTTGGTCGTTAATCGTTATGATGATGATTAGGAGCGGACTCGAGGAGCGTACCCATATTCCAACAACACCAACCGCTGCACTCATGCATTACATTTTGCTCTCTCATCACTCCATCACTCCATAAAAGAAGCTAATTAAAATCTCTCTCTCTCTCTCTCTCTCTCTCTCTCTCTCTCTCCCTTGCACAACAAGCAAATTAAGTTCCCTTTTGAAGATGAGCAGCACCAGGTCCACCACCACTTTCTTATAACCTTCACCAACAAACTTGTTCCATCTCATTTTTCTCACTACTACACTCTCTTTGTTTCATCATAATGGGGATATGTTTCGGCAAGTCCAAGAGATCCACGGTCGAGATTGTCCCGCACGACCACCAACCCGCCCCCACAGCCGTCCGATTGTACGGCTCCCCCACCAGCCCCCTCACCGCCTACATCCGCTTCGCCCTCCGGCACAAGCCCGTCTCTCTCCGCTTCCTCGGATCCGACTCCGAATACCCAATCATCGAAATCGGGTCGGACCGGGTCTCGGGGCCCCGTAATGCTCTCTTGCAGTACATAGAGTCCCGGTTCCCTCACCCGCCACTACGTAGTCGCGGATTTCGCGACGACGACGACGATGAGGAAGCGCTGTCGTTTTGGGAGGCGGTGGTGAAGCTTACGGAGCTGCAGCATAAGACCATCACGTGGCACATGGAGAGGCTGGTCAGGTGGGTGGTGGATCTAGGGACACGTGGCAGAGGAGGGGGAGGGAAGAAAGGGGTTTTTGATCCGACGGTGGGGAGTCCTCGGATGGAGGTGAGGAAGTTGGCGAGGAGCTACTCGCAGCTGTTGGAGGTGATGTTGGAACACGCGCAGATGGAGGAGAGGGTGCTCTTCCCAATCTTGAACTTCGCTGATCCAGGTAGGCTCTACCTTTTGTTATGCTGATCTGCAATACACCCTATAAAAACTCAGAATTATCATACAAAAATTAATAAATCGTTTTGGGATTTGACCAATCAGTTTTGCTATGTTTGGAGAATAATTCTTGCTATCTAAATTTTATTTGAGATTTTATTTCCTTTTATTTGTTTTTTAAGATAAGAGATGTGTGAATTGGGGTTGACCTAGTTGGTCAAAAACTCTCCCCTCCCCTCTAATAAAAAAAAAAAGGAGGCACATTGCCAAGATATGCAACACAACCCTATAATTTATCACATGCTTTCCCCATCACTCTTTTATTAAATAAAAAAAATTATTTACAAATTGTAGCCGAATCTTTAGGCCCAGATTTGCTTATGTTTAAGTTTCATTTGTTGGGCTTTTGGCCCTATGTAACACACTAACACCAGAAATAAAAATCGACCTTTGTTAACACTTAATATATTGATTAACTAGGAACATATATAAAAATGTTCCAATGAATTGAAATCACATATAAGGAGTTCCTAATCAACATTCCAAGTAAAATGAAATAAAAACCTTAAAATTACTACAGCTAAAATTAAGAAGGTAGTGAAATTGTTGGAAGAGTGAAAGAATGCATGGCAATGGAAAGTGACTTGGTACAAGATGTTATGAAATTGAAATCAAATATAGGGTTATATACTTACATTCTTATTTAGAGAGAATAAAGATGGTGATGTTCTTATTTTAGGAGGTTCATATTTAGGGCCGGTCCAATACAAATGAGGCGCTAAGACAAAAATTATAGATGAGATCTTCTTAATTTGTTAGTTGTTTGTAATCAGACTTTTATATAATAGTTATAAAAATTGATTATAAAGTAAATAATAACATATTATATATATCAAAATACCATATTTCATCAACTTATCTAAGACGAGGAGGCTCAAAACAAGTGCCTTGCTCGCCTTTGACCGCAGCGACCCTATTCTTATTTTTAAGAAATACTCAAGCACAGTGTTATATTGGAAAAGCTAAGGAGGTGATTTAAATATATAGAATCAGTTAATGGAGTCGCCTCCAAAACTAGCACCGGGTGACACCAAACGTAGGATAGCGTCCTATCTATTTAAGACCAGTTGCCCTCCTAGTTCTGTGTAACAACTGGGCCCTAATAGTTGAGTAGTGTGAATGTGTGATTCACACAGAAAATAACATAAACTGCTAGATCAATTTGTAGATTAAATTTTTTTTTTTTTTTAAGTTTTAATAGAATTAAAATATAACAACTTTAATCATTTGTTTGATATGTTGGTGAGGATGAAAAAGGGTCCTTTGGGGGGAATAAGTTGCTTGATTCAAAGTAATAGAAAAGTTGCTTGATTCAAATTTCAAAGTAATAAAAACTTGGCTACACTGGTTGATCGGATCCGGTTATTCATGAAGCAGTGGCAACTGCTCTTGTTCAACTTACAGCTTCTTCTCCTTTGTTCTTCAGGAAAATTCACCACAATTTCATCCAAATATGAAAACCAAAAAAGTTAGATACGGTAAAGGAATTAAGAGAGGGTTGGAGGATCAGGGGTCCCCCTCTCCCTCTGCCTCTGCCTCTGCTGAAGAGTTGACAGTGTATATGCAATTAAGAATGACAATGATGATTATGTGTTGATGCAGGAATATGTAAAGCTGCAAATGAGGAACATGCAAGGGACCTACCCATCATGAATGGCATCAAAGAAGACATCAAATCCGTTGGGGTTCTAGACAATGGCAGTCCTGCCTACCAAGAAGCTCTTTCCAACTTTTCTAAGCGCCTTAAAGCACTACAGGTGACCTTCTTGTCTATTTATGCACAATGACAGTGACACTCTTGAGCATTAGTCATACCTAAGATGAGCTAGTTAAGTGTATGATAAGCCCAGAACTACTCATTGAATCTCTCCACCTGATAGTTTAAAATTTTGGGATCGATATTCAATAGGCACGCTATATATATATATATGCCATTTGAGTGCAAGATTCCATTAGGGAAGAAAAACACTAGGGAAATAAGGCATTCTACATTTCTGATCATGATGCATCATAATACTCCTAAGATACCTGTTTTGTAGTGCAGTTTTAAGATTTACTCTACAGATACTCTAGTGTTATTGGTACGAGACTAAATTAACTTGGATTAATGTTTGGGTTTACTAACAGGAGCATTATAAACAACACTTTTCGGAGGAGGAGAGAGAAGTATTACCGTATATGGAGGCAGTTGAGCTGAGCGAAGAGCGGCAGCAGAGAGTATTAGACGAGTGTTTGGATGTGATGCAGCAATCACACTCACATTTGTTCAATTTTCTTCTTGAAGGGCTACTCCCTCATGAAGCCATGCAGTACTTGGACTTGATCTCCATGTGCAGCAACAAAGAACAAACAACTTCTATGCTTCAAATGATTTAGTAACATCTAGTATTGTTGGCCGCTATGCTAATCGATTTTAATATGCAGACATGAGTGGCTGCGTTTCATATGTTAGCAACTACATGGACCTAGTTCACCTGAAAAGTAAGGGAATGGTATGCTAGGCATAATTGTTTTTTGTTTTTTGACACATACTGGGCAAAAATAGATGAACTTGATTGTTAATTGTAGTGGAGCATTGACTTCATGCATGTTTGCCAGAGTTCTTGCAAATGTGAGACAGTACATAGGAATGGATCACATGAAACTCATAGTGTAACAGAGTATTATTATTCAAAGTTTTTAATAATTCGAAGTTATTAAGCACTTTATAGAGTTTTATTATTTTTAATAATATCAAAAAATAAAACTTTTTGTAATTTGTTAATTTTTATTTTTGAAATTGTTGTACCAAGTTAAAACAACCTAAAATGTGAGGTACTAAAATATAATGTACCCATTACTTGATTTTAGGTATCACATCGCTATTGCAAAATCACAAAAGAAGTTACTTGGTAAGGACCATTAATCCATCCCAAGTATCTTAGAATTTTCTAATCACCTCAATCGGCCTAACCTATTTTCCATGTTTTTCTGCCATATTGTTCTTTGTTCTACCCTTACTATCTTTTTTTTTTCCCTGACACCGAAGAAACATATGACTTATTCTTGAACCAAATTATGTGACCCAATTACATCTTTAGGGTTGCCAAACAAATGTATATATGACTTAATCTTTAAAGATGAGTGCTCTAAAGCTAACCAGTTAGCAAGTTAATATGAAATTAACCATGTTTTTGGGTCCACTACATAACTAATCTCATAATCCAAACCATCAATTATTTAAGCTCTACTTCAAAGATAATCATTTCAAAAAATCAACTAAATTGAAAATCATGTAGTCATCTAATTGAGATAAAATAAATAGACGATCAGTATTTTCGATAAAAGCATAGAAATAGTTGTTATCATAATCAAATGGCTAAATGACTTCCGATTTTGGAGAGTTTTTACAGGAATGATCTTTGAAGTAGGGCCTAAAAAATAAACGGTTCATATTTTGAGATTACATTGTGCAGTGAGCCCAATAGGGTAGTTAACTTTGTATTAACTTACTAACCAATTAGTTTTAGAACATTTTTTATCTTTAAATATGTTAAGACATAGTATAATGCTTTCTCTAGAGATTTTGGGTTTGGTTGAGACCTTGGGTGGTTCAATGTAAAAACTATGGGTTTTATGGGTTTCAGAACAGATGATAGGGAAAGTGAATTTTGGGGTTGTGGTAAAAGAAAAGAGGAGGAAATAAAAAGTTAAAAGTTTTAATCTTGGTCCCGACAAAAAAAAAGTTTGGGAAATTTTAGCGAAATGACTATAACTATACCATGTTTTGCAGTTAAGGATGCAAATTTCAAATTGTTCCAATTAAAGACTATATCTAACGGTTAGTTTCAATCAAGGTCTTCCGTCAAGTTTGTCAACAGATCTGTTAAAAGCTGATCACATGACTTGCACGTGATCAACTTTTAAGGGCAATTTTGTCTTTTTGGTGCGAAATATAATCAAACCCTCTACCCAACCCCCAACTCGATTTTTCGCCCTCCACCTGCATTTTCCCTCCATTATTAAACCCCTGTTACAGATCAAACCCTAACCTAAGTCTATACATACTCTTTTTTGATCAAAACCATTACAGACAACAATCTTGAGGGAAGAATAAAGGTTATGGTTTAGGGAACAGAGGTTACATTAGCGTGAGCATACTCGGTGCCAATGGATCCAACAAGCATGATGTACTGTCACTGTGGAATAACCATCCAGAGAAGAACATCTTGGACTGATTTGAACCCCAGAAGGAGGTTCAATAGCTGCTACAAGGTAAGAAGATTAATTAGGCAATGCCATGATTCTTGCATATTGCAAGTTTGAGCAGCAGCAAAGTCATTGCCTATGGATTGAATAGGCAATGCAGTCGTCGTTGCCTATTAATAAAGGCAAAGACATGGATTATTACAAAAAAAAATCTGGCAACAACGAAGTCGTTGCCTATAAAATAATAAGGCAACGGAAATGGTGTTGCACAATATAATTGGCAACTCGGAAATCATTGTGCAAAGCTCCACAAATTTGGATTTCCAAGCCACAAAGGGCAACAAAGGATTCGTTGCCAATTTCGCAATGACTGTCAAAATCGTTGCCTATAGTTATCGGCAAGGGTCCTAGGACAACAACCCTGGCAATGGCAAAAATTAGTTGTCTATATTTTAGGCAAAGAATTTCTAGCTTTAGATAACAACTTTCAATCATTGCTAAACCCCTATTTTCTTATAGTGTTATTGAACTTTGATATTTTGGTATATAGTCCTTATGTGAATTTGAATGATACAATGGTGGATACCTTGTTTTACACTTTGATTTTTGCAAATAAAATGATTTGGGAATACCACCATGATGCCAAAATTCATATAAAGATAAAAAAATGGCCAAATTAATAACCTAATTCAACAAAGGCTTTTTTATCACCAATAATCCCTCTACTTTCACTCAAACATCAAATTGGTCCCTCAAGTGCATTTTCAATCAATTTCATCATTCATCTTTGTTATCGAACATCAATTTGAACCCTAGACACACTTTGAAAATTCACCAAAAATACCTTGGGATACGAAAAAATTCTCCAAAAATTTCTACGAACTCGTCTTGACTACTACTATTTTTATATAGGGTCAAATTATCAAATTTATTTTCCAGAAAGTTTGGAATTGCCAAACTAATTCCCCAAATTTTTTAGAAAATACCAAACGTCAATTTAATAATTTAACCCCATATAAAAATAGTAATAGTCAAGATGAGTCCATAGGAATTTTCAAAGAATTTTTTCATATCCTGAGCTGTATTTGGTGAATTTTCAAAGTGTGTCTTGGGACCAAATTGATGTTTGGTGACAAAGATGAATGATGACATTGAGTGAAAATGCACTTTAGGAATCAAATTGATGTTTTGGTGAAAGTTGAGGAACTATATGTGATAAAAAACCATTAACAAAATAACAGTTTGCACAATTAACTCAATAAATGTCATAATTCAACTAAAGTGACATAAATAACAAGTAAACTCCTTGTTTCACAAACAATAACCATACATAAGTTCCATGTTCTCCATGACAACAATAAGCCATACAAAAAAGTCTGGGCCACAAAAACAGAGTCAAATTCATCACCCATGAGTGCATATATGTCATCCGTGTCCTAAACCACATAATTCAATAACATAATCACAAGTCACCCAAAAACTGTGCCTACTTCAAAATACAGCTTCTTCAATTCCAGACCATTCAATTCCAACTTGGAAAAAATTGAATTTCATCTGCAAAAAAGTTCCTTTCATCTCCAGACTAACTTCAATTCCAGCTCAATATCAAAACCTCCATGGCTGCCTCTTCTTGGTAGAAGATTTCTTTTTCAGCTTGCCAACTTGTGCTGCAGCCATAGAAGCAAATGGAAGCTGCATTAAGCCCTGTCTTGTTTGGGCAGTTGTCCTCCTTTTAGCAGGGGACTTAAGCCTCCTAGTTTCTACAAATTTATTGGATGGAGGCTGGGACATGGACTTGTTGCAGGTATCATGATTCACTGAGGTGGTAAGCTGACTTGAAGACACTGGTATGCTGCTCGCATTCATCCTCCTTGGTAGGGTGTCAGGCCTTTGTTTCATCCTCGGCTTCTTGGGTTGCACATGACCATCTCCTCTTACTTTCCTAGTTTTAGTGATCTGCATGAGTATCAAGTGATTACTAGTTATCTTATATAAATTTGACCAAATAAAATAACAACATACTTCCATAAGTGGATAGTCACCTGCTTTGGCCTCTTTTCCTTGCCACAAGTTCTTATGTTATGGCCTTCTTTGCCACACTTCTTTCTTAGTTTTACTAGTTCTTTGATGGAATCCATTAAACCCTTCTGTTTGTCTGAGATAATCACCTGACCGCATGAGTTTTCTATCCTTAAGTCATCAATTAGTATATTCAGAAACCAGCTTCATGAAGATTTGTTTTCAATCTCCACAACTGCAAAAGCTATTAGGAACATGTCATTGTTAATATCTACCTCAATAGCACTAAGCAGTTGTCCCTTGTAATGCCTCTTAATAAAACATTCATATATCCCCTCTTGCAAGCAGCAAAACAAATATAACATCTTTTGAACCTTGGAGAATTACCCTCTAAGTCTTCTTTTACCTTAACAATTGTGTTCTCATTTGTCTGTTGAAGGGTTTCCAAGTAATCCCATAACTTGGCATACTGTTCATCAATTTGACCATTTATCTCTTTCATTACCAGGTTTCTTGCTTTGTAGCACTGGGATCTAGTCACTGTTACGTTGAACTACTTATGGACTTGCTTTTGGAATGCAATTGCATCCCATTTAGGGTTAGTTCTAAACTCATCCTCATATCTCCAAGATATCCATATGGCATTTGCATACTGATTGTATAGTGGTGGGGAACATTTATGGTCATCAACGTATTTTTTTATTACAAACAACTTTTGCTACCTATCATATGAGGTATATAATGTCAGCACCACTACAATTATATAAATAGACAACAGTCAATAGACAACGGTTAGTATTTTATCCGTTATCTTAATTTAATACACAACGGGTATTAAGAAACCGTTATATAATGGTATCATATCCAATGCTATTTGGTTGGATAGATTTTTCTAAATTATTAAAAACAATAGTTTTAGGAAAATCCGTTGTGTAGGGCAAGTTACACAAAAATTAAAAATTTGCGGGTCTTTGTATTGTCAAAGCGCACGCCCGCTTTAATGAAACCCTTTTGGCGCCTTAAGTCTTTTTGGGTCAAACCCTCTTGACTTCAGACAGAACACTTAGCCCCCATTCGAGAAGCATGCACTGGGACTGAAGAAGCACTCAGCGCCATTGAACACTTCAACTGCATCCTCAATCTTCACTGCAGCCCAATTCGTACACTCATCGCTCAATCTTCACTCATCACTGGGACTGAAGAAGCACTCGTCGCTCAATCTTCACTCATCGCCCAAGTTTCACTCATCGCTCAATCTTCAATACTTCTGCCATCTTTCTCCTCCTAGCTCCTTCCTTGTCGCCCATTTGTGTGCCCTAATTTCAACACTAATCGACCAAAGAAGCACTCCCGTTCATCATCTTCGCCTATCACTCAGGTAAATTTGGGTTAGGGTATGAAATTTGTTAAATAAAAACAGATTTCAATATGGGTATGAAAAATCAGATTTCGAACGGGTCTTTTCCTCTCTAAATAAAAGCCCCAAATTTGGGTTAGGGTGTGCACTTCTGTTTTGTGGTTAGAAAAGCACCAAATATCGGGGTTTTTTTCCTGCTTGGTTTTGTGCTTTGTTTAGATCTTGATAACTTGTATAATTAATTTCCTATATATGACAGCATTAGTTGAAGAGGTGAATTGCTTAGTGAGCTTGGGGATTGTGAATATAGGCTGCGCACTGATTGGATTGGAAAGGTGAGTTCATCAGGCTGGTTTTCATTTTATTTTTCTTGTTTGGTTTTTTTTTGTTTTCCCTGTTTTGTTGGTTCTGGCATGTAGTTAGGTATAGTTTAGGATTACTCACTACTTTGTTTGAGCTTGGTACTTGCATGTTGAATAACTACTTTGTTTGGTACAGTTTTATTTTTAGACTATTGTAGGGATTGTGTTGATTTCTTGATGCTATTCACATTACTTTTGTTACACATTATAGAAAACATACTTGAATTTGATGGGAATAATAGTTAGGAGTTTGAAATTTTGTATTGAAGTGCATATATAGCTGCTGCCCCTCCAATACCCAAAAATATGTGTGTTAAAGGTACAAGGTTTATGGGTTCTGGTATAGTGGTTATGTTTAGTTTGTGTTAATTTCTTTTTGTTTTGTTTCAATAGAGTCAATATTTGGTATGATTTTATAAATGATATGTTTGTTTTTGGTGAAAGATGGATAAGTCATGGATGTATGCGGATAGGAGATCAAGGGCATATGAGTTAGGGATTCAAGAATTCTTCAATTTTGCATTACAGCATGCTAGAAACCCAAACCTCATTCATTGCCCTTGCCAAAAATGTGGAAATATGAGACAATTTGGGATTGGAGTTATAAGGGATCATCTCTATTTAAATGGGGTTGACCAAAGTTACCAAACTTGGATATGGCATGGAGAAGTTTCAAGTAGATTTGCGAATGTAGGTAGATGTGTGGAGGAACAAGATACTAATTTTGTTTCCGAAACAGTGGATATGGTAGATAATGAAGAGGAAGAATGTTCAAATGATTGTAACGATTTCATTAATTCGGTTGGGGATGGCGATGAACCTTTATATCCTGGTTGTGATAAATTCACCAAGTTGGGAGCACTTGTAAGATTGTACAATTTGAAAGCAAAGCATGGATTGAGTGATGCGAGTTTCACTGACTTCTTGATTGCCTTTGGGGATTTTCTTCCATCAGGTAATAAAATACCCACGTCTATGTATGAGGCTAAGAAGACTTTGTGTGCATTAGGTATGGACTATGAGAAAATACATGCATGCCCTAATGACTGCATTTTGTATAGGAATGAGTATGCTGATGAGGTTAATTGCCCCAATTGTACTGTGTCAAGGTGGAAGTTAAGTAAGGATTCAACTGTTAAGGAGGGAGTGCCCGCAAAGGTGTTGTGGTACTTTCCAATTATCCCAAGGTTTAAAAGGATGTTTCAGTCTAGTAAAACATCTGAGAGTTTGACTTGGCATGTTCATGGAAGAGTGAATGATGGTAAGATGCGGCATCCTGCAGATTCCCCGTCTTGGAAGTTAGTGGACTATAAGTGGCCTGAATTTGCTGAAGATCCTAGAAACCTAAGACTCGCACTTGCAGCTGATGGTTTCAATCCCCATAGCTCTTTAAGTAGTAGATACAGTTGCTGGCCTGTTCTACTTGTCACTTATAACCTTCCACCATGGTTGTGTATGAAAAGAAAGTTCATGATGATGAGTCTATTAATTTCTGGTCCTAAACAACCTGGAAATGATATAGACGTTTACCTAGCACCTTTGATTGATGATTTAAAAAGGCTATGGCAGGGAGTTGCAGAAGTGTATGATGCATACAAAGGAGAGTATTTCACTCTAAAAGCTGTACTTTTATGGACAATAAACGATTTTCCAGCCTATGGTAACTTATCTGGATGTGTGGTAAAAGGATATAATGCATGTCCAGTATGTGGAGAACACACAAAACCCCACAGGTTGGTTCATGGTAATAAATGCTCATACATAGGCCATCGAAGATTCTTAGCACGACATCATCCTTATCGAAAGCAAAAGGCTGCATTTAATAATTGTCAAGAATTTTCTCCACCTCCTGTGCCATTAAGTGGGGAAGAAGTATTGGCAAAGGTGGAAAGCCTTAATTTCTTACCTTTTGGGAAGAAAAAGTGGCCCCGTAACCGGGTGGAGGGTGATACAAGAGCGTGTTGGAAAAAGAAGTCAATCTTTTTCCAACTCGAATATTGGAAATCTCTTCATGTTCGGCATATTCTCGATGTTATGCACATTGAGAAAAATGTATGCGATAGTATTATCGGTACATTGTTGAACATTCCTACCAAAACAAAAGATGGGCTTGCAGCTCGTTTAGATCTCCTGGACATGGGGGTACGTACTGAATTAGCACCTATTGTTGGAGAAAAAAGAACTCATTTGCCTGCAGCTAGTTGGAATCTTTCGAGGGAAGAGAAGAGAACCGTATGCAATTCTTTTTTTGGTATGAAAGTCCCTCAGCAGTATTCTTCAAATGTTAGGAGTCTGGTATCAATGGAGGATTTAAGACTTGTTGGCCTTAAGTCACATGATTGTCATGCCTTCATGCAACAATTACTACCCGTGGCCATCCGTTCAGTTTTGGAGAAGCCTGTGAGATATGCTATAATCAGATTTTGTTTCTTCTTCAATGCTATATGTAGTAAAGTGGTGGATACTTCTATACTAGATAAGACGCAGGAAGATCTAGTGGTTACACTTTGTTTGCTCGAGAAGTATTTTCCACCATCATTTTTTGATATTATGGTTCATTTAACGGTGCATCTTATTAGAGAAGTTCAGTTATGTGGACCAGTTTACTTTAGGTGGATGTATCCGTTTGAACGGTATATGAAAGTGCTAAAGGGGTATGTTCGGAATCGGTATCGACCCGAGGGTTGCATTGCCGAGTGTTATATTGCTGAAGAAGCTTTGGAATTTTGCTTTGAACATCTTTCTCGTGGCAGTACTGTTGGAATCCCATCAAGACACAATCAGGGATCTTCTAAGGAATGTAAGCCCTTATCCGGTGCTTCTATACATAGGGTTGATCGTGAGCTTTTGGACCAAGCCCATCTGTTTGTATTAGAGAATACAAAGGAAGTGACACCTTATATCGCGTAAGGGAAATCTGACTTCATTTTCATGTTCATTAATTAAGTCTTTGAGTAGCACAACTGTCAATATTAATTGAGGATTCTAACATTTTTTGTAGTGAGCATATGAGCTATTTGAAGGCTACACATCCTAGGTTCAAAAAAAATGAAAAGTGGCTGCAAGATAAGCACAATCGCACTTTCATTCTTTGGTTAAAGAATCGAGTAAGTGTTAGTTTCTTAAAAGGATGCACTAAGCTATATAAGTAATTCCTAGCTTGTATGTAAATGAGTGTTTATCCTTGCAGGTTAAATCTGACCTCAATTGTGAAACTAATGACATACCAGACACGCTGAGTTGGCTCGCTGATGGGCCATGCATGGAAGTCCCGAAATTTAATGCTTATTCCATTAATGGGGTTCATTTTAATACTAAGACTCGTGATGCAGTTCGGGCTGTTCAAAACAGTGGCGTGTGTTGGGTTGGTGATACAATGCAAATTTCTAGTGCGAAAGATAAAAACCCCATAATCACAGATATGTGTTTCTATGGGGTGATTCAAGAAATATGGGAACTTGACTACTTCAAGTTTAGAATTCCTATCTTTAAGTGCGATTGGGTTGAGAATACAAATGGAATTAAAATAGATGATCTAGGCTTTACTTTGGTCAATCTTAGTAGGATAGGTTTCAAGCATGATCAATTTGTTTTGGCTAGCCAAGTCAAACAAGTCTTTTACGTGGAAGACCCTGCAGATGCTGCATGGTCTGTTGTTCTATCAACCCAAGATAGAAATTACAATGATTGCGATTATGATGATGAGTTAGGGGATATTATAGTGGATCATGAACCTTTTACCAGAGATCTTCCATCCATTGAGACATTTGATGACATTGTTAGTGAAAATCCTACAAATTGCATTAGACCTGATGGTGAGGGTATATGGATTGATCAGTAGTATCAAAAGGGCATTTATCTAAGGTAACTGGTTTTTTTGTTTTGCTTGAGCCATGACTGTGTGTTTATTTTTAATGTGTGATTTTTGGTTAAGTGTTTTTCTGGTTATATAAAGCTTTTAATCCATGTATCTGATTATATAAAGCTTTTAATCCATGATTGGTATTGTTTTGCAGGTGCTTTACTGCATTCTTTGCATTCTTTGCAAAATTTAGCAGAAACTACAGATAAGTAAAGGTTAGTTCTATTAATCTAATTGGAAGGATATGTAGCATATCTCTATGACACTGCCATTCATGAGTTTTTACTTGGTACTGAAAATTAAATCTTTAGTAGTAAATTCTATAGGTTTCAATCATTTATTTATTTATTTTTTACAGTAATCAAAATCAGCTGAGCCCACTTCAATGGGTGCAAAGGCAGTGGCTTCCTCCAAGAAGAAGACCTCCAAATCAAAGGCAGCTGAGCCCACTTCATCTCAATCGAAGGTGACAAAGGACACTGCCACCACCGAGAGCTCAGTTAATGGAAAGAATAAGAGGGGGATGGTTACAATGCCTCGCATTGTAAGGCGAAAAATAATGAAAGTCAAAAAGGCGGTGGAGTTCAATGCAAAAGGGCAGCCACATGGGAAGGCAGCGACCGAGATGCAGTCTTACATTGGGACTTTAGCACGTACAAAGGTCCCAATTATCATAGACACTTGGAAGAAAGTGGATGATCATGTAAAGGCCAAAATTTGGGAAAATGTAGAGGTAAGCAACATTTGTCCCACATTTATATGACTAGTACATTATCATACTAAAACTTTATAAAATTACAGTTTTATTAAGATGTAAATTGTGTAACGTGTGTTTCTCTATGCAAGTAGATGGCTTTTGTGCTACCTGCTGAATGTAGGAAGATGGTGTTAGCATCTGCATCATCTAAGTGGAGGGAATTCAAGTCTAGACTGACTACTAAATATGTACTCCCTTACAAAGACCAACCTGATTTATTAATTGACCCTCCTAAAGAGTATGAATTTATTGAGAAGGCAGATTGGAAGGTCTTTGTGAACTCTAGGATTTCGGATCAGTGGGAGGTAAGATATTAATTATGCCTATTTTTTCTTGTTTGAAAATGCATGTAACTGAAGTAGGATAGGGTTACAGATTATATTTATAGCAGTTTTTGAAATACAATGTGTGGCTTCTAAAATGGTTTAAGAAATTGAAACCAAATTGTGCATCATAAAAACATGCATGCACCTGCAAGTACACAACATACAGCCACAACAACCACACAATTCAAGTCACAGGCTCACAGCTGTTAGCTACATATGCATTAATGTGCAACTAATGCAGATAGCATATTACTGTACCAGTAATAAATCCTCCCTTTCTGTCCTGGCTCACAACTAATGCAGCTGTTTTTGTACATGTGTATTAAATCCTCCCTTTCTGTCCTGGCAAGTGAGCTGCCAGGACTTTGAATTGGGATGACCATGCAAGTGATCCTTGGCCTGGTCTGCATGTCAGCTTTTTCTTTTGTTTTATTTCTATAAAATTGTTGTTTTTAAACTTGTAAATAGAGTCATCACTGTGTGGAAATATTCTATTTTGCAGCAACTTCACAACGAACAGGTGGATAGGATATCTAAGCATGAGTATCGTCATAGACTATCGCGTAAAGGGTATGCTGGTTTGGAGGATGAACTGGTTAGTGTGAATTTTAACTGCCTTGGTTGAATATATATATTAAGATGTTAATCAAGTTTATTAACATGTTAATCATTTGTTTGTTTTAAAGCTGAAAACAATGCCTGATGCGGAGTTTGATCGGGCATCCCTTTGGATTAAAGCACACGAAGATAAAAGTGGGAAGATCCCAAATGCAAAGGTAGCGGAGACTGCTGCCAGAATTGTAAGTAAGCTACTGATATTGTATTGATTATAATCCTACCAATGTTGGATCTGACAATGTTGACTTCTTTTTAAATTTGAAATCAACTTTATTTGTCCTTGTTTATTTATAAGACATATATTGTTTCAGGAGGATTTGAAGAAACAGGTAGCTGATGGCACATTATCTATTTCTGGTACCACTGATGTGCTAACAATGGCATTAGGGACCCCTGAGCACTCGGGGCGAGTTAGAGCTGTGGGAGGTTATGTAAAGCCTAGTTCTTACTTTAGGCTCCCTCCAAGAAAGAGTATAAAAGACACAATCAGAGATAGTGTCAAACAGATCATGGAAGAGGAGCGGGAGAAGATAATAGCTGAGGAACGAAAATATTGGATGGAGAAAATTCATGAAATAGAGGAAGGGAAGAATTCCAAGGCTGAGGGACCAACCCCTGAGATGTTAGCCCCTAATCCCGGTACTCCATCAACTCCTCATACTGTTGGATATGGCTCTGATAAAGCAAGCACCAATGCAGTCAAGAAGACTCTTATTCTGAACAAAGTTGAGGACAATATTGAAGAAAATGTGGAGAAGGAAATGAAGAAGAATGCTGAACAGCAGGTGGACAAGAAAGACACGCAGAAGATCGATGTGGATGCTGATTGTGTCCACCTGGAATCTGGGCAGGACAAGAAAATTGTTTTGAAGGTATATATTTCATCCCAACTTATTTGAATTCACATACAATAATTTGACTATAAACCTTGTTTCAAAGTATTATTATAAATTTATAATAATACTTGGCCATTACCCCTCTCTGCATGTACAAATTAAGTAGTCAACTAATACAACATATTGATTTTTGATGATTATAAGTACTCCATTGAGGTTTGAATGAATTGAAACCCAGCCCTACAATTAATTTTTATAATGTTATATGTGCTTTGGATGTGTGCTGGGCAGGACAAGATTGTGTTGAAGAAAGCAAAAGATGAGAAGCAAGATAGGATGAAGGGAATTGTGTTGAACCTGCAAGCAATGCCTACGCCACTGAAGTTGTTGTGCATGTATGCACAAAATGTAATGAATGAGGGATTAACAATCAACTTTGAAATAGAGGCGGACGTTTTTGGGGCAGCTCGTAGAACCTACATACTGTCCGAAGATATTACCCAATTTGGTGGCATGGTTGAAATATCAGCCAACTGTATTGTGGTTTACATGAGGTAAAAAAAATGAATAGGGGATTTTTACATATTAATATCCAGCAAAAAAGATGAGATTATTCAATCATGCTAGCTATTTGACTTGCTAAATATTTTTTAGGTACTTGTACAATGTGGTGAAGAGATCAAAGATGGTAAACATGGTTGGTTTCGTAGACCCTGCTCGAACTGGTGCAATAGGGTGTGGAACTGTAACGGAAAGAACACGGCACTTGGCAGATAGGTTCGCCACGTCTTCTAACGATAAGATTTTTTTAGTCCCTTACAATTCCGGGTAAGTTATTCAATGTTAAAATATCTTTGATTGTCAATGTAAATACACATTTCCAGCCATGTAATGTATTTAAAGAGAATTTTAAATGCGTAGAAATCATTGGATGTTGACGGTTATCAATCCGGAGAAGGAGATTGTCTATTTTATGGACCCAATGAGAAGGCGTCTGATCGGTGATGAATGGAGAACTGTTGTGGACAAGTAAGGCTGTAATTTTTTTGTCATCAGTTTATAATTTCACTCTATATCTCATAAAGTGTTGAAATCATTTGGTTTTTCGATCATGCCACAGCGGGATTAAAATATTCAATGCTCAAGTGAATAGGCAAGGGCGTAAAACAATAATTTGGAAAAATATGGCGGTAGGTTGGCTTGTTTGCTTTAAACATCAAATAACAAATTGCTAAATGAACTATATATGTGCTCATTCTAATTAATGTTTATTTGTATTTAGGGCATTCCTCAACAACCAAGTGACAAGGAGTGTGGTTATTTTGTTATGCGCTTTATGAAGGAAATAATTGAAGATGAGGGCTTAGCTTTTGTGAATAAGGTATGAATTAGTCAGCCAACCTGACATTATGTTGGTCATGCTTTTGGTATGAGCAGTGATATGATAATTGTCTTTTACTTCGACATTTTGAACCCTTGCTACTCTTAGGAGCTATATAATATCATGTCAAAATGACTTATAAATTGTTTAGACCTTGAGCTTCACAATGTAATAATAGAATATGCTTGCTCAAGTTTTGGAAGTGTTTGTTGGCGCCACCTTGATAGTCCCAGGAACCTCAACTGCTTTCAATTAACCGAACAAAGATGGGAAATGGGTCTTAGAAATAGATGAATTTTAAATTGAGACCATAGATTAACAAATGCCTCTTACCCCCCCAAAAAAAAAAACAATATGAACAAATGAAATGCAAGCAGGGATAGTGACATGCCATCACAAATATAGAGGGCCAGGGAGGTTGGGACATTGAGATTTAGAACTAATCCTCTTCTTTCTATTTGTGGTGTTACATCATTATCTTTGTTACATAAAATTTTTGGTTGAATTTTATTTTTAATTAGTACTCCATGTTTGCCTTGTTTCAGTGGGAACGAAGGCAGGACAACACTTATACCCAAGAAGATATCGATGAAGTCCGGGCTGAATGGGCAAACTTCGTGGGCCAGTTTATGTAGACATTTCTGGTTGGATTTTTGCATGACACCTTTTTTACGTAGGCCATATGTTTAGCTAGACTAGCTTTGGGTATATATGATATATTGATTACTTTGCTAGATTAGCTTGGGATGATTGATAGGCTAGCTGCTGGATAATATTTTGATATATATATGGCAGCAATTAGGTTGATTCATTAGATTGATGCCTAGTTTTTTGGAAAGGTATATATGGAGGGTTTTTGTTTATGGCATATATGGCTGGTTTTGTGAATGAAATTGGGTTAAGGGAGCAAGGTACATATATACAATTACTACCTTTAAATATCTTATATTATTTGGTTATATTAGAAATTCCAATCCTTTATTATTGTGAATTGGTATTTTGTAAATGTATAATTTATTAGGAATGTTAATTATGAAGGGAATCAATTAATGGTTGTACCAAAACAACCTATCTCATCAATCAGATTCTGCATTGTTTGTTCATAATTGCATTGTGGTCAAAGACAATTGGGAGTTTCTAAAAAGTGATGTAAACAGGCACATTATACAACAGTTTTTCGATCAAAAGCGTGGTCTGTGCCCCTGACTTACATTGGTTCAATATAATAAACCATTGTCTAATTCTTAAGAATACCACACAAATCTTAAGAAGCCATTGTGCTAAGTACCTTCATACAACAGTTTCTAATCCAAAAATCGATGTACCAAATAAGTATATACAACGGTTATATGGTTAATATTTAATTTTCTTAATGCATGAATACAACGGTTTCATATAAAACACCGTAGTTTGAAACACCTATAGACATGGCAATACACATATTATTCAATAGATTAGACAACGGTTTTGAACAAAAACCCGTTGTTTTAATGGCTATTACACCTCGTGTTTCGACCTAAAATAGTTGTAAAACCAATTCTTTACTTAACATAACCGTTGTTTAACATATATATAAACATCGGTTTTTAAACATAAACCGATGTTTAAATTGGCACTCAACAACGGTATCTTCCAAATCATTGATTTTAAAGGTCGTATATACAACGGTGGTTAATATATAACCGTTGTGTAGGTGCACCAGGACAACGGATTTTATCCGTTGTCTATTGGGGGTATGAATAGACAACACTCGATTAGACGACGGTAAATTTATAAACTCAGACAACGGTGAATATCCGTTGTCTGATTGCTATTTTGTAGTGGTGCAGGAACACTTTTTTCAAACTTAGCTTTAACCATCAGCGTGTGATTCTTGGCACACTTAATATCTTTTTGATTAATGATTGAGTACTCCCTCACTGCATCTTTGAAGACCTCACCAGATTCAAAGCACTGCCCCAACTTGAATTTTGGATCTCTCATATCTGTAACTTTTCTAAAATATGTAAAATTGGCCTCATCTGCTTAAGTCTCATTTCCTTAGCAGAGAGCTCATCAATCTCACCATCATCTTCTTCTACACTCCACGTGTCATCCTTGTTAGCCATGTCATCATAATCCACATCTCCAAAACCTCCACCATCGTTATCACTATGAACATTCATGTTAACATACTCAAACATATTTAAGCTAGTCTTCAACATCTTGCTCATATTCACTATCCACATAGTCATAGTCTTCATCATCTTTCTCACCATTCATACCTTCTGACAATTCCTCATCGTTCATACCTTCTGACAAACATGTTGGTCACCACAGACAAAGCCTAGGTTTGTGTTTACATTTGGATACTATCAATCCTTGCGCGTTGTGCACTTGTGATGTTTCCATTGTTCGTTCATCTTGGACTCTACAACATAGTGAATACTTTTAGCCAAAGCTCTATTCCTATCATCACTCAAGTCAATGGTAGCCTGTAATACATGCTAATTATCAAAGGTGCCCAACTATTAATAATGCAACCTACCCTATGAACATAATGGTAAGACAAAATTTTTACCTCAATGGTGGTCCACGCAGTGTTTAGAAAAACATAGAAGGTCCAAACAATGGTAAGCCTTAAATGTTCACTAATGTACTACATTAATAGGAAAAACATTGCGATCAATATCTAACTGGCCAAGGTATTGAGCAAAACTAGCCACAGTCCTTTGCTTTTGATTACAGCAGTAGATGAATTTTCCATGTAGAGAACATCACCATCATCACAAGGAACAAGTCTTGAACATGTTCTTGTCTTTACACACATGCTTGGTTTCCCTAGAATTGACCCACCAAGCATCATTGTCTTCCATCATATTAATTTCAGAAATCATAGCAGCAAACTTGTCTTTGGAGTTTGACTCTTGTTGTTTCTTAAGGTGACGACATTCTCTCTTGAAATGGCCTGGTTCACTACAATGGAAACAACTTCCTTTATCCTTTGGATTTTGGTGGTCTTTGTTGAAAGAATTTATCTTCCTCTTTTTGTTCCTTTTATTGGATTGTTTAGGTCCATCATTAACCATAAGAACTTTTGAAGCATCATCATTCTTCTCCCGGACTCTACACTCTTCTTCAATATATTCAAAGGTGTTGGCCCAATTGTTCTATGGATAGATAATCTTTCTTATGTTTGAGGCTCTTCTTGTATTCCTTCCATGAAGATAGTAATTTCTCCATGATAGCAGAAACAAGGATAGACTTATCCATAGACATTTTGTATTGAGAAAGTTGGTTATGCATATGTATAATCTCATGGAATTGTTCAATAATATTTTATCATCTGTCATTTTATAATTGAAGAACTTTGAAACAAGGAACTTCTTATTTGTTGCGTCTTCAGTCATGTATTTAGCCTCAAGTGCATCCCAGATTTCCTTAGAGCTCTCCATTTCATGGTAGATGTCAAACAAAGCATCGGTCATAGTATTGCAGATGTAGTCATCTTGATCTCACTTGACACATTCATGTTGGGCAGCAATGGACTCATCTTCATTTTCCTCCGGCCTTAGTGTAGTCAGCACATCTACCACTTTCAAACTTGTAAGAAGAAAGTGTAGTTTCTTCTGCCAACGTTTGAAGTTTCCTCCATCAAAGCGATCGAGCTTTACAAAATTCGCAGTAAAGTCCTTAATGGACGACATAGCCACAACAAAAGATAAAGTCTGAAAATTGTTAAATATATTTGATCTGTGAGTTGTGGCTGTAGAACGATGAAAGAATGCTTTAAGGCACGTAGTAACTACGCTTTCTTTCAGACTTTATATGCCCCCACAATTAGTGTGCAAAGAGGATATGCAAATAAGCCCTGTGGATACAAGGAAGCCTAGTGTACCCACTATGTATATGTTGATGTCTTGCACAACTAAAAACAAACCAAACACCCTAAGAGATAAACAAAAAAAAGCTCAAGATTAATCAAGAACTAAAACTGTAGAAATTAGTTCTCAATTCTTTAGTTTGTAGGAAGTTGATAGAGGATAAGAATGTTGAATAATCAGTGAAAATTCTTTGCAGAAAATTCCTCTATTTATAGAGCATCAAGTGTCCTTTATGAATAGGTATGGCAGTCATTAATTCAAATGGTTCATACCTTTTAATCAAAAATTATCTCTTCATAAGAATCATATCTTTCTATGAAAGATTGTGACTCTAAAGTCATATATTTATATATGAAGAGATTGCAACTTTTCCCGAAGGTTTCAGATGTTTAAACACCAAATGATACACTGCTTTATGCTAAAAGGCACAAAACTTATTTTCAACAGCACAACCACGCCTATTTTCTATTTTGAAAATATTCAACAGTTAGTCTTATTTGAATATTATCTTGTCAACAAATAGTATTGTATGAATCCTTTTTGTCGGCAAGTAGTCTTTTTCAAGTGTTATTTTGTTGGAAAGTAATCTTTTATGAAACCTTATCTTGTCGAAATTTCAGATAATGTACAGATTTCTCATAAAAATTCAATGGGCAATTCAAAGTATTAGTCTTGTCCAAATCTTATCTTTGTCAAAAATTTGTCTTTAATTAATATAGATTTTTTTTGTTAGGTGTCAGGTTCTTATTAATTTCTTTCTATTATTCAATAAAAATTTATACGGTTTGGTTAATAAATCATTCAAGATCTTTTTTGAATGTCATAATAAAGCTTTTTCTTGTGGTCACTCTGCTATTTTCATGTTTTGTTAGGTGGGCAACAAATCCTGAAGACATAGATTATTTAGTTGCAGTACTTGTTTGGCCAGATAACTATTGTGCACTAAAGCAATTTATGCTAACAAATATGCAAAACCAATTGATTAAACGTTCACCATTAATGAGATATGAGCCCATAAACAAAATAGATATGACTATAAAAACTAATGAACATAAACACCCCCACATGCGAACCTCAAACAAGCTGATATAAACATTTTTAAAATTTTAATCAAATTTCACAATTACAATATAATTGTGTTGATTTTTTTTGCAGCTTGAGAAGGCTTTGGTAGATAACTAATAAGAATTTGACCATCTATGACCAACAAAAAAAATTGAAGTTTAAGATGCACAAACTTGAAAAGACAAGAAGCTAATGCACTAAATTTTGTGTTCATAGAGGAGCATAAGAAAATAGTAGTTAATCTTGTTATACGGACTAGTTTGAGGAAGACATTCACAAAAGTAAGTTCGATAACGTACTATATTGAATATTGTGTTTCATAATTTTTGAATAAGAAAATTAAGAATCTCAATAAATTAAACATTGAAAACTATTGTCTATAAATTTAATGGACATTGTTACTGAGTGGATCGAATACCTATAATATTAACTTTGAATGCTATTTAAATAATTAATTTTTTATTACTCAAATATTTATCATATTCATGAATACTCTTTATGCAACTAATGAGCTGAATGATATCATATATTAGTTTTTAATTAACTGGAACGACAAAGTTAACACTATATAATTTGACATGATCTCTTAGTTATTCTAAAGTGAAACGTTTATAGAAACTCTCAACGTAAAAGTTGCACCAAGATACTAACTTCAACAAATATATAGTTAACTCCATATTTGATATTTTGAATTAGATTCCTATAAGCAACATTCCTAAAGTATTACTCATCCCTTATCTATGATCTCCCTTTGGTTGCATATTTTTGTATGTGGTTTTGGGTTATTGAATTTGTTTTTGTGTATAAAAATAAAAAAGTAACCTACATATTATAATCAGGAAAAAATTAGAGGGTTTTTAGATTATAAACTCAATTTATTTTTTCAATATGCCTTAAGAATCTATACACCCGCTAAAAAAACAAAAAGCAATTGTTATCCTTTAGCATGATTCTACTCGTTCTCACCTACCTTTCTAGAACAAAAAAAAAAAATCAAATGCTATTTCATATTTGAAAGAAGTGGGGTAGAGGAATAAGTTGACTCATCTAGCTTATAACTTACTGAAGGTTGGAATTATGTCCCAAAGTTGGTTCTAATCCGTATTTCTAAGTATATATAAAATTTATTAAAATAAATAATAACATATTTTTAATCCATGTAGGAACATGTTTGAAGTATTTAAAGATATCAATGAAGCGAATATGATCAATGACTACTCTTATCCTTAAGCCTCTACTAAATTGAATGAATAACTAGAAAGAAATGATTGCATCTTCATATTTGAAAAAAGAAGGGTAGAAGAATAAGTCGAACAATCTAGCTTATATATGACTTGAAGACTGTAGGTTGGAATTATGTCCTTGAGTTGGTTCTAATTCTTTAGAAATTACGAGTGTAATTAGAGCATCCGTCAACAAAATGATTACCTTAAGATAATCATCTCATTACTAGTGAGAATAAATAATAATATTGTTATATTTCTCAATCTTTCTAATTTGCTCCTACGAAACGTAGTCACCGATGCAAGGTTTTTCAAAATTATATAAAGATTATTCAAAATTTAAAAAAAAATGAGAATATAAAAATTAATTTGATCAATACTACTAATTAATAAGCTAGACTCGATAATATCCCTCAAGGTTTTTCACTCACCTAATTACTTCATAAACATACCTAAACTATAATTGAATATCTTCACTTACAATAATGTCATAAAGTTGATTGTGCGAATTCAAAATAAGATTTGACTCAGGAAGGTATTAATAACCCTTTATTCTAGTGGGAGTGCATTTAGGAAGTGAACTTTCAACATAGTCTATGTTGTTGTGTGTTATAATAAGGATTTGGAAAAATGATATTTTAAGAATAACAAATTATACTTTCAAAGTTTTTTTAGTTGGTTTTTGGAATTAATTAAGATAGCATAGGGTATGTATTCAAACAATTTCTATTTAAACAAAATTATACAAGAAGTGATTTTCTTATTATATTAAACAATGATTTATTTTTAGGGTCCATTAACATGCAGGTATTAGCACCTAAATTTATTAACCAAAACCACCCAAAGCCCCTTTTCTTTCTTTGCGGGCCAACTATCACAATTCTATTATTCCTTTGCGGACACCACATCCACTGGATAACAAAAATTAAAAATACCTGCCGTGTCCTCACCAGCTGCAACATGCCAAAACACTAATAAACTGAAACTGCAAGTCAGCAACTCCAATAAACTACAGTTTCAACTCTAATAAATTGCAGTTTCTGCAGTTTCAGTTCACTTACAGTTCCAGAAACTGCAGTTTCAGTTCACTTGCAGTTTCAGAAACTGCAGAAAGTTCACTTGTAATTCCAGAAACTGCAGTTTCAGTTCACTGTAAACTGCATAAACTGCAGTTTTTTATACAGTTTCAGTTCACTTGCAGTTTCAGAAACTGCAGAAAGTTCACTTGTAATTCCAGAAACTGCAGTTTCAGTTCACTGTAAACTGCATAAACTACAGTTTTTTATGCAGTTTCAGTTCACTTGCAGTTTCAGAAACTGCAGAAAACTGCAGTTCTAGAAACTGCAAAAAAATGCAAAAAACTGCAGTTTGACTTCAAATGGCATAAATGCATAAAGAGAGAAGATGAACGTGAAGAGAGAAGAAAGAGAAAGACAAAAAGGAAATAAAATGGCAATTGACCAGATTTCAAGATAAGCCAGCTAGCTGCAACTACCTTGTTATTAAAAAAAACTAATTGGTGCACTAGAGAGTAAAAACAATAAGTAAAAGGTACCTTAGAGTAATTAATTCTTATTTTTAATATATATATCATTCGTACTTGACTTGAAAACTAGTTATGTAGGAATTAAAGATTTGAAGCTTTGGTTCATTTGGGTCCTTATCCTAGATTGGTTTAAAAGGTTTTTCTTCGTACCCATGCTTATGTCTTCGTACTCAAGAGTATGTATTTTTTTTTCATGTCTACTTGACCAAAGATATTTAGGGAAGTTTTATTGTTCATTTTAACAAACTTTTGCATATGTATACACTTAAAACACACATTTCTTTTAGACCAGTAAAAGTTCAAGTATGTCATCAAGATTTTCAAAAGGTTGTATATAATCTCATGAGATTAGTAGTAAATAGTGTGCATCTTCATGGATTATCTTTTGTTCATATTTATCAATTAAGAATTATGATCACTCATTTGGAGGGACTTGAAAACATATTCGTAAAGTCCAATTGGCAATATTAGTATTAATATTAATATAATAAATTAGAAAGTATATAATATTAATATTAAAAAGTTTGTAAGTTGTTATGTTGATTGATTCTTGAGAGAGAGAGCTTTCTGATTGCTTGGTGCCTCTTTATATAATGGTTAACCTCCCTTGTATTCAGGAACTCATTCTTCAACTCGAACTAGGACTCCTTACTTTTCTTTTCTTCACGCCAAAGTTATCCACTTCTTGTCTAATTTGGAACTCTTAATCCACCAAGGATTTCTCGGCACAACTGCACTAGAAAACTTCTAGAATTCGCACTCCACTTGACTTGAGCTAGCTTGTTGGGCTTTCAAACCTTGCATAAAACCTGGGTTTGGCCGTGATTCGACCTAAGACCAAATTAGGGTAAATTTATGCCCCCTCTTTTCCTTGAGCTTCGGCCATCTCAGCCGAGTTGGTTAAGAAAATGTATAAGGCTTTTCTTCAATCGATTCTTTAAAAATTTGCTGGTCTCGGCGTAATGCCAGATGTCCAACAGTTGACATTTCTCTCAAACTGCATTTACCTTTTCAGCTGTGAATCTCATAGTGTCAACTCAAGATGTGAGATTCTTCAATTGCACAAAATCTCAGCATTAAATGCACTTGATCACGTGAGTGACACATGCGGCGTGGGTTTTTCGATTTCCAAAGCGACATCAATCATAGTGTCACGCCAGCCCCCAAACCTTGCCTCGATATCCGTACATGATCATGTCTTGAATTTCAAAATAATAAAAATCCAAAAATTTTGAAACTTCCCACCAACCTCCACTCGCACTTCTTTACATTCGAAACCCATATTTTGCCATTTTTCGTTTTCGCTTTCAAAACCTTCAAACTCTTCAAACTCTCAAGCTTTTTTCTTCGTGATTTCTCTATGTTCTTGAGATTTCTAAAAACTTTTCTTTTCAATCTTCGATTTCTCTCCATAATCATCAATGGTGTTTTCAACTGCAACTTCATCTTCCTCTGCCTCCGATGCAAGTGTTTTCGCTCCATTCATGGCTAGAATAGCCATCGATACTATCCCGATTATGGTGGATGCTGCTACCGCCGCCGCCACCACCTCCTCCATTATTGCGGCGCTGTAATCTAGAACCACATTGGGCTCTTCAACTGAAACGACACCTACTGCTGACGTGGATCAAGTATCAATGGATGATACCTCGAAAAGTCTCGCTGAAACCATTGAGGACCATTCTGTCAAGTTCGAGCACGAACTAGACTCTGCCCTCCTGGAAAACCAAAGTCTTGAAACTTCAACTCTTTCTTATAAGATTGGGATTGGTGATGGCACACGTTTCTTGGGGCCATATTATTTGGTCGGACTTCCTGAGGTCGGGAAAACTGCTATGGTCGTGATCCCAGATGACTCATGCTTCTTCCGGGGACTCGCCAACTGGTCTGGGTGGAATACAGCACGCCCACAACCTCAATGGCCAACTGTCTAGGCAAAGTACACAACCTGGCTCAACAAGATGCTAACTGCTTACGGAGAGGCATGGGAAGAGCTTGGCATTAAGGATGCCATTTTGCTTAGCTGCAAGGATATTACCGTAGATAGATCTTTACTCTAGGCGGCCTTGTGCTTCTGGTCCTCAGTAACCAACACTCTCAACTTAAGATTTGGCCAGATGACACCAATTGTGTTGGACATGGCCGCTATCTTTGGCTTCCGGTCACATGGCCGTACAATCTCAATGAAGCTCGGCCAAGTTGAGTTCCCAATGGAGCTGCAGCATGCTCACGACCTGGGTGAGGACATTCTAAAAAAATACTGTCGAAGTCTCAGATGAGGAGCACGCTGCATTCTTCTGCTGAGCAGCAAAATCACCAAAGAGTTCATTCTTTTGGTCGAGGACTTGGCGTTTGACGAAAAAATGAAACTTGGGCCTTTTGTCCTTGCTCATTTCTACAGATGCCTGCATGGCATCACAACCACGGATATGTTCACTAAACATTGTGGGCCACTATGAATATTCCAAATTTGGCTCCAAGTGTACTTCCCGGAGAGGGCATCCCCAGCTTCTTCTTCAACCTCTCCTATTCCGACTGTTCTAGCCGTAAATCGTGCCTTCTCACCGCTCCTCAACCATACGGCAGAAGGCTGCTTTGACTTCTTCTATGACTTGAAAGAAAGGTCATCAGAATTACAGCAGCCATGCTTTGGCCGTACCTACCCTTCCTTCATGACGCCGTGGCACGACGCTAATAGAGATGTACTGCCATTCGGCGAGGAAGTCAAATTGGTCTTCAGAGGCCAGTGGTCTTCAATGCTCAACACCAGGGACTTGGCATGAGGCTCAACAAACAAAGGCCAAGGCCGGCCAAAAGGGTGGAGTAGAGCTCGGTGGTTCTTTGCGCTCGGCAACTGGGTTTCTGTCAGGCCACGCCAGTGCCCCCTGTGACAAGTTCAGTGCTTCGGTAGATGTTGCACGGAGCAAGACCCTGAAGGGAATCCCTAACTTCCTAAATGCGATCAAGGCTGGCCGTAGTCATACTTCGCGGCCGAGAAGTAACTTTAATATTCTCTTCCTTTTAACTTACTTGTGAATCGTCGTAGGAAGGGGACAACGAGCCACTCTCACTATCCGACATAGTAGGTATCTATAAAAAATACAGTACATGCATGAGTTCGGTAACAAAAAATCAAAGGTTGGACCTATCTCTAGACTTAAGTTTTTAGGGCGTCACTACGGACTTGATGCCCAGTAATAATAACGAAAATTTTTCCATTAAAATGAAAGCATAAATGCTTACCGCGGGAAAGATGACGTATCACCAAAATGGGAGACTAGGGCTGAAATCGCTTCTAAAGAAGTAGTGGTCGAAACTGTAATACACAAGCAAGCCCAGTCCTAAGTTTGTGGCACGAATAAAGTTACGCTAAAACACATGCAACTTAAGGTAAGACATGGTGTTAAAACAAGGAAGTCACTTACTTTGTGCTTTACGAGACGGGAGACTGAACTTTGAGAAGTGTCGACGCGTGTTCGAAAAGTTTTCAAGCTTACTCTATCTCTACCTGCAGTTGGGAAGAAAAGATACGTGAGCTTCTGCAATGAATAATTAAAACCCACAGGTTGGTTTTATTTATATAAAAAAAATAAAAAAAATGCAGCTTCAGCCTCGGCAAGGATGAGGCTGAGGCTAAAACGTTTCCACCTAATGCTATGACAAAAATTGAGGGTGCAGCCTTAGCTTCAGCACGGATGAGGCTAAGGCTGAAATGCCTCTCTTTTACTTCTAACTTGTTGTTAATGTCAACATGGGAATGAAGTTTCCTTATTCTAGTTATCTGGCCTATTGAAGTACACAAGTGTGTTGTAGAGATCAAAAGAAAATGTGGGCGACTAAAAATAAATGAAAGGGGTACAGCTTCAACCTCAACAAGGATGAGGCTGAAGCTGAAAAGCTTATACCTTTCTCATACTGCTCTCTCCGTGTAGCGCCGAGACTGGGGGGAGGCGGGGCTGTTTGGTTAGTGGGTTGCCCTTCAATTGTTTCAAAATTTTCCTCTCAGCAAATGCAAGGGAAGCTTGTGAATTAACACCCACACTTAGCTGCTACCCTAATCGAAATACACAATCACAAACACAATTTGAGTCTTCAAGCTTCAGCCTCAGCAAAGCAGGGGCTAAGGATGAAACGCTTCCATCCTACCCACACCTCACAAGACAAACAACAACACATATGCAAGATGAAGCTTCAGCCTCGGCGTGGCTGAAGCCGAGGCGAACACCACTGTTGAAAGCTTTGTTCTTCAACCTCTTTTTGAACTTTACCTAGTTGTTTTCGAACTTTACTTAGCATGACCCATGGTTGAAGAAATGGAAACCATGTAAATGTTAACTCCCACCCTTTAATAATCTTGTTAGCACATGACCGTCTTTTGAAATATTTTGTTTCGTAGTTGTTGTACTAAATATATGTTTTTTTTCTTCTTTCTATTTACTCTATATGCATATATATGTTTTATACACACTATTAATTATTCAATGGTTTTCTTTGGCTACTAAGAAAAAAAATTACTAATAAGAGAAAACGTTTAGTTGTTTCTTGAATCAAGATGGCTGGAATGAAAACAATATTATAATGGTGATTCCAATGGTAGCTTTGGAGTAATAGAAGCTAGTGCTTCCGATCAGATCGGTATTGATCGAGGCTTACCAAAATAAAAAAAAAAATTTGGTATTTTTTAATTTACGTATCTTTCGGTTTTGGTAATTTTTAGTAAACTTCGGATTTCAGTTCGACTTTGGTATCTGATACTTTATGTTCATTTTCGGTTCAGCTCCGGTTTATTTTCTGTATATCTTCAATTCATTTTTATTTTAATTATGATAATACTAATTATATGCTGAAATAAATTGCAATTTAATTAAATATGATGCATACAAATTCCTTCATCGTCCTTGGCTTCGATGATCAACCCTAGGAAAAAATGACCCCGTAACTTCGAGAATGGGTGCTCTCTTATCTTTTGATAACATATAATGTATATTAGTACCTATCTTATTAATTTAGTATGTATATACACCGATAAATATGAATACTATGTATGATATATATATATGCATTACTTACTTATTAATGAGGTTCTTATTTTCTTAAAAATGATAACATTTACTTAATTTATTAGATAATGACTTTACATCTCAATTCACACTTTTGATAATATTAATATGATAACATTATACATTTATATTTTTTTATAATTGTTTATAATATTAGTAGTTTAGTATTTATGGTCATACTAACATAATAGTATTATATAATATAATCATATATATAACTAATAAAATTTCGATAATATATTGTTTTAGTTTTTTTTTTTTTTATATATTTCAGTTTTTGTGTAATAATCGATTTGGTTTTCTCGATAATCAGTCAGTTTATCAACTTTTCCGAATTTTTTTATTTTTTAATTAATTGTGAAAATCAGTTTACCAATCAAAAATATATATGGTGAGACTCGTTACCAAAAATCATAACATGTTTATTGTGCAGTGATGTTATTATTATTTTTTTTTTGAGACGAAAGCAATGCTTTTATTTCTTAACTCATGGTACATGATCATCACCCCCCACTCATCATGCAATCACACACACATGTAATATGTATATATATGCATAACAAAAGGGACCACATTAATCAAGGCTAGCCCTCAAACATTTAACAGGTAAAAAAACAAGGAAATAGCTCAACTAGAAAAGTGATAGCATCTCATGATTCACATGTAATTAGCTCATACTGCTTCTTCATGATACACAATTACACATGTAATTGCCAATTTGTATGATTGGTGCGATTGTTAGGAATTAGGATCACCGCCTTTGAGTCCAAAAAAAATTACGTCGTGATTGATTTTGATTACTGCAATTCAATAATATTACTACTCATTGTTAGTTGTTTCCTTAAAAGAGGGGAAAAAAAAGAGTTACGTGAAAATACGGCCAGATGCTCCTAATAACTATAGCATTAAATTAAAGACCACCAAGAGAGATATTGCTCCCATTAGCATCTAATGCATGATAAATTCAACAGCATCCATGTTCCACCACACAGAGAGAGAGAGAGAGAGAGAGAGAGAGAGAGAGAGAGAGAGAGAGAGAGAGAGAGAGAGAGTGGGTGGTGGGTCAAATAATTACTTGAATCAATGGGTGCTATCATTTTGGTAAGTATCATTTTAATTAGCCTACAATTGGGTAAGTATCATTATTTTTTTTCCCAACACTTTCTCCTATTAATTTCTTCTTGCATGCAGCTAGTATTTATTTCTTCCAAAATCATACAGCAACCAAACCCATTTTATCCATTTTGATCTACCTTCACTTAATTACTAGGGGTTGGTAATTAAGAATCATTTTAGTACTTTCTCAAAAAAAAAAAAAAGGTATATATCATTTTAGTCCTAGTAAATAAATGAAGGTATAAATTAAACATTACCAGTTTAGGTCCATGAAAAAGGACCACCACCTCCCAATTAATTAAAGCTTCAAGGTAGTGAACATATATATTTTACTATTTTAGTGAAAAAAAAAAAAAACAATCACATTTATAACTATTTTTCTAAAGAAAAAAGAAATGGAGGTCAGAAACTCTATTACAGGTAATTGACGATTATGCATGCAATTAATAATAATTAAGTTTTATTTATATTTAATTCTTTATTATCTGTGATAACTGGTGCATAACACATGGGATATGTGAATCATGTTGAAGATACTTTTGAATTTATTGGGCTCTACCTGCACATCCTGCCAACCCATGCATATTCACCACCCATTAATTCAAGTAATTTATTGGTTCTACTCTCTCTCTCTCTCTCTCTCTCTCTCTCTCTGCAAATATTGCAATGCTTATGAGTTTGTGCATGTTGTGTACGTGTACCAATTTATGGGGTAAGGTAACGTATTCTGCATGCATGTTGACCACTTGTAAATTGAGAGTTCCCCTTGAAGACTGAAGTACCTATAAATTTGAACCATTTCCATGACTTACAACTCAACACCCTCCCTCTCTCTCTCTCTCTCTCTCTCTCTCTCTCTCTCTCTATATATATATATATATATCAATCTTCTTAGTAACACTCATCTCACTCTCTTCCAATCATCTGCTCGATGGCTTCTCCAGTTGCTGGTGAAACCTTGGAGGCACTGAAAGTAACAAGCGTCAAAGCACTTGCTGAATCCCCTGCTCTCAGCTCTGTGCCTTCTCCATATGTGTTCACCATCAATCCCAACGATGAAGCTGATCCCAATGATCCTGAATTCGCTATTCCCATCGTTGATATGTCCCTTCTTACCTCTGGTTCTCCAGATCAACGCTCAAAAATCATCCATGACCTCGTCAAAATTTGCCAAGAATGGGGCTTCTTCATTGTATTATATATGTTTGATCAGTTTGTGTCATTCTTTTTGTTAATTAATGATGAATTTCAAAGCTAACCATCGTACCATCTTTCCTAATCAGGTGATTAATCACGGAGTTCCAGAGAGCCTCATGAAGGAGATGATTGACGCATGCTATGGATTTTTCAGTCTTCCAGATGAAGAGAAGCAAGAGTTTAAATCAGGAGATGATGTGTTGGAAATGTTCAAGTATGGCACTAGTTATAATCATAATCAAGCATCGGATAAAGTCCTTTGTTGGAGGGACTCTTTCATGGCTAGAGTGCATCCGGAATTTTACTCCCTCTCCAAACCTGCTCGCTTCAGGTAAATATAATTATCTAGATCATTGATTAATGATTTGCTTAATTACCAAATAATTATATTGTTAGATTGTAAACCTGGACCATTGATTAATGATTTTCTTCTGTGATGCATGTAGTGAGATTTCATTGGAGTATAGCAAAAGAACTAGAGAAGTAGCATTAGAAATCACAAAAGCAATATCAGAAAGCTTGGGATTAGAGGCAGAATACATTAACAAAGCAATGAATATGGATCGTAGCTTACAAATGTTGGTAGCCAACTACTACCCACCATGCCCTCAGCCAGATCATGCAATTGGAATACCCCATCACACTGATCATGGCCTTGTGACTCTCCTCATTCAGAATGAGATGAATGGTTTCCAAGTGGAACATAACGACAAATGGCTCACTGTGAATGGCCCTTCCAATTGTTTCTTTGTAAACCTTGCTGACCAAATGCAGGTACTCATTTTCTCTCCAATATATATATATCAATCATTTTTTTTTATTATTAGTGTACAATATTACTGCAAATTACCAAATGCATGTTCTTAATTTTTTTTGTGTTTGCTTTGTTTTTTTAGATCTTGACCAACGGTAAATACAAGAGTGTGAAGCACCGTGCCACTGTAAACAACAAAGCGATAAGGATATCCATAGCCATGCCACATGGACCATCAGTGGACACACATATTGCACCAGCACCAGAGTTGTGTGAAAGAGAGGGCCAACCTCCAAAATACATTGGCATGAACTACACGGAATACATGCAACTTCGACGAAGTGCCAAAAACAACATGAGGTCCACCTTTGATCTCATAAGAGCATAATTATATAAGCTTTTACAGTGCATGCTTCAACCATATTGAAATACTTGCGCAGCTTCCTTTTGGTTTCGGCTTTATTTCTCTTTCAATAATTAATCATGTTATCTTCGATGTTTGAGGTATGCTACTCAGTTAATGCCTAAGATATATCTTGTTGTTTGATTGGGATGTGGTAGTCATTAAACTTAATTAATTAAGCATGTAATGCATAAGTAATATTATAAATGCATTTCATATTTAATTAGTAATATTTGTTTTTTGTTATAATGCAGAGAATCGAACCCTTAATCAACTTATTTTAAACTTAATATATAACTCATTATCCCACCACCCTCACCATTTGAATGAAACACAATGGCTTCATATTTAATTCTTGTATATAAGATATTGGATAAATCATACTCATTATAACCAAAACCTGGTACGTTTTAGGATCAATCATACTCATGAACTGATGAACCCATCTACCACTGTATATCAATGACGTCCTAAAAAAAGCATACCAAAATAAGAAAACCTCATCATCCAATCCAACCGCTTGCCAACTCCATCAGTCTCTTGCTACTCGTAAAATGATAAAGTAAGGTTCTTAATTAGTTTAATTTCATTTTTCTATGTAAAAGGTGCTCAAACCTACGTACGTGCATGTTGAACAGATAAGGGAATGGGCCACTGCCATTGCCATGTAGTGGTTACTGGAGAAGTGATTTTCATGTGTTTACACAATTTGGTAACGCATCCTTTCAGTTTGAAATTCAAAGTAACAGATGGAATGGTCCAAAACATGTGAGTTGTGACATTTACATCCTTGTATTCTGGAAAACTGTTCTAATTCAGGATTTTTGTAAACAAAAACATAACCTACAATTGAAAGTTGATAGCCCAATTCCAATTATCATTTAATTGTTTTGAATTTGGTAGGTTTGATGGACATTATGCCATGTCGATTTTGGACTCAGTTTGGTGGTATCACCAAGTAATTCTATCAATTTAATTAATATAGGTTTTATTACTATCTCCCCCTCCCCCTCCCCCCCCCCCCCCCCCAAAAAAAATATTTCTCAATCCCACTTTACCTTCTCAAACAATAATCTGACTTAATCATCTAAAAATTATTTTCCTATCTCACTTTACCCAATTTCGTCAATGCCATCATCAGTTTTGACTATGTAGAGCCTATATATATATGGCACCGATATACCTGATTTTTTTTGGCTTGTGTAAGATGCCACGCGAACGCGAAAAAAAAAAAAAAAAAAAAAAAATATTGTTATTTTAAGAAAATGATAACTGCACTCCAAAACTATGCTCTCACACAAGAGATCAAAGTGCAAGTAGTTATTTTTTGTAGGGGTGGGTTCGGTACGGTTATCGTACCGAAACACCATACCGAATTCCGACCGATATGGGTCGGTAACCGATAAGTTCGGCATCGGTCGGAGAGTGGCGGTATCGGTCGGAGAGCGGCAGTCCGACTACAACACCAAAATTAAAAAAATCACAGAGAATCGTGTATCAGAAGCAGAGAATCGTGTATCAGCGACTACACCCTGCAATTCCTTTATCGCACTTGCAGACTAGACCCAAGTGATCAGCTAGCTAGCTTCATCGATCAGCTAACTCTCATAAAGATCGATAGACAGAGAGAGGGAAATAGGGAGGGGTGCAACAGAGAAGGAGAAGGGGCTGGGGCTGATGGTGATGATGAATTGATTGTGGTGGACCTGGTGGTTGGGGCTGTGGTCGCACACAGAAAGAAAAAGAAGGGGAAAAGAAGAGAAGAGAAAAAAAGAAAAGAAGAGATACGGGTGGGAGGAGAGAGAAGAAGAAAAAGAAAAGAAAGAAAGAAAGAAAGAAGAGGGGGGGGGGGGGGGTACTAAAGAACCTCCACAGGACCACAGCCTCCATATTGATTGTATTTCTCGTTCCTTTCTTTTCCTTTAATCTTTTTTATATCATATTATACAATATACTAAATTATTAATATTATATTATATTGATATAAATTATATAGAAAGGTAATACTAAGTATTTTATATTTAGGGTATACCAGTATAGTATAGAAATGTATAAAAATGAATTATTTTAATTATACTTTTTTAATATACGGTCGGTATCGGTATACCGTCGGTACCGAGTTTTGTAAACCAATACCGTTACCGAATTCATCGGTATTTTTCGGTATAAAATCGGTTCGGTATCGGTATTTCGGTATTTTTACCCAGCCCTAATTTTTTGAGTGCAAATAACAGCTCATTTATTTAAAAAATTTGATATCTTAAAAAAATTTTTGATTAAATATATCTTAAAACACTTTAAGTTCACTAAGAAATTAGAATAATAAAAAAAAGGTCCATTTTTTTTTTTTAAATTTCAAAACAGACAATACTATTATAAACGGTACATGTGGATTTTTTTTTTTTATAAAGAAAATAGGATTCATAAAATTAAGAGAAAAAAATATGCAATAGGAGGGCATATATAAATTTAGGCTATTTAATTAGCTATACATCTTTTGACATTCCAAACCCAATGGCTTAATATATTTCATAAGTAGATCAGCAAAAATGTAAAAGGAAACTTAATTGGAATTTTCTAGTTCTTTGATATCATTCTCTTAGTTGTGAGCTTCTGCTTCTAAAATTATAATTCCCAATGTTAATGCACAAACTTACAAAAAGCTAGTCAATTACTGAACTTTTTTGTTAAACTCGCTCAAAAAGACAACGAAAATCATAGGATAATTATTTGATTGAAATTACAATCAAATATTGCATTAAACTACAAAACTTGACAATCTTGTAGTAAAAAATCCATGTCGTTGTCTTCTAATAATGCTTATAACAGATTGCAACTAAAACAGGTTATAATTTCATGCTATAATAAATTAATTTCAAATTCAGTTGCTGCCAATTTTGAGGTTCCATCACAATCCCAGGATTTGAATATACAATCTAATTGACATGAGGATGAAAAAGAAAATCGTGAAAATAAAATATGAAATAGTGGCATACAGAGAAGACATATTTACATATATTTGACTTTTATTACCTCTTATTTAAATGATATAGAAAAAGAGTACAATAAATAAAAAAATCCAATAGTATATAATAGAACTACAATTGTATCTTATTTCCCATTTCCGATACATGCCTTAATTGCAACCCAAATAACAACTACAAGTATAGAGCTTAAAAATATAAAGGTGGTTCCATATAAACACTACTACAAAAAACGTAATACACAACGGATAAAATCCGTTGTGTAAGTTACCAAAATACCGTCGTCTAATCGACCGACGTCTATTGGGGTACCAATAGACAACGGGTAATATCCGTTGTCTTGTAAACATTAATACAATGGTTTTAATTTAAAACCGTTGTATATACACCCTCAAAAACTAATGATTTAGGAGATATCGTTGTTGTGTACTTATCTAGACATCGATTTTTATTTAAAGACCGTTGTGTACTAATAGGCGAGACAACGGTTTCTATACCCTAAAGTATATATTTTACAACTGTTTTAAGTATAAACACGAGGTGAAATAGCCATTAAGACAACGGCTTATGTATAATAACCGTTGTGTAAAAGAACAATTTCAATTTGCTTTTGATGTATATAATGCTTTGGTACATCGATTTCTATTGAACAACGGTTATAACCATATAAACGTTGTACAAGATAATAATTTCAAATTGAGTTTGATGTATATAATGCTTTGGTACAATGGTTTCTGTTGAAAACCATTGTAGGACGACACTTTAAACAACGGTTTTAACCATATAACCATTGTGTAAGATAATAATTCCAATTTGATTTTGATGTATATAATACTTTGGGACATTGGTTTTTATTGAAAAGCAATGCAATACAGCGCTTAATTATAGTATACCAATGCACGCTCATGCTCAGAATTAAACCAAAAGATACTTCATAAATATATGTAATATTACATTACATGATAGGTTCCATAAGTGTGATCAGTTGTACAAAAAATACATTCAGTCAAACTAGCTTAAAAGAAAAGGCACAACAAAAAAAAAAACTAGCTTAACATATATAACACATTTACTTCCTTCCAACTTGACCCCCCTAAGTCACAAGCATATGCATCCATATCTGCCTGCTTCTTACTGTCAACTACAATCAAAACAAAGCTAATAGGATACCAATGCAATGCAAAGCAATAGGTAAGTCATATGCAAGCTCTCAAAGAATTGAAAACACTATTATAATCCTTGATAATTTTGTATATTTACACATCGATATCTTCTTGGGTATAAGTGTTGTCCTTTCTCTTCCCCATACCTTTTTAAGTAGCTGCCCCAACTCCAAAGTTCTAAGAAAACTAACAAAGTTCCTGTAAAAGAGCACAAACACACACAAAGTCACATTTAGATAAATTTCAGAGAAATTTCAAAAAGATACAAATATTCACTTATTTGGTCAAGTAAGAAAGTTTTGAAAGAAGGAAAATCTACTAACTTTTTGTATCTTGACCAAATATTGTTGGGTCTATGCATTTTTTTCATTGTTGGGTTTCTCATTTGCAGAAAAGTGAATATTTTTATCTTTTTGAAATTTCTATAAATAATCATCACTACAAAGTCTATGCAAAAATCATGTTTGGTCCATTTTCCTAGTGCCCGGCCAACTTATTATTTGAATAATCATGCAAGCTTTAAAATTTCATTCTGATCCAGCATTCAATCCCACAAGAAATTAGAATACAAAGCTAGGCTTGAGGTCCAGACCTCACCCTTCAGGACTGGACCTCCAGTAAGATTGGATTTAGAAATTTAGGTTTGAGGTCCGGACCTCATCCTTGAGAACCGGACCTCCAGTAAGATTGGTGTTTGAGACCTAGGCTTGAGGTCCGGACCTCTCCTTTGAGGACCGGACCTCCAGTGGCGAACTCAGTTTTCTGTCAACATGAAGCTGAACAACCAAAATACTGATTCAACTAAAACCAAATCAATAAACAAACCCAATATCAATAAACAAAATCAATAAAGATCAAGCAAAATAAATAAGCATATATCAGTAAATTCATATCAATAAACCCATATAATTTACAAAATCAATAAACAAACCCCATATCAGTAAAACCCAATCAAAAATGTTTTGAAGGTACATTGCCAATAAAATACAATCAGATCAAAAAGATATGATACAATAAATCAATTCATATTTACAAAAAACTAGTTCCAAACATCAGAAAGTAATAGGTTTATTTAAGCACCTTACCATCCACTCCAATTCTCAGTCCACATTTTAGGACTCTTTTGAGGTGAATTGATCACAGTAAAATCCATTAATGCAAGTGCTGATTTGTAAGTAGATACAACTCAAGAAATAAATAACAAATATTAACAATAAAAACTACGGTGAGCTAGCATGAGAATAGAAGCTTCAGTTTTTTGAGTGTAGAAGCCATAAAACTCATACCTCAAATAGCAACTATGATAATTAATATATTCTTGCACCAATGGAGAAATAATGCCAGTTTAAAAAATCTTATATGGCTCTCTGAAGATATTTATCACAGTCATCAAAAAAGAAACCAATACCTCTAAAATCAAAAGTAAAGTTCAAGAAATCAGTAAAATGAAATAAATTAAGAAAAGAATAAATTTGATTAGTGCACTAGAAAGAAGACAATGATAGACATTAGATTTTTTTTTTTTTTTGAAGTGTAAGAGAATAATTACAGACATTAGATGCAGCTAAATAATGTCAGACCCTCATTCTTAGAGTAAACAACATACCACAAATCAAGATGGAGTTTAAGAAAGCACACTACACACTTACGGATACTTGGTCTCCAAAGGATTCCCAATTCTGGATTTCTGAAAAAAAAAAAAAAAAAAAAAAAAAAAAAAAAAAAAAAAAGCTTTACTAATTTACTACTGACCATAGCTTCATAATGAATCTTTGTTTTTCTTTTTGAAATTTTATCAATTAGCATATACAAACCTTTGCCCAAGGAAGCTTGTCATTTGAACAACCTCTTGGAACCCATTATATCTAATTCCTACGGAAGACAAATTAGCATGGAAGTCAAAAAGAAACAACATGTGGGAAAGTTCAATAATCATAGTAATGATAGACAATGGATACCATAAAATAAGAAGCATATGACCAAAACTACCAATGAAATAAGAAACATATGATAGCAGAAATTACCAATCAAGCCTTAGTTAACCTTATGCAAGTCTTCAAACTAGATAATATGTTTATGCAATAGAAACTCTCAAGAAATTAAGAGCAAAACTTATAATTAAGTAGTCTAATCTATAGCATTGTCTTATTGATCAAAAGGAATACAAAAGTTTTTTTTCCCTATTTGATGCTTTTATAACATTATGCAAATACAAATATATGATACTTTCATCAAATATAGAGCTTTAAATCTATAGGCAACTCCTTTTTTTATTTGAAAAGATATATAATATTGGATATTACATTCACCATTTACAAAACAGACATAAATGTATGTAATTGATGCCCCCTCTTTAACTAAAACAGAATGTTTGACCAAAAAAATCATCCAAAATTGTACAGAAACAGAACAAAAAGTCTTTTACATGACAAATATCACTCTTGGTGATTGAAACAAATAACACTAGAATCCTTATTATTTAAATCAAACACCAACTAGGATTGTCAAATATGATATGGAAGTTGAAACAAATAAAATAGAAACTTTTATATTCAAATCAAGCAGCAACTAGAGTTGTCAAATGTAATTGGTAGCTGTAACAAATAACACTAAAAACCTTATTATTCAAATCAAACACCAACTAGCATTTGCAAATATAATTGGTAATTTGGTATCGCCAAAGCATAATCCCCAAGATTCCTATCCATATCAAATACAGGGTCGAACATATAATTAGTACAAAACATAGGAAAATACCTCAGAGAGCAGAACGAGAGAGAGATAAACAGAGAGATCTTTGGTTCATCAGCAAGAGCAATGCAGAAAAACATAAACTTGACTACAAAAATCCAAAATTTCAAGACAAAAATCTCAATACTTCAGACCGGCCCCAGAACATGCCCAATTCCTAGATCCCAAAGAAAATACAGAAAACCTATCAACCCAGCTAAAAATAAAGCATTTACGCACTACCCTAAACCTTAATTTTCCATTAGCCCTAACTAGAAAATGTCTGCAACCACAACTCCATCAATAATATTTCTATTTTTATATATAAAGGAATAGAATAATAATAGACATATAAATCGAACCTTGATCAAGATAGTGTCGCCACAGAAGAGCTGAAGCTTCTCCATGGCCTCTGGGTGGAGATCGAAGACCGAGTTGTCGTCGTTGATAGCTTCATCCTCAACAAGCCGATTCGCAGCCTTCTTGCACTCCAAAATAGTCGTGCTGAAGTCCCTTTTGGTCCCCTTACTGAAACAAAAACCACAATCATATTAAAACCCACAAAACCCCCAAAAAAACAAAGTTCAAAACAAATTTAAGCAAAGCAGAAGCAAGTAAAATTGAAGAAGGATTTGGGGCTTATGGGTCAGAAGATTCGGCTTTGTTCGACATCTTCAAGCCCAGAGCAAAAGACCAACGAAGACGAAGAGAGAGATTTAGATATTGTTTCGGTGTTGAAGAAACACAGAGAGATCTAAGTGCAGAGAGAGAGAGATAGCGTGAAATGAAATTTAGGTAGAGGAGAGAGAGAAAGCGTGTTTTTTTAAGTGGGAGGAGAGAGCGTGTTTTTTTTTTTCACCTGCCCAATACAACGATTTTGCCTAATACTATTGTGTATAATAATTTAGAAAAAATCATCAAACCAAATACCATAGGATAATATACCTTCATATAACGGTTTTTAAAAAACTGTTGTGTGGTAAATTAAGATAACGGACAAAACAAGAACCGTTGTTTATTGACCGATGTCTATTTACATTTTTGTAGTAGTGAAAAGTAACGTTGATACGCATACAATACGGAAAATACAAGATGATTCCTCAAGAGTAGTTTTCAAAGGGAAATTTATACTTTATATTCATATCCAAGAATTCAAATCAAAGACAATATAAATTTAGCACAGTTGAGTAAGGATTTTTTAACATTCAATAGATACAACTTTATAAGTATATTAAGCAAATCAAATTTTTAAATCTTCAACCTGCATGGTTTAAAAGGCTAATAGAGAGAATAAGACATAATAGCCTTCAAAGGATCAACAAAAGCAAATATATAACTAAAGAGAACGTACTACATAACTTTTGCCGTCCAAATTAGTATATATCAATCAAGTCTTCTTAAACCATGATCTCGGTTCTGTATGCATATATGTCTTTGTACACATGTCTATTAGTAGTTTTATATCTAGTTTGGTTTTGTCTTTGTACACATGTCTATATAGTAGTTTTATATATAGTTTAGTTTTAAAAACTCAAGAAACCATACAACTATATATTCGGAATGATTTACCCTTTACACTTTGTATAGGCTGCCTATATGGTTCCAGCGGATGGAAAGGAATCGGGGGGGAGTTCATGCTTCCCCTCACAACTATTGCGTGTAGGAGACTAGTATTGGAGCAAAAAATCGCAGCGACACATAGCAATTTATTATTTGCTATAGAAATTCAAATACCCAGTCAAAGATGATGTGTAATTTACATTTATGGGAGATTTATTAAATTAATCATGGAAATATAATTTGAAAATGATTCTCATCTAATCTTAATTATCAATGATCTCATTTATTTTTATTTATCTAGGGAAATAATTAAGTGGTAATTGTAAGTAAAATAAGGAGGAAAACTGGGAGTGAAACACTTCAACGTACTGTTCACCATGTTTCAACCGAACATGGTTGTTGGAGAAATCCCATGATTTTCTCCAACAAAGCTCATGACCATAGAAGGTTGTTAACAAGGAAGAAATCAAGGAGTTGGTTACAAAAACTACTATAAAATCCCATGGAAGTCACTTGGAAAAGGTACGTTGAAATCTTTTTACAGACTTGAGAGCTTTTCTTGTTCTGACTTTGGCTTTGGAGGGTTTTTTCCATGTAAACCCCACTCATCTTCGAGGAGGAGAAGTTTTGACAAGTCAAGCAAGAAGATACAACCGCAAGTCAGATGTTCATACATCAATCCTAATTATTATTGACTAAATTTCTCTTTGAAAAATTTCGGGTTCAACAGTTGACGCCATCTATGGGAAATATCTCCATTATCGAACAAAATTGCAAGAACGATGACTGGAGTTGATTATCTTGAAGACTTTGACCTGAGCTCAATACAAGATTCAACGCTTCTGGCCATAATCAAAAGAATGGCAAAAGAGACCAAAAGGGCTCGAGAAATTGCTCAACAAAAGATGGAAAAAACATCCGAGCAGTACAAGGAGCCTCACCTAAGAACAGACAAGTACAAGGCGTTGACCTTAAGAATTGATCTCAAGGAAACCAAGAAAGAGGACCTCGAGGAGATCAAGGGCCCAAAAGACTCCTACTCAACGAAGAAACAACAGAACACCGATTTCCGCGAAGCACTTCAAAAGATCATGAAGAATTACGCAACGGCTAGGAACCCCGCCAAGCTCGCCCTCGAGGCGGTGAAAAGCATTTGCAAGTCCCCTTTCACAGACGATATCCTCGAGGCTCAAAAGCCTAAGCTTTTCCAACAACCGGAGTTCAAGTTGTTCGAGGGAACAACCGACCCTCTCGAGCACATCTACCATTACCAACAGCAGCTTGTCTTGGAAATAGACAACGAAGCCTTGATGTGCAAGGTTTTTCCCTCGAGTCTTGCAGAACCAGCCCTGACTTGGTTTCGGAAGCTCAAGCCTAAATCCATTAGGGGGTTTTCTGAATTGTGCGAAGTATACATCGCACAATACATCTACAATCAGAAACAAAAGAACGACATCTATGTACTCTTCAGCATTAAGCAATAGATATGTGAGAGCTTGAGCGACTATCTAGCTCGATTCGTGGTCCAAATGTCCACCCTCAACAGTTGCGATAAGCAGACCGCGACCATAGCTTTCCGTGAAGGCCTAATCTAGGGAAGTAAGTTACACGAATCTCTAGTCATAAGGCCCCGGAAGAACATGCAAGAAGTGATCACTCGAGCCAATGGATGCATCCGTCTCAAGGAGTCTACCTCAAATCGTCAACCAGTCGTCAAACCAATTCTAACATTGTTGAGGAAAAAGTCCCTGAGGTCCTGGACATTAATTAAACGGGGGCAAACATCTCCCGAAGCAATGGAATGCAATCCATCTAGAATTTTATTTTATTTTATGCAAAATAAACTACTGTATCAAGCATGTTCGATCTCTTTTTCCAAGAGGTTGGTCATCTTTTATTTTTTATGCAAATAAATTGTTGTATCAAACATGTTATATCTTTCTCAATTTCCAATCCCCCATTGTAATTGCATGATTTTAATAAAAGAACATCAAGAGTGTTCATTCAAAGAAATACTTCATTCAAAGACCTTCAATGGGGCAACAACCTGGATACACACTCCAGCTTAGACGAGCTCGAATTAGGCCAAAGCTCCGCGAGCTCTAACCAGATAGAACTCATGTTGGAGAGAAGCTGCTAGCTTAACCTGCGAACTCCGGGAAAGCTACAAGCTCACATGCGACAGACTTCGAACTCCGAGCTCGGAGAAGTAGCAACCTCGACTAGAGAACTCGCGCAACTGCAGTGAACTTCAACTAATGATGACCCGCGAGCTCCAACCTACATGCGAACTTCGACCTGCAACGACCGCGAAACCCGAGCTTGACCAAGAAGAGACAAAATAAAAGTACATTCATGATGATGTTTTCAGTTTGAAGGAACAAATTGGCTCTTCGTTTTGGTAATTTTGTGGTAATAGTCCTTATCTGGACGCTTGTGACATCACCATTGCTGACAAAAACAGCAAGTCTGAGTTCCAAGCTAGCTCCTTGCTACACTACAATGTATCCTCGAGAAATTTCACCTCTGCTACGCGTCTGGATTTACACTATCTATACCATTCTGTTTATTTGCCCGAGCTCGACCCAAAGGGAGCTCCCTGCGAGATCGACCGTTGCTAAGAGATGGACCTAAATTCGATTGAAGCTTGGAGAAATTCGATCTTAATGCATGCTTAAACCTCGATCTCGGTGCTCCACGACCCTCCAAAAGGATAATTCAATCTTCCTCCAAATGATGTGAATTATCACCAAAATGAGTGCTAGAAGTACTCAAAGTCTATATATCATCAATACGTGGGGAGGCATGTCATATCTCAATAAAGACTAGTTCACGTACTCCCCAAAAAATGCATAAGCTCAAAGAGAAAACATCATGAATGCTCTTTATGGAAACACTCCATTTTAAGACTTCAACAATTCAAGGCACCAAAACATACAAAAGTTGTCAAAAAATTGAGAAAAAACATGCAAAAAGCAAATCTCAAGGCAAAAAGCTCGGGGGCAACCCTCGAGCACACAAAAAAGACTTGGGCAAAATTTATAGAATACACGCTCAAGCATCAAAGGAAAAAACTCAAGGCAAAGCCTGCATTCGAGAGAAAAATTCCAACGTCTAATACTATCGTTCCAAATTATTACAAAAATTTTGGAAAAATACGTCACAACAGACGACGTTCTAAATTCAATCCATAACTTCCCAATCAATATCTGGGGAAATGATGCAAGCTATTATGCGAAGAAAATTCGAGCCATGAATGAAACCATTGAAGTAACCCGTAGTGTAGGTTGAACTCAGGGATCGATAAGCCTCATTCAACTCGGTCCTTGAGCGCTCGACCTCGGCCTACGCCACCACATGCTTCATCCAAACAAGTAAGACAACGTCATTCTTAAATCAAACGGTGGGCATGGTTTTGATCATAACGTTACCCCGAGCTCGATGAAAGATCTCGTAAAGAATGTTGAACATAATCAACGTTATTAAAGAGATACATGGCACTTAGGCTCAAACTCAGGATCGACATCTTCAAAGCAAGTTTTGGACCCTTGAAGATGGGGCAAACACGAAAAATCCTAAAGGGATAGAGACGACTAAGACTCCTATAGGCCATCTTTGGAGGTCGTGGCGTCAACCATCGTTTCATCATTGGCAACGGTCGCGACCTCGACCTCGGGAGAATCAAAGACTCTTTCGAGGCTAAAGGATCAGGAATAACGTCATCTTTCGCTAAGTCTTTCTCGACATCCACACACTTCATAAGTTCCAATTCAAACTCGAGCTCGAGGCACCGATCTTGAGAAGACAAAAGTTGTCCGGCAAAGGCACCTTTCTCCACTTCCAACAAACTAAACTTTCTGGAAGCTTCACGAGCAGAAACTTCAAGCTCTCGAACTCAGTCATCAAAGTCACGGGCAAGCTTACTTTCTTTTCTCGGCCGCGAGGCGAAAGTCCTAAAGAAACAACACAAAGGACTTGCAGTACAAAAAGAAGTAACGCATGTTGATGTGTTGAACCCGTGTGCTTCAAGGTTAGATAAATAACCTACAACATAGACCCAAGAAATCAAGAATTCTACTTCAACGCGAATGGCCTGAGAAATAATTTCATGTCCCTTCTAACTCAAGGAGTTTGAATGTCAAAAGGAAAAGGAAATGAGGCATCTGTTGAAGCAAAAAATCGCAACGACACATGACAATTTATTATTTGCTATGGAAATTCAAAGACCCAATCAAAGGTGATGTGTAATTTACATTTATGAGAGATTTATTAAATTAATCATGAAGATATAATTTGAAAATGATTCCCATCTAATCTTAATTATCAATTATCTCATTTATTGTTATTTATTTAGAGAAATAATTGAGTGATAATTGTGAGTAAAATAAGGAGGAAAACTGGGAGTGAAACACTTCAAAGTGTTCACCATGTTTCAGCCGAATATGGATGTTGGAGAAATCCCATGATTTCTCCAACAAAACCCATAATCATAGAAGGCTGTTAACAGCTAGGGAGAAATCAAGGGATTAGTTACAAAAACTACTATAAAATCTCATGGAAGTCACTTGGAAAAGGTATGTTGAAATCTTTTTACAAACTTGAAAGCTTTTCTTGTTCTGATTTTGGCATCATAGGGTTTTTTGCTGGTAAACCTCATCCGTCTTCGAGGAGGAGAAGTTTTGACAAGTCAAGCAAGAAGATACAGCGCTCCAAGTCAGACGTTCAACAACTAGCATGATAATTTAATCAAACAAATCATAGCAAGCGGAAACTAAATCAAAGTTTTCTAGTTTTAAATCGAAGATCATATGAGTTGCAAGGTGTAAAACGTGACTTAATAAAATTTAAAGCAAGAGAGGATCAAAATTATACTCTTTCTCTTCATAGGAGGCATACCCAAGTAAAGAGTTTTGTCCAACCCTAAAACACTAAAAGAAACACAAAGATTACAAAATATTTTTTTTTTTTTCTCCAATATCTTCATGTCTAGCTAATTCAATCGTTCTTATTAAGTCAATATTGCCTATCAACCTAATATTATTCCATATATATATGAAGTTCATCATCATGCAAATTTGATTATACAAAACAAGAAATATATGTTTCATGATATATCAATAACACAAGAGAGTTATGATCAGCAATAAAATTGTTGAGCATGATCGGAATCCTCTACCTTGTGTGCTGTTTCCAACCTTTGGAGATACCACGTCCCTTTAATTAATCTAATGATGAGATTTTTTATTTTTTTAATCCAACCTCACCGTTCTTCTCATCTCATGAATCACAACTCAAGTTTGGTAATTAATATTTCAAGATCAATATGATCATCTTCCTTCACTTAAATATAGATCCAAACTCCCTCGCACCATCATTTAACTAAAAACTCCAATAAATTAACAACTATTCCATTTGAAAAACGATGAAAAGTAAATCAAAAAATGATCGAAATTATAAATTCCCGAGGAAAATTTGACAGTGGACAATCTTACTAAATAAGCAACCTAAGCTAATTAAATCAAGAAAATAAATGTGAATTACTTTTTTTAACTAAATAAACTGGCAATATAAAAAAAATATAACAAATGGAAATGAATAAAAAAAGTTGATTTGAAAAATAGTCCAAAGTTAGATGTTGATGTGTATAAAGTATATGCAGTCAATGTCCTAAAATTATATTCTAAAATGTCATCAGGTTTAAATTAAAAATAAATTTTTTAGAGACCCTTAAATCTTTTACAAAAAGAGCTTTGATACTTCCATGCTAAAAATTGGAATAGTTTTGCAGTTATCAGAGAATATGCATGGATTATGCTCATAAATGCATGTGTTAAAGTGCAAAAATCGATGTGTGAGATTCACTACAGATCGAAAACCAATAGCTCCGGCAGCATTGTCTTTCCAAGAAAAATTACTAGACTAGGTCTTAGTCGGCTAGCTCCAAAAAGAGATTGCGAATAATTTCAAGGAAAACAATAATCAAAACACAAAAGAGCTAATGTGGGTGTTAATTTTTTTATTCGTATTTATTTTTAATTTCTTTTCTTTGCTTCTTCTATACATTATTTATTGTCTATGCTTTGTGAACCAACATATTCAACATGTTACGAGGAATTATTTCATTTTGATTTTTCTCATCTATAAGCTTAAGGTTATGATATTCAAAATTATTAAAATAATTTATTACTTTTTTGACATGCTATAATTACCAATTCTTATTGTATAAAAATATTATCAATGTATGTATATATTATAAGGGGCTAGTATTTTTTAAAAGGTTTTTTTAGACAAATACCACATGTACTATAGGGGGTGTACACAAATACCACCCAATAAAAAAGTTTTGGCCATTTACCACCCAGACATACACAAATGTGCCAATTTGACACCTACTGTCACATTCTATCAAATATTATGTTAAGTATAAGGATACTTTCATCAATTCAAATATAACATTTAATTTTTATTTTTTATTAAAAAAATAGTGCTACTATTTGCACACCCAATTTCTTCTCTTTGCACACCCTCCCCAACTTAATTTGTGAATTTACCCCATTGACACAAAGAGAAAAGACCTTACACACCTCATCTCTCTTTCTCTCTCTATCTCCTCTCTCCATTTCTCTGTCTTTGTCTGGAAACACAACCCAACTCCCTCCCTCCCCCACTTCACCCGAACCACCCAGCGCCTCCCCCCTCACCAACCACCTCCCTCCCTCCCCCCTCTTCACCCGACCTACCCAACCCCTCATCTCTCTCTCTGTCTTTTTCCCTATCCTCTCTCCATCTCTCTCCTCTCTATTTCCCTTTCTCTATCTCTGTTCAAGGAAGCCATGGCCCTACCCCGCACCGAGCTGCCGCTGCAGCCATAGTCCAAGCACAACAAGAAGAAACCCATGTCATCACCATGTCGACAACGCAGAGCCCACCGCCAGAGCCAACCCTACCATGCCGCTCTCCTTCAGCGACGCCGCCATCGACGACTCTAAAGAGTCGAGCAAGCTCCCAAGCCCATCGGTGCCGCCCATAACCTTTAAAAAAAAAACTGCAGCTGGTTCGGAAGTCATCCACCAAACAATCCTGTTATATTCGGCGGATGACTGCCGAACGAAACTAACATTTTCAACGGACCAATGCTGAACGAAATGAACCACCTCAGATATGGAGGCTCTCATTCTGTCCAGCCGAGAAGGTGCGAAAGAAAGAGGGGGAAGGAAGAAAGAGAAAGAGAAAGAGAAAGAAATAGAGAGAGAGAGAGAGAGAGGGAAGGAGATGGGGGTGAAAGACGTCGGCGCTGGCAATGACAGAGGTAGGTGGGGTTGGGGTGGGGTGTGTAGTGAGAAATTTGGTTAGATTAATGTGGTTGGGGTATTTCGGTAATTGGGAGGGGCCGGTGTGTATATGAGAAAATTCAAATGTGAGAGGAGTGGGGGGTGTGTAGTGAGAAAGGGTATGCAAGGAAAGAAAATGGGGTGTGCAAATAGCAGCACCTTAAAAAATTTAGACTAAAAGTCAAATTAAAAAGAATAGAAAAACATAAAATAAAATAATAAAAAAACCCACTTGCATCCCCACTCCCCACCAAGTCAATCCCTAACCCACCCTCACCCCACTCCCACCCACCCACCCACCCTGCCGTCGGATCAACCACCGGCGGCTCATCCCTACTCTCTCTCTTCCTTTCTTTGCCCTTAATTTCTCTCTCTCCTCCCCTCTCTCTCTCTCTCTCCCTCTATTTTCTGATATCTTTATTCAGATCTGGACAATGCACATCATCTCTCTCTCTCTCTCTCTCTCTCTCTCTCTCTCTCTCTCTCCTTCAGATCTTGAAAACGCACTTGGACCACCTTGCTCACATCTTTTGTGCTATTTTGGTAGGCTCGAGATCTAAAAAACTGTAATGTGTGTGAATTTGTGATATGGACTAAAGATAATTTAAGGGTTTGTGGAAGAACTCGTGACCTCAAGAAACAATAAGGTTAACAGAGGAGCCTTTGACCTCTAATGTTGTTTACTTAATTCTCTTATCCCTTTTCATTCATTAAGTAGACACCTTATATAGGTGTTTATTACAACCAATATCTCTAGAAATAAGGAAACAACATCCTAGTAACTAACAACTACACCATCCCACGTTAAAAGCAAGATCAAAACCATCCCAATAATCCTACTTATTAGCCCACAACTGATCTATCCTAATCTGACTTCTACTCAAAGACATATCTTATTGAAAGTAAATAAAATAACAACTTAATAAAAATAGAGCACGTAACAATTTGACGATTTAGATTTTATCTGTTTAATTCTTTTTTTATCTGTTTGAATTTTAAAAAGAATGGTAGAACTTGAAGGTGCATCATTCAATGCTTCGTTCTGCATCGTTGACCCATTTGTCTTCGATCCCTTGCTTTTAAGTAAAATTGTGACATTTGCTTAATGGATGATGTACAAGAAAGTTCTGCTTCAGTGTGTGGAACTTGGGTATCAATGGGGGGGTTTGGTTATTTTGTTTTTATTTTTAATTTGATTTAAGTGTTATTATGTAGAAACATTTTTCATTTTTAAATTTTAATTTTTTTAATGTTTATTCAAGGACAAAATGGGAAACTTAAGATAAAACCTTCTGATTTAACAAAGAAATTAACATGAGGTGTCACATTGTCACCTTTGTGTAAGTTTGGGTAGTAAATTGCCAAAAAAACAAATTTTGGGTGGTATTTGTACACATCATTTATAGTATAGGTGATATTTGTACAAAAAAACCTTTTTATTTTACAAAAAAACCGGCCTTGTGTTCATGACACTAGAACAGGTGACTTTATGTCTCATAGGCGTACTTGTTGGGCTAGGCTAAAAGCCAATTGACCGATTCACCTAGGGCTCACCAAATAGCCCAAGGCCTGAAGCCCACCCGAAGCCCGCCCGGCCCATTGGGCCCGAAGCCCGATTTGGCCCGACATTTGGGCCGGCCCGGCCCGGCCCGAAAATTTCTTGGGTTGGGCTTGGGCCATCCCCTTGAAGCCCACGGCCCGCTTAGGCCCGCCCAAAGCCCGGCCCGAAGCCCAAAGCCCAAAGCCCGTTTAATATCTTCAATAAAAAAAATATAGGATTTTGGCTATGTTATGAATTGAACTTGAGACCTCATAGAACAAATTTCAACTCTCAACCAACTGAGCTGACTAGTTTATTTGTCTAATTTGTGAATCATAACATATTTAATAGGTTTTTCGTTTGTTTACTCTAATAAATTATTAATATGCTTATTAAGTTATTATATAATTCTATAATATTAGTAAATAGTAATAGTGTAAAGTGTAAACTATACTATGTAATACCATAAATAATAAACTTTGAAAATTATATACAACATTACAAATTTACAACTATAATAAAACATAAATGTATATGTATATATACAACTTTTATAATACAACTATAATTAAAGTTATTAAACCATGATTGTTCATTAATTTAATAATTTGAACCGTTCATTTTATATGTTGATAGTCAAAGATTATCCTTACAAAAAATCGGCCAAATCGGAATTCATTTACCCATTCGATTATCAATAAAAAAACCATGATCATTCATTAATTCGACCATCGTTACGTCACTTTTACATATAAATACACTTGAAGAGTTGAAGAGTATAATTCTAATAACTTTCTCGTTGAAACCTTATTGTTTTCATAATTGTGAAGACCACAACGTGATTTCAACAATCTGAGCCGTTCATTTTCTATATTCATAGTCAAAGATCATCCTTACAAAAAATCAGCAAAATCAGAACTCATCTACCCATTCGATTATCATTAGAAAAATCACGATCGTTCATAAGTTGGACCACCATTATCTAATTTCTACATTTCCAATTGAACTAATTTTTTGCAGGGATGATCTTTGAGTGAAAAACTAAAAAATGAACGGTTCGGATCATTGAAAACTTGGAAACACGATCGAGATGTGAGCTTCTACATATAAATACACTTGAAGAGTTGAAGAATATAATTCTAATAACTTTCCGGTTGAAACATTGTCGTTTCCATAATTGTGAAGACCACAACGTGATTTTAACAATCTTAGCCGTTCATTTTTTATGTTAATAGTCAAAGATCATCCTTACAAAAAATTGGCTATATCGGAATTCATCTACCCATTCGATTATCATTAGAAAAACCACAATCGTTCATTAATTCGACCACCGTTATGTCACTTTTACATCTCCGATTAAGCTAATTTTTTGCAAGAATTCTCTTTGAGTGGGGAACTAAAACTTGAACGATTCGGATCGTTGAAAACACGATCGATATGTGAACTTCTACATATAAATACACTTGAAGAGTATAATTCTAATAACTTTCCCGTTGAAACCTTATTGTTTCCATAATTATGAAGACCACAACGTGATTTCAACAATTTGACCCGTTCATTTTCTATGTTCATAGTCAAAGATCATCCGTACAAAAAATCGGCTAAAATCGACATTCATCTACCCATTCGATCATCATTAGAAAAACCACGATCGTTCATTAATTCGACCACCATTATGTCACTTTTACATCTCCGATTAAGCTAATTTTTTGCACGAATTATCTTTGAGTGAGGAACTAAAATTTGAACGGTTCGGATCGTTGACAACACAATTGCATCGTTTGTTTATAAAAATATGTAATAAAATATATAAGAAAACATATGTACATTTATGTTTTATTATAGTTGTAATGTTGTATATAATTTTAAAAGTTTATTATTTATGGTATTACACTATTACTAACATAATAGTATTATAGAATAACTTAATAAGCATATTAATAATTTATTGAAGTAAACAAACGAAAAAGCTATTAAATATGTTATGATTCACAAACTTAACAAATAAACTGGTCAGCTCAGTTGGTTGAGAGTTGAAGTTTGTTATGTGAGGTCTCATGTTCAAATCACAACATAGCCAAAATCCTATATTTTTTTTTAACATATATATGTGTCTAAACAGGCTTTGGGCCTATTTGGGCCGCCCGTTTGGGCCTCCCGTTTGGGCCTAGCCCGGCCCGGCCCTCCAAGCCCGCAAGCCAAAGCCCGATGGGCGGGCCTTGGGCTTGTGTATTAAAGCCCAAGCCCGGCCCGAAAGCCCTATTGGGCTTCTATCATTCAAGCCCGAGCCCGGCCCGAACCCGAAAAATTTGGGCCGGGCTAGCCCGGCCCGGCCCATTGCCGACCCCTAGATTCACCTCAAGCCTATTTTAGTCTCCACCAAATCTTAGGAGCGACTCATTGATGTACTTTTTGGGTTGGGCCAAAATGTAGTGATATGAGCAACCCATTGTTGTTGCACGTACAATTGTAAGTGAAGTCTATCTAATATTGTTGTTGCATTTTAAATGCCTAATTTTTGTGTGGATGTCATAAAATGTTCTACCAAACATAAAGAATATGGGTGGTCTGTTGTTATTTTCTTTAGGCTCAATTACAAACATAAAGATTACAAAAGAAGAAATGAAATTTTTAATTTTCTCCAATATCTTCATCTCTAATTCAATCACTGTTATTAAGCAAATATTTGTCTATCAACCTAATATATGTTATTCCACAAATATATTAAATTCTTTTTTTTTTTTTTCAGTTGTTAGACATTACATAAAGTTCACTATCATGCAAATTGGCAAAATAAGAAATATACGTTGCCTGATAATCTGTAAAGCAAGAGAGTTCTCTACCAAATAAAAAGCAAGAAAGTTGTGAGCAGCAAGAATAGTGTTGACCATAATCAGAATCTTTTTTGTTTTTTGTTTTTGGCCAGGACCATAATCAGAATCCTCTGCCTTTAATTTTTGTGTAGTTTTCAGCCTTTTGAGATATTGTATCCCTTTAATTGATCTAATGGTGTTAACTCTTCCACGTAAGCAGTTTTTTAAGCAGACCTCACCATTCTTCTCCCATCGGATCTGCTCGTTTATATTATTCTTTTGATCTTAAATATGTATTTATTATTTAAAAATATAAATAAAAGATGAAATAAATTCGTAATACTTTTTAAGTGTGAGTGAAATTATATATACCTTTATATTTATATTATATAAGAAAAATTAAATATAACAAAGAAAAAACTAGTTGAGAATTCAAATCTCCATCATCCCTCCATCTCCTCTCATGAATTAAATTACAAACTTGGTAATATTCCAACATCAATATCATCTTCCTTCACTTAAATACAAATCCAAACTCCTTCATACCAATCGTCTGACAAACAATTCAAATAAATCCACAACTCTTTGAAAAACAATGGACAAGTAAATGGGGAAAGGATCCAATATATTTTCTTAGGAAACTTTGAGCAACATACAAACCTATATATATAGGAGCACAAAAAAAATTTTGTTTTTTAAATTTTGTTTAAGGACAAAATGAAAAGTTTAGGAAAAAACATTGGTTATTTTGCAAATTTACCACCGGCCTAAACTTTAAATCTTATGCGCAAATATCACTCATACTTTGCATATGATGCTAATGTAGCACCTGTCGTTACATTTTTTGGATGTATTGTAACGGTAGATGCTACATTAGCACCATTTGCAAACTATGGGTCGCAATTGGTCAAAAAAAATTTATGGGTGGTATTTACGTACATGGTGCAAAGTCTGGATATAAAATGTGCAAAAAAGCCAAATATATATATATATATATATATATATTTCTAGGTTTAATAAAATCTTAATGTTATTTTTATTGTTAATGAACTAGCTAATGCTCTAAGAGAATCCTCAATTTTAAAGGTTACGATGAGTGAGGGATCAAGGAAATTGAGTGTTAATGGGTGTCTAATTGGGGTCCTCTGCAAGTGCTTCTCTTTCTGTTGTGTTCTTAGATACTATTTATGAACTGTTCTTTGGGCGTTTTTCTTTGCTATGACCTTAATTGCATGGTGTGTAAAGAAGGGTGGAAAACTAACACAAGCAGGAAAGGTCACAACATGAAAATTATTAGGTATATCTGATGCACTGTCATATAGTGTAACTAATCCAACGTGTAAGGGTATTATTGGACAGTCTATTTATATCGGTTATACAGAATAATTTTTCAACAACATGACCATCCCTTCTTTACAAACCATGCAATTAAGGTCACCAACTCACAACAACTCCATAACTTACAATTCCCTACAACACAAATGTGAATAGAAATAGAGCCTCACTAACTTAATTTATAAGAATCATTTTACATGAAGATGCTAAATATTTACCAAATAAGAAACTGCAAGAAGTCGAATGTTCCAATCCAACGTCCACTGTTTCCCACTGCTTCACTTGGCTTTGTTTTGGCTGTCGTGGAAAACAATGAACCACACATATATATGCCTCATCCAAATCTTTATGCAAAATAGAAACTGATATGTTTGTTGCTGATTTTGATATCCCAATTTTATGATATTCTCATCTATGCAGATTTGTTTCTTCTTCTATATGTAAGTATATTTATGTCTTTATCTTGGAGTTGGAGAAAGAGAGGCCGGATGGAAAAGTGATGATCCGCAGATGTTGGCAGAGAGGGCACCGGCGTCCGGTGGAGAGGTTGCTGGAACGAAGGGAAGGGGAGGGGATGCGCTGCTGCAGATTGGGCATGGGCTGATGGATTTTTCCTTTTTCTTTTTTTTTTCAATTTTAATTTTAAGTTGAGATAATTTTTTTAGTAAACTATAGTAAACCCCTAATTAGAGCTTAGTTATTTTAGAAAATAATAATTTTTTTATTGTTTAATAATTTTCTCTCTCTATCACTTTAGAGTTTAGGCATTTGACAGCATTTATTATGAATAATTAACTATAGTTAGTTTGTAGAACATGTGGCACTGCAAATTCGCTCTCTAAGTAAAGAATTTGTCGTTCTTTTTCTTGTCCACTTAGTACTAAAAAAGCCTTATTTTGTTCGATCATGCAGAAAGAAAAAAACTTTTTTGGCCACCCCTCTGTTGAAGAACACGTTGAATGGAGGCATGCAGAGAGGCGTAACATGATAATGAATTACTGCGTTAACACATGAATTTTACCTGGTTAAAACAAATTTACATTGAAGGAATTCACAAAATGAATGTGTATTGAGTTTTCAATTTCAAGAGGAAAAGAAATCGATAAATGCACAATAGAAAAAATTACTAACATGCACGGAATTGCGTGTCAAGAAACTAGTGTATAAATTACACATAAAGTTGTGGAAGAAGTAATTACCATTCGTCAGTCTAAGAACATTAATTTTTGTTTCCCAACTTAACTGTTCTGTGTGGGTCGAGAAGCATCAGAAAACATGACAGAAGGTACATTCATTTCTCCATTCTTCTTAGAAGGAGATAACCGATGTCTTGACCACTCTTCCAGAGCCTTGCGATGTAGAGCATTCATGCTAATGTAAGGACGTCTTTCTCGAATTAATTTCTCAGCATTCTTCCAATCCTCTGCCACGCCGAGAGCAACTAACAGTGCACACATTACAGCCACACTTCTTCCATGGCCTAACAAAAGAAAAATACAGGACAAATGCCAATTACACCTTAACACCAGCAACCATCCAAATAGTTCAGCCATCAAATATTATGTGAAGGGAAAAGGGGGAGGAGAGAAAACAAACTTGACAGAATTTGTTATGAAAACATAAATGATTCTCAGAGACAAGGATCTTCAAGTCCCACCAGTAAAAGAAAAATTCTCACCATTAAAATGGTAACTCTCTGTATGCATATTCTCTGTATGCATTTGAATTTGAGAATTGAAAATGAAGGTATTTGATTTAACTATTTAATTAAATTATGTAGGGACAAGTTCTCAACATCACCCCAAATCTCCAAATTATATGGAATACCAACCACTGCATCTTTAAGCATAAACTGTAAGGGCTGATCCAAATACTAGAAACCTAGGCAGCTCAGTCTTGTTTGAATTTTTTAAACCAAGTCATTCCCCAATCTCTGTCTAGTTGCATGGTCTCTGGTATTACTATACTAGAATAACCAGGTTATATAACAAAGATTTTAATGAAACAAGTAAAAACCTCAACAAGAAGCTGAAGAAAAAATGATGCTGTTTGTGTACCCTCTTTTCTTGTTCTCAAACATAAAATTGACACTACGTTTATGTGCAGTCACACCAATGAAATTCTTTCACAAAAAAGCTTTGATCCTTTGAGGCTGAAAATTTGGATGCGGAAATCAGGGTGTATGCAATTGATTACCCTCACAAATACATGTGTTAAATTGCAAAAATTAAATTTAATAATTGCATGTGAGATGCACTGCAGAAAACCAACAGCTCCGGCAGCATTGTCTTTCAAAAGGAAATGACTGGAAAAGGTCTTATCCAGCTTCAAAAACAAATGACTGGAAAAAGGCCTTATCAGGCTTCAAAAAGAAACGGTAGGCATAATTTCAAGGGAAATTCATGTGAATGTTACTTTTTTTTCTTTAAAAAAAATAAAAGAAAACATATTAGTGCAGGATATTAGGCTTTTCAAAGACGTGTTGTGAAGCCCAAAGAGTATGAATCATTTCACCTTTTTGTTGTGTTACAACATTTTCACTTATGTAAATATTTTTGTTTTCTGTTGCATGAGGCCTTTAAAGTTATTTCAATTTCACATAACCAAGACAACTACGGAACTGTTTGCTATTAGGTTGCCATCAAGTAGCTACAAGAGATAATAGAGCTTTGTGCAAGCTAAGTATTAAGTTGACAAGTAAAGGTTTACCAATACTGTAGCCATCCAGAGGTCAAGGTTCAGATTACAGAGCTTACATGGGTTTGGATAACAATGGATGGGGAGGTAAGTGAGAAAGTGGTGAACAATGGATGATGACTTGGGTTGGATAGATGGGCTGACTATGAAATCAGAGGGAGCAAGGTAAAAGGAGGCTAAGGAGCTGCAAGAGGGGTCAATGATAGACAAATTGTAACAAGGATACTTGTTAGAATAAGAAACAATTTTTCTTTATTAGAAACAGACTTTTATTGAATAAACAGAATCGTACAATATAGTGGATAAGATATCCACTAAACTTAAATCGAAGGTTAAGAGGTAGGGCCATTTCCCATATGGCTGCAAATAATGAGAACTAAGAATTTGAGGCCTCCACTTAGGAGGATGGCATGACTGAAGCATATGCTTCCTTGTCTGTACTTGTTGGTGTTCCTTTGTTTCCGTTGGTACCGGATTCAAAGGATTAGTGTACAGTTCAAGGCAACATAACAACATTCATTTGGAAACCAAAAAAGAATAATTTATTTGAGAGTTTGTTTTCTTCTTTGTGGAGATAGTTTGCTGGAATGTGCCAGGTGCTGGCAGTAAAAGCTATTGAGCTCTGTTAGAGAGGTGATTAAGTACTACGAAATGGTAGTTTTTTCTATATTTGAACCTTGGGTAAGTAAAGAAAAATCTGGTAAGAGTAGTCAACAAGTTGGGATTTCTTAAAGCTGATGTGATGGATGCCAGTGGTTTTTCAGGAGGTATTTGGATCTTATGGGATGACAGAAGACCATATATAAAGATCATGGCCACTAATAAACAAGTCATCACAGAATGCATTGCTAAGAACTGGCTTTCTTCTGTTATATACGCTATTCATGCCTTACTTTTAGCTGCACTATGGTAGTTTTTTGACACCATTCCTTGCCTTGGGTGCTGTCTTGATACTTAAATGGAATTCTTTGTAGCAGTGAGACGAACGGGTGTGTGCTAACAAGAAAAATGAAAGGTTTAGGCAATGGGTTGATAGGAACCATATCATATATTTGGATTCACAGGATCCAAGTTGGGAAGGTCCAACAAGAGAGCAACTGGAAGAACTATGATGGAATGGATCAATACAGGGCATGTAATGAGGCTTATGTCAGACACATGCTCAAAACTACATCAGATCATTGTCTAATTATGTTTGTCTTGGAGTCAGATAATTCTTAATCAAAACCTTAAACCTTATAGGTTTGAGGCTATCTGGGTGAAACATGAGAACTTTGGTAAGCTGGTGGATGATTGCGAGGAAGTATGATGGGATGACAGATGCACATGGGGGGAAGAATACCGAATGGAACTTTCTCAGACAAATTAGCTTACAATTTAGAGTTTGACGGGTTGGATATTCCATATTTGAAGCGGCTTTTTATGTGGAAAATAAAGATTCCTATTTCCGCCAAAGGTTAGAACTTTCATAGCATAATGTTTATTAAAATTAAATTGTAGTAATATCATTAAAGCTCACATAAGTTATTGAGTTTTACTTGTCTCAAGATTTAAATAGATTACAATGTGACAATGGGTCAGGCAAAACAAAAACAAGAGATCTAAGGCAAGCTTATGTAAATGCCTAACTACCCTCACCTATATATAAATCTAAAGCAAATACCAGAGACGTTTCAAAGAATACATGTACCAAGAAGACCTCAGAATGAATAACAACTATCAAATATGCATTGCAAAACAAGTACCATTCATCATTAATTTCATAAATTCAAAGTTTTCTGGCTTACCATACGCGCAGTGGACCAAAACAGGCCTCTTCTGATCCTTCTTTCGAACAGCCCACTTGACAGCGGATTCAATCTCATTCGGCTGAGGAGCCCTTGTATCCCAAGTTGGGACACACAAATACGAATGCCCCGAAAACTCCGACCTCCTCGGCAACTCACAGGTGCAGTCAACAATGGCAGGGTCACCTGGTGGCAGTTTGTCAGGTGAAGAAGGCCACCCACCAACATACAAACCCTCACAGATTTCAGTGTAAGGAGGCTCCCCACTGCGTGCTCTTCGCAATGCCGAAAAAGCCCGGACGAAATACAAGTACGGGCTGAACATGATTCTTGACCAAATCGGGAAGCTCCCATCTGGGTTTTTGCCCAAGAGCATGGGGAGATTGATTGATGGATGAGAAGCGATTGAAACTAACATGGATACCAAAGATGCATACAAGAATGGTATTGAGAACACTGTGAAACCCAAGTTTTTGAGGAATGCAAAGGACATGAACAATACAGCTGCCTTCAACCCTATCAGAACTGATAGACCCACACCCATCTTTGCTCTACCCTATGCAGAACTGAAGAAGAAGAAGAAGGACTGTGTACACCAAAAAGGGTTGCTTCAAATGGTGAAGTTTCAGAGATTTTGGTCTTTGAAATTGGTCAAACTAACCAAAGCGCGGAGAATGAGTGTCACGAATTAAGCAACACAGCGACATCATCAAGACTCTCAAGAGAAGTAACGAACTAATGATGTGGGCAGTGATTTTATCCTCTATTTTAGGTCTTTGGTGAGACCCAATTTTTGTGACTCAAAATTTATTTTGGGTCTCAAATAGTGTTAGAAACTTAGGCCTGTCCGGTAATGTTTTACAGAATAATTTTTTAAAAATTATATTGTAAAATGAAAATGACAAATTAAATTTTGCATTCTCAAAATATGAAAAGACGTCTGGTAGCGTAATTGAAAAACAATTATATAAAACAAAAATAATGAAAACACATTTGATATTAACCAATTATTACAACCAAATAATTATATTCCCAAAATATATTAATTATAAATTATTATTAACCAATTTCATAAAATATATAATTAAAAAAAAGATAAGTTTTATAAAACCCAACCCACTTCGGCCAGCGCGACTACCTTGAAGGTAAAAGAGTTGTTGGTGGCCGTATTATTAATGGAAACAAGACTGCAAGCACCTATGATCTAGTTGAACGGATGTATTTTCTCTATGTAAGAGTTGTTAAGGCTCGTAAACTTCCTGCCATGAATGTTACGGGGAGTCTTGATCCGTTTATTGAAACGAGAATTGGAAACTATACAGGGATTACAAAGTATATATTTTGAGAGATGGGTAGAGAGAGAGAGAAATAAATAGAGGAATAGAGGAGAGATGAAGAGAGATGGATGAGGTGGGCAGCGGCGAGGGGTAAGGCTGCCGCCGGAGGTGGGTTAGGCTAGGTGGGGAGGAGGTGCATATCACATGTTTTTTCATTTTTCTATTTTTTTTTTCAGTTGTAATTTTTTTTTTTTATTTGTATCCGTATTCTCTATATTTTCTAAATTCATTGAAAACATCATTTAGTTGTTTTCTGAATTTACACTGTAAACTAGAAATTCTATTTTGTGTTTTTCAAAAACTGTTTTCTCAATACGGCAACCAAACGCATTTTTTTCATTTTTTGAATTTGTAAAATGAAAAACTGTTTTGTAAAACGTTACCAAACGCACCCTTATTTCTCCCTCCAACTCCAATGTTGCTGATCTTATTTTGAATCTCAGTATTTTAAATTTATTTAAAATATAATTAATATTAATTAAATGATGTTTAATTTATAATTTAAAACTCAAATAATTATAAAAATTTTATTATTAATTTTATTTTAATAAGATCTTTAAAATAAAATAAGTATTGGATATATTTAGAACGACGACGACAATCTATATACGAACCACGACAAATATTTAAAGGAAAACACACTAAAACAACTAAATAATAGAACGAGTACATAAAATTAACAACAACAACACCCAACGGTCCATTAATCTGGGCCACACAATTTTTTGATTTTTTGAAATTTTTTCCAGTGTTTTTTTTTATTTTTAAATTATTTTTGTAAAAAAAAAAAGGAAGAAGCAATCTGGACCATTGAATCTCAACGATCCATTAATCTGGGCCACACAATTCAAAAACCGACCATTAAAAAAAAAGGACAACTGGTCTTTAATTCAGATCATACATCATCAGCAATCATTTAATTCAGACCGTTGGTGATGCACACAATGTGATGGGCGCGTGGAAGGAAGCAGCGGCAAACAGGCGGGCCCACATATGGCTCACACATTAGTCCAGCTAGCAGCCATTCTCTCTCCTCCTTTTCCTTCACATGGTGGGCCCTCTCCAATTTGGGTCACATTACAAAATAGGTCATACTTTGGGTCTCACAGCTTTTTGGGTTACATAATTCGGCCCGTAGTGGGGAGTTTTGACCAATTTGGTGTCCAAAATGGCTTTTTGGGTCACACTTTCCAGTGCGTAGTGGTAAGCTTTACAAATCGTTGCAATTCAATAACATGTTAACATTTTCGTTCATCAAATCGTCAAATTTATTATGCTTTTGGTTATATATCTTATAAATCATTTCAATTTTGGTCATATATTTTACATATTGTTAACAATTCAATAATAAATTAATGAACAAAAATCTTAATATGACCTTAAATTGTAATAATTTATAAATTATATAATTAAAATTAGAACAATTAAAACTATTAAACGAAAGTAAAACTTAAATCAAAGTACACAAACTAAAAGTGAACTCTGACAAAAACAAAAGGTTTAATTATCGATTTACCACTCAAAACTGTAACTCATTCCCACTTTGCCACCTGAAAGTTTTTTTGTCCCAGATTACCACCTATAACTTACATCCGTGTCCCATTTTACCTTGTTCCGTCAACAATTCCGTTAAAAATGATGACCTGGCAGTTAATGCTGACGTGGCGCGCTGGATGTGCGCCACGTGTCACATCTTTGCTTTTATTTTCAGACTTTTTTATTTTTTTTATTTTTATAAACTTTAAAAATTAATTAAAAATAGCTCCAAACTCAGACAAATACATGAAAAATTCCTACGGACTCGTCTTGACTAGCACTAATTTACTATTAGGTTAAATTACCAATTTGCCCTCTAAAAATTTCCAAAAAATTTAGAAAGTCCAAATTTATTTCTAAAAAATTAAAATAAATTTCCCTCTAGTAAATAAATTCTAGAATTTTCGTAAACTCTTGGACAAATTCTCAAAAATATTTTGGAAATTACCAAAAGCCTGTTTTAGAGAATTATTTCGAGACTTTACAGAAATTCTAGAATTTTTCTAGAATTTATTTTATAGGGAAATTTATTTTCCTCTAAGACCAAGAGGTCTTTTGGGTAGCAAGTGTTCACGAGAAAGGTATTGTTAGTTTTTAGAAGACTAACGGTGCTGACCTCATATTTTTTTGAGTTCGGGAGATTATCGTATGAATTTCCAAAGAGTCTAGAGTATTTTAATTTTCTAGAAATAAATTTGGACTTTCCAAATTTTCTGGAAATTTTTAGAGGGAAAATTGGCATTTTGACCCCATAGTAAATTAGTACTAGTCAAGACAAGTCAATAGAAATGTTCCGTGTATTTTTCTAAGTTCAGAGCTATTTTTAATTAATTTTCAAAGTTTATAAAAATAGGAAAATAAAAAAATCAGAAAATAAAAGAAAAGATGTGACACGTGGCGCACATCCAGCGCGCCACGTCAGCATTAACGGCCAGGTCATCATTTTTAACGGAATTGTTGACGGAACAAGGTAAAATGGGATACGGATGTAAGTTACAGATGGTAATCTGAGACAAAAAAAACTTTCAGGTGGCAAAGCGGGAATGATTTACAGTCTTAGGTTGTAAATCGATAATTAAGCCAAAACAAAATAATGAGGACCAGGTTAGGGAAAAGCGGAAAAGCATATACGCGTGACTCATTTTTGACAAGGCAGTAAAGTAGTTGACCTTTCATGGGCTTAATTTTTGGTTCTCAATTTTTCTTTATTTTAGGTTGGATAAGTTATTCCAATGGCCAAAAAAAAAACTTATTCCAATGGCAATGGCCAATGGGTAAAGAGTGACTCAAGTTGGGCCAAATAATATTTAATCCAGTCCAACCATCATTTAATGAGAGGGCTGCTATTTGCACTTTTTTTTTTTTCTTTTTGCACACTCTTTCTTAAAAAAAAAACTCAAGGGAAAAGATCTTATATCCCATCCTTTTTTCTTTTTGTACACCCTTCCTAAACAGAAAAAAAAAAAAAAAAAAAAAAAACACAGGCACACCCCCAACCACCTCCCTCCCTACCCACCTCTTCTTTCTCCGGCACACACCCCATCCCCGGACCACGCTGAGCAGCCTACCACCACCGGCGACCACCCCACCCCCTCCCTGCCCCTCTCTCCTTTCTCCCTTTCTCTCTTTTTCTCTCTTTCCCCACCCCCACTCTTTCTCTTCTTTTTTTTCCCCTTAGCCCGACCACCTCCCTCCCTCCCCCACCCCCACCCTCACCCGACCCACCCCCTCTCTCCTGCCCACTCCACAACTGCTCATCCAGCTAGCTCACCATCGCCAGAGAGAAGAAAACTTTTTTAAAAAAAATTGCAGGTGGTTCGGCGGACCAATTCTGAAACCACCAGTTTCATTTGGTGGGTATCTGTCGAACGAAACCACCGAGTTTGGCACTGGTTCGCCGAACCCGCTGCAATTTTTTTTTTTTATAAATATTTTGGACCTTTGGCTGTCTGCTTGGGTGAGAGGAGAGAGGGAAGGAGAGATAGATAGAAAAAGAGAGAGAGAGAGAGAGAGAGAGAGAGAGAGAGAGATAGGGGAAAAAGGTGGTGGTGGCTGGTGCATGCGGGGAGGAGGGATTGGGAGGTGGCAAAGAGAGAGGAGCCGGAGAGGAGAGGAGGGGAGGGCTCGGGGGGAGGTGGTTGGGGTGGGGGGAAGAAGAAGAAGAGAAAGGGTGGGGGTGGGCTTCGACGGTGAAGAAGAAAGAAAAAAAAAAAAAGATGGAGATGGAGATGGAGATGGGGATGAGGTGTGTGGGTGAGGGAAGGTGAAAGAGAGGCAAAGAGGGAGGGCCAAAGTGGTCTTTTCCCTTGAGATTTTTTTTTTTTTTTTCAAAAAGGGTGTGCAAAAAAAAAAAAAAAAAAAGATGTGCAAATTGCAGCCTTCATTTAATGATGTTAGTTTCTAGGATTTGTTATATTGGCTATTTTCCTTGTCAAAACCTTTGTATTTAATTTTATTAATCACTCACAAGCTCTAGGCTAGATTAAGGACAAGTTCAGCTGTATTGAAGAAGTCAAGAATGAATAAAGACTCAAGGTATACTGTACTTCATTCAATTCATGAAAAATAACAGTTTTTTGTCCATTTGACTAGTCATAAAGAATAATGTTTTTCACGTACAGTGGTTGATACAGTGACAGACACTGCAGTGGGGCCATTTCGGGTTTTACTTATTAAAGCCCATTTCATTGAAAACCCATTTTTCTATTTTTACTAAACATGCATGTGCATTGCACATGACTTGGTTCCCCCACTGTATCAATCAGATCTGATTGCATCTCATTTATTCACGCCACACACTTACACACACCTCAGCACTATTCATCATCTTCTCCATTTCTGATTTTTGCAAAATAAAGCAATATTTATTTTTACAGCTCCTCATTCCTATCCTTAGTAATACTAGGATACCCCTCTAGGACAAAAGAAATATGCCCCTTATTCGTCTCTTGTGGACAGTCATTGATTGGCTTCCACGTGGCTTGGGCAAATATGAAAATGGCGTGTGTGTGTACGGGTATATGAGATATTCGGTTCAGACTTTTTGGTGTGTGTTGATGAGCATATTTTCAGTGGGTATTTTCGTGTGTTCTTATCTGGGTATTTTCGGGGTGAGTGCTTATCTTTTATCAAGTTAGAAAATGTTTTTTTTATTTTCAAAATCAAAATGATTTTCTGAACTTGTTTGTTTCATCTAAAAATCTGAATGAGCTTGAGTGTTTAAATCTTTTCATATATTTTTCAAACACATTCATTTAGATTTTAGTTAAAGGATTCTGTATCAACCTTTTCATGCCTCTTGTTTGAGAAGGTTGATTTTTTTTTAAAGAATCCAAAATTTTCATATCATGTTCATATATTGATGAATCTACTGGGCTTGGTGTGAATTGGTGCCATGGGTTGATGAGCTTGGAGTTGGAGCTGCCTTCTTCATGAATGACCGATTGCCTTGCTTATGGAAGTTGCACAAAGGGGTAAGAAAGCTGCCACTTAGTTTAGGACTTAGTGATTGAGCTTGTGTGCTGTATGCTCCCTTTGTATTGAACTTCTTTTTTAGTGGATTGCCCGGTCAGCTGAAAAAGACCTCCAGTTTTTACCCTTTGTAGTTTTTCTGGGTGAACATCTTGTGTGCATTCGTCTCCCGTTTTGTGTTGGTATGCTTACTGACTCACTCAACTTATAAACACAAATCTGCACTGGGATGCCTACTGTGATGGGTCCTCTGAGTGTATAGGATGTCACTTGATCCTTTGTTGTGTTTGATTTGTGTTGTTCACAAAAGTGATTTTTGGTTTTAGAAGTCAATCTGGAGTTTCAGATTTTAGTTACTGAATCGTCTGAGTTGTGTCTGTTTGACTAGTTCTTGAATGATCATATAAATCAAAAATTGGGGTCCGATCACTGAAAGTGAAATTAATCAAGTTTATTAAGTGAATAGATCACCCAATACAAACTTTCAAATGACCATACATGATAGTGGATAAAAAATTCTTCAATGATGTGCTTTATCCTGCACTGGCCTTGAGCAACTTATGGTTCATTTTGATACGTAACCAGTTATTCTTATAATCAATTGTTGTTTGTTCATAGATTATCTCAGCTAGCTTTTCTTGTGGTTCCCTCATATACCCTTTTCTACCTGCTAAATATGAGCCATGTGGCCCATGTTGTATAAATGACATTCAGAAAATAGCGAAATACGACACTTGAGAGTTGAGGATCATATAGAGAGAGAATTTTATACACCAAGTAGCCAACTACCTCTCGGAATGCCATAGGGGTTAACCCAAGTGGTGAGAACGAGTGGGGTACTAAAAAAAAAGACGTTTAGGAATGCTCAGCACAGGCTCACCATATATAAGGCTATTTTCACACAAAACCAAAATGATGGCCCCAAAAACCAAACAGCTTCACACGTAAGAAAATATTCTATGAGGTCTAGTTTAATTGGCTACTGTAATTGTTAATTTGTTACTCAATTGAATCCGACAATCATATTAATGCGATAGTTATACAATTTTTTCCCAGTTACATTTCAAAATTTAATTTACTAATACAAAAAATTAATACACATAAGACGAAGAAACAACAATCGCATACACTCCAATTTTATTACTCAGTTACATCAAGTGTTAATAAGTGGCAATCTGTTCAATCAATTGGCATTTAAACAAGAGCACACTATCCAGTCTTCCTTAATACAACCATGTAACAATAATTTCTTGCGGTAGTACAATGAAAACTAAAAAGAGCAAGTATGCCCACTTTTCAATCCAAAACATCTACAGAACATATGGAATGAGTGCCTTGACAGTTTGGGGAAAATCTTCAAACTTGGAAAGATACCATCTCCTCGTAGCATAGCTCCTTCCTATCAAGTAGAATGTTGTTCCCATGGTGAAGGATAATGCATACATAGTCTGAGAAATAAAAGAAACCCCCACAAATCCTATGATTTCAAAAAGATAGTGTGGGCATATTACTAGCTCAAACAAACCACCCTTGGGAATCTTATACTCCTTGTCTCCCTTTGACCTCATTTTGGCAAGAAGGTAGTGATGGTAGAAATTGCCAGTTATCCCTAGTAGAAACAACAGACTCCCAGGGTACTTCAAATCAATTGGTGGCTCCGGATGCCCTAACGTGAGGGATTGAGCATAAATCATGCTTGCAGTAGACAGGAAATAACTGAGAGAGATAAGAACCGCAGAATCAAGAATCATCCCTCCACTGTAGCTGTGGACAAATAGAACCTAAAAAACATGGTAAGACAATATTGCCAAATGAGTACCACAAAAATGAAGAAAATTCTTAAATTAAAACAAAGAGTAACTGGTTGTTTGAGAGTAGTTTATTAAACCTTCCAACATTATTGTTTTCAATTCTACCTGATTATTTGAATGAATTGTTAATTATACAACAATAAATTATCTTCTATAGAGCTGTCAAGAATATGGATATAAAGGAAATATCCTACCATTAAATTTGTAGTACTCTACCTGTCTTGAAATATTATGAGCAAACCTCTCACCAAAAAATATATATATATAGATTATGAGCAAACCAATAATAAAAAAAATTGGAAATTTTAGAATATGCTCAATGAGCAAAATCACTATTGCAATTTTTATTATATCTAAACAGTAACTACCTAGTTAGTGGTTTTCAAAATCACTTAAAGAAATAAGTATGTGTATGTGTGCATCTGTGTGTGTATGTGTGTGTGTGTGTGTGAGAGAGAGAGAGAGAGAGGACTAGTACCTCAAAAATCCTTTTGCTAAAATGAATGGTTAGAGCTGAACAGAGCAATAGAATTCTGATATTCTCTTGGGGAAAAAGCACAAAGGATGAAACACCAGCAAGAAATGCCGGAATATAAAGTATTAGCATGCCTGTTCTACTAGATAGTTTAATTTGCTTTGCTACTGATTTTGTAGAACCGGAATTCCAGAACTTAGAATACAGTAAATGCTTTCCTCTTAGCTCTGAGAACCCAATACTAGCCGATGATGCAATGCTAATCACTGACATTGCTGTGATGAAAAGAGAAGGAGGTGGTGGGAAAATATATGTCGACAACATGGTCACTACCATCGTTAGCCTTTGCTTTCTCTTTCTCTCCCACTAGTCTCTGCAATGAACCACATATGGTTAAGATTTTAGGAAATATTAGATAAACACAAATCCCTCGTTGTGTAAATTAGAATTGGAATTAAAGAAGCACAATATCTGAGAGATAACTTAATATCCCTCCTTGTGTGTGTAAGAACATTGCTTTTTTTTTTTTTTTTTGGTAGGAAACTTAATGCTTATATTGATGAAAAAAGGTTAGTATAATCAAAGTGGACCAGCAGTTCACAAAATATACAGCCCTCTACCATCAATAAACAGAATACATAGAGCAAAATAACCTACAGAACACACCCCAACCCAACAGTAAAGAGAACAGGTCCACCGAAACTGCAATTAAAAGAACCAAGACATTGCAGCTTCTGTATTCCTTAAAAGGAGAAAGAAAGAGCAGTCACTAAATGCAGATGAAACCAAAGTCCAAAATGAGGCACAAATCTAGCCTTGTCCCAAAGACAGTCCACAGACTCCCCAACCTTTCCAACCAAACTACCCAAAAATCCGCTAGCACACTGCATCTCCAAAAGACCTTTGCCTTCTCTCCACAACCAAAAGCACAAAAACTCCCGAAAAATAAATAAATAAAGAGTTAGAGGATGAAGACAAAACCCAACTTAACCTAGTGACCTGAAACAGATTACATCACTATCTCAAAGTCATTAAAATAATAAAATATGCAGAGATTGTCCATGTTCCCTGCTTCCCCTTTTCACATTGAGCACCAATGAGGGGACAAACAAATAAATGGTCTTTTCCGTTGGAGGACCTCACAAGTATTCGGCCTTCTATGAGCAACAATCCAAACAAAAAACTGAACTTAGGGGGAACCTCAGCCTTCCAAACCATAAGAGATGGATTGAAAATGGAGACATTGTGATCCTCAATTAAGGAACTGAAATAAGGCTAGCATAAGATCATTGAAAGAAGTATAATGGTATGACAGTCCAATCTTCAATTTTGATCACTTAAGGTGAGTAACAGAATACTTGTACTGAAATCGAGCAGCCTACAGGCTTAAATGGAAACATTGTTTAGTTGTTTTGCACGTAATAAACAAAAAGAAAATTAGAACATAGAAAGCACAAATTCATTGAAGTGAAAGATTAGCATACCAACTTTGCTTAAGTCAAGATTACATACACCAACATAGCATAACAAAAAGTGCCGTCAATTCAGCATTCCTTAAAAAATATATATATATTTTACAAATTGATCAGCGAGGCAACCAAACAATCATAACTCCCCCAATCTACGAATGCATCAATGACACAATATAATGCTATCACTAAGGCATGTCCCAAACTACAAATACACACAAGCCTAACAAAGTCCTCAAATCTCCACCTCCGAAGTTCCTCAACGAGGCAGCAACAAAACCCATCCATCAATACCATATAAGTCCCTTTATCAACCAACCAAACCTTCAATGTCCAATATCAATAATAAAGATTAAATAAGTTTGAAAGCATACCTCCAAAGGTCTGCCAAACTGCAGCTCACAACACAATAAACAAACAGCGGAAACCTAAAAACCAGAAAACAAGGGCACATTAAAAGTATATCATAATTTACTAAAATTACTCATATGAAAATAACTGCTAGGCATGCATCATGTAATCTATTACCTATAAATCCTTTATCAAAAAGTAGGCCTTAACCCATAGAGGATTGTTCACCGCACTGCATTCAGTATCTAGAGTACTTTTCTTATCCAAAGAAATTTCAGCAGCATTTCCATATTTCCTCTAAATTCCCCAGATACGGAACTAAATATAGGTGCAAATGCACCATACCTAAGTACGTATCCAGAGAATAAAAGGGGAAGACACTGAAATTCCTCCATACAAGAATAAAATACGAGAAAACTGTTGCACTGTATGTGAATTGTACAATAAAATTGATCACTTTTAGACAATTCAAGGATCATAGGTCACTACGTCCTAACCCAGAATACACACAATTCTTGAATGGGAGTTTATATGTTAAAGTACATGCATATATACATACAAATATGACCTGTTGAAAAGAACAGTCCACAAAAGCTGCATAACTAAATGCAGCAGCATCAAGTTACAAGAATTAAATTTTGGTCAGAACTCTCAAGTCATATTCAGCATCAGACTTGATTAGTATTAATTCTAATAATCAATAACTTAATTTAGCAGTGAAAAAGCAATGAGATCATCACATATGTAAATAGCATAATAATCCCACTTCACAGAGTTAACCATAATAATCTCATAACATCAGTATATAGCAATTTCTCAAATTTACATAATCCAAATGGTCAAAAAAAAAATTTACATAATCCAAGAAAAGAAAAAGCATAGAAATATCCAGTCCAAACTTACCAAACCTTATCTCAACATTAAAAAATAGCATAAAAAAAGGCTAAAAATTAGAAATTATATTAATCTGGCACAAAGGAATGAAACATAGTAATGCATATAATTGACAGATGAAAATCTGAAACAGAGAGAGATATCAAAAAATTAACAAATGAAATTCAGGAATCCAGAAGTAAACAAACAAAACCTAAAAATCATTTTGAGAAAGAGAGAAGTAAAAGAAGCTGCACCGGTGGTGGGGGGATTGACTTGGTAGTGGTGCTGAGGCCTGAGAATGAAAGTCAGACAAAAGGAACGCGTTGAAAATAACAAAGACGTCTTTGCCCTGGTGTGTTGCTGTTTAGACACTTGACGCCTAAGGTTACATTTTAGTAATTTGGCCTTATACTTTACAAATTATTGCATTTTAAAGACGTATTAACATTTTTGTCCATTCGTTAAATTCATCTTGAATCGCTAATGGTTTGTAAGCTACCTCACAAAAATTGCAATGGTTTGTAAAGTAAATAATTACTAAATGACAAAAAGCACAATAAAGTTGATTATTTAATAAATAAATAAAAATATTAACATGTCTTTAAATTGTAACAATTTCTAAAATACAGAAAAAAAATCAGAATAATTGAAATTATATGAACCATAGTAACATAGTTGCACTTAGTCCAAACTACAAGAACCAAAAATGAAATTTGGCAAAAAAAAAAAATCATGTCACAATTAAATGTCTTTTAAAAAAAAAAAAACTTTAGGTACGGATTGGTATTTAATTGAATAAATTGAGAGTTGTACACAAAATAATTTATTGATTCATTAATGGAATCAAACTCTACTTGCGATTCGGTGAACAATTTAAGCTAATAGGCTAATAGGCTAATACGAACCAAATCAGATAGAATCTTTTCTAATATTATCATACTCATTACGTATTTGTTTCTTCAAACTCCTTCCATCTCTTCTCCCTTCTTGATCACAGCCTTCCTTAGTCATTGTCTGCATGCCATTTTTTTCTTTGCAACTTCTATATGTCTTCTTCTTTGATTTCATCATATTTTTCTCTCATTCATCTTCATCCCTCGATTATCATTTTCTTTATTTTTTTTTGGTCCTCTCTCATCAAACCATTCAAACTGGCCCAGCCTAATTGACGATGAATGGATCGGTTTGGTTCGGGTTTGTCGTAACCCTAATTTTTCCTTATTTATTTTAGCCCTGCCAAATTATTTTTTGACTCATTTAATAAGAATCAGGCTTTATTCTTCAGTATTGACAAATTTTTCTGAATACCAAGTGACTAAAGATAGGCTTTAGTAACATAGAGCTCAATCTTCTAAAAATAACGACTTTTTGTTCGTTGAAATCGGAGTTCGAGAGAAAGATTTATGAATTTTTGAACTTGGATAATTATTTTTAAGTCATTATTTGATTTACCGGAATTTAATTTTGGAAATTTGTATTTTTCATAAAACTTTTGGAAATCAAAATGATGTTTTGAGGCCCTAGATAAATAGTACTCAGTCTCACGACAAACGTAGAAATTTTCGGGAGTTTTTTCAGAGCTCAGCTGTATTTTTGTGATTTTTCTAAGTTTAGAAAATAGGAAATTTGAAATGCTGACTGGACTGACATGTGGATCGACGCGAATGGCTAGAATCGTTGACGGAGCGCCCACGCGGATGGATCCCAGCTCAAAACGTTAACGGTTTGGCATTTTGAGATTCACGGATCAAATCGATCGGATCCGCATATCTTGGATTTGGGTCACCGCAGTTTTCTCTCTTGTCTTGACCTGCCTTTCTAACCGATTCTCTCTACCCATTTACCCACAGATATATCCATTTCCTCTGACAGAAGATTCGCACCTCGACCTGACAGGTATCGCACGACCCGGTTTGATTTTAGCTTTTGATTTGCTTTTTTTTTTTGGACAAATCTCAACAATTGATTGCCCAAAAAAGATCCTAGCCCTTGATTTTCATGGAGAAATCTCAACCATTCGTTCCCTGTCCTCTCCTATAAATAGGAGGCGACCCCCTCCATTTTTTCTCACTTCTACATTATGAATTCTTAGAGAGTTGAGAGTTTCTCTCTCTAGAAATGTGAAAATATACCATATTTTGAAAATTTCCAATTTTACCCTTGAGACAAACCACTTGTTGAGAGTCTCTTAGTTCAAAATTTTTATTGGAACAAATTTCATTTAATTTTGAAGTATTTCCTAGTTAATATTTGATTGGGTTGTTCCATTGAGTGCCTATAAGGATTTTGCACCTGGAACATAACAATCAAATATTCGGCAATTTGTAGGGAGACTCTGCCAAAATTCTGACTCGCCCTATAGGTAAGGTACACGGTAAGGTACTTTAAGAACCTTGAACTTAGTTATGTTAATTGGAATTAAGTTTGATTATTAATTAGGCTTTAATCCCTTGTAGTCGCTTGTTGATTCGCTCGGTTGAAATTTTAAGCTAAGAAGGTCTACAACCAGATATTTTTTCCAACATTCTTTGTTTATTTATCTCCAGGCTTTAATTTAATAATTGTGCATGTTTAATTAATTAAGTTGGATTTAATTGTTAATTAAGCATGTTTAACTACTTAGTTAATTTGGAGAATTTATTTAATTAAAAGAAATAGTATATATTTTTTTTATTGAAAAATATTTTATTGAAGAAAACTAAACAAGAGTTACAAGACTATTGAAGTTACTATTGAAGCCATACATGAGCTTCTTCCAGCTAATTAGTAAGATCTACACAATATAAAACAAATCAGACAAGAGCATATATGTGTCATATCTCATTATAATTCTAGACACATAACTACAGCAAATTTCAAACAATTGAATCCAATACTCTCTTAGCTAAAAGGTGCCCGTCAAGAGCTAAATCATCTTCCATCTTCAGAAATGGAACGAACTCCAAGAGAAGAGAGGAAAACCCAGCACCTAAGACAAACTGGATCCCATGCAAAAACTCAAATCTCTACTTGTTGGGAGGAAGCAATACGACCAAGAGGGAAGGCCATAACCACCGCAACCTCTTTATGCGATCACGAACAATCAAACCCGCATCACCTACCACTAAAATAGGGTCTAAAGCACCATCAGACCTGAAAAAACACCTAGACTTCGTGACAAAAAGTCAGAGGAAAACCCTAGACAAACCTTTTTAGAGAGTAAGAAAGTTAACTCGACAAAACAAAACTAAAACTAACCCCTGATCAAGAGAAGGACATAAAACCTAAGAAAACTAAAAAGTTGTCCTACAAGAGAGCTTTTTTGGAGGTTGTTTTAGAGACTATTTTTCTCTCTAGCGGCTAGGGTTTTTCTCTAGGCCAGATCCGCAAGAGAGCTTTTTTCACGAAAACAGTGTAGGGAAATATACTTAGAAATAGACTTTTTTATTAAAGAAATTAAGTTGGATTATTTCAAATTGGATAATTAAACTGTTACAAACTAAGACGCGTTTACCCTTGTTAATTAACCAACTTAATTAAATATTGAGGCCATAGCAGTGGTAACTAAACGACGTGATGACTAAGGTCAGTCCATGAGCATACGTGCATTGGGTACTGAGCCAGAGCTCTCTCAGTTTCCCCATACATTGACCTGGTCACGTTGTAGGTTCATATCTGATCAATCTTCTCGACCTAAGTTAAAATTGGACTTAAGTGAATAGAAACCCTTAGGTTTTTCGAAAGTACAGAAATACGATCTTAATAGACAGGCTTATGATACTTTTTGGAAACGGATAACCGAAAGGAAATGTCATGCCGAAACTCTGCCGAATTTTCCTCGTAAACTAAGAGTTTGTCAAATTTGGATTTCCATTTACCCAAGAAGGAGATTAAGTATTGTTGATGGTGTAGAGAAAGCTAACTGGGGTTTGCTTGGAACCTAGGTGGGTAAACCACTATTTCTCAATTTGTATATTTTGGTGAAGACATGTATATAATTTCATTGTAAGGCATAATTGTATGTTTGACTTAGCTGGGGGATTGTGTGTTGTTTGGGTTTGAAATTGAATGGTTCAACTAATGGTAATTTGTTAATCACTTTGGTTAATATGTGAATTAATATGGAAATGGTTATTTTATAAAGATTGTGGAATTAATTCTGGTTTGTAAACCGGTGATTGTATGTGAAGTGAGACCCGAGATGGGTGTGATGGCATAGTTTAATTGTCAATTGTACTCTATTGATTGAGCTGATATATGAGTACAGCGTGGGCTGTTTGAATTAACATTTGAATCACTATTATCTAAGTTATGTGATTGACCTAATTTTTGTAATTTAATTACATGATTCTGAAAAATATTAAATGTGATAGTTATTTACCTGCTCACTTATTTATAAGTGTTTGAGTAAAATAATTGGATTAAGCACTAAGACTTCACTTGTTTGTCTACTTGTCCCCTTAGTTATTAAGCTAATATTTTCATAATAAACTTAAGTGTTAGTAATTCATACTTAATTAGTAATGAAATCTATTTGTCTAGTTTATTACTATTAACTAATAAATAGAATTAAACTAAGTTGGTAATAACTTTTAAGTTATTGGTTTTAAATTGGGAATTTTTTTTAGGGATTCTGTTTAAATACACCTGTGTGTAAGAACTTAAATACCTCTTGAATTCTGAAATTGGGATGCATATATGTTTGGATAGAAGATGGGCCACCTTCCCTTCATGATGTAATTGTCTTGGATGTTCAACATCCTCAATGAAGTATTTTATTACAAAAAGATACACACACTACTACTCCACATGATTAAATAACACAAAATTAACTCATAATAAAATATAAGAATGGTTATATAACTGTATAAGTATAACCGAACATAAACCTGGCAAACGGGTTGTGTTTTACGGGTTTGGGTCAAACCCGACACGACATATTAGTGCTAACGGGTTCACTCGACACGACCCGATAACGTTCGGGTGGTAAAAAACTCCTAAACTAAACCCGACCCGAAAATTATCGGGTATAACTGACACGACCCGTTTCATCCGAAAAAAGAAACCTAATATATTTTTTAAGCAAATATATAGTTATTTTAATAAGATTTCATAAAACAAAAGAAGAAACAAGCATCTAACTATCTAAGCAATAAACAGTCAATTCATTATTTTATTTTTTTCGAATCATCTGCTAGAAACTTAGAGTTGACATAATACAAGCATTTAAGTTTTCGTAACATAATTATTAAAATGTCATTTCCTTAACAGGTGAAATGGGTAACTGCGAATTGATCCGACCTGACCCGTTATCTTAACGGGACACTAACGTGTGACACTTATATCAACCCGGCTTTATAACCTTTAACTCAAACTCGTAAATTTTTGTCTCATGTCATGTCGTGTTATTGGGTTGTGTGTGTTTTTTCCAGGTCTAACCGGACACAATTATTAAGCAATCAAAACAACAGTTCAAAACCAATAACAACTTAAATGGTAGACAGGTTAACAACCAGTTGAATATATATGAACCATTTTCGATGCACAAATTAAATGTTTGATATTTCTTTTTAACATACAAACATATAATTCAAATATTAATCAGATACAATATAAGAACATGCAAGTCATTCAAAAGTGTCAAACTGGCAGCACTACCACTATACATGCCTAAAGCAAATTTATCTATCATGCAATTATAAATATTTATAATGCATGTTTCCCGACAAATAGAAATCCATCAAAGTGCCAGATTTTTTTAAAAAAAATTCTAAGTGTCTCTATCATTCATCAGAAGAGGAGCCAGTGTTTACATCATGGACCAAAGTGGCCATAAGCCATTCAGGACCATCTTCCATCCACACAACTGGGTGATAATAATATATCGATCTAACCCATATATATGTCTAGTTAAGGAATGATCAGATTGATTTATTACAAGAACGAGAAATATAACTGAAGGAACTAAAGTGGAAAGAACCTACAAGCCCAATGATATATCTCTTGCTCAAGTTCACCTTCTATGCAAAGAAGATCATCTCCACAATAGATTTCATAACAGCCAACACTAACTCTCCTGTTATAAAAAAGATTAACAAATTCAACTTGGACTTTCATAAAAGATATATATATATATATATATATAAAGACCTATAGAATAAATTGGTGCAATTGCGTCATGCAATGTGAACATCAAATGAAGCAATTAAATCAAGCAATCTCGTCTAGGAAAGTAGGGTCGAATTGCTATATTTATAAATAAATACATAAACGTACAATTTAATGTATACTTAAAAAATAATTTTTTAAACAAAAAGAGAAAGAGTTTACAAAAACCTTAATATTATATCGAGGCTAGTATTTGATACTATGTCCTTAAGACGAGCTAGATTGCCCCTCTCTAGTGTCTCAAGGTTTGAATTAGCATCGTCTCTTAGGATACAACGATCTTTCTTCTTGCGGAAGTAGCACTCCAATCCACAAGAAACGGCGAACACATAATATGTTGATATCTCTCAATTAGTGACTTTGAATATAACACAAATCATTTTTGTCTCTAAAACTCTGCTTTTAAATGACAAATGGTTTGAGTATTTATAGAAGATGAAGTGCATTTTGAAAAGGTTGTGCTTGTTGAGTAAAGGTAATAGTAATACATTTTTGTTTTAAGACACACTCATTTACAATTATTGTAGTACCCTTTTCTTTTAGAGCACACTCATTCACAATTACTGCATCCTATTAGGCACCTTTTCCAAGTAAATGTCATTTGTATTAAAATTTATGTAATTATTAATTAGTGAATCATTTTTTTAACAGTATTTGCCTCTAGCGCTCATTATATTCATCACATATCACATAAAACCTACCATATAATTTGATTTCTTCAATGTTTTTTATCAATGTAGGAAATATTATGTTAAATAAACATATGGTAAAGTTTCATTCAAAATTTCCGTATTTTGATAGCAATTTCTGTCATTTCCATCTAATTTTGTCGAAATTTAAAAATCTTCGAAATTTCCGTCGAAATTTTCATCAAAATTTTCATCGAAATTTCCTCGAAACCCGAAATTTTATTCCTTATCAATCTCATGTTATTATTTGCAACAGTGGTATTAGAGCCTATGTCATATAATTATGGAATTCATGGTTATTTTATTTTTCCGATTATTGATTGTTTTTTTTTTGGATATCCATCCTATTTCATATATGAATTATATGTTATTGTTTGTTGGTCGTTCTTCATAAGTGTGTGTATATATATGTTTTATGATGGTGGCTTGATCGATCAAGAAGAAGGATGGTGTTAGGGTTTAGGTTCAAGAATGAACCAAAGACAACAGCAGGAAGCTCAACAACACACTCAGTGGCTTAGAGAGCCCTAGCCTGAGGAGCCTAAAAGGACTCCTTACTATCCCTCTTTGGAGGTTTCTATAGCCATAATTGAAAATCAGGATTTAACTAATCCTCCACCAGAAGTTGCTAAAAAGTACCTGGTGAATTACTATAGCCCTTCACAGGGAAATAAAACTCGTGAATGGTACGAGGCAGTCTTAATAGACTGTGGATCAGTGCAAATTAAGCACCACTTCAGAAATAGAGGGATTATTGCCTTTTCTCACTTCATCATCTGTGACTTTATCACACCTGATGAATGAGGAACATCCCTTTTCGCTAAACAGCGATTTAATACTGACCAAGGCCTCATCCCAAACAGATTTGATTACTATGATTATATGAAAGCTTGGGAAGCCTCTTTGGTCTACCAGAACAATGAATTTACTCATTCATGGCTCCAGTTTAAAACAACTGGACTAAAACCCCTCCCAAACTGGCTTAAAGCCTGGTACGCTGTTTTGGGTCATTCTCCAGACATTATTCCTACCTCTGTTATGGACAGCTTGACCCGTTTTAAAAATTTCAATCAAGACGTTGTTCCCAATTGGGAAATTGGGTTATGGTTCTTTTATCTTTACAGTGTACCTTGAATCCTCAAATGGTCATACACAATCTCTTTGCCAAATGAAGATGAAGACATCTACATACCCAACCTTCGCCGCTTTATTTGTGTCAAGTGGTGGGACAAATTTAACTCCAAATCCATTGAAGGAGTTTCTTTTAAGCCTAAAAGGGTTAAAGATATTTTAAGATCCTCCTCATCATCATCTTCTTCCGATTCAGATAGACTAAGGCAACTTGAGGTTGAATGCAATAACCTGAGAAGCCAGCTCCTTCGTAAAACAGGTAAAAGGCCTGACTCTTCAGCAACCAGCCTCACCTTTGACAACGACAACGAAGATGACTGTTTTAGAATCTTCACTCCAACCAAATGACTTTACTAAAAGTAAAGTAAATTCCCGTGATGCTTATCAGTATCCCTTATGGTCCCCTCTTCTCTAGTGGCCACCTTTCAGTGGTTGGCATTATGTAAAATAATTGAGTAATTTACTATTCACTTTTTGACTTTTTTCTCAGTGGTTGTACCAACTCTACTTTCACTATTTGCTTTTAAAAGGATAAGGATTCCTTGTCGGGCTAGTTGTTTGGTCTGGATCCTTCCTTTCTATCTATTTAAGGAGGCTCGAACCTCAGTTGTAATCATCGAATAATTTTCAAGTTTTCAAAAGTGTGTAAGTTTGTAACAAGTCTCCTGTAAAGACTCGGTATTAATAAAGGAGTGAAGTTTGCTTTCAATTTGGAAGAGTGGTGTGCTTTTGAATCCTGTAAGTTTGAATGTTTAATTTAATTTCTGTTCTTCTGTTTGTTTGTTCATTTCAGCTCATATTAATTATACTGTTTATCTTGTACATCTGGACTTTGCCTGTTTTCAAAGTAAAAGATTAAATCTTTGGTTTTAAAACTTTTCTCTTTTTCTGGGATAGTTTTGGTATTAGAGCCATTTTTCACGGGAGATAGTTATTAGGGATTCTAGATTCTTGCATAAGTGTCGAAATCGGTGGAGTGTAAGGGCAATTGAAGGCAGTATTTGCCGTTTGGTAAGTCCCTGGAAGTAACTCGAGTCAGAAATTAGACACTTTGTATTTCTCTAACATCTCTTATGGCAAGTCTCTTTAGAAAAATGTCCAGATCTTCTGAAGCTAGTTCCTCAGGAAAGATGAAGTTGAATAATACTGAAGAAATAGTCTTTGCTAACTATGAAAAGCAACTCTAGAACTGGTCTATACCAGCTTTTCCTACTAAGGAAATATATAAGAAAGGCACCTTCGACTGGAGGACAGACTATGTGATCAAAACAACTGAAAGAACAGTACCTATCTCCAATTCTCAGGACAACTTCCAGTTGTTCACCCCAAGTATGTTAAATCAGCATGTTTCCAAAAAATTCAAATATCTACACATAGGTGTAGTACAGGTTACAGTAAAACCACTGGTAATAACATGTTTAAATATTTCTGTCTTGGTCTGTGTAAGGGATCAAAGACATAATAAATTCTCTGATTCACTCTTGGGAGTAGTTGAATCCTCTCTGAGTGAAGGTCATATATTTTTTAATTGTTTTCCTAATTTCTCAGTATCCTTAACTGAAAAAGGGGTCCTAAAAGCCATAACCCTGAATATTAAGTCCCATGGATTTGATATGATTCCAGGGTCTGAGAACATGGTTATTGTTTACATGATCTATTATAAAGCCATGACTACCTTATGTCCAGGAGCAAAGGATTTGTATGAAGAAGGAAAAACAATTATGTTTCGAACAGATCTAAAACAATCTAATGTGCGTTCCCAAAGGCAATTAGCTGGAACCAAGTCAATCTCCCTTTAGAGTGGACAGTAGCTCAAGAGGCGCCTCAAAAGCCTCTCCAAAACCAGGAAATTGACCAGATTATAGAACATGATAATGGAGAAGTAGAAATTAGAATCTCCAATGAAAGATTTACACGCCTTGGAACAACCACAAACTCCAGGTTTTCTTATTCAGAAAACCCACCAAGACGACCAGTAACCCTGCCAAGATCTGCCTCATCCAGAACTATGGATGAACCCCTGATGGTTGGAACATAAAGAGAAGGATTAATCAGTAAGCCCATATATACTGATTTATTACTAAGGTTTAACTATCTCCCGTCATCACATATCACATGAAACCTACCATATAATTTGATTTCTTCAATGTTTTTTTATCAATGTAGGAAATATTATGTTAAATAAATATATGGTAAAGTTTCATTCAAAATTTCTGAATTTTGATAGCAATTTCCGTCGTTTCCGTCTAATTTTTGTCGAAATTTAAAAATCTTCGAAATTTCTGTCGAAATTTTCATCAAAATTTTCATCGAAATTTCCTCAAAACCTGAAATTTTTTTCCTTGTCAATCTCATGTTATTATTTGCAACAGTGGTATTAGAGCCTAGGTCATATGATTATGGAATTCATGGTTTTTTTATTTTTCCGATTATTGATTGTTTTTTTTTTGGTATCCATCCTATTTCATATATGAATTATATGTTCTTGTTTTTTGGTTGTTCTTCATAAGTGTGTGTATATATATGTTTTATGATGGTGGCTTGATCGATCAAGAAGAAAGATGGTGTTAAAAATTATAGTGCCTAATTTTAAACACCCTAATCACAAAAAAAATTTGTCTAAACCCCCACCCATCTAGAAACTCTTTCAAAACCCCCTACAACTTATAATCCTAAATTACCCTTCTGACGCGCGCTGACGCATGCTGACACGTGCTGACGTCACTGTAACTGAATTTTGGTGAAACTGTTTTTTTTTTTTTTTTGAATTGAAGTTTTTGCTAAAACTCAATATTTCGCTAAAACTAAAATCAAACACTGAAATTGAATTTCATTACACTAAAACTGAATTTCAAAAATTCAGTTACACTGAAATTGAATTTCAAGAATTCAATTACACTGAAACTGAATTTCAGAAATTCAGTTACACTAAATTGAAGAATTCAGTTATGAATTCACTTATTGAAACTGAATTAAGTGATGAAACAATTACACCTCGACTAAAATGCAATTACACCTTAATTAAAAAACAATTACACCTTTACTAAAACAATTACACTTCACTAAAACAGTTACACCTTTACTGAATTCTGTTTCACTAAAAAGAACACAGCAACCTTATAAAAAAAAAAAAAAAAACAACAATACAACAAGTCATTGAGATGAGAGGAGTAGCCAACAATACAATGTCGTCCGATCACCTCACGCGCGACGAGTACACGACAATCGCCACTGCCTCGATCTGTTTCTACCTGCAAATTTGATTCATCATATTTCAGAACCATAATTTCATTCAAAATTCATTCAAAACTCATGTTTCACGAACTGAAACTGTTTCACGAACTGAAACTGTTTCACGAAATGAAACTGTTTAATCAATAAATGAAGTAAATTTGTATATACTTATAAATCAATTAAAAACCATATTTCTATCTGATTTATAACAAATTCAATTAAAACAGATTCACAAATTATACATTTCACAGACAGATTCACAAATCAATTTCAAATTAGGGTTTTCAAATCAGGGCTTTTAAAATTCAATGCAATTGAACCAAAATTTGTATACCAGTAGAGAAAGATTGTCAAGGGGAGAAGAATGAGACCGGAACCACTTCAATCCGCCGCCGGAATCGCCGGCAACGGCGGCGATAAGTCTCAGACTTTCTCGGCGTCGATTCGCCGTCCACGGTGGTCAGTTGGAGAATCAGAGACCACCATCACACTCACCACGTCGAGAGGAAGCTTCTGGAAGTGGAGAGCGGCTGCGACGTCGCCGGAATCTCGAAGTCACCGCCGGAGATGACGATCGGACTTCGAGCTGTATTTGGGTTTTTGTGGATTTTATGGGAAAGAAAAGGCCATGGATAGATAGAGGAGGAAGAGGCAAGAAGAACCCAACCGGTTCGACACCTCGTCGTTGCCGGAATTGACGTATCGCCGGTGAGAGAGCTCGGATTTGCCTAGACCCGATCCGGTGTCGACGTTTGGTTTCACGGCACGTGGAGGGCATAGGGAGGAAGAGAGAAGAGAGACGAGAAGATTGGGACCGGTCTTGCCGGCAACCGTTGCCGGACGACGGAGCACTCGCCGATGACATCCACGCGGAAAAAGAGAGAGAGAGAGAGAGAGAGAGAGAGAGAGAGAGAGAGAGAGAGAGAACGCAGAGGAGAAAGAGAATATGAGAGAGAGAAATGTGATTAACTGATTAAGTAACCAGCTGGGGTTATAATTGGAATATTAGAAAAATTTGGGGTCAAATCCAGCTGGTTGTTAGTTGACCAGAGGGTTTTGGGAGAGTTTAAATAACTAATAGGGGGTTCTGAATTAACTTTAGTACAGCTGGAGGTTTTGAAATAACTAAGCTCTAATTTGAGGGTTTTGAATAGTTTACACTAAAAATTAAATGGGATTTTCGGCAACACCATGGATATGTCCATGAGTGCCGAAAATTATTGATACATGAATTAATGATTTATTAATTTGGGAGACCTCCATTCAGGTTTTTTAATTTTACATTCTATATATAGACATAATGTACTATGTTTTATAATTAAAATGGTTTATAGAAAATTAGAATTTAGTCATTCTAACATTTATTATTTGGACAAAAACCTTATGACTTTGTTTTTTTTTTTTTTGTCTGAAAAAAGCTCTTTGACCATTGCCTTGTCAAAGAAATATGTCATTATTTTTTTTTTTTTTAGGGTATAGGATATGAGTTCACTTCATACCTTCTTAGAGTATAGAATGAAGTTTTTGGAAGCTGCATGTTAGGTTTTAACCTTGAAATTTTGGGCGTCCAAAATCTGTTAAAACTTAATATAAAGTTGACAAACTAAGGCTTGAGAAATAAGTAAAAATGCACTGCCGAACACTCGAAAATGATCGCCAAGCGCTCAACGCCTAATATGTGTGAAAAAAATAGAAACTAATGGATCAATATTATATAACATGAAATAGTTACAATATTATTAGAATTTAGTAAGAATTTTAAAAGCTATTAGGATTTAGTTTGTAAATTGTAAAATTAAAGGATCTACATGAAAGTCTCTCAATGATTTATTGGCATGCATGATAGTTTGTGCCAATTTTGTTAAATTGTCATTAAAATTCTACCACTTGTGTCTCACGTGATGTGTCATATAGGCCAATCCAATTTCAATTTTATGTAAGAAGTGATAAATTATATTGGAAAAGATAAATTTACTAATGATATAAACTAGTCGAGTTTTGATGTCAATTTGACAAAATGAGTGAGATTGAAAAATATATTAAACTACAAGTTATAATTAATAATTTTTAACCCCAAAATGTATTTTGTTTTATTAAACATAAAATGTAATATTAAAACATCACCCCAGTCACCGTAGATACCATTTGTGAAATTTAAACTTAAAAAACAAGTGAGGGTACAAAGAGCAAATTGAGAGTAAGAAAGGGCAAGTGCGGTATCAATAGAAATCCTTACTTTTTTATGGTAAAAAAAAAATCCTTACTTATTCTTATTTATTTATTTTTTATTTTTGCCTTTCTTACTCTCCTAATAAGTAATAACTTTGATTATTGATTTATTGCCTTTCTCGTCTCCGGTCTCCTCCTCTACCATTTTACGAAATTCCGAATCTGTCCCTACCACGAACTAAGGCCATTAGCATAGCAAACCCTCTCTTCGACGTTTTTAAGTTGCAGACTCTATCCATCTCTTCACTCCACACCTCTCTCTCTCGGATTTCTCGATCGTACGGCCTCCAATCTCCGCGCCCATGACTCTGATGACTCCTCCGCCTTTAGATGTAATCACTAAACCCTACATCTCTCATTCGTTTCAAATGGCGATCCCAAGATGGTTCGCTTAGGTGGTGTATGAATGTTCCCCTAGGGTTTCAATTAGCAGATCGGAGCTCTCATATTGACCTCGTTTTTTGCAGCAACAGCAACAGCAGGAGGACGATGAGATGCTGGTCCCACACTCTGACTTCCCCGAAGGTCCTCAGCCCATGGAAAGTAATCATTTTTATTTTTATTTTTATTTTGTGGTTTACAACAATTCTTCATTTCTTTTTGTTTCCGGAGAAAATTCAGAAACTTGAAAATGAACTGAAATTTCTATAAGGGTCTATTTTGCTTAACTCTAGACAGAACAGAAGTTGTTGCTGGGCACAGTTCAGTGTTTCTTTTCCCATTTTAATTTTTAATTATTTTATCCGTCATAATTATTGGAATGCTGATAATTACGGATTAATTTGGTGACTGTTGATTTATGAATCCTTTTGCTGCTTGGCTTTAAAGAAAACTAAGGAAAGTGAATTAGTTTTTTCTTTCTTTTCTTTTTGCTTACAACAATGTGGAATATTCTATCAAGGTTCTATTTTGCTTGACTCTAGACAGAACAGAAGTAGTTGTTGGGCACGGTTCAGTGTTTCTTTCTCATTTTTAATTTTGAACTATTTTTATTAGTGATAATGATTGGAATGCTGGTAGATGGGGATTAATGTGGTGGCTGTTGATTTGTGAATCCTTTTGCTGCTTGGCTTTCAAGAAAACTAAGGAATGAGAAATAAGATTAATAAAAATTAGGGATAATGTGCTTGTCGCTTATGATTGTAGGAAGTCAAAAATTTGCCTGTGCTAAGACAATTAATTATATGAAACAATTTAAAGTCTTATTACTCAGACGAAAAATGGGGCCATTAGTGATTTCAAGGTTTAGTCATAAAAAAATTATGACAGGTTTTATATTGGTTTTTATTTTTTCTATAAATTACTTATATGAAAAGTGGGCCATTAGTGACTTGGGTTCTTCCCTTTGGCAATTTTAATCATTTTTAATATAAAAGTAAAAAAAATAAAAAGGCTTAACTCGGAAAACTTACCATATTTGTTTTTTATTGAGCTCGGTTATGTGGTTTCCTGGTTTTTTTAATACAAAAGTTGAGAGAGAACATCTAACTTTCTTTTCTTTTTTTTGCTGCTCGGCAGTCAAACAAAAATTGTTAATGTTTTGATTTTTGGTGGCTTTATAATACAAAAGTTGAGATAAAACATCTAACATTTGTTTTTTTGGCTGCTCTTGACATTCAAAAAAAATTATTAATGTTTTGATTTTTGGTTTAACTTTTTTTGGCAGCACAAGCAGAACCTGCCAGTACAGTGGATGCTCAGTCAGTGGATGATCCATTGTCAGCGAGATTTACATGGACAATTGAGAACTTTGCAAGGCTTAGTACCAAGAAGTTATATTCTGATATTTTCCTTGTTGGAGGCTACAAATGGTATTTAGATCTCTTTTCATTGGCTAAATTTTAATCCTTACACATATGGATATAGGTACTTGATTTATTATGACTGATCATCATGATGTCCTTTCAAATGTGCTTTTTCAGGCGGATACTAATTTTCCCAAAAGGGAACAACGTGGATCATCTATCAATGTATCTGGATGTTGCAGATTCAGGAAATTTGCCTTATGGGTGGAGTAGATATGCCCAGTTTAGCTTGTCTGTTGTCAATCAAGTTCATAGTAAATACTCAGTTAGGAAAGGTACTTGTACTTCTCTGCCACTGGTATTCCTATTAGAAATAATCTTTGTAGTAGGTTTATAAGATTGGACAGTAATGCATCTTGTCCTTTAGCAAACATCATATACTTCCATTTACCTAATGGCTGGAAGTGCCATGAATAAGGGGATACAACTTTGGTGCATATTATGTGGTTAGATTCTGGACATCCCTTTGGGCATCGATATCTTCTGAGTTTAGGGATTATTCCTTGCATTTTTAATTAATGAAAGTATGTTATCTTTAGAGAAAAAGTAGGAAATTAGGGAAGCGATTTTTACTTATATAAAAAAGAGGCAAAATATATAGGTATGCTCAGTTAACATGTGAAGAATACTTTCCTTGTCTTTACTGATCAGACTTAAATAAGCCAAAAAAAAAATAAAAATCTGAAATGGTATTTTCTTTTACTTCTGGTTGAAGCCAATGCCTCACTGAAATGGTATTAGTGTTTCTGTAAATGTGAAATTTTTGAGGATAGAGAACTTGACTCTGAAACTTTGATGAACAGTAAACATATATGTTTAAGAGAGAAAGAAAAGAAAAAAGAGAACAATGTTAAAGTTATTATAATATTGTAGTTTGGGACCAAGATTTGTCCTGAAGTTACTATGATTTGTCCGTCTCAAGATGTGTGATTGTGTATTTGAAAATATTTAAAACTGTGCGAACATTTTATGCCATGTTCACTATGATATGCAACTTTTCTCTTTGTTGATTATTTGCCTTTTTGACACTTGTCAGTGCAACATATTCATCCAATCACGTTAACTCCTAGCCAGAGAAAGACCAATATTTTTATGAAGAAGGAAATGAGTTATACGTTTCTTTGTTTGTCATGGAAGTTGCTATAATATCATGCCATCTTTTAACTATTTTATTACTCAGAATCTTAGGTTACTTGTAACAAAATAGGCTCTTCTCCTAGTGTTACGGGTTTGTTAGGTGATTTAGAATTATCCCTAATTTTATTTTTAATGAGATGTATCTTTATATATTGTTCAATAAGAACCATTTTTTAGCACTGTCCATATGCATTGGGATTATGGTGGCGATTGTTTGAACCTGCTGGTATAAGCTCGGTTGTTCCACAAACACTTCCAGTGATTGTGTTTTTGGTTGGGGGTTGGGGGGGGGGGGGGGGGGTGGGAAGGCAAAGGTGCTGTGGTATAACTCATTTCCATGACAACTGCATAACAACTGTGTAACATCCATAAAAAAGAAACGTATAACTTTAACCTGATCATGCAACTGCGTAAACATGTGTGAATGTGATGATCGCTTTTAGTAATAGATTGATGTCAAACATGTTACGAAGATGCAGTTATGGGGCATTTGCGTAAATATATAGGTCCATTAAGAGTGGTGGTATTGCTGTATTGGGCTACTGGTACCTTACTTTTAGTTTCTTTGCAACCAAAATGAGTGTGCTTGAAATTCTATATAGAAGGAAATGCAGCACCAAAGCTAAAATGATGGTCCTGATGGGACTTGTCCTTCATTGGTTTGGTACTAAAAAATAAAGGACAGGGTTACTGCAATATAAAGTATATTGACATAATCAGTATCTGAAAATTTCAGGTTACATCTGGATGGGTGGAGGAAGGGTTGTTTTTTTAGAGGTGGTAGACTTGTCTTGATTCAGTCATTTTTAAGTAGCATTCCTATTTACTTAATATCTATCTCTAGACTTCCAGCTAGGGTGGCCTGATCCCTTGATAAACTGATCAGAGATTTTTTATGGGAAGGGAGTGCTGAGGGGAAAAAGACCATCTAGTTAATTGGACTCTATTTCACTAGTGCAAAATCCTAAACTAAAGGGGGGATTAGCTATTGGAACTTACTGAGGAACAAGGCTTTTGGATAAATGATTGTGGAGATTTCCTCTTGAGCAGGATTCATTTTGGTGTTCTGTTATTTGAAGAAGTTTGGTTTGCTTTCCAATGGGTGGGATGCTAGGATCATGGTACATATTGTAGTCCTTGGAAATTTATAGGGATATCATTCTTTCATCCAGGGGTTTACGTTGATGGTGGGCAATAGTGCTAAAATCAGATTTTGGGAAGGTTTTTGCTTAGGAGAGTTTTATTTGGAATCCATGTTCCCTCATCTCTACTAGGTGTCCACAAATCATTTTGCTACAATTTCTTCTGTAGCTTCTTCACTCCACTTTTATTGGGACTTGGCTTTTAGGCGCAACTTAAATGAGCGGGAAGTGGTAGAATTTTCCAATCTTCTATCCCGTATCTGTGATGTCTCTTTAAATACTTTCAATAATGATAGAAGTGTTTGGAATCTTGCTACTTCAGGGAAATTGTCTTGTATTTCTTTTTTTCATTTCCTAATGGATTATCCTGATCTGTCTTCCTTTGAGCCTTATAGGATGATGTGGAAGCTGGGTATCCCCACTAATATTCAGGTTTTTGATTGGATGGGGGCCCATGGGTAAAATTAACACCTGTGATCTTCTCCAAAAAGAGAAGGCCTTTTACATTTTTATTGTCTCATTAGTGTTATTTGTACTGTAATAATGCTGAGAGTGTTGATCACATATTTCTACATTGTTTGTTTACTTCTCTTTTGTGGGGGAAGTTGTTTCAATTGTTTTGTATCATGAGTGCGCTGCCTAGTGATTGCTACTCCTTGATGGAGGATCCTGTGGGGGTCAGATCAAACCAAGCGAGAACTTTGTGGCGTTGCACAGTTTTGGCAATGTGGTGGAATGTGTGGTTGTGTTGCAAGAGCAAAGGCTTTCCAAGTGGGCCAGCTAGACACTTGGCTTGGGTTCTAATAATTAGGGTTTTAGTTGTTTGTTTATCTTTTATTTGGCTTGTTTGGTTTTTGTGTTTTATTTAATTTGATAGACAATAGTTTTGCTCGTAGTCTTTGTTAGCGCATGTACAGCTGTAGTTAACTTGTTTGTATTAGGAAAGTTTGTTAGTAGTTAATTTGATTTCCTGTAATTAATAGGAAATTATTAATCCTTTCTTGTATATTTTGTACAGTATAAAATCCTCCTAAGGTGAAAAATAAAATTGACTCTGAATTTTACCCAATATCGTTTACAGTCTTTTTGAATAGTCATGTGACAGTCATGTTAGCTTTTGAGTATTTTGAGGGCTATGATTAAATAGTTATTCAAGCAATCAAGGGATAGGATGCTAGGGCTGTTGTAAATACTCTATTAAGAGGTTTTGTATGTATTTTTTTGCAGTATTGTTCAGAAATTTCAGATTATAGAGTTTTTCTTGGGTCTCTTTGCCCTAGAACTCATCTATTGACGTTCCAACTTTGGTCCTATTGCTTTGTTACTCTTTCTTTCTGTTGTTTGTTGCTGGAAATTCCTATTCTAGTGTGGTTTCATACTGCTACAGTGACCTGGCAGCCGCCTAATGCCACTGCCCTGCACCAGGTTGGGAAGAATTAGAAGGATCTTTGAAGATAAGAGGAATGGGGTGGGCTTCCTGTGGAGGAGAAGCAAATTTATGGCTTCCTTATGATTGTCTTTGACAAAACATTTTAGGAGCATTCCAATTAGTTTCATATGTTTAGTTTCCCGAGGGGGGGTTTTCTGTTTTGAGTTTTGGGGTTCATTTGCTTGCTATTCTGGTTCTTGTTGGCTTTTGTTGTCTGCCATTTTTTTTTTCTTCTGGTGACTTGTTTTTTTGTGGATTATGGGTAGTTCTTAACTTTGTGGATTTCTGCTCCACTTTGATTGTGCTTCCTTTCTATGTTTTATTAATTAGATCTCTATGTTTCCTATAAAAAAATTCATGTATATTTGTTTATACTTCTTTGTTGCGTTTGCAGAAACACAACACCAGTTCAGTGCACGTGAGAGTGACTGGGGTTTCACTTCGTTCATGCCTCTTGGTGAACTATATGACCCTGGTAGAGGTTATATTGTGAACGATACATGCATAGTTGAAGCTGATGTTGCTGTTCGTAGGGTTATTGATTACTGGTCACATGACTCTAAAAAGGAAACTGGTTATGTTGGACTAAAAAACCAAGGAGCTACTTGTTATATGAACTCTCTCCTTCAGACATTGTACCATATTCCTTACTTTAGAAAGGTTAGCATGATTGCTATGCATAATTTTTTTATTTATTAAACTTATGTACAAGGAAGCTCCATATCTCAAATTGTTATTTTAGGCTGTGTACCATATGCCAACAACGGAGAATGATAATCCATCTGGAAGCATCCCTCTGGCTTTGCAAAGCTTATTCTACAAGCTTCAGTACAATGATACTAGTGTGGCGACAAAAGAGCTTACGAAGTCTTTTGGATGGGATGCATATGATTCATTCATGCAGCATGACGTCCAAGAACTTAATAGGGTTCTTTCTGAAAAGCTTGAAGATAAAATGAAAGTATGGGGTTCTTACTATATCAGTCCTCATACTTTGCACTTAATTCTTTTACATTTCTTGTCGAGGTTACTTTAATTGAAATTTGTTTACTGGCACAGGGAACTGTTGTGGAGGGTACAATACAGAAGTTATTTGAAGGGCACCAGATGAACTACATTGAATGCATCAATGTGGACTATAAATCAACAAGAAAAGAATCATATTATGGTAAATGATTGAGGTTGAAGTAGTTTACTATATAATCAAACATAAATATTGTGGGTCTGACGGAACATTCTATATGTGCGTTTCTAGATCTTCAGCTTGATGTCAAAGGCTGTCGGGATGTTTATGCTTCATTTGACAAGTATGTGGAAGTGGAACGTCTTGAGGGTGATAATAAGTATCATGCTGAACAATATGGCTTGCAGGTAGATGGCATTGAAATAGGGACTCATTTTCCTGTTGATTTGTTTTTGGTGGAAGAATGTTAGCCAAATATAGTGATTTACTAGTGTCATTTCCATCTTCTTCTTTAGTCAACCTGCCCTTTTCTTTTCTTATGCTTGTTTTTGGGGGGTTTATCCTAACTGTAGTCGTTATTTGTCTGTGCTAACTGCACTAGTGTTTGCCTTGTATGGCTATTGTTTGAATGCCTGAAGATGGTTTTTAATAACATTTTACAATTGTTTGACCTTTTAGGATGCTAAGAAAGGTGTCCTGTTCATTGATTTTCCACCTGTCCTTCAACTTCAGCTAAAACGGTTTGAGTATGATTTCATGCGGGATACCATGGTAAAGGTAAGTAGCTGATAGATTAATCTACCCTCACCAAATATTTTAATCAATTTTGTGTGACTAGAAGTTAGGGCATGCATGAAAAAGGATACAGATATATGTATATAAATATATATACATACTTTAATGTTTGTTGTTATGTTGGATGTGTGTAATTATGTGCATATATAGTCATCATTACATTAAGATGAATATGAACTCAAGGCATAGGGATCTTATCATAGAAATGGTTACACCAACAAAATCATACTTGATTTCTGAACCAACCAACTGAATACACTAAGTATGGGTTTGCTTCATTTTCTTTGACTCCTCTTCCCTCTCCTCCAAAAGAAGTGCACCATGCTACAAAAATTTTCCTTATTGAAGGTTTATAAAAACTGAAGAATATAGAAGATTTGGTTAAAATAATTAGAACTCGAAATTCTTACTGAAGTTACTTTGCTTTTAATATAACTAATGTGCATCTGAAATCACTCATGTAAAGCAATATCAATTTTCTTTCATTTTCCGTCTGTTTTTTTAAAAGTTTTGACTGTCAAACTTGTCCAATTTTTTTTCTTTATTTTTGATTTGATTATCTTTGCATATGAAGAACAACTCATTAGATCTGTTTCTGATATAGTAATTGCTTGGGTATTATTATTTTTTTTGTTCAAATACTTGTATCATTTGCCTTAAACATAATTACCTGGAATCACCTGTTCCGCTTATCCTCAACAGATCAATGACCGCTATGAGTTCCCCTTGCAACTTGATCTTGATAGGGAGAATGGGAAATATCTATCGCCTGATGCTGATAAGAGCGTTCGCAACCTCTACACTCTTCATAGGTATTTTTAGTAGTTTAAGTTTCTTGGTCTTCGATACGACATACCCTTTGTTGGTGAAATGTTTTGTTTATATGGTAAAAATTATGTCTAGTTTCTTTGATGGACTGATAGAGTTGCTTCATTTCCATGTTCTCTATTGGAGATAGAGGCTGGACGTACTGCAATGCAATTCTATGTAGCTATAAAATATCGAAAGTGAACCTGACTTATGTATGAAAATAACACACCTGTCTTGACTATCCCATTTACATTGCTATTTTTTTAAATGGGAAACCAAATTTTTTTTAACAGTAAATGAGTTCAAACAGAATCCAGACAACGTTAGAGAGGACAAGATTTCCTCTGGGAACCGAACTTAACAGTTACCCAACAAAGTACATAAAATGCAATCTGCATAAATAACAAAGAATGGTAACTCCCAAACCCTGCAGAAACCAAAACCTACAAGGAAGACCAATAGTGGACCTTATCCAAATAACCCAAATTACAGCTAACATCAGGCAACCCCATCTTGCAAAGGATACACCAATGTGGAGAAAAACATAAATACGGTGGTGTGAGCAGGCTAGAAAGTATTAAATTTGCTGGTACCTTTATCTTAACTTTCAAGCTTGCAAAATAAATGCGGAAGATTCCTTAATCTGTTTGAATTCCTGAAGCAAAATTCCAGGTCTCACACCCCCTCTCCCCTAAGGTTGTTAAACCCTTCTATTCCTTTTTAGCCAGTAAGATATTGTGCATCACATGAAATGATCAGTCTAGTGAATATTAATTTTGCTTTAGACACTCTGCAATTTATACGTGGGTTTGGTCCCTGTTGAATAAATGACTTTTATATATGGCCATACAAAAGAGGAAGCAACTGGTAGTCACTTGGAAGAGAATCTTAGTCAATCTATGGTACAGTATTCTGGTAGGATGAATCCAAACCATTACAGTTACATTGTTTATTTGGAGGGTTTTTTGATGTTAGGCAAAAGACTGAAAAAGGTATTATGTTAAATACAATTGGATGACTTACTTTTCTGGAGAATTATAATGAAAATTAAAAATTCAAGTTCTGGTTTAAAATTTTGATATAAGATCTGATATAGGGGACCCATTGGATGAAGGGTTGTCGTCCTTTATGTATTGTTGAAAGTTAATCTGGATTGTACTAGAATAGAATGTGTGTGGCATACATATTGTAAGCTTCTTGTATGTAAGTGTGGTGGTTCCCCCAAATCTATGATGGTATATGCTCCTTGTTTAACCATACATATGCATTTTGTTTCTGCCAAATCAAATGCACTAGCATGTTCCTCATTTTCATGGTTAATTTTATCTTCATCAATATTAGCTGGAGTTGGTTATACTATGGACAGTTTTAGTGATTTCTACTGTAACAATTCCTCTTTCTTAAAGATTTGACTCTGTGGGCCCACATTCAATACATGCACACATACATAGCTATTGTGGATGTGTGCATGGAGATCACTAATGTCCATTGTTATTTGTTTACAGTGTTTTGGTGCACAGTGGGGGGGTGCACGGTGGGCACTACTATGCTTATATCAGGCCAACCCTCTCTGATCAGTGGTATGCATACCATTCTTTCTTGCTGTAATAAAAAATTTGATTTGCTTGCATTTGTGTCACTTATCTGGTAAATATTCTTTGAAACTCCTGAGTGAAAAGTTATCAATGCTTCTTGACTTTAGTTTATATTTGTAGCCATGTCTATCTTCTTTTTCTTCTTGGTCGTTTTCTTTCCTGGTTAACTGTTTAGAATTGTCTTTTCTGATTTTTATTTAGTAATTTTTCTTTTTCCTTTTACAACGCTTGTAAACGAAATAATGTAGTTTTACAAGTTATTACCTGAAATAAATTTCCCAGTGTAATGTAATATCTTCCACAACAAGCAAGCTCAGCCTTTCTGAAGGGCAGCAATAGAAATTTGTGTTTTTGAGATCACGTTTCTAAATATAGGCCCGTATACATTATAGTTGGAGACAAAAGGTTAGTAAAAGTATGTTTCTCAAATTTGTGTTTTTGAGATCATGTTAATAAAAGTATGTTTCTTATCGAAAAAAAAATAATAATAATATAGGCTCTTGTTCAATTTAGTTGGAGAGAAGGTTAAAGTTAACTGGATCAATGAGTGGGATAATAAATGAAGTTGTTTTACAGAATAACAAGGGTAGAAAGGTGAAAACATTGATGAATGGGTTGGAGGATGAGGAAGGCAATTTAATTGAGAGTGAGGAATGTACATTATGTAAACATCGACGCATTCATTGGAATGTACATTATTAAAAAAAAGAAGAAGCCATTTTTGTTTTTGTTTATTTTTTAGGAATCCCTTGTAAGCACTTAGGTGTGTTGTGCAATTTTGCAACTGGAGGGCTTAAAGCTCATGCATGTTAGGAAAGTGCTAAAGTAGTTTGATTTTTACCATTGAGAACTACTACCGGATGATTGCATATCCTGACTTGTCCATTCTGTCCTCAAATTTTAACATCCTCTGCAATTTGTTGCTTTCAGGTTTAAATTTGATGATGAACGAGTAACAAAAGAAGATATGAAGAGAGCTTTAGAGGAGCAGTATGGTGGTGAAGAAGAGGTAAAATCTTTTTGATTATTGTTCATGTTTTTCTATCTCTAATTTGTCTTTACTGATTTTCTTTGTTTCACTGTTTCCATCCAACAGTTACCACAGGCAAATCCTGGGTTCAACAATGCTCCATTTAAATTTACAAAATATTCAAATGCATATATGCTTGTTTATATACGTGAAATTGACAAGGAGAAAATAATTTGTAATGTGGATGAGAAAGACATTGCAGAACATCTTAGGGTAAGAGAATTGTTAATATTTCTCTTGACTTGAAATTTCATTTTTTTTTTCCTACAAAGTCATGCTGTGCTGCTGTGTCATTTGAACACCAAATTCCAGATAAGGTTGAAAAAAGAACAAGAAGAAAAGGAGCAAAAGAGGAAGGAAAAAGCTGAAGCGCACCTTTATACTATCATAAAGGTTACAATTTTTACAATCTTCTATCCCCCTCTTTTTTTGTTCCCTGGTACATTTTGTTTGAGATATGTAAGATTTGATTTGTGGAAAATTATTTAATTAGGATGCCTTTTATGGGGTTTCTAGGTTGCGCGTAATGAGGACCTACTAGAACAGATAGGAAAGAATATCTATTTTGATCTTGTGGATCATGACAAAGTTCATAGTTTTCGTATTCAGAAGCAGATGCCCTTTAACCTCTTTAAGGTACTGTCTTCACTCTCTTTAACCTTCTTGTATTGAACGTTTTGAACAGTCTTCCGGTGGAGGTGTTTACAGTTTTCTCCATATGTGGCTTGACTTATTTCCATTAATTTCTTATTAGTTGGCATCATAATTATCCATGGGTAAATTAAATTCAGATTTGTATAATGACTATTAGGTATCATTCAACAAATCTGAAATTACAAATTGTATGTCATGCAAAAATAATCTTTCATCTTTCATCATGTGATTGGATATTGCATGATATTTCTAGACCAACTGCAAACATTTTGAAAATATAGTTGAGTACTTTTATCCATACGTGTCTTTACTTGCTTTCGCTAATTTCACATAAGTTGGCATCATAGTTATCCATGGGTAAGTAAAATACAGATTAGTATGGTGACTGTTAGGTTTCATTCGACAACTCCAAAATTGTACAAATTGTATCTTTCATCTTACATCATGTGATTGGATGTCTTTGAATTGAATCATTGTTCTAGATCATTTAAAATTTTTAATCTATAGGTACTTTCATCAATTAGATCGTCCCAAAATTTCTTAAATTTTCAGCATTGAAATCATAAAATTTCTCAAGTTGAAAGGCTTTTTGTTGCAAAGGTATGAACAAAGGTTATTGTAAAACTGGATATTCATCAAACATGACAATAGGATTTTCCAGATGAACTTAATAAAGTGAATGAACTTAGATGCACTTACTTAATGGTGAAACTATAGTTTTTACCTAATATTATAGTTGGATCCAAATGATTAGTAGCATTCTAATTGAAGTCCACCTTCAGGAAGAGGTTGCCAAAGAGTTTGGTATACCAGTTCAATTTCAACGTTTCTGGCTGTGGGCAAAGCGTCAAAACCATACATACCGGCCAAATCGACCATTGACACCTCTTGAGGAAGCACAATCTGTAAGTTCCTTTAGCATGCTACCTTATTTTGTCGTTGATTCTATTGTTATATGTTCTATGAGTATATGTCATGGTTCTTACATTATGGCCCCGTTTGTTTGACCGGAATGTTAAAATGGGAATAGGAATTGTATTCATTTCCTGACTAATCCCGGAATGAAATGATTTTGAGATTTATATTTCTGCATTTGGAACACGACTGGAATCAAGGTCCAGAAATGATTTGTCATTCTCATTCTAGTGTTTGGTAAATCCTAGAATGGAATAAAAAATACAATTATTTTCCAATAATATCCTTTTACCATTTAAGAATTATAGATATTCAATATTCACTAAAAAATTAATATTCAACTTTTAATAATAGTATTAAATCTATTATTCAACTTTATGGTTGGACACGATTTTCAAGAACTTTTTTATTAGAAAGTTGTAGAACTGAAGTGATATATACAATTTCAGATTCAGACCATTTCAAAAGTAATATATACATAAAATGAAAAAATATAATACCCAACCATATATACAGTGTAATCAGTTGCTTCCAATGGCCATGGCGGGGAGGTTGAGTGGCCCTTCTCGTGGCAGTCGAAAAGCGGCCTCTTTGGTTTACAAAATTGCATATTTATGGAGGTTGAAACCATTGTTACTACAAAAGACTAATTCAGCTAGTGAGTCATCCTTTTGAACAAAACTATATATACTGTGTATTGAGAAAGCTGTTGAGAGGGGACCAGATAAAAAAAAAAATGGAGATGAGCAAGCCTATTTTACACTTTGCTCTATGACTACTCCAACATCTACGATGGAACAAGTTGTATCACACGAGTCTTTATGAAGAATTAGGTTTGATAGTTTTTTTTAAGGGATAATATATGTAATTTTTCATACCAGTTGTTTGAAAGAATTGAAATACCACCTCCTAGTCCAGATTTCTATTCTGTCTCTTTGATGGAATTTGACTCCAGTCAAACTCCTTACTTTAATTTCCTTTCCAGACATGAGATGCAACCAAACAACTTATAATGATGGAATGGGAATCCATTTCCCATTCCGACTTTCAATTCCTTGCAAACAAACCTGGCCTATGGGTAATTCTATTCCGTGGTTCACGAGTAATAATAATTTTTTGTTAAGTTTATTTAATTATTAATCAATTTACGGCTGAAAGTTTCTAGGGAGAATGTGATTTTGAGGTTGTCCTACCTGTGATCTGGATGTTGGATGGAACTCTAAGTGCCGGTTTGGTGTAGCTATAACAAGTAGGGTTTTTTTTTCCTTGAAAAAGTACTTGTGTCAGACGGTTAGTAAAGCTTTTTTGGGAAGTTCTGATACCAATTTTCTATTAGGTTACAAAAGGGCATAGATGAAATTAGTTAAAGTTGTAGGCTAATAATATTGGCAATGTAAAACTTCATTGTACATGATAACTGCTTTCAACATAAGCTGTTTTTGATAACCATACATGAAGGGGAAATTTGGGCGGATTTAGCAACTGCGCTGGAAAATAATAGGAAGGCACAAAAGTAACAAATAAAAAATTAACCTCATTATTATAAACCAAGTTATTGAATAATTCAAATAAATCCCTAAATTCTAAACTACCCGTTATCCAATAAAAACCTACAAAATGCAGAGACTTGCGAGGGTCCGGAAGGTCCTAATAATAAATGTTTTCTGGAGAAGATATAGATTGGAGCTTCTCCAGATCTGTTTTTAGATTCTTCGAGAACCGAAAATAAACAAAAAAATTTCAAGTGCAGCCAAACTGAAAAAGACGGAAGCATTTTTTCACTGAACAAGCTCCTTTGTAGTATATGAGAAGCTATGCCAAACAGGAACTCAGAAAAGTTTGTAATTGAGTAGCTGATTATGGTATGCTGTTCTATGTATTGCAGGTTGGACAGTTGAGGGAAGTTTCCAATAAGTCAAATAATGCAGAGCTGAAGTTGTTTCTAGAAATAGAACTTGGGCCGGTAATTTTGTCTCTAAATCTTCTATCATCTTTTCCCATCTAAATTGTTGTGTGATTCATAGAAACTTTTGTCTTGTTGTTTCAATGGCGTGGGTCCACTGATTGTTCCATTACTGCTATGCAGGATTTGCGGCCTCTTTCTCTTCCCGAGAAGACTAAAGAAGATATTCTTCTTTTTTTCAAACTTTATGACCCTTTGAAAGAAGAGCTCCGGTATGTTTGCATTCTTTCTTCCCTTCAAGTTGGAGTTAATATGATTACTTAGGATTTCTTCTATGACATCAGGTATGTTGGGAGGCTGTTTGTGAAGGAAAGTGGCACGCCTATCGAATTATTGACGAAACTAAATGAAATGGCTGGTTTCAGTCCTGATGAACAGATTGAACTTTTTGAGGCAAGTCATGGGCATTCTGCGCACAAAATTTAGGGATCTTTCTTTCTCCTCTATATTGTTAGATTGAAAGTTTCTGTGCTCTTATGTTGCGGGTGTCTGTGTTAGGAAGTGTTTAGCTTTATTGTACAAGATAGATTTTGATTGATGTAGTGGACAGATGTCCACAGATTGCATAGTTTTTCTTGGTTAATAAAATTTTGTTCTCCAAAAAAAAAGCCATGTGGATTCTTTCATTTGTGTTATAGTATTATAGCTTGTCACCTGCTTAACCTACTTAACCTTGACATGCATGCATACAAACACATGCCTACGAGAGTCCATGGTGCATCATTTTTTTTAAAGAAAAGAAGGAAATTAAAAAAAGCTTTTAAATATTTTTTTATTTTTCAGGAAATAAAGTTTGAGCCTAATATCATGTGTGAACACATTGATGAGAAGGCAACTTTCCGTTCTAGTCAGGTATGAATTTCAAAGACTAATTTCGACTGTTTTGATTTGTAAATTTGTGCTCTGCCCTCTCTCTCTCCTCTTTCTTTTAAGTTGGGTTGGGGGCTACTGGATTAGGTTAATTTCATACTAAAGTCTTTAACAAGTATGATATGTTCCCTACGATCTTATTCCATTCTGCATTTTGTTTTGTTTTCCAGCTTGAAGATGGGGACATCATTTGCTTTCAGAAATCTTCTCAGGCTCAAAGTAGCGAACAATTCCGTTACCCAGATGTTCCTTCATTCCTGGATTATGTTCGTAACCGTCAGGTACTTTCTCTTTTAAGGGTTGAATCTCCCCAAAAATTTATTCCATGTTGGAGTATCAATATTTTAGCTTCCGTGTCATGTGGATTAGCCGTCTTTCAGTCTCTGATGCAGAATATGAAAATGCAGCTAAAAGGAAAACTTAGAAAATTAGAGATCTTTGAGAGCCAATCAAATTGGTGACAATTTAGTACTTCTCTAATTAACATTTCTTGTTGCAAGATTAGAGAAACTGTTAAACCTGTTACTGAGAAATGAGTGGCAAGAGAATGGGGATGTTGGGATTCCCTCCGTAAGTGGAGGATGATATTGTAGCATGTAACATGTAAAAGCGTTGTACTTGGTGGAGGGGTTGGTAGTGGGTAGGGAACAATTTGCGAATGACATGGTTTTCTTTCTGCCAGTGGGTCTGCATAATTTTGGAAACCTTTGGACCCAGTGGTGGATAAAGTGGAAAAAAGATCGGAAGAGTGGGAGAGAAATCATTGTTGTCAATAGGAGGTGGAGTGAAAAAGAGATTGGAAAATGTTAAGGCACTATTTGTGGGTAAGGGTGGAGGAAGGAAGAAAAGGAACATTTAGTGAGATGGGAGGTAGTAATGAGAGTTGAGGAGGAGGGTGGTCTAGGCATTACTTGGTAAGTGTTTGTGAAAATTTCTGATTGAGAGGGATTCCTTGTTGTGTGCTGTCATTGGAAGCAAATACGGAATACATGACCATGAGTGGGATGCCAAAACAGTGGTTAGCAGCTCAAGCCGCTGTCCTTGAGAAGGCATTCAGAGAACTGTTGGCATTTGTTATGCTCTTTATTGGTGCATGTATAATGTCTTCCTTTTTTTTTCAGTTTCGTTTTTGTTTATTATTATTGTGTTGTAAATCTACAGGTTGTTCGCTTTCGTTCTTTGGACAAACCGAAGGAAGATGAATTCTGTCTTGAGTTGTAAGTTTGGCATATAAGAAAAAAGTTTTTTTTTTTTTTTTTTTTCAAAAAAAAAAAAATGTTGGATTTCTTCTGGAAGGGGTGAATCAGTTTAGTTACCTTGATATTCATTGAAATTTTTTCCTATATCTTTTAGGTCAAAGTTTCACACTTACGATGATGTTGTCGAAAGAGTTGCTCAGCATCTTGGCTTGGATGATCCAACCAAAATTAGGCTCACATCTCATAATTGTTACTCACAGCAACCTAAACCACAACCAATCAAGTTTCGAGGAGTAGAACATTTGTCTGACATGCTGGTGCACTACAATCAGGTTTCTTATCACCAGATTCTTAGCTCTGTTTAAGAAGCTTCAACCCACTCTTCCCCCCCCCCCCCCCCGCGCCCTCCTTGACTATGTTGTGGCAGCTGAAAGATACATTTTTTCTCTTATTAGACTACAGATGTGCTCTATTATGAAGTATTGGATATCCCTCTCCCAGAGCTGCAAGGCCTAAAAACATTAAAAGTTGCTTTTCATCATGCTACCAAGGATGAAGTAAGTGCCATAAACAATCAAACCATTAATTATTTTTGTATGTCGAGAAAGTTTCCTCGTACAGAAGCATTTTTTATTTTCTCAGGTTGTGGTTCATACTATTAGATTACCAAAGCAGAGTACTGTAGGGGATGTGATTGATGACCTTAAGAAAAAGGTAATTTTTTGCAACTTCTGACCTTAATACGAAGAAGAGATGTACATAATTGATATAAGACCTTTTTCTTTTCCAATGAAATAATTGTCTTTGTTGAGATTTCGTCATTTTCCCTTTTAAGTTTATATATCTGTCATACAGTTTGTATACCTGTCATACAGTTTGTATAATAATCTCAGAGGTATTTGCAGAGAATTTTAAATATATGATTTAGGAAAAAGACTTATGTGCCCCCCTTTCCCCAAACTGGAACAGGTGGAGTTGTCTGATCCCAATGCCGAACTCAGATTGCTTGAAGTTTTCTATCACAAGATCTACAAGGTATTGCATAATGTTCATATAAATGCTTCTTATGAAGGGAGTTATTTTTGACTGCCCTTAAATTCCGTAGAAAATAAATTGGGAGTTATTTTATGAATTCGAGCCTTTTCTTAGCAATGTATTTTTGTCTCCCTCAAGATAGATCAGATAAATCAAACAATACTCAGCAAGTAAACAGAAGCATGCTTCAAACAAAACAAACTAGCTACAATACGTAATACTTAAACATATACCTATAGATATCTTATATGCATGAGGATGCAGTGTGTACTTTGACTTAAAACTTATTTTGAGAACCATATTTTTCTAGAAAAACCAAGAGACATTATTGGCTTAGTAGACCTTAACTTGTCATACTTATCATAACTTATAAGAGCCATAGGTCAACCGTTGGCGACAACCACATAAGTGGGACAACACAAGTGAGGTACTTAGAAGCCATACGATATAGTTACCCCTACCCGAAGCTTGGAGCCATACTCCTACTGTGATCATCGGCAGGTACTCTCACATGAAACAATTTCCTCCACATGAATCTGGAAACACTTATATAACTTAGATGCTCAAATAATGTGTACCTAGCATATAATAGTCTGAAGGTTTCCTAGATAACAATAACTTTCTTACAATTCATGGATAAGTTCTCATGTCCATGTGAGATGTTTTATGCATGTTCATGCTTGAACACCATACATATGTTGATATCAAAGAAGGATAATAGTAGAAAATATAAATTTATCACGATTCGAGAGCAGGTCTGGGCGATACTTACCTCATAGCGAACACAACGAACACAATGAGAATTTTAACACCATACATATGTTGATATCAAAGAAGGATAATAGTAGAAAATATAAATTTATCACGATTCGAGAGCAGGTCTGGGCGATACTTACCTCATAGCGAACACAACGAACACAATGAGAATTTTAAGCATAGGCTATATAAACAAGTTCTTATCCTACCAGAATTCAAGAGCATACAGTAGCATACATACACTTTAAATTCTATAATATACCTAAGTCCTAACTTAATAAATTTACACCAGATACAATTAATCATATGTGCCTTATTATGGTATATATATATAAGAGGTCATATTCACTCCCTTATCATGGTATAAATATCAGGTCATACTCCATTAATGTATTGGGAACATAGTCCCATACCAAACCTCAAATTTCCCAGACAGGTTTCCAGCAGTGGGGTTAACTTATTTGAAAATTACAGTTAAAAGTATAAATCAAATTGAACCCAAAAGACAAGCAATCAAACTAGAGACATTAAATTTAATTCAATAAAAATATAGGGCCTTTTTGAGTCCAATTAACAACTTAAAACTCGTCCTTAATTATCCTTGATAATTTGTCCATTAGTATAATACTTGCAATTTCGAAGATACTTTCTTTCCTGTTTTATTTTTGGCTTATTTATGCAAAAAAATTAGTGCACTTACTGTTTGTGTATTAGGGAGTGCATTTGTGTTTTCTCTGCCTGTATTAGGCAGAAGCCAGAGTTACTCATTGCTTCTTGCATGTTGTGATCTGGCCCTTGGTGTAGCTTCAGCTTTGTATTGTTGTTTCATCTATCTGAAACCTAATATAATTATGTCTTTTGTTTTTGTAATTGTGCAATTGTATCTCTGCAGATTTTCCCACTAAACGAAAAGATTGAGAATATAAATGATCAGTACTGGACATTGCGTGCAGAAGAGGTTAGTCTGAACAAAATCGTGTTCATGATAATTGTCATGTCTGAATCCTTTATTATTATTATTTTTATATAATTAATAAAAATCCATGTCTTTTACAACTTTGCTGTGAAAATTTTACTGTTTGTTGCCCAGATTCCTGAAGAGGAGAAAAACATTGGTCCTCATGATCGTCTAATTCATGTTTATCATTTTTTGAAGGACACAGCTCAGAACCAGGTTGGAAGATATACTTATTGCTTCATTTTATTTTTTCTCTCCTTTTTTATTTATTCCTTTCTTTCACTTATGTTACTTTCTCATGCCTCTTGTGCTACAACATTACACGAAGGCATAAGATAAATGGGTGAGTGCATGCATATATAGTGAGCAAGGCTTATTATTAATATCATCAGCATCATCATTATCATTGTATCGTCATTATCATTTTTTTTAATATTGATTTTTTGATTTAGCAGGTTCAGAATTTTGGAGAACCATTTTTCCTGGTAATTCGTGAGGATGAGACATTAGCGGAAGTTAGAGTGCGCATACAGAAAAAGTTAGAAGTCCCAGATGAGGAGTTTTCAAAGGTATTCTCTTCATTGCAGAGGTCATCATACTGAGGCTGATGCAGTTCCATTGTTTGCTTTTAAGTGTTGTCTATCTTAATTATTCCCTATTGTTTTTTTGGTTTGGCTCAGTGGAAATTTGCATTTTTGTCTATGGGCCGTCCCGAGTACTTGCAGGACAATGATGTTGTGGCCAGTCGATTTCAGGTGTGTTTCTCTCTCTCTCTCTCTCTCTCTCTCTCTCTCTCTCACTCTCACTTTCTCTTGCCCGCACGCTCATGCACATATCGAGCCACCCACACCCTCAGGGGTTTAAGTTATATTTGGATGTTAAGTTCCATTCTTGAATATCATTTTTCAGAGAAGGGATGTTTATGGAGCATGGGAACAGTATCTTGGGTTGGAACACACTGATCATGCTCCTAAAAGGTCTTATTTAGCCAGTCAGGTATTTCATCTGCACTTAACTATATTAGCTGCCCATACATATTTTGTTGAGAATCCTGGAGGTAAGCCATTATACATTTTGGCTGTAGCTAACAAGGGTTTATGTTTTGGTATATTCTCTAAATTGAGGCCCAATCCAAGATTGTTAATTATAAAATGTATTGGTTGTGCACTATGTAAGCTATTAGGCATATGGGTGTATGAGCTACATAAAACATGGTTTTATGTTTTTGTATATCCCTGAATTATAAAATATTGGACTAAAAAAACAATATTGGACCTATGGAAATATTGGACTAAAAAAAAGAACCTATGGAAATAGATTTTGTATGTTGAGGTGTCAATGGAGTGAAGCATTTGCATTGTGGTCATATGTAAGAAATCTGTAGCAACTGGTCTCATTATTGTCAGAGATGATCTTATGGTTGCTGCCTTTGTTCTATCTGTGATATCAGGCAGTAATATTTCCGTTTCCAGAAGAATAATGATTAATGAGCTAATTTTGTGACGTTAAATTCTTGGTTAGGTATTGAAGTTTAAGACATTTAAAAAATGATGCCTGTAATTACTGATGCCTTTCTTTTGTAAAGACCCTTGAGGAAAAATGTCCAAAAGGAAAGGCATGGAACAAAATTTTCAAAATTTTTATGTGAGTCAAAATGAGTTGTTGGGATAGCTAAGTTGGGTGGTTTTTTGGTCTTCTTTTTGGGCATATGTTTTCAGTTGCTTTTAGTCTTAATCCCATCAGTTTTGTTGGATTGGAAGGCATCTGTTAAGTGTTTGTAAGGTTGAGTATGGTTATTGCTCTGTTTTGCTTGTACTATAAGGGTGGACTCCTTGTACACTGTTTATATATTCGGATTTTGTGTAATAAAAGCTTCTTTCTTAAATTACACAACATTAGTAATCTCATTGGGCTGTAGAACCACCAACCTCTATTTTTCAATAGTGTTTCTGCTACGGTTGCCATCATGACCACTACAACCACTGCCACCTTCACATTGCCCTGCTGGCCCTATATGCCAGCCTATCCACTGGGCTTTTGAGTAGTTAGCCAAATTGAAGAATGAAAATGACAATATTCTTAGTGAGCATTTTAAAACAAATTTATAAATTGCTATTGTGAAAAAAATTTGTCTGTCCTGCTGTGACTCTATTTATTATGCAGAATCGTCACACATTCGAGAAGCCAGTGAAAATCTACAACTAGAAAGAATCAGATGATTTTGCCAGCTCATTTCACATATTCGACCTCCTATGCACTTGCAGAGTCCTGTGAAGAGTTCGAGAAGCACAAATGAAGCTTCCATTCAGTTTGCAATAGTTTTTGGTCTTACTGGATATAAAATTCTTTAGTGGAGGGACGTGGCAAATTTTAGCTTTAACTTCTGTATCCTCGATGCTTCAGACTTTTCTCCCTGTCAGGCAACCCGTCTTTGAGATGTGAGCTAGGTGGCATCTCATCTTTAAACCATGTAATTGCGTATATAAGATTTTGGGGTGAGCAATGTATAGAGGGTATAGGTGCAGGTTTAAATGCAGTTTCTTTGTCCAGTTCAGTTATGTTGATCCTTTTACATGCATGTGGATGGAAGCTGTGTATAATATCAGATCTTTGGCTTCCAGGTGTTCTATTTATTTATTTTTTGTTTGTTTTGGAGCGCATGGGAGGCTGTTGTGGGCGTTGAAATGGCTTTCAGAGTTTTGCTAATAAGAAATTAGTTAGCTGCAGTTGCATTCGGCCCAACGACTTTACTAGATTTTCCTGTTTTGGTGTTTACGATTCTGTGTAGCCCTAGTTCAATTTGCTAAATGGATTTTATTGTCTTTTTTGTTGGCTGTATAGATTAGCTTTATTGTTCAAGAAAAAAAACAAAAGTGTGTCCAATGTACCTTTTGCTATGCCCGTAATAAAGAAAAAAAGTTAATTATACTGATGCCCCTCAACCTCAAATGCTCATGGTGAAACAAATGTCTCACCAGAAAAGGAAAAATGAGACATTTGAGGTTGAGGGGCATCAGTATAATTAACTCTTTTCTTTATTACGGGCACATAGTTAATGTCTCATTTTTGCACCCAAAGTATATAATCGGCCACTTTGGTCTCTAAACTTTGAATCATATGTTAAATAATGCCAAATCATAGTCTTTTAATTTTCTTTTCTTAGTTGTTGTCTTGTGCAAATTAGATAAGGTCAGGTCATGTCACTGTGCAAGTAACATCACCTCATTAACATTTCCACCGCGTCCTAACATTATATCACTCTGGTTGGATATTATTCGATATTGGTAAATGGACACTAACAATTGTTGTGTAGTAGTGGGCTCCTAGATGGCTGGTCACCATGGTATGATACTATTATTAACTGGTCAAGGCTCACATGTATATTTCTTATCCTTTACTTTTGAGAAATTTTATTCAATATACTATTTTAGTACTCCATAAACTATTTTGACCCTCAGCCCAAAATATAACTTTTATAACCCTTTTGCTTTTTTTCAAACCAAAAGACCCTTATACAAATACATTGTGGCGACCAGACAGTCCTCTTGGCGACCATGTGGTGAGTCGAGTTACTGTAGTAGCCAAACCTTCCTCCATCTTCTTCATGTAGGTTGCAACAGTCATGGAGAGCGACCTCCATTACCGGCCAACACCCATCATCTCCTCTATCTATCTCTCTCCCCTTCTCTCTAAAACCAAATCTTAAAAAAGAAAAAAACACTTCAAAAACCCAAATTTGGGTTTTTCTCTAAATGGGTTGAGAGGGAAGGGGAAAAGAGAGTGACATAGACATAGAAAGAGAAACAAATATGAGATGTCGGTGGGGGAGGTGGAGGATGGTGGTGGGCACAGGCCAGCGACCATCATCTTCTCTCCCATCCCAAATCTTACAAAAAAAAAAATCAAAAACAAAACAAAACAAAAAAAAAATTGAAAACCCAGATCTGGTGGAATGTGCTATAGCCAGATCTAGTTGAATTTTTTGTCGCTACATGGTGGAATTTGTGGTAGCCACATGGTGGAATGTGCTATAGCCAGATCTGGTTGAATTTTTGGTCACCACATGGTCGCGACCAAAAATTCAACCAAATTTGGGTTTTTTTAGAAAAAAACCCATTTAGAGGGTATTGTTGGGTTTTTTGTGGGTTTTGCTGGGTGACGTGAGTTTTTTTTTCATTGGATTTTGCTGAGTTTGCTACTGCATCTGTTGGGTTTACTAAATTTGCTGGGTTTGTTGCATCTACTGGGTTTGCTGCAGCAGCGGGGGATGGGAGCGCCGACAACTAAGACTGCGAGTGGCGCGGCGACAATAGGGCAGTGGTTGGCTTGGGGGGAGGGAGGGGAAGGGCAGTGGTTGGCTGGGGAAGAGTGAAAAAAAACCTATAGTAAAAAAAAAAGTTTTATAAGGAGGGTATTATGAATATTTCAAATGCAAAAGGGTCATAAAAGTTATATTTTGGGATGAGAGGTCAAAATAGTTTATGAAGTATTAAAAGGGTATATTAAATAAAATTTCTTTACTTTTTATGAACATGTTGCGTAGCCATTTTAGTAACATTGGCCCATTTCCTTTGTATATGGGTATAGGCAAGGAGTAAAATTTCGGTTTCGAGGAAATTTTCAATGAAAATTTCGACGGAAATTTTCGATGGAAATTTCGACGGAAATTTTCGTGGAAATTTCGATTAAAATTTCGTGGAAATTTTGATTAAAATTTCGATTTCGACAAAATTAGATAAAAACGACGGAAATTGCTATCAAAATACGGAAATTTTGAATGAAACTTGACCATATGCTTATTTAACATAATATCTACTATATTGATAAAAAACATTGAAGAAACCAAATTATATAGTAAGTTTTATGTAATATAAGATGAATATAATGCGCGCTGGTAGTAAATACTGTTAAAAAAATGGGTCACTAATTAATAATTATATAAATAACACCTCAAATTTATTTATATTACAATTTTAAATCATGAATTAAATAAGTATTCAATACCACATAGAGTTTCTAGCAGGTTCAAAATTTTCGCTGTCTTCAGTATCATCATGTCCAGAGTAGGTGAATTGCGAAAAATAATCACCCCAAGATACATCTCCAGCATAACTTTGCATATAATTCCCAACATGCCAACCGTATGGATCAGGAGGTGGTATTTGTGATGGGATTTGCCCATAGCCATACTCATTTGAAGAGCTACTGCCAGACTCACCTAAGTAAAAGGGATATGGTGGGTAAACTATTGGAGGGTTTTGCCCATAATTGTAATTATCATCTGCTACCCCCATAGAACCAAAAGTGGTGGATAACGAATCCTCTTCTTCTGGTATCATACCCACATTACCTCTTTTCCTGCGATTGTAGTCCTTTCCAATGGCACCAATTTCCCGTCCTGCACGCCTACTCCCATGATCCTCATCTTGTGTTGCATGAGTGTAGTTTTCTTCGCCAGTAAATCGAATGATATCGTATTGATCATCTCCAGTGTTATCTTCATTTCTACCACCACCACCACCCTCACCAGCACCTCTACTTCCACTGTTGGTAGGTGTGTCTGATCCTGTGTTAGAGTTGCCTGATCGAGAAGGATTAGTGGGAACATTTTAAATACTCAACATAAATAATCAAAACTGCAAATTGAATTCAATACTCAACATACACGTATCCAACTAACTGAGTTTAGATTTGTATCTTACAATTATTTAAAATGTTTCTCCTGTTCCTTTGTGTAGGCCAGTGTAGTTATTGTAAATTTGTAATTATGATCTGCTCATCTGCCACAATATTGCAGTAGATCCACATCCACTCTTGTGTGGCTTTGGCTTGGATATATGATCTACTTTCTTCAATTTATATTTTTAGTTGTTCAATTCATCACAAACATAAAAATACATGAAGTATTAAGTATTAACATATTGCTTCTTTATATGAATTATGAAGAAAAATTAATAATACAAAAATGTACAGAAAGATTAAATTTAATAGTACAATACTACAATGTACAAACAAAATGGTAAAGATAGAAATATAGAATATAATCCATTATCCATCTCATATTTATTGCAACTTTGCAAGCAGTAGGCTAGTAGCAGACTAGCAGTACGCCAATACTAGCAGGCATATATATATTATAATATTAATATATACTAATATAGTAATATCCATATTGCAGACTTGCAGACTAATGGAAGTTGCAGTAGCCAGTATCTTACATATATAATATATTATATATATACTGATACAAGATGTCTCGCGCCGATCAAGATCATTATAGATCAATAGATGTATACTACAAACCTTGCAGGGGTCTCGCGCCGAGGAAGAAAGTTACAGAGAAGGAGTTGCAACTTGCAAGCGGAGAAAAGAGAGAGAGTCACGCCGGAGATGGAGTCGCAGGCGAAGAAGAGAGAGAGAGTCTCGCCAGTGATGAGGTAAGGGGAGAGAGATCTTTGGCAGGGGAGAAGACAGAGAGAAGAACTGAAGAAAGATAGATCTAAGTGTGTGGTTGAAAAAGAGAGATCCGAGTGAAAAAGGAGAATACAGCCGTACAGCAAAATTTCGCGAAATTTCGCTTAAATTTCGACGAAATTTCACAGGAATACACTTGAAGGGGGATCGAAATTTCGGCGAAAAATTACCGAAAATTAAGGGTTATGTGATAAAATTTCGGGATCCCAAAAAAACGAAAATTTCGCCAAAATTTTCGAAATTTCACTCCTTGGGTATAGGTAGTATTGTGGCTTACTTCCAAACCTAATTGAGGGTGCGACTTATTCGCCTGCTGAGCTATGAGCAAATGTGAGGTTCATCCTCACAATAGCTTTTTAGGTAAATTACTAAAAAGTCTATTTTAGAGCCATTTGTACCCAAAAAAAAAAAAAACTTAAAAAGTTTGAATAAGAAATAAGTCCACTTTATACAAATAAGTTCACGTTATGTTTTATTTTATGGATTTTTTATTTTTCAAAAAAACTAAGCAAATTACTACTATCACACTGTCTGCCCATGCCTCCGGCAATAATTGCCACTGTCGTAGAGTGACAATTAATAGAGTATTTTTGCAATTTAAATAGTTACTGTGTGATTGCCACTACCAAATAGTGGCAAGGAGAATTTTTCCTTTTGCCAATGTGGCCGGAGTCATCGGAAATCAGAGGGAGCGACCGTGGGTTTCAGTGCTTCGTTCCAACGGCTACGGTGGTCGATTGGACTGTGTCACAATGGCTGAGTTGCGGTAGATTTTGGCAGGAAGACTGGCTTAGTACCGGTTTTTTGCAACTGAGCCAGGTTGTTCTTTGGGTTCTAGATTTGGGTTTTAAAAAAAAAAAAAAAAAATTGCAGGATATAATATGTAAGACTGGGGCAATGTGGACTTGTAACACCTTGACGATTTTTTTTTATATTAACCAATTTGATATGTGTTTTGGAACTTATGTTACACTTACCACATTTTTATACTATAATTTCATATTATTTTACATGACATTCATACATTGGACACTAAAAATAAAAAAATAAAACCTAAAAAATAAAAAGGAAATACCCTTCCAATAAAGTAATGACACATCAAGTAAGATACAAATGTGCAAAAAAAAATATAGAACAATTAGCATTATTGTATATTTATTGTTAGCTTATTACCTATTTGCCTGCTTTCTGCATTGTAGTAGACCGATGGTACATCTAATTAATTGGGGATTTGACCTAGTTTGATAGAAACATCCTTAGGCTCGCAATGTGGACTTTCACTTTTGCTAGGAGCATTCTTATCCTCGGTCTGAACATGATGTGGTTGTCCTATCCTTCAAGGCTTCAAGGCGTTGTGTTCTTTTGAGGATTCAACACTTTTTGTTGTCACAGATTCAAAGTAGTAAATTCTATTTCAACAAAGCCAACGACACTTGATGAAAAGCCTTGAATTAGTCTTAGTGTTCACGCATTCAAGGACAAAGGCCTACAACTAAAAATCAACGTCCTAAACAAACTTTGCTCTGTGGAAGCAGAAGTAAATCTTAACAAGTCGTGCTCTACCATAATTTCCGAACCGATCGATTTTTGGGTTTTGGAAAACAATTTTTCAATTCGAAATCCAAAAATCTGAACTGAAAAATTCCAAAAGAGAAAGTTTTGGGATTAATCAAATTTTACCGATAAGTACATACAGGAGGAAGCTTCTTCAAGTAAGAATGTTTTTACTTGAAGACAAGTAAGAACATTCTTTCTAGGTATCACTCCACAATGAAGTTCAATAATCGGAATTATCCATTTTTTAGGTCATTCCTTGAGGGTTGAATCTATAAAAAATTAATCAGGTAATTGTTTGGTCATCTAAACTGTGTAGACAAATACAGTCTATCAAATAAAATTAAAACTATGTTGACACTAATAAACTGGCTAAATAGTTTCCAATTGAGTTGATTTTTTTAAGAGTGATTTTTGAATGATGCTCTAAAATATGAACAGTTTTGATTATTAAATTATAGGGCCAGAGAGAATGTTTTTATTTTTTATTTTTTTTAAGTAAGGATATCCTTATTTTAAGCTTCCTTTTATATCTAATGGACATTCTCAAACTTATTGAATTGTTAAATCCTAATCTTCCAACACCTTCTCTCACCGTCCCCCAATATCACCAAGACCCCATATATCTTTGACTATGGTGACCAAGGAGTCGGTGGTGGTTATTGAGTAGTGGTGGAGAAGGGTTTGAGGAGGTGATGAATATGGAGGAGAGAGGAGAGAGGAGAGAGGAGAGAGGAGTGGGAAAGGTGGAATGGGCAGCCGAAGGAAAGTTGTGGATTTTACAATTTTTTTTTTTTTTAGTTGGATTTCAATGTTTTCACACATTTTTAAAATATTTTTATCTATTTGGTACAAATGTGCCTTCAACATTAGTATAAAGAATGGGTCTCATGTGCGCGCCAAGTAGGTGGTTAACATATGACTTGACTATCAATGTAACAAAGGGACAACATTGTTATCATCTCATTGACCCTATACCACAGGGTTTAACATTGGAATGTTTTATAAAATATGGACCAAAGTGTTGTTAGACCAAACCTCAAGGTGCAAAATGTAATTGATCCTATATTTAAGTAATAATGTCATAAACCAAAGAAAAACCAAAAATAAATTGAAGATCAACCGAAAACCAAAGTACTAAGTAATGAAATTACCATGATACACCGAAAAAAAAAAAAAAAACAAAAAACGAAAAATTACCAAAATTGAAATATACTAAATTTTTGGTTTTGCTTTCAGTAAATCTCATTACTGATTCGAACCAACCAAGTGACAACCCTAGATGACACGCACCTAATGATATAGTGCCTTTATATCATTAGGGACTGTTTATACCATACTAGGTCTCATGGTTTTTTTCCTTTAAGATTTCCCACTTTAAAATCATTGGTGTTGATTAGTGCGAATTGGTTGCTTTACTGTTATAATTGGTTTGTCAAGTTAATCTCGGCTGCATGTTTATTGAATTGGTAGAAGGCTTAAAATTGGTTAAAATTAGGTTAAGCCTACTCAATGGTACTCTCAAACCAACCAAAACAGACGCATCATTCTTTCTCCCAATGGTTCATAATGAGTCTTTTATCGTCTAAATTTTGTAATTTTCAATTATTCCAACATCAATTCAATTTTCTAACTTATCCATTCCCATTTGTCTTGTGTGAAATTATTCAAATTCAACTTTGCTAATTAATCCATTCAAATTCAATTTTCTAATTAATCCATTCCCATATAATCTTCAAGATCTCAACTTGTAAAAAAGTATGGACCCGAAACTTTGCTTCTAGACCATTTAGCACTTCGTTAAGTCAAAAAGTATGGACCAGATAACAAGCCGTTCAAATAAATGAGATTTTACCTAGCTAAAGGGCCTGTTTTTAAACATAGCACAATAATCCACATCATGGTTTCTACAACAGACCGCAAAATAATGATCTAATACAAGGAAAAACATAAACAAAAATTAATATGCAATCAAAGTCGGCAATACGAAAACATGTAAATATAGGCCTGCCAATCAACGAAAGGAACAGTAGCTGGTTTTTTCTACAAATCCTTAGTTTTCTCCAATGTTTTATTATTTGGGAAGAAGTTACTTTTTGTACACCTGCTTTTCCAGAAAACTATTATATCATATCTGCAAGAATAGTCCAAAACAAAAAAACATTAAATTTCATGACTGAGAAATAAAATAAAATTAAACACCCCCAATATCAACCCCCAGTCCCCACCCATGGGAAAAATAAAATAAAATTAATGATCAATCCCAACATTTCTGGCAAAGCAACCTGAAGCAGTTTCAGAGACGTAACATCTGAGCTTTGCGTCCAGAGCATTCTCTAGCATGACATCTTCTCATCTTATGAAGCGAACCCGAGTCATGAGCTGTTCAGCCACAGAAAAAAACAAAAAAAACAAAAAAAAAAGGAAAACAAATTACGTAACCAATAGATGTAGGGAATAAAGAATTTTAACAAAAATTACATTCAACCAAACAAATGCACAAACGGTTCATTTGAGCCTAAACAACAGGATCAATGGGCGGCACAAACAAAAGGTATCTTTTGCATCAGGACAATGGTCTATATTTTATAAAGTCCCTCTAAAGAAAAAGAAAGTTCTAGATATTTCCTTTTTTGGGGCTACATTGGATGAGATCGAATCATTAACCTATCCTAATGCTAAACCATTTCCCACACTCCCTCTCCACTTGGCTAAACCTAAGGGCTTCTTGATAAATTCAACTTTGTATGTAATTAGCAGAGATGCTAAAGAACAAGAATAATTGAATGCCTGATAGTTGAAGGAGCAGTAACAGCCAGAAATCCAGACAAAAATGTCATTAAAAGAACAGGAAATTCAGAGGCAAAACAAATTTGCATATTGAAGTGGTGACGCCACTACTCAATTCATCTCATCCTTGAAATTGGACAAGAGGAACGGAGGCAAGTTGCTTAGTTAAAAAGCAGATCAGAGGCAATCACCTCTTCTTCTAGATCTAAAGTCAACCAGCTTCCTCTTCTTGTGGTAGAAACAACAACTCAAATGTTATATTTTTTTTCTTTGGTTGGAAACAAAATTTTCTTTCAATCAATTCAACAGTACAATCTCTGTGGACAAGTTGTCCACTTTAGACTGTACAACAGTGAAAGCTAGACTACAATACAATGCAATTTCTTCAAAGAAACAGAACCTTAAACCTAAACCCATAACTAGAACATCAAAGAAAAACTGCTTTCCAACAAGTGAAAAGAGCCAGAAAAGGGTATATCCCGAAATTCAGAAGACACTGAAGCACAAAGTGATGACCAAGATTTAACTTCCCATAACACCTCTCCTACCCCAATATAGTTCAGAAAAATCCTATTGTTTCTTTCTAGCCATAAACCCCAAAATACTGCAATCACACTACAGCCCCTCAAATTTAGCCTTCTTACCACCACCAAAGACTTGTGCCTTTCACAAAACAGAGAAGAGCACCCATCTGGAATTGCCCAACTCGCATTTCCTCCCCTAAACAATCTCAGCCACAACCTTAAAGCTTCAACTCGCATTTCCTTCCCTAAACAATCTCAGCCACAACCTTAAAGCTTTAGGAAAATGAAGAAACACATGACCTAGGTTTTCTCTCCCACTTTTACAAAATATAGACCAATGTGGTGGTGAACAAACATTTGGTCTCCTCCTTTGAATCACATTACAGGTCTTAAGACTCGTAACCCTGCCAAAAGCAACTAACCAAGAAAAAACATGTACCTTAAGGAGCACCTTTGTCTTCCACATCAATAAAGCAGGATGAAATATGGAAAGATGGATTGTCACATAAATGTCTAAAATATGATTAACAAGAAAAGCTCCCTAATGATTCTAAGCTCCATCTTCTAGCATCTGATCTAGCAGGAAAAATAAAATATTCCCCAGTATAGACAGCAAGAAGTAAGCTCCCCAACTTCCATATCATCTATATTTCTCCTGAAGCCGAAATCTCAGGTTAATGGAACTAAATAAGTGTCTACAATTCTAGCAATGGAACTACCCAAATGTCATATTCTGTAGCACATAGGGAAAACATAATTCTGCCGTATTTTTTGTTAATTGGACACAGGTAAACTCAAGTAAAACTGTAGAACTTCAGCCTAACTAAATGGGGGGTGGTTAGATGAACTCTCTTTAGTCATTAAACCATCCCTGTGGTAAAGTACTTTAAAGGATCCTTAGAAACCATATCCTCCCTCACAATGTTCACCCATGTCATTTTTGGCCCATAGTTTTTTCGATCCTTTTGGCTCAAACCAAATTGAGCTATCTAACAGGTATTTAAAGCCCTTCTTCGCACCTAACTGAACCATCCCATGTGACTCCTCTTCACAATAACCTAAGTACGTGCTCCCCAACCTTCAATGAATATCTTCATTCATGATTCATCCATCAACTAAGCATCCTCATCTTAGCTATGCTAATTTCATGAGCATTTTTCTCTTAATTGCTTGACTAGTTGACGTTCCTTTCCATAAACTCATAAAGCATAGCTAGCCCTATACTAATCCTATAAAATTGGGCTCTATTTTATATTTTTATCTATCATTTACCATATGTAACAGTATTACAAATGCAGGGAGGCCAATGGGTCAGCAGAAAATACGAATATAAGCTAAAATTCATTCAATGTTGTATGAGCATTACAAGCTGGAAGATCATCTGCCATTTTAAAGAAAGAAAAAAAAAAAAAAAGAAGAAGTGAAAAAGCAGAAGCATAAAGGAAACATAGCAGGACTTCATAGATCCCAAATAAAAGGCAAAAAGCTAAAAGTTATGGCCTTCGGAAAATACTTTTACATTTAAATACTATCCCATCATTCAACATTCACAAATGAGAAAATTTAAACCAACTTACATATTTTCTTTACCTCCAGCCGCTGATTAAGTCAATGACACATTCTTCACTCAAGTACAATACACAATTGGGGTTGCAAAATTTAACTAAATGCGTCTAATAAAATTGAGGTGAGCGAAAGAAATCAATACCTTTTTGCATGTTGTTATGATGCCGAAATTGCTTTGTACCCTTCCTTCTCTAGTGTCTCTGCTAGGGAGATATCACCTGTCCTCAAAATCTTCCCATCCTCCTATAAAATCAATTATTTAAATAATTAGATCAATACTGAAAGAGAATACAGCTTGTATGGAAGAGGATAGATGATGCCGACAATATCAAATACCTTTTCTTTGCCTTGATAGGAAAGGTATTTGATATGGTTGCTCTGTATAATTTCTTACAAGGCAACCATATCAAATACCTTTTCTATGCCTTCTAAAATGTTTTCATATAGCAAAAGAACAACTTTATTTTCCAGGTTTGGTAAATAAAGTAACAGCCTATAGCTCCAAAGTCATGCCCATTTCATATATTTTAAATGCGACAGGCACCTATCTTGATTGTATTGATCTACTATGGGGTTTCTATAATCAAACCCTCCAATCATGCCCACCCTGTTCCCCCACAAATAAAAAAGAAAAAGGACAGACAACTCCTGAGGAAAAATTACATTAACCATGTGCTATTTGTGCCCAAAAAAATTACACTAAAAACTTCTCCAGCATATTATATGGCAAAATATGAATTTTTCATTCTTTCCCAGGGGGAATAGCAATGGCATCAATTATGCAATCAGTGGTATTTTTTGGCATTCTATCCACTAGAACGATAACGCATTGCTTTTATGGAGCCTTAACCATAAAGATAGCAATGCAAAAATCTAAGCCATGTGTTTGTTTATGCAGTCCGAGATAAATTACTAGACACATGAAACTAATAAACTTATTTACAGGGGTGTGATACTTTATGGGACAAGCCTTTTTATTTGTTCTTTTTTGTTTTTTTGTTTTTTTGTTTTTGTTTTGTTTTTTTGCTTTTTATTTGTTTTCTTTTTGTTTTCTAATTTCAAAAGACTAATTCATGCAAAGATACCCAAAACCCCTCTCATCCATGTAAGTTTTCATATCCTCCAATGACTTACCATAATATGGATACATGTTGGCTTTATAAATTCTAGAAGTCGCAGATAATGAGTAATCATCAATGCAGAAGTTTTTGGAGTCAGAAGCCCATTAACTGCCTTTGCTACATCTCGAAGTGCATCAACATCCAACCCAGAATCAATTTCATCCAATATAGCCAAGTCTGCCCCCAAAACCTGCATTAAGCAGAAGCATTTGCATATATGAAAGACAAAAAGTATATCATAAACAAATACAAAGGAATTTGGTTTCTTTTTTCAACAAGTATTAAGTAACCATTTTGTATTCATCAACTTGCCATGGATCGCCCACACCAAGAGAGAGAGAGAGGGAGGGAGGAAGTTAAAAAGTTTTGTAACAGGCAAAATTCAGTTGGAACAGTGAAGACTTCAGCCATTCTGCCACCTTCCAACAATCAGGAAAAACAAAAGCGCCTAACTCCAAGACCAAGGGTTTACAACCTATTTAAAATCTTAATACCATAGGTTAGTAATCTCTTCACAAAAATATTTTCAGGTTAGTAAACAATTTTCCATACCCTTCCATTAGTCTAAAAATATTATAATTGCACTAAATAGGTAGCACATAGTCACACACCAGACATTTTTTAAAAAATAAAGTTTTGGTCAATATGACACAGCAAGAAGATATACTAAGAATGACAGCCATACCGCCAGTTGTAAAATCTCATTGCGCTTCCTTTCACCTCCACTAAAGCCTTCATTAACATTTCTATTAAGGAAGTCTGTCTTCATGTTCACAAGATCAAGTTTTGGAAAGATATAAGCATAGAACTGCAAGGACATAAAGATAGCAATGAATCATTAAACCAGAGACATCAAACAACTGCTATGAGAATAATTTGTTTGGCTCATTAGTTAGGAAAATAAAATAATAGCAGCAATTCTGAAGGAAAAATGTAAAAGGTTCATATAATTAAAATTATAACTGCATAAAAATCCTGACTTTCAAAAGTGTAACCTTCGAGAATTTATCAGTCAATAATACACTATATCTAAAAGGTGGCCAGGAGAATATGTCGTCAATGTTTCTTTCTACACATCTTCCATTGAAATTCCAGAAAATGAAAAGAGTAGAATTATTCTGATTTGCATGTTATAGCCTGTCCTGAACAGAAATATGGAGACTACACAATTCCAATTCACAGATTGATTTGTATGATTACACTAGATAACGCAATGCAGCCTATATTGAGTTTAGTATATTAACGTTGTAAAGCAAAAAGTGTGAACAGATTTTTGTTTTACTATTTTCTTTCTACACAGGGATCACTTATTTCCACTACAATATTCGAAAGTAATTGGTTCAATGAGTGTATGATAAATATTTTAAACGAATAAGGTGGTACTAAGAATATTTTACCTCAATTGGTCCAAGCTCCGGCAGCCCAAGTTTCTTTCTCCGGGCATTGTAAGCCATGTTAAGGAAATCAATATTACTCACACCTGGGATTTCAACTGGGGACTGGAAACTCATAAAAAGCCCCGCAAGGGACCGCTCTTCGGCCGCCATTTCCAGCAAGTCCTGCCCTTTAAACACAACGCTACCTCCTGTAACTTCGTATTCCGGGTGCCCAACTAGAACCTATAAATGTAAATTTACTTTTCCATATGAATTAATAAATAAAGACCAAACGCAGAGAAAGCCCTTCAGAATAAAGTAGGTACCTTGGCGAAAGTGCTTTTCCCTGAACCGTTCTTTCCCATTACAGCATGAACCTCTCCTTCGTAGACGGTGAGGTTAACGCCCTTGAGAATTTCCTGCTTGGATTCGGTAATCACGGCTCTTAGATCTTTGACTTGGAGCAGGAGCTTCTTCTCGCCTTGACTGCCTGAAGTTTCCGGAGAATCAACGGTGGAGGAGAGGCTGCTGGCGTTCACCGGTGTGAGAGGCCGGCGGTGGTTTAAGCGCGATCGGAGGAGAGGACGGAGGGCAGGAAGCGTAAGAAATAGGGAGTTGGAGGGTGAATATTTGAGACAAGGAGAAGAAGGTTGTGTTGGCGAGGGAAGACTGCAAGACGGGTGATGAAATAGCGACAGGGCCATTGTCTCTCTCAGTGGCAGACCGAATTTCGTAAAATGAGTTTTCAAACATCCAAATCTGCACACACACAAAAGTATTATCATTCCAAATCCAAGATATTCAATAATTCAAATAGGACAATCAAGTATTGATAATCAAGTTGCCATAATCAAATAGGAAAACCCAGAACATAGTAGACTCAGTCACTCAGAGAAATGAAAACCCAGAAAAAACCCAGCAAGATTACCAGTCGCCGCTGCCCAGTTCTTCTCGCCGCTGCCCAGTTCTTCAGACAAGGAGGAGCTTCCTAGTACAAGCTGTGTTTTGTTTTCGCGTCTTAGGTTCTTAGATAAGCCTCCACTTCCTCGTGGGTTTCGCAGCTTTCGCTAAGCCACCTAAGAAGGGCTCATTTAAGAGTGAAACTTACCTGCCCCCGGGATATCACTAGGTGGTATCCCATCATCTCTTTTCTCTCTATCTCTCTCCTCTCTCCTTTTTTTTCTCTCTCTTCTTTCTTTCTCCCTTTCTCTCTTTCTCTCTCCCTGGTGACACCACACAGGTGGCATCCCAGGGACAAGTAAGTTTTACTCCTCATTTAAATTAAAGAGGATTCACTGACTTCATTTTTTAAGCCGAATGGCTTAAAATTAAACTTTTTGGTTTACATCACATGTAATCCAATTTTACATAATACATTTTTATTTTATTATGATTTAATATGTAGAGAATTATACTTTATTTTGTTATTATAAAATAAGTAAAAAAATATATTTTATAATTTGGTAAAACTTTCTTAAATAATGTAATATTATTTTAAAATTTAAACATTTATAATAAATTGTACAACACTAAAACATAAGAAATCTGAAGTTAAATTGGCTCACACTCACTGCTTGTAGGTTTTGCAAGTCTTTTGTAGGGCTTGCAGGAGCGCAGTCGAAGGTCATAGATTTTGGAATTTGGTGGAAATATAAATCGAATGGCTGTACAAGTGTACAGCCTGTACGGGTTACTTTATTTTGTTTTGTTGTGTTATTTATTTACTTTTTTTTCAAGCCGACACTTCCGTCCAAACGAACGAAAATACTTGAGTCCTGGACTCGTGGGGTGTCACTCTATTTCACCCCAATGAACAATGTGCATGGAACAATCCTATTCTTAGACTCTTTAAAGACACTTACCAAAAGTTTGGTCAAAAAAGAAAAAAGAGACTTACCCAACTGTTTATTATACACACACCCTCATAGTTTTTTATGTAAATAATTATAAACCCCCAAATCATAATCTAATAAATTCATAGCCTCCACCCATTATTATGATTATTTCATAACCCCTTCTTTTGCTTAAATGTTTCCCTAAACCCCCTAAGTCAACACATGTTGACTGGTATTTAACTTTATTTTTTGGTAAATACCGGTTGTGCCCTTTTTTTGGTTTCGCCCATACACAACAACGGAACAACCATACACAACAACCATTCTCTCTCTCTCTCTCTCTCTCTCTCTCTCTCTCTCTCTCTCTCTCTCTCTCTCTCTCTCTCTCTCTCTCTCTCTCTTCCTGGAAATGACGAATAGAAAAACCCATCAACACCAAACAGTCACCGGCCAGCAGCACGAGCTCTTCCTCCTCCTCCTCCGATCTTCCTCCTCCACTGTCACCAAACCATACCCGAGATCTTATCTCGCCGAGGCCGATCTCCCTCGCCGGCGATCCGTCAATTCCGGCGACGACGAGGTGTCGGACCGGTTGGGTTCTTCTCGCCTCTTCCTCCTCTATCTATCCATGGCCTTTTCTTTCCCATAAAATCCACAGAAACCCAAATGCAGCCCGAAGTCCGATCGTCATCTCCGGCGGTGACTTTGCGATTCCGGCGACGTCGCAGCCGCTCTCCACTTCCAGAAGCTTCCTCTCGACGTGGTGAGTGTGATGGTGGTCTCCAATTCTCCAACTGACCACCGTGGACGGCGAATCGACGCCGAGAAGGTCTGAGACTTATCGCCGCCGTTGCCGGCGATTCCGGCGGCGGATTGAAGTGGTTCCGGTCTCATTCTTCTCCCCTTGATAGTCTCTCTCTACTGGTATACAAATTTTGGTTCAATTGCATTGAATTTCAAAAGCCCTAATTTGAAAACCCTAATTTGAAATTGATTTGTGAATATGTTTATGAAATGTATAATTTGTGAATCTATTTTAATTGAATTTGTTATTAATCGGATAGAAATGTGAGTTTTTTTAATTGATTTATAAGTATATACAAATTTACTTCATTTATTGATTAAACAGTTTCAGTTCGTGAAACATGAGTTTTAAATGAATTTTGAATGAAATTATGGTTCTGAAATATGATGAATCAAATTTGCAGGTAGAAACAGATCGAGGCAGTGGCGGCTGTCGTGTACTCGTCGCGCGTGAGGTGATTGGACGACGTTGTATTGTTGGCTACTCCTCTCATCTCAATGACTTGTTGTATTGTTGTTTTTTTTTTTTTTTGATAAGGTTGCTGTGTTCTTTTTAGTGAAACGGAATTCAGTAAAGGTGTAACTGTTTTAGTGAAGTGTAATTGTTTTAGTAAAGGTGTAATTGTTTTTTAATTAAGGTGTAATTGCATTGTAGTCGAGGTGTAATTGTTTCATCACTTAATTCAGTTTCTTAATTCAGTTTCATTAAGTGAATTCATAACTGAATTCTTCAATTTAGTGTAACTGAATTTCTGAAATTCAGTTTCAGTGTAATTGAATTCTTGAAATTCAGTTTCAGTGTAACTGAATTTTTGAAATTCAGTTTTAGTGTAATGAAATTCAATTTCATTGTTTGATTTTAGTTTTAGTGAAATATTGAGTTTTAGCAAAAACTTCAATTCCAGAAAAAAAAAAATAATAATAAGTTTCACCAAAATTCAGTTACAGTGACGTCAGCACTTGTCAGCATGCGTCAGCGCGCGTCAGAAGGGTAATTTAGGATTATAAGTTTTAGGGGGTTTTGAAAGAGTTTCTAGATGGGTGGAGGTTTAGACAAATTTTTTTGGTGATTAGGGTGTTTAAAATTAGGCACTAATAGTTTTTTAGACATCCACACATTACAACTGTTTATTATATTTTAAAGTAAATTAACATAAATTCATAAAAAATTGTAAGTTTTACTCATAAATTTATATAAAAGATTTATTTATTTTTAAGCCACAAAGAATGACTTAAAATTTAACTTTTTTCTTGACGTCGTATGTAGGGGTGGGCATTAATACCGAAAATACCGAAACCGTCTCGTTCCGTCCCGAAATTTTGTTCCTTCATCCCGTCCCAATCTCATCCCGTCCCGTTCTTAAATGGGACGGGAACGGTTCTGATGTTTGAAAACCATCTCGTCCCGTACCGTCCCGAATTAATTATATTTTATTTATTATTATTATTTTTTTATTTTTTTCTCTTTCCAACCATTTAATTATTATTTAAAATTTTAAAACTCTCTCTCTCTCCCCAACCCAACCCGTGACTTTTTCTTTCCTCTCTCTTCCTTTTTCTTTCCTTCTCTCTTTCCTTTTTCTTTTTTCTACCTTCCTTCTCCTTTCCTTCTCTCTCCAGCCCGTGCCTTCACTTCTCTATTCCTTCTTCTTCTTTCTTCTTCTTTCTCCCTTCCTTCTCTCTCCAGCCCGTGCCTTCACTTTCTTTTCTTCTCTTCATTTCTCTTCCTTCTCACTTCCTCCATCTCTCTCTCGCGACCAGCACCTGTCCAGCCACCCCAGCCACCTAGCCACCTTAAACTCGAGCCACCCAACCACTTCCAGCCCATGCGCGACCCAGCCCAGTCACCCACCTCGCCGTCCGGCCACTTTCCCAGCCACCCAGCCACCTATTTTTCTTCTTTTCTTCTTTTTGTCTGGGATCGGGTTGGTACCGAACCCGTATCGAATTGGTTTGGTCCGAGACGAGACGGTACCAGAGCTCCAAAACGCCCACCCCCGTCCCGTACCGATCCCGAATCCAAAGCATGAGATGGGAACGGGATGAGGTTAGTCTCGTCCCCCCCCCCCCGTCCCGTGCCCACCCCTAGTCGTATGTAATCATCACATAATTACACTTTATTTTGTTATGATGCAGTATGTAGAGAGTTACATTTTATTTTGTTATTATGCAATATGTAAAGAGTTACACTTTATAATTTTATAAAACTTTGTTGAATGATGTAGTATAATTTTAAGGTTTAAGCATTTAGAGTTTAGGTTTTATGACTTCATATTTAGGAGTTTAGGGCTTTAGTCCTAAATTCTAAAGACTATACAATAAACAGTAAACTATCAAAAAAAATTTTAAAAAAATTAAACTAAAACTTGGGTATGCTTGAGTTTTAATAGTATTGAATGCTCCATACTTGATTTTTTTTTTTAAATTGTGGCTTAAAAATAAATAAATTCAAAGTTTTAATTTATAACTAAAAAAAATTGTATGTTATGCCTTATTGATAAATAACTCTTTATTTTTTTGAAAAAATAATTTACCAAATAATTAGAAACCGAACAGTCATTGAGTATCTTCCAAGCTTAGCAACTACAATTGGACGGCTATCGAGACGGAGCACGGCCACCTGTCAACTGAAACTCGACAATGAACACCATCACGTCGCCCATGTTTGACGGCCATTGAAATACTAACTGTACCTTTCAGCAAACCCATTCGAAATTTTGCAAATCTTCAAAATATGATCAAATCTTCAGCATATATCAAGAGTAGTTTGAAGTTCAAGAACCTGAGCTTTAGAAAAAGGTATTGAGGCGGCTACATCCTAAATTCGGTGGTATGTAGTTACTGAGTTTTGCCTAGAGAACGAGATGAGGAGAGGTAGGGAGGGGAGATGAGAGGAAGATGAAGGGAAAAATCAAGAGAATAAAACTATCCAATTTTTATTTCCATTAAAGACTCTCAACTCTTTTTAGAAATTGTTAGAATTGCAAACCTCAAGTAGTACTCGAGTTCTTCTTGAGAAGTGTTCTACCTCTCTCAAGTAATGCTCGAGGGATGTTCGAACACTTTTAAAGGAGAACTTGAGCACTACTAGAAGGGCAAATTTTTAAAAATTAAAAAAAAAAAATGCTACCCAGAAAATCACCTTCCCTTCTCCCTTACTTGCTAAAGCTCTTCCGTTGCATAATGGTTTCTTCCATGCTCGAAGGGAGGGCTACTTTAATATTCAAGTAGAGGGTGATTCAAAAACTTTGATAGACAGCACCAATAATGTTTATTTCATTCCTTGAAATCTTCGTACGGTTATCAGGGGTATCAACCAACTTGCTACTTCGTTTGCTTTCATCTCCTTTCACCATATTTTGAGAGAACCCAACTTTGTTGCATACGCAATTGCCAATCATGGCCATTCTAACTCTTTGGATACGCTTAGCAAAGTGTGGATTCATGATGTTCCTGGATATGCGCTACATGCCCTCAGTTTTGACCAACTTGGTCTTGGAAGTGAGCGGGTCTCTGCTCCTTAAATGTATTTTCTAGCCAAAAAAAAAATAAAACCCCAAACTGGCTAATAATAGCAGCAAGAAAAGCAACTTGGTACCATGCCAAATTTTGAGTTTTATTCTGCATTCACATTCTAAACATTTTTAGCTTTACTAATTAGCACCTAAATGTATTTAAGCCAGCAACAAGATCATAATCCTTTAAAAAGAACACTAGAATAATGATCGACTAATAAAGTAATTAAGATCAACTTTTGGCATAGTAAATCAAGTAATGATTGAACATAACTTCGACAAGAATCCCACGGCATAGATAAAACTGAAGTACCATGCCAAAGGGTAAAGAATACAATACATGCTGCTATTCTTTTGGACCCAGGGCCAAATCACTAGTCTCTTGTTTTATTCATATACAAGACCAAATAAGTAACCAAAACAAACAAAAAAATTCAAACTGGCTACATTGCTTTTAGTTACAACATCAATACCACACTGAACATACAACAATACAATCAATAATTATAAACCAATGGCCAACACAACGGCTGATCTCCACCGGATGCCGACTGCTCAAAAAATGTGGATGTACTTCGAGAATCAAGAATGTGGCACCGAAGTAGAGATTGGAACTTCTAAGTAGCATAAGCAAGCCTATACGAGAACTTAGCCTAAATACAAGAGCAGCTCTGACACTTCATTGCCACATAAGGCAGTGCAATGAAAAATAGAGGATTAAGCTTTCTTGTATAGTCTGCATTCAAGACCGATTAACATAGAGAACTGGGACCAGCCCAGCCATTTTGCCATCCCTCCCAGGGCGTTTCTTCTTCACCTGTAAAAGAGTGAGAAATGCCAAACGTTAGCAATTGACATGAATAAAATATGGTGCCTCACTTGCAAGGAAGGAAGACAATGGACCCATCAAAGAACTAGGAAGCCACAATAAGACTTCCCTTCTTTTTTTCTTTATTTAATCCTTTTCTCCCTGTATACTTACGTAAAACCAGCCATCCACTTCGTACTCGATTTCAACCTCTTCTCCTGCTGTTAAATTTAACTGCATGGACAGAAAACCATATTAATCACCACCATGTTTGCACTGACATTGCTCAACAAGTCTGACTGAGAGAAGACAGCAATAATTTGGACATATCAAAAGGCAAGAAAACCTATCCAGTAATTTTTTGTATCATTTTTTTTTTTGGGTCAGAAACACCTGAAATGTTAGGAATGAGACACCCTTGGATGATAAAACACAACTCAAAGGCCAGACTGAATCACCAGGAGTTGACTTACCTCATCATCTCCACCAGCAGTGAAGTCATAAAGTGCCGATCCGTATTGAGGATTTCCAGAAGACATGTGCTCGTCGTCTTGGGACCCAAAACTTTGGGATCCACTCCCTGCTAACGGATTCTCAAATGACTCAAATCTTTGTGTGCCAGGTGACGAGTATGGTGGAGGCTCTTCTCTAATCTGGAAAGTGTTGGAAGATTTAAAACTTTGACAGAATCATAAGATACAAAAATAGATAGATGAGAGGCAATGAGCACTAACTGGAGAACCTAAACCCTCACTGAATGAGGGACCCCCCATAGATGGATTGCTATATCTGCTTCCTCCAGACCTCTCCTGTTACAAACAATTAATTCATCAAGAAAATAAATACTGTATTCCAGATGATACAGAGCATGTTAAGTAAAAATCTATAATCCTCAGTAACAATCAGAGCATCGATCAGGCAATAAAATAAATACGGGCAAAGTAAATGCTTTGATCCTAGCTCTTATAAGTAACCAATAACAACTGTTAATCGATCCTTTGCAAGACACACTACTTAGAGAATGTGCCAATAAGATAAATTTTAACTCTAAACCCTAACCCTATGTTTTAAATGTTTAACCAAAAAAAAATTAAAAAAAATAAATAAATACATATCCATAACACGGCATTTTTAGTTTCTTGGTTTGCCCAGATTTTCACTCACTATATTGAAATAATTATACAGCTTCATATATCTCATACAAAGCCCATAATCAAAAGTTCTACACAATTTTGCCCTCATATATAAGGTTCCTGATATGTCTACATGCAGAGCCACAGAGCGTATCTCGGTCAATTCTTTATTAGCTCCATTTATCATTCCTTCCTATTTGCACCATTCATGGTCCCATGATACTTATTAAGTTTATCTTCCTCAGAAAATTTAATATTAACACATGCAGACAATTGATAACTCTTGACTTGTTTTTTTTTTTACCTGTATTATACAGAAACAAGAAAATCCTAGAGGGCTTATTGTTAAAAGTAAAATCATATTGCATGGCCAGTGGCCACTTTCAGAATGTGTGCACTTGTTATTTTTCCTGGTTGTTCTCATTGTTAAAACCTACGAACAACTAGAAATTGTATTAAAGTTCTAGAGCCTAAAAAAACTATCCCGGTACTTAGAACCTTGGTAAATCCAAAGCAGGTGTCTAATGAAAAGTAAAATCAGAATAGCAGTTTGATACCAAAATAAGAATAAAAGAAAGGCTTATTCGCGTCAATGCCCCCTGAAAGTAACTTCAATTTTCAATTTGCCCCCTGAAACTTCATTCCTCCCACTTTGCCCCTCAAACTTTACAAAATACCATATTCCGTTAAGTCTATCTATGAGTCTGTCAAAAAAGCCTACGTGGCGCTTATGTGAAGGGGGCAATAAACTGCCACATCAGCTTATTTGACGGAGCTTGTAACAGACTTGACGGAATATGATATTTTGTAAAGTTCGGGGGGTAAAGTGGGAGGAATGAAGTTTCAAGGGGCAAATTGAAAATCGAAGTTACTTTTAGGGGGCATTGGCATAAATAAGCCTAAAAGAAACAAACTGAACTTGAAAACAATTAATGCATCTCATACCGGCCGTGAACTGAAAAGTGAAGGGTAGTTCATTCCACCAAAGTGGGATGATATCGAAGTCTCGACTGATCCCGTTGATTCTGGGGAAGATGCACCAGAGGACCTCGCATCATCTTCCTGCAATTCAAATGAACATGATTAGTGACCCCCACTTTATACATGAATACTCCAGCTCTATTGCATCCTTGCCAACTCAAGAATCTTTTTAAAACACTTACTTCCAGCTCTGAAGTCTCTAAAAGAGTCTTTGCCCACAGATCATCATAACTAACTGAAGGCCTAGAGATGATGTTTTCCTCATCAACATCAGGAGCATCAGTTCCAGCACCAGCAAGAAATTCATTAACCTAAAAAGAAGAGGAGGTGAAATAATCATCTATTCAAAGTGGATCAAAATATTCAACTGTAAACCAAGAATGCCATACAAGTTAAATACAAAACTTAAAGACAATAGAATCCAGATTCCAATTTCTATAAGCAAGCTTATAATCAATAATTAATAGCTCTAAAAAAATAATCAAAAACCAAAATTCCGTTATCACCATGTTCATTGTGTATCCCTATTGTAGACGTCAATCCACAGTTCGGAGGCTTAGTTTCATTGTATATACAAGGGAACAAAACATTTTGAGAAATGTTTGTACTAGTGGATACTATAGAGGCAGTGTTCAAACTAAGGTATTCACGGTTAGAAATTACCATGCTCCTTGGCTTTCCTTGCTGGCCTAAACACATTTCTAAAAGCAAGGGATTTACAAGTCATGTCAAGAATGCTCTTTTACAAAACGTTTATAAATGACTTGTCCTGCAGGAAGATAAAATGCGCACCTCATTTTCAGGCCATTGAATGAAACTAACAGCCCAAATTTTAAAATGAAATCTAACCACTTCTGCACTCAATATGGCTTCCTTTTAACCTGAATGTACTAAACAAGAGTACCAGATCTCAACCCTCACTCTCACTCATTCACTCACTCTCACTGGCTTGACTATGCTGAAATCGCTCGTTCCAAGTATTCTTCTGCTTTCACTTCACCTTGTACCTGTCTTAGTAAACCTACAATTAGACACAAAACCAACTACCAAAAAACCAAAAGAATACCCTACAATTAGACAATTAGACCTCAAATTGCCTTATCTTATTCAAGAAACTTTCGTAATTCCAAAGCATAAGGTCACTAGGGTAGGCTCCAATCATCTTCTGGAAATACCCATCCAAACTCTCACTCACATACCTGAGTCCCAATACCAACTCTTCCATCTCGACCACCACCACGAATTCACATTTATTCTCAACACCCCCACCTCTATTCCCTAACTTGTGGCTCAGCAGCGACCAGAGAGAGTGAGGTGTTCCTCTTGTTGAGAGAGAGAGAGAGAGCTGGTGATCAGGCATGGTACATTCTGGTCAAGGGGAAGCCATATTCTTTTTTATTTGATAAGAAACAAGAATTTTATTAAAGGGAAAGAGAAGTACAGAACATGATGGACAAGGGGTCCATCAGGAACACTCCCACCTAAAAATACAAAACCACACTAAACCAAAGCAAACATTCACACGTGGCAATGATCATACTAAAAGGGACATCCCTGAAATGCTTACACAAGGATGCCACGGGAAAGCTAGGAATATAAGTCTGTCCCACAGTGAAGCCAACTCTTCTTCCCTATCATCAAAGATTCTTCTGTTCCTTTCCATATCACAGGTATTGCTTTTGCCATTAACTACCGGACAAGCAAGAATTCAAACTTTTGTAGGCACCCCTGACTTCCAAATTATCTTATAAGGACCAAAGGCGGGAATGATCAAATACCTAGCAATGAGAGATAGGCCCCAGATCCCTGAATAACCCAAAGTCTAAGTCTTAAGATGCAAGACATCATCAGAAAATTCTATATATTGCTTCTCACTTAAATTCCCCTCCTAAACGTTAGGTTCCAAAATACAACATGGGAAGGTGAGAAATAAGCTAAGAAATTACCGCATTATGATTGAGGAAAGATCTTTACAGGTTAAGAACAAAGGATTGAAAAGATACCCAGATATCCTCCCAAAAAAAAAAAAATTTAGTCCTATTCCTTGCAGCAAATTTGGAAAGATTGTAAAAGTAAGAATACCCTGAGAGATGCATTTCCAGTTGTTGTTTAGCATAATATGTGTATATATATATATGTTCCTTATAGAAACCAGTTGAATATTGGCAACTGAATGACAATCCTTTAGTGAAATTGGCCAACTTGAACACTTTAGGTTGGGTCCAGCTTAGATTTTGCATCTTTAATATCTCAGCTATAGTTCCCGCACCATATTATCGTTAATGCAAACTCCAAAAAAGGGCTGAGGTAACTGCTTTCAATGTTTGAAGTATAATAAATATGAAGGAACTTATAATAGTATGTTTATACATCTCTCAAATATGAACTATATAAGTTTTGTTAAGGTTTCAAATTCAACATTTGTGTAGAACATAAGAGCCCAAGATGTAGATAAATGTTTCACACTCAGTCAGGATCCTATGCTTTTAAAAATAATTTCAGGGTGTTCATATTCCTTTCATATCCATAATTCTAAAAAGAAACCAAAATTTAAACATTACTAATAAATTAATTAAATTTGTTACCCTGCTCATTGCCGGTGCATTATTTCCCAACAGTCCGTCATCACCAAGGTTTGCTGCCCATGCATTTACCAGGTCATCATCAAGCGCATCAGGCTCTGCCAGTGCTGGTTTAGATTCATAAATAAGATCTGAAATTCCAGTAGCAACAGCTGGATCACTTAAACCGGCTGATGCACTAATATTGTGCCGCGTGCGATAGATGTCAATAAGTTTTGCACTGTCATAAGATTACAAAAGGGGATGAACAAATATAAAAATAAAAAGAAATAAAAAAAGCTAAAGCCTATATTAACAAGAAATCATTCACGGAATTTTTAAGTTCAGAATCATCCTACATCTAACCCACTGCAGCTCCCCAATCTAGTAAAATAACAGAAAACAATGGATCCCGAAAGACTGGAGACAGTGAAGCCCATAAAGATGACCAAAACCTGACTTTAGCCCACGAAATCTCTACTTCATCCCCACTATAATCCTTGAAGATTCTTCTATCTCTCCAACCAAATCACCAACATTCACTTTAAAGAGGGACAAGAAGGAAGAACAGTGTTCTACTTGCAAACGCCAACTAAGATTTTCAGTACACACATAAAATAAAATCCTCTAGTTTGCAGTGCATAAAATTTGGTCCCTCAACTACCAAACACAAAAATACCATGAACATCCTTAAAATGGATTATACACAATCCAAAATAGCAGATCATTACAGGTGGATCATACTAAAGGGGACAATCCTTAGAATGATCCATCTGCAATGGTCTGCTATTTTGGATTGAGAATAATCAATTTTAAGGATGTTCATAGTATTCTTGTGTTTGGTAGTTGAGGGACCAAAAAAGAAAACAGATGATTCTTCTGGACATGTCCTAAAAGAACTAGACAATTGCATCTCCACATTTCAGAATCATCTGTTTTCCTTTTTCTTTTCTTATTTTGTGATAAGAAAAAAAAATTATGAACTAAAGTACAAAGTTCATGGACAATATATTTGATAAAAAAAAAACACGTATAACATCTAATCAAACTCAACCTATTAAATCAAGTAGGAAAACAACAGCTACAAGTTCAAATAAAAACAACTAGACTACTGCAGCTTTCCAATTAGAAAAAAATCTCGAGAAAGAAACATCCCTAAAAAATATTTCAGAATCATCTTTTTACGCACAAAAAACGATAAAAGTACTTATAGTGAATCTGTACCTTATTGGCCCCAAAGGTAGATATTTTGCTCTTGGAACATAACAAAACAGTGAAACAAGATCAAGCAACCTTTCATGAGTTTCATATAGCTTCTTAAGCTCTTCATCTGTCCATTCCTTATTAGCATTGTCATGGTTGCGTATTTCCCTGATTGCCCACATACCAAACTAATAAGAATAAATAAAAAAGAATGACACATTTGAGGAAAATTTTGTATTACTTACTTTATCAAATCATCTTGTGCTCTATACATTTCATCAAGAACCTCTATCATGGGATTGATTAGAACTCCAAGGCCTGTGCCACTAGCTCCTTGATCTTCCCCATTACTGAGATGCATCTCAGAAAATTGAGACTGCACTCCGCCCTGTGCTAATGTGTGTAAAAATTCATAGATCTGTAGCCTAAAAGGCTCACCAGACCTTATTGCCATAGTTGTAAGAGCTTGAGCAGCAATAATCCGAACCTGGAGAACCCATGGAACCAACAAGGTATAAGAAAATCAAAATTCACAGTAACAAATTAACAATACATGCAATATCCTCTAGTAACAAATTAAAAATACATACAATATCTTCTAGTAACAGATTAACCCACGGTAGTTGGAGCATAACAATGCTCTAACTACAATTATCACCGTCCCAATGGTTCAGAAGGCATGCCTCAACAGATCACTACAACCCTCAACTTGATTGTAAGACCCATACTAGAAAGATAACGGCCAAAACTTGTATTTAATTCACCCTGTTATCATTGTACGAGGTAAAAACGACCAGTGGCTGAGAATGAGGTGGAAACTAATACCTCCCAGCTGCCACTGAATGCGCACCTCTGAAGCCTAGTCAATGCACTGGCTAGAGTAGGGTTACGAGAACTGGCAGCAGCAACCATTTTATCTGCATCTAGCATCATCAATGCAGTACCAGGCGGGGTAGCAGACTCCCAAGCATATTCAGAAGCAGCATAGTTTGCATTTTCTCCGAGAAACCATACCTAACAGTGCATTTATTCAGCAAAAAATAGAGAAGGAAATTGTTAGGATGTCATATTTGTCTTATTTATATGATGGTGGACACACCTTGTCCACACTTCTGTAATTCTTGAGTTTTGTTTATAAAAGCATCTCTCTTTTCAAAAACAAATAAATAGAGAAGGAAATTATACATCCTATTTGATAGGTAAATTAGAAGAGAAGCAAATAGAGCATCTATTGATTTAATAAGATGCTTACTGCTGCTTGTACTAATCTCTGTAATGCCAGAGCTGACTTTGGATCAGATGCAGATACCATGTCTACCGACGTAAGTCCCAACATTGAGCCAGGTTGTGGTGGTGGTAAATCAAGAACTATGGTAACCGCTTCTAATGCAGTGTGTTTCCCGTCACGACCAGCTCCAAGAAGACATGTCTGGAATCGGAACAGTCAATGATACCAATCAACCAAAACAATCACTGATACAAATTGTCAATCATCAAATGGAGATTTTATTTTTTCAAGAGAAAACACGAACTTTGTTAATGACAAACAGAGGGCAAGGAGTCTACTGCAAAAATCCTAAAGCATCCGTACAATATGTCTGAAATAGAAATTTTAGATATGCTATAAAACAGCCCAACAAGCATTTAACACAAACAAACAAAGAAACATTAAATACATGGCAGCTCTCCAATCTAACAAAATATAAGAAAAAGGAATCCCCTTGAAATCTTTAGAGAATCTAGAGACCAAAGCCAAAAGAGCCGACCAAATCCCCTTCTTACCCTGCCCCTTACTACAGACTGTGTAAATAAAAATGGAAGAAAATACAAAAACGGTGGACAAGACATATGCAACTGAATTTTAAATTGATAAGATCTGCCTGACTGGATTGAATGAAAACTTACCTTCCACAATAGTTGTAATACATCAGCATCGATCTTCCCCGGAACTTTAGTTGCAAAGATCCTTGCGATTTCAAGAAGAGTGACAGCCATATCTGGGGTTGCCTAATGACACAAATTAAGGACTTATTTTTAGACTTAAGACATGGCATGCACAAGAAAGAAATGAAAGAAAACCCTTATGTAGGGATTTATTAAGTGAAAACGTTGACAATACAGTTAGCTTAGAAATCCTTGTGCGCCATCTGTTCAAATACCAGAAAGATCAGTTAGATAGGATATGGTTAAATCACCCCTTCCAAACCCCCTCCAGCCTCTTCAAACTACTAGTGTTCTTTACATCTATACTCGTTATATCTTACACTTGCCGAATAGAACAATATAATCATTTTTTGAAGAGAAACATAATTTGATTAATCCAAACAACCAGTACAAGCTGACAAGTTGTCCACTACAACAGAACAAACTAAAATCTTGAAACAAGATCAATCTGCTTCCTTAAAATGGAACATAACGCTTTTTGCCAAATGGAATATCCTTAAAATGCTTTGTCAAAGATGTCCAGAGAGAAGCCATAAATTTAATTCTATCCAAAAGAAGATTTACTTCCTCCACCTTATCTTCAAAAAATCTATATGCCATTCCAACCGAACACCCTTTTTTTTTTTTTTTTAAATCACAGGGAGCCTTTCTTTTGATTCTTTTGTGTAGTTTTGGAACAGCCTTAGACAGTAATAGCATACGACTTGGTGTTGTTCTCATCTCCTTTGATCTCAACTTCAGGTTTTTTTCTTGGTTTTTGTGTATAAAAGTTGACATCAAAACAATTTTCCTAACAAAGCTTTATTCCTTTTCAATAAATTTCCAAAGGCTAACTATTTTCTGAAAAAGATCCTAACATAATTAAGATGTTCCCCCTGCCCACAAAGTGTCTCCTTGTAATCATCTAAACACAACATTTAGTCATGCATAACCAAAACAAATTACAATTAAAAAAAAGGTTGTACTCTTTAATACACAAACTACCATGATAAGCAGCAGGAAACAAGTTGGTGATGTTAGTAAGAATTGTTAATGGAAAAATAGAGAAACTTTATCTTGAGTAATCCCTTACTTTATAACAAAGTAAGAGACACATTCTTAGGCCTCACTCTGCAATGTGGTCTCATGATCGGAACCAAACATTTTTTAAGTCCACATTTGAGAATCACCCCCACAAAAAGCAGTCAAATTGGAAATCAAATCATTTGATTATCGTCATGGTCATTTCAATATCTATCAGGAACACTGTATTCCTCTATTTATTTGATCACATTTAGATGACTAAATAATTTCCAATTTGGCTTATTTTTTTGCAAGGATGATCCTTAAAGGGAAACTTAAAAAATGGGCAATTCAAATCACGGACCATATTGAGTGGCTCTATTGTGTCTGGAATCACTCAAGGAAAGGTTTTTGTATAAGATTATACATGTATATATAAATACTTCTATAGATATGCACTTCCCACAAATGTCACACCATGAGATACTTTCACGTTCACTACATACCTTAAAACGAGCATGCAAAGTGAGTACGATATCATTCAGTAGTGTGGCTGGCCAAGCTGGATCAGAGAGCTCTGATGCAATAATAGATTCTAGTTGATCAAATGTATCATGTGGACTTTGCATCCAGATCAGTGCCTTAATCACCATTGCTCGAACATAAACACACTCACACGCCACAGTTGTCCGCACAACTTCCATCAATGAAGCTAACAAACTAGCAATTGTATCATTGCCACCTACTCCAGTAGACAAAGAAGAGGTTCTTCGGGTACCTATGTGAAAAGAAAGGGCGGTGGGAAAGGAAACCAAGGGGCACACAATCAGATCACAAAACATAACTTTCAGTTCTTCATGATAAATAATTTGTTTTGGATGTATTTAATAATCCTTTAATGTGATGGAAAGCAGCTCCCTTGTCATTCAAGTTTAAACAGCCCTAAGTAACTGCTCCAGAATTATTTGAAAAGTTTAGAGGAAAAAAAAAAGTAAAATAGAAAGAGTGAAAGTATAAGCCTTTCTTGGAAAGAAAATTTTAGAAGTAGCACTAGTTTATCTATGCCTAATCCTACTCACACCTAGAGAAACACAGGGCCTTTTTTTTTTTTTTTTTTGATAAGAAACAGACTGTCATTAAAATAAAGCAGTACATCATAGAACACAGTGGACAAGATGTCCACTATACAAGCACCTAGACAACAAGCTCTAAGAGAATAAAAGATCCAGACATACAAAGGTTTAGGAAATAATCTCCCTAATACACAACAGCCCCCCAATTAGACAAGATTACAGAAAATGAATAATCCCTAAAAATTAGAGTGACGGATGCCCATAAAGAAGCCCAAAACCGAGCTCTCTCCCACAGACTATCCATTCCCCCCTAGCATCATCAAAGACCCTTTTATTTCTCTCCATCATAATTACCCACAAAATAGCCATCACAGCACATCTCCCCAACACCATTCTCCTCTTCTTCCCTTCAAAAAACTTAAAACTCTCTGACAGCAAAGCAGTACAAGAATCTGGAATCTACCACCTCAACCCCCCCTCCCTAAACAGCCTCTGCCACAAAGATAATGCAACTGGGCACTGCAAATTAAGTGTTCCAACTCTCCACCTCTCTTCTACAAATCATGCACCAATGAGGAGATAAAAAAGAAGAAGGTCTTCTTCGCTGAACCATATCACAGGTGTTCAGCCTTACATGAGCAACAATCCAGGCTAATACATTTAGCCCTCCAGATTACACGAGAGGGAGGAAAATGAGAAACAGAAGGATTATCCATTAATCCCCTCACAAAGGATTTACATGAAAAAACCCCAGCAGACTCCAAATTTCAAATTCTCCTGTCTTCCTTTTGCGGGACCAACACAATATTTTACTCACCACATATAGCCTTTTATCTCAGGTTAAATTCTACTCATAACAGCCAGATCTAAATTTAAAAAACACACATTTACTCCACACACCCTAACGTATTCCCAAACCACCCTTAAAAAGTTAACTATTTTAATTCTTTAAAACTTAAAAAATTAAAATGCTATATAAAAATTTCTCTCCCCTTCCTCCTGTTGGTTCCCCTACCCCTCTCCCACTAGGTCAATTGCACCATGGCACTACATTTTCTGCAGCACCATGGCATTGTAATTTCTGCAATGCCACAAAGCCATGGCTCATTAACTAAATTTTATTTATGTTTTTTATTACTGACTTTATGTTTAAGTTTTTAGATTTAAGAGAAATAAGAAAATTAAATAAATATAGTCCTGTTTGGCAATTTTGAAGAGGGATAAAATTGAGATTAAAATTTCATTAAAACTTGGGTGTGGAGATCAATTTTCTGGGTGTGAATGGAATCCCCTTTACTTCTTTTTCGGGTCTTCTTGGTCTTTTTAAGAGGAAACATAGGCCTTATCTGTAAGTTTCCCAAGACTTCAACAGAAAACAAGTGGACTTGGATAATCTTATATGTTTGGTATGATGAAACAATGGCACACCATCGTTCTGCCAGAAGCCCAAAAAGACGAACAATATAAATATTAGCATTTCAAGAAGTTAATAAATGAATCAAATAAGATGCATGTGTAAATTTTATGAATGCCTGAAAATTAGTTACTACACACAAAAATACACGGTTGCATTTCAATTAGTCGAGAAGATAACTAGTTTATAAACAAAAAAATCCCCAGTCGCCTCTGGTCAGAGAAACCACAGCTTAATCTTCCATAAAACAACCTTCCAATTCATTACACAGGAGGACATTTTTATAAGAAACACGGATTTTTATCAATAAGAAAAGAAAAATGATACAAGGAGGATGAATGAGATGTCCACCAAAATTTATGATCAATGACCCTCTAGAATATTACATGAAAGATGATATGCAAGATATGGAGCAGCAAATAAAAAGTTAAAAAAATTCCTATGAAAAATAAAAAGTTAGAATATTACTTTCAGTATGTGAGGTTTCATTACTATCCAAATCTTGTGAATCGAGAGTCTCAGAAAATGTGTTAACATGCATTGTTTCATCAATATCCTGTATGCCTAGAGAAAAAGCAGCAGCCCGACTTTTCCCCATCTCCTGCACAACTCTTGCTGCTGCATGGAGTACTGGCCTAGAGAAACTACGGAAAGCACTCTCCAACCTGAAACAAAAGCAGGAAACATAGAAGAATTAGAAGATTATTTAATCAATTTCGAAAAGATGGTCATTGACAAACTACAAAGTTTAACCAGACTCCTAAACATGAAAAACATGCTTCACAAACAACCTCCCAACATCAATTATTAGCAGCATCTGATACCAAAACAAGAGAGCAAGCAAAAGATAGACAGGCAGGCAGAGAGAGAGGGGGAGAAAGAGAGCTCCTTAAACCTTCTCATTACAAGTTTAATAAGGGGTTGTGGACGCCTTGTCTTCTGAGATTTATCTTTGGCGGAATCCTTCACAGAAGGTGCTTCTGGCAACTTGAGGATCTCCCTAGTTAATCGGTACCATCCAGCAGCTCGCTCTTCAGTCCTACATTATGAAAAGGTAAGGAGAAATTTATTTAAAAATAAGTAGGTGAGTGGAAGACCAGTTATAGAATAATTTACCATCCAATTATAACCTTGTGATGTTAAAAAGAAAACAAAGGCATAGAAGACACACCTCTCTGCATTATCGTGCTTTCCCAATACACATAAGATTGCCTCAAAACAGACTCTTTCGCTGGGATCCAGGAAGAGTTGATAGAGCACAGAGTTGAACACAGATTTAATATGAGGTCTCTCTGTACACAAATCATTTTCAAGAAACAAATAATATAAATCATACAACTTACAAGGATACAAATACAATAAATAGAGAGAGAAAACAAAAAATCTTCAAAAAGAGCTACCATCCAATGCTCGTGCTCTAGAAATTGTATGGCACAACCTTGCTAGAGCAACTCTAGCAAGAACATCATGCAAATGGAGAACATCCTGTAAAGCCCCTGATATATAGAAGAATAAAACATGGTGCCACAAAATACAGTGAGAAGAAATGATTAAGCATATTAAGATAACAAACTAACTTTATAATTTGGACTACCTAGATTAAAAGCAATCTAAAATGGTATTAAACCAGAGAAGACTTGAAATCATTTCCTTCACAAACTTCATTGTATAAGCATATCTGAGAGCAGACCAAGTCTTTTCTTTTCTTTATTTTTGTACAACTAAAACATTAAAAACAATTTATTAAGGCACCAAGTTGCATAAATATCAGAAAATGTAATAAACCAAACATTTTGAAACGCTCTAGTCAACTATATAACAACTTTGATAAAAAGAAACAAAATGGGGTCCACATGACAGAACCTCAAAGGATTGGCTAGAAGCTGTGTCTCAAACCAAAGACATTTTCTTATTCCATTGTAATAATTAGATCCCTTGTTTATTCTTTTCTTTTTTGGCTAGGAAACAAAACTTTATGAAGGAAAAAGCTACAAATTAGTTCCGTTGTTAATTAACTGACTTATATTTTTCCAAGTTATTACAAAAGTTCAGATTTCTTTCAATTGGAATGGCTATCCAGAAAATTATGCAAATTACAGAAACCACTGACCAGAGTGTATATGATAAGTTTGCAATTTGCAACCATGTAAGTCAAGACATCAGATGAACAATAGCATAACCCTAGACTTTGAACTAGGAATAAAGCCTAATAGTTTAAGAAACTTTGCTCTCAATTTGGGCATCATAACCAAAAATATAGAAACTTAAATTTTTTTTGTAAATATCAGTGCATGTCACCTTAAACAACAAACCCATCATTAACAACAGTAACAGAATCTGACAACAAAGATTGGGAAGAATACCTCCAGGCTGTGCATGATTCCCTACACAAAGGCAATAGATTTTAAGGCATTAGAGGTATAAACACTACCAAAGTTTAGTTTCATGATTACATGGTGATTACAAGTACACAATAGAAATGTGAAAGCTTTGCAAGGTTAAATTAATTAAATCACCTAAGCCCATTGCAACTGCATAAGGGTCCTTTGTAGCAAGCTCAGATAGAATTTCCAAAGCATGCCTTACAGCAACAGGATCAGCAAATGAAACCCTGAAGTGAAACACAAAGTTGTTTGACTTGGAGAACCGATTTCACGACACAGATGCAATTTCTAAAATTACCACGGCATCCATGAAGTATTTAAAGAAAATTAAATCAATGTTGGAAGTTTAAGGATAACTATAAAAACAGATTCAAAGCATAAAAAAGGACAAGAAAAAAACAGAAACCATAAAATAAATAAAAATAAAAACTTTCAATCAAAACAAAGTGCTCCAACTAAAAATTAAAGTCATGTATCGTTACATCATTCTCCTCTATTCTATTAGATTGGAAGGCAGCAGCTGAATAGATACATGTCTATTTAGTCATGGGTTGGGTGGTGTTTTAACTTTGACTGTAGAGTGCTTTGTAGATCTCATGTGGACTCCTTGTCTACAGCTATTGTACATTTTGAATTGTTCAATAGAACCACAAATAAATATATGACAAAAAATATCAGAACCAGATAGATCTACGCCACATCACTTATATAAGGAAATTGATATAACCACATCACTTATATAAGGAAATTGATATAGTGAATTTTCCCATGCAACAACTTTATGCAATCAAAAATTGACTACCAGAGTTAGGAAAACAAACCCTTGAATAGCACGATACAGAAATGCTGGGTTTCCTGGATCCAATGGAAGTCTCCTCAAAGCACTTAGGGCAGCGTATTGCAAGTTACTCCGGAGGATGAACTGAAGTTGAAAATATAAATGAAATAAGTAAAACAAGGAATAGCTCACCCAACCATATTAAAAACCAAGAGACACCATCCAGAAACAACCCTAAACCCTTCTTCAGAGTTTAGAGATAGTTCCTTTAATGCTATTTTGTTAGATTGAAATCCTGTTGTGCTTTAGCTTACTGTTCCTTTTATCTCATTGTAGCATATTTGATGCCTTTTGTATGTTTTCTGTTTGTTTTAGCTTGCTAGAGATTTAAGTGGACATCTTGTCCCTTATTTTGTAACCTCTATCTTTGTTTCAATAAAATCTGTTTCCTATAAAATAAAAAATAAAAAAACAAATGACTAATGTTTCACAAAGTGAACCAGACACCTAACTGGTCTCTGGTATCTTCAGATTTCATGAATGGACATGATTTTTCTAAAAAACAATAAAATACTAGAAATTATACTATGGTTACTAACTGCAATGCTGCATACTAAACAGCAAAATTTAAGAAAAGTTCATGACCTGCCACCAAAAAATAAGAAAAGTTCATGACCCACTAATGATAAATAAGTGCTAGCAATGAGGTCTGTGCACAGTTCTTAGTTGTAAGGAAAATGACCAATACCACACACGGTTGAGCAAGTAGAGGAATCCACCATGAAACACAATTCCAAGCCTTCCAGCAGAAAAAATACAAAACCTAAGCAGATATATTTTACCTCCTTATCACCACCTTTGGTCCCAAACACACCTTTCTTGCGTTTTTGCGGGCCATCAGCAACCTAGAAAATAATATATGTATAAGAACAGACCTTTAGAAAATTGAAGCTTAAAGGCATCATAGATCTGTCAAATAAGATTCATCTTGATAAAACCCAAAAAAAAAAAAAAAAAGATATCTTTTTTGGTTGTGGGCAACTAAAATACCAATGAAATGGCGACATTTTCTTGTCCTTTGTATTGAATTTTCTCCTCCTACCCATTCAGTTTCGTTCATTGTAAAGTTATCAAAACAAAGAGTAAGTTTCTATAATGCAAAGGTGGTTTTGAAGAGGCCACTGCACACCTATTATTCATCTTTAAACCACCAATGAGACCTCAGTCTTCTAAGGTTCTTCCCAGGCTTTTTATTATTATTATATGATAGAAAACAGATACATTTATTAATTAAAATGGACAATGGTACAATGACGGTTTGGAACTGAAGAACAGTGTTACACAAGCAAATGGATTATTTTAAAAAAAGAAACATATTTAGTTACTCAAATCATATGTACAAACACGTGGATAAGGAATCCACTGCCTAGATACAGTTGTTGTAATCAGTATTGCCTTTTTTAACATTTTGAATCAGTATCGTCTTTGGTTGGATTGCCAATGTTACTAAATACCTAAATTATTCTTTTTAACCAACAAGAAGAAAATTCTACAGATGATTCTGACATAAGCCTTTAGTAAGCACAAAAGAGTAAGACACAGATGACCATTACCCGGTCCATTACGCATACCTTATCAAGAATGCCAAACACAATTTCGTACAATTTGGACAATATTTCAGAATTGGTTGAAGGAGCATACGTAAGAGCCTTCAAAGCTTGCAGTCTTCGTGCATGAACTTGAACAAAATAAAAAGTAAAAAATAACAAACAGAAGTCAAGATGTAATTTACATTGATAAACAGAAGATAATTATGAGACAATTCAATTACTTTTTTTTTTCCCCTTTTTAAGCATCTTTACCCTGATGCTCTCACTAATGTAAGATCAAGTTGATAATAAAAAGCAAAAATATGGTAAGACTGTTCCTCAAAAACATGAATGTTTTTATTAAGACCATAACCCACACAAGTAATGTAACAACAGATAGAAAACTTTCAAATCAATTAGTAAAATACACTATCTACAAAGTGAGGATACCTAAGTTGCCCTCACATATTTTTAAAATCAAGTTAAATCAAAAAATATCTAAAAGCATTAATTACATAGAAGGTACCAGGCCACCAACAAGCTGCCATTCCCACCCATTATTCTTTTCTTTTTTTCTTTTTAAAGAAACTTAAAGTTTGAATTTATTTTAGAAGAAACACAACTTTATTGCTATGGACAAAAACAATACATGATAGTGGACAAGAAGCTCAAACCAACACTACAGTACAAAGACAATACAGCACAAATCCTCCCAAACTACAACCTGAAAACTGGACGAAACTTAAATTATAACACGGCTGCTCTCCAATCTGATAAAATAACAGAAAAAGAAGTAACCCTAAATTCTGAAGAAACCAAGACCCAAAGGGAAGACCAGAATCTGACTTTGTCCCTAAGCAAAGCTCCTCCAACCCTACCCTTTTATAGTCTATTCCCACCCATTATTCTTGAACATTTCGAAATAAAGACTAAATTAAAAATAATATAGTTGGCCAAGAATATAACACAGGAGACACAAGAGTGAAAGTGAATCACCAAGAATACTTCAAATTCAAAATAAGAAAAAGAACAACACTGGATAAGACCACTCAAAAATCAGGCCAGAAATTTCATCCACCATCTCTAGCACTACAAACAAAACAACTAAAGGAAAAGTAATCTAAGCACCATACTCTACATGAATTATATAAGATTTCATTTGAATGACATAATTTACGTACTTATTAAAGTCAGTCAGTCTCACTCACCAACTTCTATGCATATAGTTTTATAGACCTAGTTCAAATTAAGCCCTCAAAATTTAAGGCTTAGTTAACCAAGTTCACCATATACAGACTTAAAATAGATAAATTGTGTCCTCAGTATGCGCTTGAAACCAAAACTTTGTGCAGTGTGTTTTCTTAATAGACAAGAGGGGTGTGGTATTGGGGAGGTGCGCTGTGATGGCTGTCCTTTTGGGTAATATGGATGGAAAGTAATAGAAGGATATTTGATGATGTTAAGGGGGAAGGGTTGGAAAATCTATGGGAGAGAGCCTGGTTTTGGGCGGATATGTTTCGGTTTCTTCAGAGTTTAGAGACTATTCTTTTTCTGTAATTATGTTTGATTTGAGTGTAGTGTTTTAGAGTCTTGATGGTTTCTGCTCTGTGTAACTGTTATATTTGACATGTTGCTGGTATACTTCTTTGTTGTAAGTTTTTAGATTTTAAGTTTAGTGGATATCTTATCCACTGTATTCTAAAATTCTGTTTGTCTTAATAAAAGTCTGTTTCCTATCAAAATATAAAAGGTTTTCTTAATAGACAACATGCTACTATAAAGTTAAAAACTACGCCAACAATCAGACAACCATGAAATGTAGTGATAAAAAGAAGCCAAAACAGTATTAAATCACAAGTGAAATCAAAGACTGATACCGTACATTCTACATCAGCATTTGAAGCCTCTGTTGATAGCTGATTTACTATTCTTGGAACAACATCAGCCCTAGTCACCCCTCCAACAGCATCAATGTCTGCTAGAGCATCCCAGTTTGGGGTTGGGATGCCGCCACCGCTGGTCACACCCTGTGCACCGGTATCTGACAAAATCCTGGCCAAGTAATAATAGACATATCGAAGAACGCTCTTATCTTCACACTGCTGATTGAGCTGAAGAAAGAGAGAAGAATTATCAAAAAGCATTGCTTTGAACCATGCAATTTATGTATCAGTTATCATAGGCAGAGTATAAGACCTCTTTGATCAAAAACAAAAAATACTAAAAAAAATTTATTAGGGAGAAGTTCATTGACACCCCCTGAGGTTTGGACTTATTCCAATCAAACTCCTCAGGTTTCATTTATTCCACCAAAACCCCAAATTTTTAACAGATGTGAACTCCTACTAACAGTCAAAGGGCAAACCCATCATTTGAACCTTACAAAAATTAAATATAAAATATAAAATCTCTTTTAAAACTCAGACTAAAAAACTAAAATGTTGGGGAGGCGCCTCCTCACTACCTTCCTCTTGTCTTGTTCATGGAGAGATGCTAAGATCTCCCTTCATCTTAGGCTTCAAGAAGACCAAGAGGTCCAACACCATCGGAAATAAATGCAAAGATACCCATCACTATATTTACAGCTCCAAACATTTCAAACAAACCCCTCAAATCCCTCTTCTTTTCACAGCTCACTCTTCTCTCTCTTTCTCACACTCACACAAACCCCAGTTTCTCTCTCCACATGAAGCCTCAACTTGGAAACTTTTTACTAAAAAAACCCACATTGTTTCCGGTCCTAACTTTAATTAGACTTCTGGGTCTTGCTCCAATGGTATTGTTCATGTGAATTCTAGATCCTAACTTTAATTAGACTCCGCAACTACATCCCATCAATAAGTGAAAATAGCAAAATATATAAATATGTGCATAGGAGCATGGACAAGATACATAGTTAAAATGCAATTGGAAACCCATTTGAAGATGGAATAACAAATGAAGAAGGATATGTACGCAACATGTAAATGAGAGAAAGATACCATGAGAAGAGAAGGTGCGACCGAGGGGTCAACAGAATTGTATACGGCAAGCTTGGGAAAGACGTGATTCACTAACTGCTTCTGGGAACTTTTCTATTCACGATGAAGAAGGAATAGAAAAACAGAACTTCCATTAAAAAAAAAAAAAGGAACATTTACACTACAAAATAGGTGAGTGAAAGAGGTGATGAGTAATAGCTACCTGATCGAATGTAGCAGCTAATTCGTGAATACTCCTCGCAAGTTGTGCATATGAAACGGGCTGCAATTCCAATTAACACCAATTACTCAGAATTCATTGAACTCAACCAACAACTAAACGGATCAGAATTCATTGCGCTAATTATACACACATATATATATAAAGAAAATAAGAAAATTTCGACGAATTGGACCTTCTTCTTCTGCCTCTGCTTCTGGGGCATCAAGATGTTAGTGCGAACGGGATTCAACGCAGCTTTAGCGGCAGAGATGGTGTCGTTTTGGATCTGCATCAGCGCCGCCCTCTTCGACCTCTTCTCCCCAGCCGGCTTCCCCAAAGCCGTCGGAAGAGCTGGGCTGCCTTTTGGCGGTGGTGGTGAAGCCGCATAAGCAGACTGAGCCGACTGAGAGGACGAGGAAGACGACGTCGTTGTGGACGCGGAGGCTGATACTGTGGATGGGTCCGCCGTTATCAGATCCATTAGCGTCGTCCCTGACGAATCCTAAACAAAAACACCAACATTTCAAAATTAAAAAAATAAGGAAAAGAGGAAATGTGGAAGTGCGAGTGCATCTCATGATCAGGACTTACCGCCATGGCTAAGCTTTTGCAATCAGAAGGAGAGGAGAGGACTCCTGCTTTGCTTTCGTTTTCCTCAGTACAACTTAGGTACAACCAAATCCACGCAAAAACCCTGAAATTGGCTTATTATGATTAAGCCAAACCAATTTTAAAATCTTCAATATTTAAGCAGAGATTCACAGATTCACAATGGAACAAAAATCTAATAGGACATAAATTCAACAATTACCTTTTGAATTTTTTTTCTTTATTACTGAAAACCTTAAGAGAAACCCCAAACTGAGAGACAATCAGAAAAGAGCTGCGGCAACTGCCGAGCTGAAATCCGATGCGAGGAACGAAGAGAGAGAGTGGGGGGGGAGAGCGAGAAACGTCGTCCTTTTGGTGTTACTGTAAATCCATGTCAGCATTTGTGGTGTTACTTTTTCGTTAATAAGCTGCCACCTGTTTATTAATTTTACTAAAAAAAAAAAGGGCTGCTATTTGCACACCCTCTTTTTTCTTTTTGCACACCCTTTCTAAAAAAACAAAAAAGAACCTCCAAACAAAAAGACCACTTTGGCCCTCCCCTCACCCACACACCCCATTCCCATCTCCCCCCCTACACACCCCATTCCCATCCTTTTTTTTTTTTTTCTTCTTCACCGTCAACCTTGGCCGCCGCCAACTTTGGCCACGCCTGCCATCGCTGGCCACCTCCCCGCGAGCAGAGACCACCAGCAGCTCTCTCTCTCTCTCCTTCCATCTCTCCTCTCTCCCTTTCTCTGTCTGCCTTCAAGATCGGCGACCACCTCTTCGCAACTGCCTGCGCGCAGCACCCAGCCCGCTGTCCTCCCACACGCTGCTACACCTCCTCCCACAGCACCTCGTCTTCTACCTCGAAGCCCAGAACAAGCCACCATTAAAAAAAAAAAAATTCAGTTCGGCAGGTTCGGCGGACCAGTGCCGAACCGGGCTGTTTCGTTCGGCAGTCATCCGCTGAATATAACAAGATTGTTCGGCGGATGAGTGCCGAACGAAACAGCCCAGTTCAGCACTGGTCCGCCGAACTTGCCGAACTGAAAAAAAAAAATTTTAATGGTGTTCGGAGGGGAGGAGAAAGAGGGAGGGTGGTGCTGCGGAAGAAGAGAGAGAGATAGGAGGGTGGTGCTGCGGGGAGGAAAGAGAGAAAGGGAAGTGGTCGGTGAGGGAAGGAGAGAGGGAGGGAGGTGGTCAGGTGAGGGAGGGGGAGGGGCTGTGTTTTTTTTTTGTATGAGTTGATGAGGTGTGGTGGGTGAAGGGGTGTGTAGGAGAAATTTTAAATTTTGGGAGAGAGATAGGGAGTGTGTGAAATGTATAAAATAGGGGTATTAGGGTAATTAGATGGGTGTGTTAAAGAGAAATTTTAAATTTTGGGAGAAGATAGGGGGTGTGTAGGAGAAAAGTGTGTGCAAAAAGAAAAAAAATGGTGTGCAAATAGCAGCCCTAAAAAAAAACTCAATGGGCTATTGTCTCCTCCACAAGGAATAAAATTTTGAATATTTTTAAATTTTGACAAAAATTAGATGAAAATGATGAAAATTACTATCAAAATACGAAAATTTTGAATGAAACTTTACCATATGTTTATTTAACATATTATCTACTACATTGATAAAAAAACATTGAAAAAACCAAATTATATGGTAGGTTTCATGTGATATGTGATGAATATAATGCGCGCTGTAGGCAAATACTGTTAAAAAAATGCTTCACTAATTAATACATAATGAAATTATACGAATAAACCACCAATGTGGCAACGTGAAGTAGCAAGCTTACTTAAAGAGACTTGGAAATGGTTTTCGATAGTCAAATTGAGCCGAATTGAGTTAAAAGAGAACCAACCCAGTGGCAGCAGTAGCGACAGCGGTTTATCTAAAATTTCAATTTCATAAATTCTTCAAATTGGAAAATCAAACATTAAGGGAATGAAATCTCATGGTGAGGGGATAAATTTCTTTTTCATAATTTATGTTTACAAAGATTTAAGCTAAAAAAATTGACTAGTGATTGTTTTTAAAAATGTTTGTTTTAATTAAATTTTTTATAATTTAGTTTGACTCCAAAGTTGACTATTTTCAATAATGGGTTTTTAATCTTAATTTTTGTGCCGTTGGAAATGTCTTGAGCTCACGAACGCATACACGCGAACCGTTCGTAAATCGGAGTTATGGTTTAAAAGTTACGGACGTTTGATTTGAAGGGCTTTTGGGTAATTTCTATTTTGAGTTTTAAAAAGTTAAAAACCCAAAATTAGGCTAATCAACTTCAACTTCACGTGCACACAGTACAATCTCATTCTCTCTCCTCACCACGACACCTCTGTCTTCTCTTTCCCCTCTCTCTCTCCCTGCACTTTCTTTTCCGGCGATTCTTCAGAGTCCGGCAGCGGATGTTGGTGGGTTTTAGCCTATTTTCTTCGATTCCTCTTCCTCTATCTTCCTACGGCCTTGGATTAACCCATAAATTAGCAAAAACCCATATTTAGGGGAGAGAGACCCGATTGGGGATTGCTGGTGACTGGGCTTTTCTAGCGACATCGTAGCCTCCTACTGCCATCATCTTCTTCCTCTCTTCGTGCTGAGCATGATGATGGGTTTGGATTTCTCAAACGACCACTGTAGAGCGCAAATCGAAGAGAGATAAATTTGGTGAGAGAGAAAAATGGTTGGATTTGTGTATAGGTGAGCGAAATTTCAAACATTTCTGCGAAATTCTCACGAAAAATTGATGGATGTGTGATAAAATTTCGATACATATAGGATATTAAGGTTTAAACCCTTTAGGGTATTTTTGATTATTTTTTATATAGAAGTATATTAGGGTTTAAAAACAACTAAACGAAACACCAAAATGGCCAAATCAAACCCCAAATAAAATTCCTAACTTTTTTTTTTCTTTCCAATTGCCTAAAGACTCCAAATCCCAATTGACCCTAAAACTCTTTTTTTTCTTTTTTTTTCTTTCCTTTTCCTCTTCTTCCCCCGTGACTTACAGTGGTCTTCGTCTTCCACTCATCCTCTTTTTTCTTTTCTTTTTCTTTTCTTCCACACTTCCAGTTTTTCTTCTCATTTGTTTATCTCTCCTAGTCCGTCACTCCCTTCTCCCTTCCTAATCTCTCTCTTCCCTCTCCCTCCCCCGATCTTCTTCTCTTCCTCCTCTCCCTCCCCGGATCTCTTCTCTCCCTCTGACGACGGCGCGCCTCTACAACTTTCTCTCTGATCTCTTATCTCTCTTCGGCGACGGTGCTCTGCCTCTGCCTCCCCTCTCCCTTCGGTCTTTGCCTCCCCTTTCTCTCTCTGATCTCTATATCGAAAATTTCGCCAAAATTTCGAGGATTTCAGAAAATTTCGACGAAATTTTTCGAAATTAATTTGGTATGGTGTTAAAATTTTCATACCCCTAAAAAATGAAATTTTACTCCTTCCCTCCCACTTCTTCCACGGAAATAATAATAATATTATGTATCCCAAATTTATAAATTTGGATTCAAATTTATGTGTTCCTTTTTTACTTAGGGAAATTTTATTCATACTCAACAAAAATTTTGAACATGAATAGACCATTTTATCTCACCATAAAATTACTATTAAGGACAAAATATATTTTTTTAAAAAAACTCAATTTTCTCTCTCTATTCTCAACCCCTTCATCAACCTCAGCCTTCACCTCACTCTTACTCATACTCTCAAACACACTTTGAACCTCACTTTCTAACAAACACCAAACCCTAAAGAATTTTGAAAACCATAACATCAAAACAAGGCTTTTTAGGCGAATTGATGTTCAAATTGTTCCTTATGAGCCTCCAAATGAGGTATGTGTACATATTTTTTTAATTTTTCTGCACTTTTTCACGCTTGTGATTTCTTGGGAGATTACTGGTTCATGATTTGCTCGATGGATCAGCACCGAAAACGATAACCGTTTTCGTTGGATGTCAACCGAATATGTAACACTAATTTGGTGATTAGTTGTTGAACAATGCGTTTGAAAAGTGTCTCAAATTGTTTATTCGGAGTATGTCAACCGAATACATGTAATTTGTTCGGCTGCCAGACTCCGAAAGTATATACTTTGTTCGGAGGTAGATAACCGAATTTAGGTGACTTGTTTGGCTGCTTTTCTCTGAATATATTGATTTTGTTCAGGTGCCTATCGTCGAATATATTGATTTGGTTCAATTCTGTGCAACCTAATACTGAAAATTGGCCTTAAATTATGTTTTATTTTGTAAGAGGAGGAAGAGGGTGAGCATGAAGATGATGGTGAGCAAGAAGAGGGTGATGCCTCTACTCGAGGTAGCTCAGTTGGAACTGAACATGCCGACCACACTAATGAATTCATAACTGATAAGGTATCAATTGAAATCAACTTAAGTGAACTATAAATTGCCTAACTCGGTGTCTAAATAGTTTGAATTCACTGTGCAGATATTTTCAACTAAATTTGAATTGATTAGTTGGGTCTATGGGCAAGGTTTGAGGCACAACACAATATTAATAATTAGGAAGTCTGATTCATGAGGGGTTGGAAAGAGGATAAAGAAACCTCGAATATTCTTTGGTTGTGAGAGGCATGATGAATACAAGCCAAGTATGTCTACTAGTGCAACTGATCAGACGACTGATGTTGAAAGGTGTCTAAATAGTTTGAATTCACTGTGCAGATATTTTCAACTAAATTTGAATTGATTAGTTGGTAGGGGTGGGCATTTAAACCGCGAACCGGACACACCGAACCAAACCGTGTTGACCAAAATTGGTCAAAGATTGGACCGAATTGGACCGGACCGGTCCTATACGGTTCCAGTTCCGATGTTGCTTTCCTTGAAGCCGGGCCGGGCCGGACCAGACCGTGTATGTATAAACATATATATTTATACCATTTTATATTTTTATACACTTTTTTAGCACATTTTTATACACATTTTAACACACATTTATATATATTTTAGATAATAAAATTAATATTAACCTAGATATATTTTAGACCCTAAAATATATTTTATATATCCCTATATGGCCTATATAGTATATTATATATATATATAGTACTATATAGTATATAGTTTATAATACTATAGTATATGTATATCCAAGGGTTTAAATTTCGAAGTTTTCGGCGAAATTTCGCCGAAAATTTCGTTTTTTCGGGGGTCCGAAATTTTAACACCAATTCGACCGAATTTCGGTAAATTTCGGCGAAATATTCGAAATTTCGGATACCCTAAATGCAAATTTTTTTGAATTTGAGAGAAATTTCCACGAAATTTCGCTTAAATTTCGTCGAAATTTAGGGAAACTTCGATGAAATTTCCCTCAAATACCCAGTAACCCAGCAAACCCCAGCCCCCAGCGCACCAAATTTCCCTCACTCCCTCACTCCCTCAAATACCCAGCCTCACAATCTCACCTGCATAGTCGTCGGCGCACACCTCCATCGAAAGCTAAGGCCCGATCTGCAGTGCACACCTCCGTCGGCGCACACCTCCTTCGTCTTCTCGGCTCTGTCTCTTCTCTCTCTCTCGCCTCTCTCCTCCATCGTCTCGGCTTGCAGCGCCGTTCCGGCCACCTTGAAGCCCCCTGAAAATCTGAACCCAGTTTGTGCGAAGCCGAAGTGCCATACTGCCAAGTCTGCTACTCTGCCTCTGCCATCAACCCGTGACTTGAGTCTCTAAGGCTACATAGTGATTCATTGGCAGTATGGCAGTAGTCAACACAGTCTGCTAATCGATCGTCACAGTAGCCAAGAAACTTGTATACTTGACTAACCTTATATTTTATATTCTTAATTTTAAGAAATAAAAGGAATGTGTAGATTGTTTTACAAACTGAGTGGCTGAGTGCAATCTTATCTACACCGACTACACATTGTTTTATTTCTTAAAAGTTTGGACTAGTCCACTCTTTGCATAATGGGTTGGGTGAGAAACCCATATCAAATGGGCAAGAAATGTAGAATGGTTTGGGAAGTTGGGTTGAGAAATCTTTAGAGAGTCGAGCCCAGAGCCCAAGTCTGAAGTCCCAGCGTTCCCCATTAGCAGTAGGCTACTTGTATTCATTGTTTTTTTAATTAGAGTTTTATAGTTTTTGTTTTTTTTTTTTTTTATTTGGTCGAAAACAGGTTCCTGTGGACTTATTCTTAGACTTTACTTTGATTTTAAAAGTTTGACTGTTCAATATTCTTATAAGAATTCGTTTTGAATTTTTGATACATTATTATTTATTTTAAAATCTTTTATGCGGTTGCCCTGAAAATTGAACCATTTAATAGTCAAATATAAAATATCCTATTAAAAAAGTAGTCATATATAAAATAAAATAAACACTAACATAATAGCTAGCCAACTTCGATCTCCACATTGTAATTAATTACTTTAATCTCATATTTTGAACATTCTGAATAAGAATTAGTCCTGATTCTGTGGGCTGTGGCTGTACCGCTGTAGTTAGATTTCATTTTCAATCAAGTTTCTAATTTCTATAGTTAGGTTCTATTTTGAATTAGGTCCATCAGTCCATGTCTTAAGGCCGTGACTGTGAGTAATAGTCTAATAGACTAATCTAAAGTTCTAAACTTTAAACTGTCTAATAGACTTAACTAACCGTGTAAATGTCTAAATTAATGTATCATGTATTGATGTATATGAGTATATCTGTATATATGAGGTTGAGTATATCATATTTTGGGTCATAAGAGTTTGGCACAAGAAGAAGAAGATTCATTATCCACCACTTTTGGCTCTATGGGGGTAGGAAGTGACAATTACAATTATGGGCAAAACCCTCCAATATTCTACCCACCACATCTGCCTTACTTGGTTGAGTCTGATAGTAACTCATTGGCACAACAAGAGACAAACTCTTCAAATGAGTATGCTTATGGGCAAATTCAACCACAACAGGTTCCTGATCCATATGGTTGGCATGTTGGCAATTACATGCAAAATTATGCTGGAGAAGTATCTTGGGATGATTATTCTTCACATTACACCTACTCTGGACATGATGATATTGAAGACAGCGAAAATTTTGAACCTCCTAGAAACTCTATGTGGTATTGATTACTTTTGTAATTCATGTGGCAATATTATAGTAAAAATAAAATTGAGGTGTTAATGTGTTATTGAAGTAATTATTAATTAGTGAAGCATTTTTTTAACAGTATTTGCCTCCAGCGCGCATTATATTCATCACATATCACATGAAACCTACCATATAATTTGGTTTTTTTCAATGTTTTTTATCAATGTAGTAGATAATATGTTAAATAAACATATGGTGAAGTTTCATTCAAAATTTCCGTATTTTGATAATAATTTCCGTCGTTTCCGTCGAATTTTTGTCGAAATTTAAAAATCTTCGAAATTTCCGTCGAAATTTCCATCGAAATTTCCATCGAAATTTCCTCGAAATCCGAAATTTTATTCCTTGAGTATATCCAAGGAGTAAAATTTCGGTTTCGAGGAAATTTTCGATGGAAATTTCGATGGAAAATTTCGCGGAAATTTCGATTAAAATTTCGATTTCGATAAAATTGGACAAAAACGACGAAAATTGCTATTAAAATATGGAAATTTTGAATGAAACTTGACCATATGTTTATTTAATATATTATCTACTACATTGATAAAAAAACATTGAAGAAATCAAATAATATAGTAGATTTCATGTGATATGTGATGAATATAATGCGCGCTGGAGACGATACCGTTAAAAAAATACTTCACTAATTAATAATTATATAATAAAATTACACGAATAAATCACCAATGTGGCAATGGAAAGTAGCAAGCTTACTCAAAGGGACTTGGAAATGGTCTTCGATAGTTAAATTAAGCCGAATTGGGTTAAAATAGAACCAATCCGATGGCAGCAGTGGCGATAACGGTTTACTTAAAATTTCAATTTTACAAATTATCATAATTGGAAAATCAAACATTAAGGAAATAAAACTTCATGATAAGGGGATAAATTTCTTTTTTATAATTTATGTTTACAACTAAACGAAACACCAAAATGACCAAATCAAACTCCAAATAAAATCTCAAACTTTTTTTTTTTCCAATTGCCTAAAGACTCCAAATCTCAATCTATCTTAAAAAAAAAAAAAAAAATTTCTTTCCTTTTTTTTTCTCTTCTTTTTTTTCTTTCCTTTTCTTTTCTTTTTTCTTTTTCTTTTTCTTTTTTTTTTTTATTTCCTTTTCTTTTCTTTTCTTTTTTTTTCCTTTTCCTTTCTTTTCTCTTCTTTTTTTTCTTTGCTTTTCCTCTCTTCCCCCGTGATTCACGCCTAGGCTACACACTCATTCTCTCTCTTCTTTCTCTTCTCTCTCTTCTCTCTCTCTTTCTTTTTCTTTTTCTTCTTCTTCTTCTTTCCTTCTTCAGTTCAACTTCAACCTCCCTGCGCAGCCCGTGACTAACAGTTTGATCTCACCTCACCTCTTCCTTTTTTTTTTCTCTCTTTTCTTCTTCAGTTCTGATCTTCTCTTTCTCTCTCTCCTGATCCCTCACTCCCTCCTCCTCCGTTCTCTTCCCTCTGCTCCCTCTCCCTCCCCTTCCCGATCTCCCTCCTCGGATCTCTTCTCTCCCTCCTTCGACGGCGACGGCGGAGGCGGCGGCTCTGCCTCTTTCCCTCCGGTCTCAGCCTTCCCTCTCTCTCTCTGATCTGTACATCGAAAATTTCGCCGAAATTTCGAGGATTTCGGAAAATTTCGGCGAAATTTCGGCGAAATTTTTCGAAATTTTTCGAAATTAATTTGGTATGGTGTTAAAATTTCCATACCCCTAAAAAACGAAATTTTACTCCTTCAGTATATCCTAGCTTATAATTTTTTTTTATATATATTATTGTTTACTATAAGACTATACCCTATACCCTATATGGCCTATGGCCCCTATACTCTAAACCTCAATTGAAACCCTAATTGAAACCCTCAAACCCCAATTAGATTAGTTAATTACAAATTACCAATTTAAACCCTCAAACCCCAATTAGATTAGTCAATTACAAATTACCAATTTAAACCCCAATTGAAATACTAATTATATATTTGATAGTACTATATAATATATAATTTATAATACTATAGTATATCCTAACTTATAATTTTTTTATGTATATGTTTACTACAAGACTATACCCTAAATACCCTATACTCTAAACCCCAATTGAAACCCTCAAACCCCAATTAGATTAGTCAATTACAAATTATTAATTTAAACCCTAATTGAAACACTAATTATATATTTGATAGTACCCATATAGTATATAATTTATAATATTATAGTATATCCTAATTTATAATTTTTGTATGTATATAAGTTTATTATAAGACTATATCATATACCCTAAATAGTAAATACCCTATACTCTAAACCCCAATTGAAACCCTCAAACCCCAATTAGATTAGTCAATTACAAATTACCAATTTAAACCCTAATGGCCTAATTGAAACACTAATTATATATTTGATAGTACCCATATAGAATATAGTTTATAATATTATAGTATATCCTAATTTATAATTTTTGTATGTATATGTTTATAAGTTTATTATAAGACTATATCATATACCCTAAATACCCTATACTCTAAACTCTAATTAAAACACCAAAATTAAGGGGGGTGTACTCAATTCAGACTTTTAATGACTTTTGTTAAATTAAAAAGTCAGAGGGTACTCAATCAAGATTTTTATAGACTTGTTAAAAATCTATAAAAGTCAGGGACTACTCAATGAAGACTTTTTAAAAGTCTATGAAAGTCATACGATACTCAAAATGTCAATGACTTTCATAGATTTCTCGAATTAATGAACTTTGAAAGACTTTTGGCATTAAAATACAAATAACAAACCTCCCTATTTCTCTTTCATTCCCCCCACTGACTTTGAAAGACATTTTAGTCACACCTTGTAGTTCCTCTCCCTCATTTTGAGACCGTTTCAAAATCAAGACCAACAACACTCCCAACCATCTTGTCCATTGGTGCCACCCTCACAGCACCATGACCCAGGCTACTACGAGCAACCACAAGGCTACTATGATCATGACCAACACCCACAACATGGTTCACATGGTAATTCATCGGGACATCCACTGACACGACATCATATCCAGAGCCCCCACCCACATAGCTTGCATATACCACACCCTCAAGAGACCAACCTCTTTACATGGTCTGCAGTCATTTTTTGTGCAATATTTTGGGTTGTCATAATCATAGGAGGCTTAGTGGTTCTCATTGTCTATCTAGTTTTTCGTCCCCGGACTCCAAAATTTGATATCTCTGCTGCCACTCTGAATGCAGCCTTTCTTGACATGGGCTATCTGCTCGATGCTGACCTTTGCTAGCAAACTTCACCAATCCAAAATTTGATCTTTATTACGGGAATACCCTTATTACCAATAAATTATTTGCTAGAGTGCTTGCAATATTTCTGCAATTTTTTTATCATAAATTATTATTTTTTGCATATAATTTCCACATGTAGTTGCTTATAGTCTCAAATCCAAAGACTAATCAATAAACAAAAATAATCAGAACACTTCAAATAACTACTAATGCAAAATTATAATAATGCATGGCCTTATGTTCGCAAAAGGTCTTTTTCAAGTTCTAAATATATAAAACATGTGTGAATTAACGATTAATAATTTCTTTTATGTCAAAATTATACTGGTTTGCACTTATAGAAAAGCCCGCCAAGCATAAGAAGAAGAAAAAAGGTTTTTGCATAATGAGGTCTACGTTCTTCATCCTTACACATGAATAATTTGTCTCTCAGTCCAACATGCATAGAGATAATGAAGTAGATGAAGAAAAAATTATAGAAGTCATTGAAATTCCATGAAAGTCTATCAATGTTTATGAAATTTTTTAATAAAACTCCATGAAAATCTTTGAAAGTCTGATATATTTATGAAAGTCTATGAAAGTCTGTCACTTAAAAAAAGTCTTTAAAAGTCATTATAAGTCTAAATTGAGTACACCCCCCTAAATGAAACCCCAATTCAAAGTTGAAACCCTAAAATCAAATGAAACCTCAAACCCCAATTGAAAATTTGAAACTCTCAAAAAGTCAAAACCCTAATTACTAATTAGATTAGTCAATTACCAATTTACGGCCATTTAGGCAATTACCCTACCCAATTACGGATTACCCCTCCCCAATTGATTTCTCACAATCTCACTCTCATCTCAGTCTCTGTCTCTCTGACTCTCTCACGCCAAGTCTGGAGTCTGGACTCTCGTCACTCTCTGCTCTGTCTCTCACTCTCAGCTCTCACACTCATCTCAGGTAACCATCTCTCTCACTCTCATCTTTCATCTCGCATTTCATCTAGTCATCTCTGTCTCTCATCTCTCACTCTCACTCGCGAATCGCAGTCAGCTGACTCAACCACTCAAGTCTCTGAATCTCTGATCTCGTTGGCGTCGTCGCAGCGAATCAAAAGCCGTTCCGGTACATCTCGTCGGCGTCGTCTCAGGTAACCATCTTTCTCACTCTCATCTGTCATCTCGCGTCTCTCATCTGTTAGTCTATAATCTCTGTCTCTCATCTCTCACTCTCTCATCTTGTCATCTCTTTGCAATTTGGGGTTTGATTTCGGGTTAGGGTTTATATTAAGGTTATTCTGTTTTTTTTGTGCAATTTTGTGGTTCTTCCTTGCAATTTCGATTTTAAATTAGGGTTTATAGTTAATGTGGGGTTTGATTTCGGGTTAGGGTTTACATTAGGGTTATTCTGTAATTTTTGTGCAAATTTGTGGTTTTCCTTGCAATTTCGATTTTAAATTAGGGTTTATGTTAATTTGGGGTTTGATTTCGGGTTAGGCAAACACATTAGGGTTATTCTGTAATTTATGTGCAATTTTGTGGTTCTTCCTTGCAATTTCAATTTTAAATTAGGGTTTATAGTTAATTTGGGGTTTGAAACTTTGAACTACATATGCAGGTTCTGGATTTTGTACTACATTTTGGGGATTCAATTGCTGAGCAGTGAGCAGCCTGAGCTACATTTTGGGTACTTGGGCAATGGGCAGTTTTGTGAGGTACATTACTACATTTAGTTTATTTTGGCAAATTAGCATAATGGTTGTGAACTTGTGAATGAGGGCTGCTGAAAATTGGGGTTTCTGTTTAAGACTTAGGAGGTTTTGATTTGTATTTGAACTTAACAGGTTTTGATTTGTGACTTTGTTACAAAAACAAGTTTTGAATTGTGATTCACTGATTTGTACTTAAAAAAGTGGGTTTTGTTATTTTTTTGCCCAAATTTTTAATTGGGCTCAGACTAAAAGGCCCAAAACAGTAAGGCCCATCCAGAAACAGTGCACTGGACCAGACTGGAACTGTTACAGTTTGGTTTGGTCCAGTTCTGCTGCAACAATTCCGGTGCTCGGCACCGCACCGGACCGTTTTATGCTCTACAGTGCAGTGCCAGTGTGGGGGGAGAACTGGGCCGGACTGCACCGTGCCCACCCCTAGTTTTGATTGCTTGCATTTGTTTTGCAGGATAATTGGCCCTGCAATGCCATCAGCTGAGTTACTTGCTGCTGCAGCCAAATTGACAGAAGCACAGGCTGAGCTGAGGTATTTCTTAAAATATTTTATTCCATAGGCACTTTATTTTGGAACAATTTCTGGAACTATTCAAATCTTGTTTATTTTGAATTACAGTTGTTTGTAATTTGGGTCTATGTGTGACATAACTGAATCATGTATTTTCTGATTGAGATGACTTGGAATGTGGTGTTTCCTAACACATATGTACAGAGAAGTTGAGTTGGAGGAAGATAATGAAGTTTTTGTAGGACCTCCACCACCTGCTGTGGTTGCTGAAGCTGAATCAGCTAATGAAGCTGAGCGGTTTGAAGAGGTATAGTAGTCTTATCTCTTAAACATAATTATCAAAATTTATAAGCATGTTGTATATAGTCTTGGGTTGGTGAGAGTTTGCTCAATGTTCATATCTCATCTCTTGTTCATAATTTATTCACAGAGTTCGTTCATAATATTTATATCTTTTTTATTTATTTGTACAATGGGGTTTGAAACTAGATTCAACTGCAGCTTCCCACTCTGCCCATATGTCACTTGAGCAGCTCAGCTATGGACTTTGTTCACTTTAAGCACATATTAATAATGCATGAGGAAGAGTTTTGATCTGTAAGTGAGTAGTCAAACAGTTGTTGAGAGGGTTAATAAATGAACTCTAGAAAATGCAGGGGTTAATAAATGAATTCAGTAACTATAAGCACTGCTTAAAATATCAAAATTATCCGTGAAATTTCACCAATAATTTCATTTCTTTGCGAGTGTTCCCACCAATTTATCGCAGTAACTTCAGGGTTTTGTTTGGACCGGGAATGAGATTTTCTTGAAAATGTTGTCGAAAGCAGTTGTGGCGCACGGCACAAGAATAGTCAGATTGTGTGTGTGTGGGTGGGTGTTGTTGGGGGGGGGGGGGGGGTTGAACTCATAACCTCATTTTTTCATTTCATCAATTGAGTATAATACATAGCCTTATATAGCCTCTTTACATGGAAGGTGGATGTAGAATTCCTAGAAATTAGCCCTTGAAATAAGCTATATTATCTCAATCAGTAGCCCGAAATTAGCTATACTAAATTAGCTAAAATAGCTCAGTCACTCTTAAACATAAGGCTGCTAGTAGCCTACATCAATTACATTCCCCCTCAAGTTGGAGAGTAGATATCAACAACTTCCAGCTTACTGCAAATAGAATCAAAAGCATGTTTACGAGTTTTTTGGAAAAAAAAAAAAGCTTGGAAAGCTCAGCCCCACTGGAAGTAATTAGAGCTCCTAAATTTTTTACTAGTCATGGAGCAGAATAATAGGGAAGTTCCTGCTATCTGCTTTGTCACCCATAAGGACCAAAGTAAATCAAACTGAAACTGAGGTGAAAATCGATTGAGATGAGAACCAAGACGAGATCTGATGGAAACGAGAACCAAAGCGAGATCTGAAATGACATTCGACCGAGAAGATTTAATGGAATCTATGACATTGACATAGTTGTGAGAGAAAATTTGTCCATTTTTTTTTTCTGTTCTTGACTCTTTTTTTTTTTTTTTTTTCTCATCAATTGAGTAAAATACATAGCCTTATGTAGCCTCCGCCATGTAGAAGGGAACAATGCAGATATAGGGAAGAATTTTGGTCATTAGATGAGGAGTCAAAGAGTCTTTAAGAGAATTTTGGTCATTAAATGTGTAGTCAGTCATTGAGAGGCTTAATAAATGAACTTTTGGAATTGTAAGGGTTAATAAATGAACTCAAGTAACTATAGTAGTCATTAAGAGGGTGTAGCAATGTAAGAAGGATGGTATTATAAAAGAGATGGGACCCTATGCAATGCAATCAGATTTCAAAAGTAAATTTCCACATTTTCCCTCCGATTCTAAGAATTCCTTTGCTTCAAGGTTTTCTCCCATATTTCACCGTTAAAAATATCTTGGCTCCAACATTTTTTGGAGTGTAATCATCCCCCTGTTTCTACCGCCTTTAGACTGTACCTCTTATGTACATCACACGTGGTAAAAAGTATGAGCTTTAAATTTTATCTGTTGATTGTTTATATATAGTGTATTTGAAGTTATTCTATTACTCTTATATGAATGTACTAACTCCTTGACTGACATGCATCCAATCAGGTTACAAGGATCATGGATTCTGCGGATGATAGTCCATATGATATTCTAGGAGCGAACCGAAATATGTCTGCGGAAAATATGAAGAAATGGTAAAACCATTGAATTTTCTGCATTGTGGATTTAATAACCTCTATGTAGGCGCCACTTGTGATCTCCCGCTGACTCTGTTATGGGATAACAATTGAAAATGTCTGGTGAATAGTAATTATTGCTTACACTAACCTCGTTCTGAACAATATATCAAAAAACTTGATCTACATTTGATCTTTGATATGTTCTCTACAAGATCCAGCTTGTAATAAAAAAAAGGGAAATAATGTGAATAAACTTTTTAACTTTTAACAATAAGTATTGGATTGACATCAATTTTCATTCACCTAGTTGTTGGTAGAGAAGATAAAAATAAAGCAGTTGGTAAAGAAGTTCTGATTTCACATTTGCAGTTCGCAGATGACACAATTCCAGAAAATTCTATTCCAGCTTCTAAAACCATCTGTATGTAGTATACTGTATCCCCAAGAGCTTGAAAGTGTCATTTAGAAAGTAGATGCCTCTTGAGTGCAGTGAACACCCACTTAACCAAAGTAGAAAACCATGGACCTGTACAGTGAAGAAACAAATTATCAAAAGTGTCTTGCCAATTATGCCTAGTTTGGACATGTCAACAATTTGTGAGACAGACTTACAATTGGCTTGTACAAACTATAAATATCTACTTTGAAAATTGCAAGTGATGACATATTTTTACACCAAAAACAATGGCTTGTTTGAATTTTTTTATATGGACAGAAGGGCTTGCTGAATAAAACTAATAATGGACACATTTTTAGTTGACGGGCTTGATAGCAGTCTGTTGTTTTAATTTGAGCTATTTTATATGATTGTGAACTGTTGAGCTTTGCTATTTGTATTTTCTCTTTGATTTTTTTTTTGTCTAATAAATTTCTTCATCTTATTCTTCTTTAAGGTACTGGAAGATGTCTCTTTTGGTTCACCCTGATAAATGCTCACATCCTCAAGCTCATCCAGCATTTGTCAAGTTGAATAAAGCTTTTAAAGATTTACAAGATACAGACAAGGTGAGTTGTGTACGCAGACATGATATGCATGGGAGATGTATTTACTAATTTAGTTATTTATTTTGCATGATCGCTATCACATTCATTTCATTGGTTGAATGGCCTAGTTATGTTACACTAATTGTGGTCTTGATTTGTGCTTGTCTTCTTCTGTATAGAGTGATAGATTATATTTCAACATCTCTGAACAGAAAAGATATGACCTTGGAGTTTGGGTGAAAAAAAGTTTCTCTTTCTCGATCTTAAATGATTGGGAGAGACATGTCTATGCTTTGGGAGCCAAGTGAAAAGAAAAGTAGAAAGGTCATGAATCTCGATATTAGTATGGATTGTTGACCAGAATCAAGTTTTTGTAGAACATCTTGCTGGAAGTCAGCCTATAAGTACATATTTTGCACAGTGAAATATTAAAAGCTGAGTGGTTGGATCTAGTGGGATAGGTAGATGTGGGCTATCCTATGTTTGTGAACCCAGGCAATAATTGGGCTTCACTAGTTGCTCTTAATTAAAAGGGAAAAAATTAGGCCTCACTGGAATAATTCTCAATCCAATTGGTCGTGGCTGGTTTAGTTAGCTTGTAAGAATGATGTGTGGCATACATAAAACATCCTGGCCCTCAGTGGATTGTTTTAGCTCTCCTGTTATATTTGACTTTACATCAACCCCAGTTGCATACTTTGACACTGTTTGAGGTTACATGCTTTTTGCTGTTCGATAAACTGGATTGTATAGAGACCTGTAATGGTGCATATGTGATTGAGAAGGCTGTGTTTAGCATAAAGAAGAGATTTTAAAGATTTTTTAACAATGTCCAAAGTGGTAGGTATCTCTAGAAGATTTTTCATAACTAAGACAATTGTTGAAGAATATAGAATCCCATATCGAGAAGTCTAAGCGCTGCTACCCATTGGCATTATTGATTTCTAATTGGTTTTGGTTCGATGCTCTAATTCTAACATGGTATAAGAGCATGAAATTCATCCAAGTGTTGGGCTCGATTGTCCCCACGTGCTTGACATCACCCAATGTAATTGATCCATGTGCTTGGCTCAGCCTGGCCACACATGGGGCGCATATTGGAGAATATAGAATCCCCCATCTTGAAGTCCAAGCCTTGCATAAAAGTATTAAGTGTTGAGCCTCTTCAAATATTGGCAATTGGTGGTTGCTAATTGGTTTGGTTTGGATGATCTATTTTCATTTTTTTTTCTTATACAGAAACATACTTTCATTAATTAAAGATGAAATTTACAATACAGAGGACAAGGGTAATTCTAACAACAATTAATTCACAAGGTCTAAGATATTGTTTTAAATGAGGCTAGTTAACGCAAATATATTAGGGAAGAGTGTAGCATTTATTGATGGGTTATTCCTTATAGTCTCTGCATAAATGACGATACCATCAAACAAACTTATAATTCTTAGTACTCATCATGAAGTTACCTAGGCAGATGAATATTGAGGCATATAAAAGTAGAATGTTTTAAAGTTGTTCAAATGGCTCTTTATCATCTATAAAATAATGAGTTCAAGTTTGGTTTGCCTAAATTGCACATTTGAAGCTGTGGACAACCGATAATCTTGAGCTTCTTTAGACATTTGGAATGCAAAAAAATATGCTTCAATTCTGCACAATTACGTTGATATAGGGAGCTGTGGCTGGTCAGATGAGTGTTACTATGTAAATTGGTTTTAGACATTGATTTTGAAAGAGTTACTTTTTAGGAAATGCATGTAGAAATTGGAGCGTCCAATCCAAAACCAATTGGCAATGGGTGGAGAGGCCCAAGACTTTATATATTGTTAGGCAAGACTTCACTTTCCCGAT